>NC_137783.1:102023373-102623373 GCF_963455305.1 Plecotus auritus
TTCTATCTCTCCCACTCCCTTTCTCTCTGAAATCAATAAAAAATATATATATTTTAAAAGTGCTTGGAGAGACAGCAGTGGAAACAGGGGAATGTTGAGCATTCTGTTACTTTCCATTGGTGTAAATCCATGTCTGGATTTGCGTGAGGGTCTTTTCCTCACACAGGTTAATCAGCTTATAGCTTCCCTGCTGGCCTCATGGGGGTTGCATCACCTTCAGGGGAGGTATGTAGGACCAGCCAGTGAAGACTGGCCTGAGGAGTTACCAAAAAGGAGAGGGATTACCTTGGGAAAGTTGCAAACGAACTGACATTCCCGGGAATGAAGAAATGAAATTGAGGAGTGACATGCTTCCTGCTGATAAGCATATTACTTCATAATAGTGGAAAGCATTTAATCTTATAGCCCCTAGGGGGCCTGGCACAGAAATCTTGTTGTTTGAATTTTTGAAAAGAATAAAGCACCAGAGATCATGTTTCAGAAAAAAAGTATAAAATTCCACAGAAAGTAATTTGCCTGGAGAAATTCTAGGCCGTGGTTATTGTGGCTATATGCTGAAAACAGAAGGGTATGCATACTTGGAGTCTTTGCAAGCAATCACAGAAAAGGTAGTATTGCATAGTGGTTAGGAACTCAACTCTGGAGGCAGAAACTTGGGTGTGAAACTTGGCTCATGACTAGTCACTGTGTAAACCCTGAGCAAGTGATTCAAACTCTCTATCCCTCAGTTTCTATTGTATAAAATGTGGACATAGTTTGAATCTACTAAATAAGAGATGATGGTATATGCAAAGCACTTATGGTTAATCCATGTAAATCATTTAGAAAAGCACCTGCTATGTGGGTAAGCCTTTAACAAATATTAGTGTAAAAAATGCCATTATGATTATCAAGTATGTGTTATCGATTTTGCCCCATGCATTGCTCTAGGGCACTATGGGAAGTGCAAAAGAAAATTGTAAAACAAGATGCTGGTACAGAGGTAGGCTGAAGATAAAAAGCTAACATCAATAAGGCAATGAGGAAATTTTAAATCTCAAACTGGGTAACTGTGAGGGATGAGGTGGGAGAGGACTAGAATAGTCAAAGAAGCCTAACCTGGTGGATATTCAATTAAGGTTCATTAAAGATCATTAAGATGGGATTTCATTAAGGTTTGGATATTATCAACTATTTTGTCAAACTCTGGATTTTGGAGGGAAAAAATCATAGATATAAAACCCTCTCAATTATCAATGCATTTAGAGAATGCTAAAATAGAAAGGAGGGGCATTTTTAAAAACTGACCTTGAAAGAGATTTCAGAATTTGAGAATGATAGAAATAAAAGAAACCTCAGAGATCAGCTGGTCTAAGCACCTTGTTTTACAGACGGAGAAACAGGCACGAGATGTGAGGTGGCTTGCCCATGTCACACTGGAACCCCAGTTCTCCCATTCTCCTCATCTGATTCTTAGCCGCCTATGGACCTTTGTTGACTCTTCTGGCTCCTGAAAGGCATTCTTCTTGCCCAACACCTATAAGCTGGTTGGACTTCTGTCTGTGATGCCCAGAGCTTTTCCTGCTGTTATCTGCTGCTGTCCCTACTGTGCCAGTTGTGCTGACAGCCACATCTTGCCCTTAGGCATTGACAAGAACCTTTGAATTGTAGAAAATTACAATTAAAAGGAAAGGAAAGGCCCTAACCGGTTTGGCTCAGTGGATAGAGCATCGGCCTGCGGACTCACGGGTCCCAGGTTCAATTCCTGTCAAGGGCATGTATTTTGGTTGCGGGCACATCCCAGTGGTGGGTGTGCAGGAGGCAACTGATTGATGTTTCTCTCTCATCGGTGTTTCTAACTCTCTCTCCCTCTCCCTTCCTCTCTGTAAAAAATCAATAAAATATATTTTAAAAAGGAAAAAAAAAAAAGGAAAGGCCCAGCCAGTGTGGCTCAGTGGTTGAGTATCGACCTATGAACCAGGAGGTCATGGTTCAATTCCCAGTCAGGGCACATGCCCAGGTTGCGGGCTTGATCCCCAATGTGGAGCCTGCTGTAGGCAGCTGATCATTGATTCTCTCTCATCATTGATGTTTCTATCTCTATCTCTCTCTCCTTCTCCCTTCCTCTCAGAAATCAATAAAAATATATTTTTAAATATAAAAGGAAAGGAAAGGATGCCCAGCAAGTGTTGCTCAGTGGTTAAGCGTCGACCTATGAACCAGTAGGTCACAGTTCAATTCCCGGTCGGGGCACATGCCCGGGTTGCAAGCTTGATCCCCAGTGTGGGGTGTGCAGGAGGCAACCAATCAATGTTGATGTTTCTCATTGATGTTTCTACCCCTCTCTCCTTCTCCTGTCCTCTCTCTAAAATCAATAAAAACATATTTAAAAAAAAAAACATTTACAAACTCAAAGTGGGGGTCTGTTTTTAGGGTGCTCCCCACAGTTCATGAGTTAAAAAAATAAAAAGGAAAGGAAGACATAAAAATCATTAACTTTAGAAATGAAGAAATTGACAGTGACCAACACCTCATCCACTCAACTATTCTGATCCCCATTTCTTCATCTAACTCATGGGAATTTTTCTCTTTATTTTATTATTTTTCCCATCACCATTTATTCCCCATACTAGTATACACTCTTTCACCTTCACACATCCCACCCCTCATGCAATTTCTAACATGTCCCAATGATGAGCATACCTTGAAAATGAGGAAGGTGTAGTGAATGACGATTTTTGGACTTTTGCTTCTTTTTTGTTATCATTGTTTTCTTATTCTATCAGTTTGTGGCTTAATGATGAACTGCTGGACAATTCTAGAATTATGAAGCAATAATTGGAATCACATAGCCTGGCAATTTCCTGTAGAGTCTACCACACAAAATGCTGCACAAACCTGACAAAGAAAATGACACATTGTTAGAATGTATTACCAGCACTAATCTCAAATATAATATCTATTTGAATGAAGACCAAAGTGCTAAGGGCTCAGCAGAGGGCTTGGCACATAAAAGGACGTAGTAGGCATTCCATAAATAAATATATTAATAAATGTCAATGAAAAATTATAAATTTATTAATAAATAAAGGTGTAACACTCCACCCTGGTAGCTCACAGCAGCATCCAGGTACAGTGAACTTGAAGAAAGCCATTGCAATTTTTTTTCCAGTGACCTCATAAATTTTCAAGTTTGCAAGGCAGGATGGACTGCGGAAGAAACACATGTGTCATACAATACACACTGCAACAGATTCTCTGATACTTTCATTCTCCCAATTTGAGGTCATGTCCATAGATCCATGCTGGAATACTTTGAATCTTAACAAATAGATGCCTGCTAATTGTAGCCTGCCAAAGCCCTCTCTCCAAAATGATAGCATCCTCCCTCCCCCAATCTCATTAGAAAAATCAGGAGCAAGTTTGAAAAAATCTTCAGGCCATTTAGTGAATACAAGTCAACAGTAATAGATGATGGGTAAAATCAAAGTCTTCCTTTTCCACTGATTAGAGTAATGCTGGCACAATACCTCTGAGCTACTCAGGAGTGACAACCTGACAATCAATTTCTCTGTGTGAATATAATGCCCTGAACTTAAATATATCATTCTCATAAATTATTTTCATCTTTATTGTTATTAGAGTATTACAGATGTCCCCTTCCCCCCCCATTACACCCCTCCACCCAATTCTTGCCCCACCACCCTACTGTTGGTGTGAATAGGTAAGATCTTTGATTAATCTGTTCCCACGCCCCATCTCTCTTCCCTCAATCTGTTCAATGCTTCCATGCCTCTGATTTATTCACCATTTTATTTTGTTCATTAGATTTCTTGTTCATTTATTTTTATTTTTATTCAATTGTTGATAGATATGTATTTGTTGCCATTTATTGTTCATATTTTTATCTCTTTTTATTATTATTATTATTAAATAACTAGAGGCCCAGTGCACAACATTTGTGCACTGCAGTGGGGGGAGGCGGGGTCCTTCAGCCTGGCCTGCGCCCTCTTGCAGTCTGGGACCCCTCTGGGGGGTGTCCGACTGCCTCGGAGGCAGGCTGTGCTTGCCAGCTGTGAGCCCAGCTTCTGGCTGAGCAGCTCTCCCCCTGTGGGAGCGCACTGACCACCAGGGGGCAGCTCCTGTGTTGAGCCTCTTACCCCTGGTGGTCAGTGCATGTCATAGCAACCAGTCACTCCGCCATTCAGTCAATTTGCATATTAGCCTTTTATTAGTATAGATACACTTCAGCATTTCATATAATATTGGTTTGAGGTGATGAACTCCTTTAGCTTTTTCTTATTTGTGAGGCTCCTTATCTGACACTCAATTCTAAATGAGAGCTTTGCTGGGTAGAGTAATCTTGGTTGTAGGTCCTTGCTATTCATCACTTTGAATATTTCTTGCCACTCCCTTCTGGCCTGCAAAGTTTCTGTTGAGAAATCAGCTGACAGTCATATGGGCGCTCCCTTGTAGGCAACTCACTTCTTTTCTCTTGCTGCTTTTAAGATTCTTTGTCTTTAACCCTTGGCATTTTAATTATGATGTGTCTTGGTGTGAGCCTCTTTGTGTTCCTCTTGTTTGGGACTCTCTGTGCTTCCTGGAGTTGTAAATTTATTTCTTTCACCGGGTAGGGGAAGTTAGTGTCACCTTACACTATCTTTATATTTTTTTAATTCTTTTTTCTTTTTGCTCTTGATTTGGTGTGGTTTTTTTGTTTTGTTTTGTTTTTTGTGGGTTTTTTTTTTTTTTTTTTTTTGCTTTTTTTTGCTTCCTCATATTCCAAATCATTTATTTGATTCTCGGAATCCTCTACTCTTATGTTGAATACCTGTAAATTGTCCTTTATTTCAGTAGTGTATGCTTAATTTCTGACAGGTCCTTTTCATGCCTTTGACATTCTCACTAAGATCCTTGAAAGTCTCACTAAGTCCCTTGAGTAACTTTATTAGCATGGTTTTGAACTCTGTACCCAGTAGTTTGCTTGGTTCCGTTTCTTTCATTTGTGACATGTCTATTTGTCTCTGCATTTTGGCTGCTTCCTTGTGTTTGTTTCTATGTATTAGATAGAGCTATTAAGTCTCCTGGAATTGTGTAGTAGGTGACCTTGAATAGTAGGTGTTCTGTAGGGTCCAGTGGCTCAGCCTCCCCAGTCACCTGAGCTGGGCACTGTAGATGGGCCCCTGTGTGTGCTCTGTGCACAGTCTCATAGTTGAGTCTTGATTGCTGTTGGCCTCTCTGGAAGGAATTAACCTCCAGGCCAACTGGCTGTGAGGACCAGCTGCAACTACAGTGGGAGACCTGCTGTGCAGGAGGCGAGGCCCAGCTGTGAAGCAAGGCAGGCTGGTGTTAGTGCTACGTCTTGGGCCTTTTGTTGATAGGTTTGGAGCACAAGGTCACCAGCTTCAGCTTGTTTGAGAGATTTTAGTGAAGTCTGAAGCCTGGGCCATTCATACGGAAAAGCTGCTGCAAACAGCTTGGGAGGAGCTGCAAATTGGATGGGGTGGGGTCTCAAGGAATCACCAGGGCAGAGCTAACAGTGTTGGCCATGCTGATATGGCTGCCAGTCAGCCCTGGGACAGGGCAGGTCCCACCTCAGGAACAATGACCCTTGCGAGCAACCCAGTGTGGGAGAAGGCCACCCCTGAGTTCCTGCCTTGATGATGCCAGACAGTCCAGATCCTCCCCGTATGTGTTTGGGTCTCCCAGAGCTGCATCAGGTGCTGGAGCTCGGAGGAATGGAGTCCAAGTAAGTTCATGCCCAGCCCTTTAAAAGAAACACCTTGGTCTCCAGCAGCCTCTGTGTCCCTCAGCAACAATCCCCGCTGGTTTTTATAGCCAGTAGTTGTAGGGACTTCTCTTCCCAGCTCTAGAACCCTGGCTGGGGGTCTGGTGTGGGGCTTGGACCCCTTGCTCCTCTCAGGTGGTCTCTGCAGAGATATGTCCCTCCCAATTAAAAAAAAATAGCACACGTGGATGCTGGACCAGCCCATTACAGGCCTCCACCCAACAGTCTCAATGTGCTTTCTTCTTTACTTCTCTAGGACTTCCATTCAGCCAGCTGTCAGGTGGTTCTGAGTGATGGTTGTTCTGTACTTTAGTTGTAATTTTGATGTGGTTGTGGGAGGCAATGAGTACAGGCGGTTACCTACAACACCATCTTGGTTCTCCCCTCTCATAAATTTTTAATTGTTTTATAGCTTCAGTTTTAATGTAAAGGTTATGTAAGTTTATACTTTTGTGACAAATAATCTCTCTTGGAAAAGCCTTCAAGCAGAGAATATATTTTTTAAAATAAATCTTTATTGTTCAGATTATTACAGGTGTTCCTCTTTTTTTCCCCCTAGCTCCCCTCCACCTGATTCCCCACCCCACCCCATGCCCTTACCCCCTGCCACTGTCTTCATCCATAGGTGTAAGCTTTTTGTCCAGTCTCTTCCCACACCCCTCACACCCCCTCCCCCCTGAGAATTGTCAGTCCACTCCCTTTCTATGTCCCTGATTCTATTATATTCACCAGTCCATTCTGTTCTTCAGATTTTTTATTCACTTGATTTTTAGATTCACTTGTTGGTAGGTATGTATTTGATGTCATTTTGTTGTTCATAATTTTTATCTTTACCTTTTTCTTCTTCTTCCTCTTCTTAAAGAACACCCTTCAGTATTTCATGTAATCCTGGTTTGGTGGTGATGAACTCCTTTAGCTTTTTCTTGTCTGTGAAGCTCTTTATCTGACCTTCAACTCTGAATGATAGCTTTGCTGGGTAGAGTAATCTTGGTTGTAGGTTCTTGCTGTTCATCACTTTGAATATTTCTTGCCACTCCCTTCTGGCCTGCATAGTTTCTGCCGAGAAATCAGCTGACAGTCGTATGGGTGCTCCCTTGTAGGTAACTAACCGTTTTTCTCTTGCTGCTTTCAAGATTCTCTCTTTGTCTTTTGCCCTTGGCATTTAAATTATGATGTGTCTTGGTGTGGTCCTCTTTGGATTCCTCTTGTATGGGGTTCTGTGTGCTTCCTGAACTTGTAAGTCTATTTCTTTCACCAGGTAGGGAAAGTTTTCTGTCATTATTTCTTCTAATAGGTTTTCAATATTTTGCTCTCTCTCTTCTTCTGGCACCCCAAAAATTCGGATGTTGGTACGCTTAAAGTTGTCCCAGAGGCTCCTTACACTATCTTCATATTTTTGGATTTTTTCTTTTTGTTTTTCTGGTTGTGTGTTTTTTGTTTCCTCATATTTCAGATCTTTGGTTTGATTCTTGGGGTACGTTGATCTACAGTTGAGTTTCTGTATATTCTTTATTTCAGACAGTGTATGCTTAATTTCTGACTGGTCATTTTCCATTTTTTTGGCATTCTCATTAAGGTCCTTGAAGGTCTCACTAAGCTCCTCGGAGGTCTCATCAAGTTTCTCGGCGGTTTTTAGAAGATTCTTGAGTAACCTTATAAATGTGGTTCTGAACTCTATGTCGTCCATTAGTTTGCTTTCCTCCATTTCTCTCATTCGTGACATGTTTCTTTGTCTCCGCATTTTGCTGCTTCCTTATGTTGATGGAGTGGCTTTGTGTGGTAGGTGACCTATAGGGTGCAGTAGCTCAGCCTCCCCAATCACCTGAGGTGGACGCCTTTGGTACACCCCTTTGTGGGCTGAGTGCAAAGTCTTGGTGTAGTTAAGCCTTGATTGCTGTTGGTACACTGGGAGGAATTGACCTCCAGGCCAATTGGCTGTGAGGACCTGTTGTGTCTATAATGGAAGAACTGCTGCGCTGGAGACACGCTTATGGTGCAGGACTTGTTTCAGTGGGGCTTTGGTGCTCACTGAGTCTGCCTCTTGAATGTATCACTTATGGATGTGAGGAGTTGAAATCTGGTGTCTCACACTGACCACTAGGTACACTGGCTTCTGGATCTCCAATGGGGTGCAGGTCAGCTACTGTCTGAGGCCACCCAGCAGGAGCTACAGCAAGAACTACAGTTTTCTCCTCTTTGCTTGGGGTTTGGAGGTTTTGGAGCTGTCTGACCCAGGCTGCAAGTTTGCTAGGTTAAGCTGCGATAGGGCAGGCCATTCATATGCTAAAGCCGCTGCTTGGAGCTTGGGTGGGTTGGTAGATTGTGCAGGGCGGGGTCTCAGGGCGTGACCAGGCTAGGGCGTGGCAAACAGCGATGGCTGCCAGTAAGCCGGCTCTGTGTCTCTGCGTCTTTGACCGTGTCCCCGCGTCCCGCGCCCCAGCACAATAAACAATTGTTCCTGCGCGCAGCCCTGCAAGCAAGCCTCCCTCACTTTCCAACCCCACGGCAGACAGTCCAGCTTCTCCCCGTAGGAGTATGGGTCCCCCGAGTCTCCCCAGAAACGAGTTCGGAGTAATCGGGAGCTTATCTCCCTTCGGGATGAAAACAGCAGCACTCCCAGTCACCCGTCGCCAGCCGGATTCGCGTGTCTCTGTACCTCAGCTTTTCAGCGCTTGTTCACCCCTCAATGCTGTTTGCTCTTTCCTTCTAGTTGTAGAACTTCCACTCAGCCAGCTTTCCTGTGGTTCTGGGTGATAGATGTTTTGTCTTTTAGTTGTGGTTTTGAAATTGTTGTGCGAGGCAGCAGTTTAGGTGTTTACCTACGCCACCATCTTGGATCCTACCTCAAGACTCCAAGCAGAGAATTTGATAGTGAAAAACCAGAACTTAATCTTCCAGCTGTAGGATATATCTTGATTAACCTGATTAAATAAATCTTGCTCTTGGCTAACAAACTTCATCAGGGGTGGGGAACCTTTTCTGCCAAGGATTATTTGGGCCATACAAAATTACCAACTTAAAAATTAGCCTTCTATATTTCATCAAACATTTAATTAACTCACACCTAATGCCTTGGCGGGGCCAGCCAGACCAAATGATTTCACTGGCCTTGTACAACCCTCAGGCTGATGTTCCCCACTGCTGCTTTAAATAATGCTTTTCATAGAAGGCTTACATTCTATGCAGTGATTAGGAAAGTGTAGTGGATGTCAAGAGAAAAAAGTAGTCAGGACACATCCTTGAGACCAATTATAAATTAAGAATAAATGGCTGTTGGTGGAAATATCAATTAGTACAGATCATTTTGAAAACAATTTGGCAATTTATCAAAATTTTTTAACTATCCACAATTCTTAATTCTAATTCAAATTCTACAAATCTATCCCAAGGAATTTATTTGAAATGCAAAAAATGTTATAGTCATTACAACATAGAGTAAGTAAAAATGGAAAACTACAGAAGTGTACAGCATATAGGAATATTTAACTGTGGTAAATCCACTTACGTAAGTTGTCATTATATTTATAAGATATATTGGTTGGTAATCTTTTCTTGTGCTGTATTTTCTAGTTTTGGTATCTGGTAATGGTGGCCTCATAGAATAAGTTAGGAAATGTTCCCTTTTCTGTGTTTTGGATGAGTTTGTAAAGTATTTGTATTCTTTTCAAATGTTTAGTAAAGCCACCTGGGCTTTTCTTTGTGAATAATTATTTAAGTTACTAATTCAATCTCTTTATTTGTTATAGGTCTATTCAGAGTTCTATTTCTTCTTGAATCAGTTTTGGTAGTTTGTGGGGTTTTTTTCTAGGAGCTTATCCATTTCATCTAAAATATCTAATTTATTGATACTCAATAAATTATAAGGTTCATAGTATCCCCTTATAATTCTTTTGTTTCTATAAAATCAGTAAAAATATCTCCTCTTTTATCCCTAATATTAGTAACAACTTTCCTTTTTTCTCTTAGTCTAGCTAATTGTTTACCAGCTGTAGGATTTTAATAATCTTTGCAAAGAACCAACTTTTGGTTTTGTTGATTTTTCTGTTTTTCTCTTCTCCAATTTATTAATTTCTGATCTAATCTTTATTATTGTCTTTTACTGCTTGCTTTAGTTTTAGTTTGGTCTGCTTTTTCCAGTGTCTTCAGGTAGAAGGTTAAATTATTGATTTGACATCTTTTTTGATATAGGCATTTTACACCTATAAATTTCCCTCTCCCTACTGACTTAGCTGTATCCCATAAATTTTGGTATCTTTTGTCTTTATTCTCATTCATCTAAAAATATTTACTATTTCCCTTATAATTTCTTTTTTGATCCCTTAGTTAATTTTGAAAGTGGTATTTTGTTTTGTTTTTAATTTTCACATATTTGGGGATTTTCCAAAATATTTTTATTAATAATTGTTTATTTCATGCCATTATTATGCATTTGTTAAAGCTGATGATTCCAAAGACTCTCTTATGATGTGGGAAAGTGCTCTGTTACTATCAAAATAATTGACTTTTTTTTATTAAGCTTTACTAAGTGTCAAGCACTATGATACCAGCTTTTTATACATTATCACATTTAAATACAACTGAGGCTCAGAGATTAAACAACATTCTTAAGGTTATACAGCTCAATTCCAAAGCCCTTTCCCATGATACTTTACTATGTGTTTTAATAGTAAATAAAAACAACTCAGAATTTTAAATTCCTTAGATTATATAATACAACAAGGTTTAAAGAGAATAAATTTTTTAAAACACACACAAAAAATAATATTACTAAAGGTGATTTGTTTCTCAGTAATTTATTCTATTTCTTACAAATTTTCTCTAAAAAAGGCATGCTTCATCTGTTAGTAGAAAAAATACTTTTTCTCTAAAAAATAGAAAGTATTTTTAACAAACTAATCTTTTTTTGTTGTTTTTAGTCCTCACCCAAGGATATTTTTCCATTGATTTTTAGAGAGAGTGAGAGAGGGAAAGACAGAGAGAAACATCGATGTGAGAGAAACACATTGATTGGTTGCCTCCTACACAAGCCCTGACCAGGCTGGGGAGAAACCTGAAACCAAGCTACGTGCCCTTGACCGGAATCGAACCTGGACCCTTTGGTCCACAGGCCAATGCTCTGTCCACTGAGCCAAACTGGCTAGGGCCCAAACTAATCTTTTTAGTTAAAAAAAGCAGTAAACATTAGTTAGAGGGCAAAGAGTTAGAAAAGGAAAATTAAATGGTAGATTTCTTCAAAGTTATGAATACCACTAAATTTTTTCATTTTTTCTATTCAAATATGGACCAGAGAGCTGAAAATGTGATATGTATTGTGCAGAAATACATAAAGCAATATTTTTATTACTAGTGCAACATTTTTATTACTAGTAATAAATGGCAACTAAAACAATCAGATCAGTGAGCATAGAATTATGAGATGAAATTCATATAAGAAAAACAAATTCTGAGTGATAACAACTTTGGAGAAATGCGATTTAAAAATATTACTCATTTGGCTATGGTTCTTATTCTTCATTATTCCTCCCCATTTTCTACAGATATTTATTCCTTCCTATCCTCCTTCCTTTTTCTCTCTTTTTTTTTTTTTTCCAAATTTCTCCCAATATTTCCAATGGAAATCATCACTCCACACTTTGGTTCATACATTTATTTGGTGAATAATTATGAGTATCTACCATGCTCTAGAACTTATTGATACAGAAATGAAAGTGATATGGTACCTGCTCTGAGATCAAAATGTGGTAGGAAAGAAAAATGTTAAAAAATTAGTGTATTCAGAGAGAAACCAAGATGGTGGCATAGGTAAACACCTAAACTGTTGCCTCGCACAACAATTTCAAAACTAAAACTAAAAGACAAAACTGACATCATCCAGAACCACAGGAAGGCTGGCTGAGTGGAAATTATACAACTAGAAGGAAAGAGAAAAGCACACTGAGACTCAGAGGAGCTGCAGGAGGCAGTGGTACTGAGACGTGTGCTCAGAGGTACTCAGGCAACTGAGTGCGCAGCTGGCTTTCTCAAGCGAGAGGGAGACAAAAGCTCCCGACTGCGCTGAACTCCAGTTCCAGGCGAGACTCTGGGAACCCAGACTCATATGGGGTGAAACTGGACTGTCAGGAAAGAGAAAAGCACACTGAGACTACAGGAGCTGTGGAAGGCAGAGGTACCGAGGAGGGTGCACGAAGAGGGCGGGCAACTGAGTACGCGGCTGGCTTTCTCAAGTGGGAGGGAGACAAAAGCTCCCGACTGCACTGAACTCCAGTTCCAGGTGAGTCTCTGGGGACCCAGACTCATTCGGGGAGAAACTGGACTGTCTGGCAGCGGGCGAAACTCGAGGGCGGCTTTCTCTCAGAGGTGCTTGCAGCGATTACCAAGGGACACTGAGACACAGGGGCCACATAGGGCAGGGCTGATGGGAAACCAAGGCTGTCTGCTCAGCCCTGAGACTCCGCCCCATCCAAGCTGAGCACAGAGGCTTTTGCAATTTTGTAAGTCTTGTCTCATAAAAGTGTCTCCAGCACAGAAGTTCTCCCAGCGTAGACACAGCTGATCCTCACAGCCAATTGGCCTGGAGGTCAATTCCTCCCAGTGATACCAACAACAATCAAGACTTAACTACAACAAGACTGTGCACACAGCGCACAAAGGGGTGCACCAAGAGTGTCCACCTCAGGTAACTGGGGAGGCTGAGCCACTGGGCCCTAGAGGACACCTAGCACACAAAGCCACTCTATCAACTCAGGGAAGCAGCCAAAATGCAGAGACAAAGAAACAGATCACAAACGAAAGAAATGGAGGAAAGCAAATGACTGGATATAGAGTTCAAAACCACGGTTATAAGATTTTTCAAGAATTTTCTAGAAAAGGCCAATAAATTTCACGAGACCCTTGAGGATATGAAAAAGGAACTAGAAATTAAGCATACACTGACTGAAATAAAAAATATTATACAGAGATCTAACAGCAGACTAGAGGATCACAAGAATCAAGTCAAAGATTTGAAATACAAAGAAGCAAAAAACACTCAACTGGAAAAGCAAAAAGCAAAAAGAATCCAAAAATATGAAGATAGTGTAAGGAGCCTCTGGGACAACTTCAAGCGTACCAACATCTGAATTATGGGAGTGCCAGAAGAAGAGAGAGAGCAAGATACTGAAAACCTATTTGAAGAAATAATGACAGAAAACTTCCCCCACCTGGTGAAAGAAATACACTTACAAGTCCAGGAAGCACACAGAACCTCAAACAAAAGGAATCCAAAGAGGACCACACCAAGACACATCATAATTAAAATGCCAAGAACAAAAGACAAAGAGAGAATATTAAAAGCAGCAAGAGAAAAACAGTTAGTTACCTACAAGGGAGCACCCATACGATTGTCAGCTGATTTCTCAACAGAAGTTATGTAGGCCAGACGGGAGTGGCAAGTAATATTCAAAGCAATGAATAGCAAGAACCTACAACCAAGATTACTCTACCCAGCAAAGCTATCATTCAGAATTGAAGGTCAGATAAAGAGCTTCACAGATAAGAAAAAGCTAGAGGAGTTCATCACCACCAAACCAGTATTATATGAAATGCTGAAAGGTATTCTTTAAGAAGAGGAAGAAGAAGAAAAAGGTAAAGATAAAAATTATGAACAACAAATACATATCTATCAACAAGTGAATCTAAAAATCAAGTGAATAAAAAAATCTGATGAACAGAATAAACTGGTGAATATAATAGAATCAGGGGCATAGAAAGGGAGTGGACTGACAATTCTCAGGGGGAAAGGGGTGTGGGGAGTGCGGGAAGAGACTGGACAAAAATCGTACACCTATGGATGAGGACAGTGGTGGAGGGGTAAGGGCAGAGGGTGGGTTGGGAACCGGGTGGAGGGGAGTTATGGGGGAAAAAAGAGGAACAATTGTAATAATCTGAACAATAAAGATTTATTAAATTAAAAATAAAAATAAAATAAAAAATAGTGAAAAAAAATGAGCGTATTCACTGTGACAGCCTTACGTAGAACACCAGAGCATAACCTTAAAGATGCCTCAGTATCCACAAGATGGACAAAGGGGCCCTAGCTGGTTTGGCTCAATGGATAGAGTATCAGCCTGAGGACTGAAAGGTCCCAGGTTCAGTTCCAGCCAAGGGCACATGCCTGGGTTGTGGGCTCGATCCCCAGTGGGGAGCATGCAGGAGGCAGCTGATCAATGATTCTCTCTCATCATTGATGTTTCTATCTCTCTCCCCCTCTCCCTTCCTCTCTAAAATCAAAATATATTTTAAAAATAAAAAGATGGACAAAGGGGAAAAGGTTTCTATAACTGCCACCCGCCAAATAGAGATATAGAAGATAACATTTAGGAGAATACGGTAAGCTAGAAATATATTTTTTGGAGGTGTCATGGAAGGATGACTTAGTTCTCAACTCCTCAATCACCGATTTGATTTTTACCACCATAGCTTAGTTTTATCTCTTCCAGAACTTCTTATAATTGGAATCATACATAAATGTGCTTTTATGTATGCCTTCTATCTCTTAGCATAATACTTTTCAGATTCATCCATGTTGTTGAGTGTATCAGTAATTCAGTTCTTGTTATTGCTGAGTAGTTTTCCACTTTAACGGTATACCACAGTTTGTCAGTTTACCTGTTGTTGGAATAGTTTCCAGTTGTGAGTAATTATGGACATTCTTATATACACCTTTCTGTAGACATATTTTTTTTCTCGAGTAAATATTCAGGAGTGAATTTCTCGATCATAGGTTTAACTTTATAAGAAATTGCTAAACTATTTTTCAAACTGGCCATTTTGCATTCCCACCAAGAGTTTATATGAGAGTTGCAATTGCTTCACATCCTTACCAACACCTGATATTGTCAGTCTTTTTCATTTTATCCACTCCAGTGGATATGAAGTGGTATCATGCATTGGATTTAATTTGTACTTCTCTGATGTTTCTTATATATTTACTAGAGGCTCAATGCACGACTTCGTGCACGGGTGGGGTATTTGCAACAGATCAGGACTGGGCCTGTTGGGAGGAGGAGATGGTGGGAGGTTGGCCAGCTGGCCCACCCTGATTGGGGCCCAATCAAGGCCAGGCCGGCTGGGGGGAGGGGCCATGGGTGATTGGCTGGCTGGCCCCACCCCCTATTGAGGTGAGGGGTCCATCGGGGTGGGTCCGGCCAGGGCGAATGGCTACAGGCCAATCAGGGTGGTGGGGGCCCATAGGAGCAGGGCTGGCTCGGGGGAGGGGCTGCGGGATGTTGGCCAGTGGGCCCCACCCCCTGATCAGGCTGGTTCACCGGCCACAGTGGGCGTCGTAGCAACTGGTCATAAATCGTTCTGGTCATTGCAGTCGCTGGCTTTTTATATATATAGATTGGCCGTGTACATATCATATGTTGTATTTAAGTTTTTCGTCCATTTTTATTGGATGTTTTTTCTTTTTATTCAGTTTTTAAATACTCTGAATAAAAATCTTTTGTCACATATATGTATTATAAATATTGTTTCTCATTTGTGACTTGCCTTTTTGGAGGTGTCATTTTCTTTTTTTTTTTTTTAATATATTTTATTGATTTTTTTACAGAGAGGAAGAGAGGAAGGGAGAGGGATAGAGAGTTAGAAACATCGATGAGAGAGAAACATCGATCAGCTGCCTCTTGCACACCCCTTACTGGGGATGTGCCCGCAACCAAGGTACATGCCCTTGACCGGAATCGAACCTGGGACCCTTGAGTCCGCAGGCCGACGCTCTATCCACTGAGCCAAACCGGTTTTGGCAAGGAGGTGTCATTTTCTTAATGACCTTTTTTGAAAAGCAAAAGTTTTTTATTTTCATTAAATCCAATTTACCACTTTTTAAACTTATTATCTGTGCTTTTATGCTCTATCCAAGGAATCTTTGCCTACCTCAGATTATAAATATATTCTATGTTTTTTTCTAGAAATTTTATACTTTGAGCTTTTACACTTAGGCCTGCAGTCTATCTCTAGATAATTTTAGTGTGTGAGCTGAGAATCACAGTTCATTCTTATGAAAAAATTCAAACATAAAAATGTAGAAAGAATAGAATTCTGAACTTCTTGTACCTGTTACTCAAATTTAACCATTACCTACTCATGATCAGTCTTGTTTTGTCATCCTGTATAAGAATATATATGGTGTCCAAAAAATATATACACACACTTTGAATAATTATAAAGGCAGTGTTTATTAAAATACATTTTACTTTCAAAATTGAACTATCAACAAAGTGTATATAATTTTGGGGGGACATCCTGTATATGAGGGGAGATATAGATATACCCTAATTTATTATGAAAGGAAGTTCTAGAAATTGTGAATTTTTTGTTCTGACCCAGAATTTAATCCAGAACCACACATTGCATTCCATTTGTCCTATGTCCTTAACCTCCTTTAATCTAGAATGGTTCTTTAGCTTTTTATATTTCTCATGCTTTTTATATTTCTCATGACATTGTGATATTTTAAGAGTGGTCTCTTAATTTTAATTTGCCTGATTATTTCTTCATGGTTAGCTGCAACTCGTGCATCTTTGGTAGGAATACTACATAAGTTATATTGTGTATTTCTCAGTACTTCCCATCAGGAGGCACATGGTGTGAAGTTTTCCCACTGTTTGGTGATGCTAAATTGGATCTCTTGGTTAAGGTAGAAGAAAACTGAAACATACCCAGAGTTAGGAAGTTTTCTGGATGGGAAGGATTAAAGTATGTCAATTCACTCACATGTTTTAAGAACATGGGATTTGAGTGGGAAAAGTAGCAATTTGAAGTTTTTGGTCTTGTTTCCTTTTGTTATTTGTGAGTGTGTATTTTACCTTAAGCCAGTTTGTGAATGCCATTACAGCTTGGGGTCAGGATGGGCAATTTTATGCCATTTGACTTAACAATTTAGAAATTTCTTCTTGAGTGACAATGATGTAATATGCTGACTCCTGGTACAGGTGTTCTCATGTCTGTCACAACATGAAAGGTATTCATTTCACAGAGTCACAACAGAATCAGATAAACAAGGCATGTGTATCGGATTGATTGCAAGGGTTGGGGGAGAGGGTTCCTCTCATTCAATTAAAGATAAAAAAATATTTACACCAAATAAAATTGAAAACATGCTGTGATTGTTTCCTCTCCTCCCATGGTGTAGAGTTTGGCAGAGGGGTTCCATTTTGTTTGGGGATTCTTTTAATAGCTTTATTGAAACATAATTCACACAGTATACAATTTACCCACCTACAGTGCACAACTCATTGTTTTTAGTATATTCATAGGGTTATATACCTATCATTACAATCTAATTTTAAAACATTCTATCTCCCCTAAAGTAAACACCCTAACCACTAGTTGTCACTTCCCACTCCCATAATTCCCTACCTTCAATCCTGTTCATAGCCTGTCCCATTGAAATACTTTTTTAATATTATTTTAAGAATAAGTACAAAGGATAGAGCTCTGAAAAACATAAATGGGTATTCAAAATTTGTAGCAGGGTAAACCACAAAGATATTATTAAAGCAATAGCATCCGATGAATTTTAAAAAAGCATTGCCAAGCAAGTAAGCTGTGGGAATGATGACAGATTATATTATCACTTAAGAAAGACAAAAGCTTTTAAATATAAAGACAAATGATATTAAATATAAACTTGAAACAGGCTCTAGTTATATAACCTCATTTTTCTCATAAGAACAACAAATATTGGCAAATTCAGATCCTGACTTCACTGCTCACTGACTGTGTGACTCTGGGCAAGTAACAGAAGATTTGTAAACTTCAGTTTCCTCTTGCAATCCTATCTAATAAAAGAATAATATGCAAATTATCCATCACTCTGCCACACCCACCAGCCAATCAGAAGCAAGTATGCAAATTAACTCAACCAAGATGGCTGCGGCCACGGAGAGAGCAGGAGGCTTGGGTTTCCCCAGCAATGGAGGAAGCCAAGCTTTCTGCCTGCTCTGGCCTGCCTTGGCCTCCTCTTAAGGCTACAAAGTTTCAATTATAGAAGATAAATAAATCCCAACAAAAATGGCTGTGGCCACAGAGCGAGCAGGAGGCTTGGTTCCACTCAAGGCTACAAAGTTTCAATTATAGAAGATAAATAAATCCCAGATACCAGGGCCTCTGCTTGGGTCACTGGGTGGTGTGGCCAGCCTGCAAACAACCACAGGCCCCTCGCCCAGGCCGCCCCACACCCCAAGGGAACCCCCACCCTGATCTGGGACACCCTTCTGGGCAAACCAGCCAGCCCCCACCCGTGCACCAGGCCTCTATCCTATCTAATCCTATCTAATAAAAGAATAATACACAAATTGACCATCACTCCAACACAGAAGATGGCTGCCCCCATGTGGTCACAAGATGGCCACCACAGATGGCCAGCAGGGGAGGACAGTTGGGAGGGACCAGGTCTGCAAGTGAGGGCAGTTGTGGGTGATCAGGCCAGCAGGGGAGGGCAGTTGGGAGGGACCAGGCCTGAAAGGGAGGGCAGTTGGGGGTGATCAGGCTGGCAGAGGAGGGAAGTTGGGGGCAACCGGGCCTGCAGGGAAGGGCAGTTGGGGGGGACCCAGGCCTGCAGGGGAGGGCAGTTGGGGGTGACCAGGCCTGCAGGGGAGAGCAGTTGGGGGTGAACAGGCCTGCAGGGGAGGGCAGTTAGGGGCAAACAGGCTGGCAGGGGAGCAGTTAGGTATCAATCAGGCTGGCAGGGGAGTGGTTAGGGGGTGATCAGGAAGGCAGGCAGGCAGGCAAGCAGTTGGGAGCCAGCAGTCCTGGATTATGAGAGGGATGTCCGACTGCCCGTTTAGGCCCGATCCAGGTAGGATCGGGCCTAAACGGGCAGTCGGACATCCCTCGAGGGGTCCCAGATTGGAGAGGGTGCAGGCTGGGCTGAGGGACACCCACCCCCCCCCCCCCGGTACATGAATTTCATGCACCAGGCCTCTAGTATGAGAATAATGATGGGACCAACCTCGTAAAGTTAGTGTGGAGGTTAGCACATGTAGAGCTTTACAACCAATGCTGGCACATAATAATTGCTCAATAAACACTAGCTGTTGTTGTTTTATCACTGTTGTTCATAAGAACTCAATAATTCAGCTCAAATTCCAAAATGGAATTCTTAGATATGCCAATTTGCCACATGTGATTGGTATTTTTAAAATCTCTATTCAAAAAAGTTTCCTGCCATGAAAGTAATGGATGGGGATTTAAGATACCGTAATGTAGAGAGAAAAAATTTACCTTGATCAGGTATGACTTACAGCGCTGTAAACCAGCCTTCAATTGCTTTAGAGCAGGCGTCCTCAAACTACGGCCCGCAGGCCACATGCGGCCCGCCGAGGACATTTATCTGGCCCACCGGGTGCCGCTGCCTGTCCTGCTTAGCAGCCGACTCGGCCCCGGGCCCGCAGTGCGCATAGGAATTTGTTCATAGTTTTTTTTTTTTAAACTATAGTCCAGCCCTCCAACTGTCTGAGGGACAGTGAACTGGCCCCCTGTTTAAAAAGTTTGAGGACTCCTGCTAGAGCCATGTATTCTGTAACTAGTAAAAGTGCTAATTTATTATTCTCACCTAACACTGGTATAAAAGATTTTCCTTTTCTAAATTTAAAGAAAATCTAACAGCAACAAAAAGCTTATATAATGGCATTGAACATGTCTAATACAAAATAGTGGTAGAACATTATAAACCACATATAATCTCTTATAGTTGAAATGTTGAAATAAGATCCTAAATGTGTGACTTTTAAACCTGGGTGAACTAAAGTTGTAATTTGATTTTGTGTCCATAAATGTAACCACCAATGATTCCATTACTTTTCTTTAACTCCAACACAAAATGGCTTTGGGTAATAAGACTATGTTAGATGATTTTATTTTTGAGAAATTGTTATGTATTTTCTGTTCTTTTACAAGTGTGGTGCTAAATATTATGTCCCAATCAGATGACTCATGATACACAACATTTTGATACTTGGGAAATGTTAACACATTACAGCCCCTGCTTTGAAAAGATAAAAGAATTAATCACAAGCAGCACATGTTCATTTTCCTTTGACCCCGTGAGACACTTTAAATGATGTGGTTTGCACGTGACCCCATATTGTCTCTCAAGGCTTCCTTCATTGTCCATCTGTGTCTACATTTTAACCCCAGGCTTTACTCACCTTGCCATTGTTTTGTATTTGCATGAAAATTTGTAAAAAATTTTTTTTGCATGACAAGTCATCCATAATGTTGAAGTTAAATGTCTAACATATCTTGCAATGTCACGTGTCATTAATTCTTACATGATATTTTTTTTCTTTTATTTTCAGTCACTGAAGTTTAAATATGCTTGAAATGTAAAAGTAGCATGAAACTGGAGTGATGCAAGAATATTTAATATTCCTTTAAGAACTTACCATTTTTTAGCTGGAAAAATTGGGGGGCGGAGGTGTAGTTCCCAGCCTTGTCTTTGGACACCAATTCTCAATTACAAATTATGATAAAACCATATTGAGCCTAAGTGCTGTCAACAGAGTAATAAATTCTGAAGTGATACTTCTTTTTGTCCCCTGAATATATTTCTGGTTCTAGAATATTAAGTATAAAATATGTCCCTTAATTTCAGAAATTACTAAATATTTTATTTAATGTTTTTCTTCAAGCCTTCTTAATGATACATAAAATTAAGCTCCCCTAACTTTGGTGAAAGTTTCTAGTAACTGAAAAAGTAATGAATGACTCACTAACTGACAGCACCAACATTTTAATACTTTCACGTTTCCTAAATGAACGTGACAACCAAAACGGATGTTGATGTAGAAGTGCATGAATATACAAGGAAAAGAAGTTATTTACACCATTTTCTCAAGCTTCAAATCTGTAAAGACCCAAATTGACTCATATCAATGAACCCAAATACATGCATATAAACAAGTGCTTTTCTTCCAAGCAGTCGCCTTGCTGGCTCTATGTAGGTTTATTCCTACCAGCTGCCATTGAGAAGACTGATTTAGAACACTCCTTGTTGAATTACCCTCAGAGTCTATTACATTCTCTGCAATATCTATATGGTAATATGTCATGTTCCTTGGAGAGTGACCCTCAGAGCCAAATCAGTCAAGTAAGAATGGCAGTCAAGCTGACAAATCATATTTTCTTAAATGATAAGTGAACTTACTTAGACTTATGTGGTTTATAGCTTATAAAATGACTGTGAGCACATTTCCCAAAGAAGAACCCCAGAAAACATTTACATAATAGCAATGATGGGAATAAATGAAAAATCTTCAAGGAGTCTTCTAGGCAAGCATCTGATAGTCACCTGAATAAATAAGTTCTAGTATAGGTATAAATTATTATTTTTAATCCAACATCATTTAAGCTACTAGAGAGGTTTACATTTTTAAGGACAGCCTTTCTTCAATGATTTTTTATCATATCAGAATATAGATAAGTAGCTGTGATAGCTCCCTTGCTTGAGTGAATATCGAGTTGATACCTCTTTAGCAACAATTTTAACAGATTTGGGTGGACTGCGTCACCAGCTAGCTCTGTGATATTGGCAAGAGACTCAACCTCTCTTTGCCTCTGGCCCCCCTGTCTACAAATGAAGGCTTGGGCTTAATTATCTTTAAAATAACTTATGAATAAAAATATTATACTATAATTATATATCTGTGTGTGAAACAACTATGATTATCATATGTCATAAATCTATATACTTTTCTGTGTGATTTTAATTAAATCTATGTTAAAGTAATTCAAATTCAAGTTATTTAAAAAGGCATCTAGACATCTATGTGTCTAGTGTCCTAATAAAATCTTTTCCACCCAACGATAATAATGATAAAGATAACATTTGTATAGCACTTTACATTTCCACTGCCTTACATGAGTCTCACAACTTAAGAGCTTCTCTCATTATCCGCATTATGTTGAAGAAGATACTGAGGTTCAGAGAAATTCAGTCTAAGGTGATGGATTGGCAAGTCATAGAGCTGGACAGAGACTCTAGGTCTTCTGCTGCCAATTCAATACTCTTTCTATCATCATTCAGCTATAACCAGTTTTTTAATTAGGATACAACTTTTCCAAGGTGTCATCACTCAGAATTTACACTCCTTGAAAGTAAAATCTGCCTTTAGGGACCCGCTGGCACCCCCTTGCGTCACTACAGCTCTCTCTGCTTTTACAAACTAGTTGTTTTGTCAGCATGAGTGTGACAACAATTAGACGTCCCCTGTTTTTGCCCCATGCCTTTTCTCCTTCACAGTCATTCAATGACAAGCGTAAAAAGAGCTTCATCTTTTCACGAAAATTCCCATTCTACAAGAACAAGGAGCAGAGTGAGCAGGAAACCAGTGATCCTGAACGTAAGTAGATTCTCAAAGAGAATGTCACCTGCAACACGAGAGAAAAAATCCTTCACCGGCAACACGCATGATGTAGGCTCCCCCACGCCACACGCCTAGGCAAACAAACACGGCAGGCAGGCAGGTCAGGGCTTACTACTGTGACCAGTGTTTGGCTGCAGTCTGGATCCTTCCCTTAGAGTGGCTCTTCTTTGCAGGATGCATTGGAGAGGGACTTGAGGAAGCTGGGACTTTGCTTCCATAGAGCAGTTATCTGTGACCAGGACTGGGTCTGGTTTGCCTTTTCTATCATGCAACCCTCTAGGGCTGGAGATGAATTCTATTCTGGACCGAAATATTAGATCCCATTGCCACATGCATTTTTGGAATGCTAGCTAATTGGAAGTGATTAAATTCCCTATGTTGGTAACGAGCATTTGTTCACTCTTTCACTGCCAACGAATACTAAACTCCTACTGAGCAGTGAGCTTGTATTGGTGGGCATGAAATCTAAGAATTGGTCATAAAAGGTGGAGTGAATCATTGCTCTCAGTGGTATATTTTTGTGGCAACGTGGACAATGGGCAAAAATGTCATCTGCTGAATCTTTCTCTTTTTTTTTGTAACAATCTTCTGCTTAAACCTTTTGAGTTATTTTACAAATTCTTGAGTCTCAGCCCAGGGAGTTTGGGGTGAAAGCTGTTTCAAAATAAAAGAGATCGGGATCCAGATTGCTTAGGCAACGCGGTCTGTCATGGTAGTATCCATTTCAACTCCACTGACTTCTTCCTTCCTCTTCCGCGGCTGTTCTTCCTCTCTCATTGCTCTCTCTGGGGACTTCCATGCAGGACATCCCCGGATTAGGTGACGACGGTTATGGAACAAAGACTCTGAGTAAGTTCCCAGGAATGGTCACTGTAACTTTCCTTTTCTTTTCCCTTCCTTTTGAGTTTGGCTTTTGTTCCTTTACATGAGGGCTTTCTACTCCTAGCATGCACAAGATACGAGTTTTATTTGTTACGTAGCTGTGAATGCTCCTACGAAGTAATTTTCAACCGTTCTGTTCTGCATGTCAGCATTTAAAAGCCAAGTGTGTCAGGCACTGTAACTTCTGTTGCAATTCACACCTTCCCTTTCTGACCGTGTGATGTGAGCAACATGGTCCTGCTGCCAACGATGGCATCCCTTGCTCTGCAGGCTAATTCCTCCCAGAGAGCAAGGAGCCATGTTGAGGGAAAGGGCAAGCTAAATGTTCTAGAACAGGAAGGCGGAAATGTACTGTATGTCCTTTCTTCTGCCTTTTCACCCAGACCTTGCCAAATTTGATAATTGGGTTGTACTTGGCTATTAGTAAAGGAGCTATTTTATAGTCAAAAGGAACATGCATTCTCAAAATGTAAATATTAAGCTATTTGATCTTCCATGACTAATTTTGTTATTAACGTTGCTTTTTTTTTCTGACTTTCAGTGGTCCTGCTTGAAATGTTTGTATGATAAAAGTCTTAGACATGTGTTAATATGTTGTTCTATTAGTGATGTATTAGCTGTGTTACATAACAGGTCTTCATTTTATAGTGGAAAACTAAATATATTAAACCTTTAAATCATTTTGTTATTAATGCTTTTATCTGTGTCTCACTGCCCTGAGCAATAACAAATAATCTTGTATATTAATATACTATGCTATGATTTTTCTTTCTTTTATACTAACTTCATTGTGTAGGCACCAGTGAAATAAGAACAGAGTTTTGTGTCTTTTGCAACTGTATCACATGTTTAATTTTTGTTTGTTTTTATTTTAATTTAATAGCTATAAGCAATATTTTTAGAAGCTGATCATTTCATTTGTATAAAACAAAATAGCATTGAGCTGAACTTTGTTTTCAAGAGCTGTTTATATAACCCTGCCTAATGATACCCTTCATCCTTCAAATTGTTACTTTGGATTTTTTCTTTTTTAGTTACATATACAGAAAACAAAATCTGATCAAGAATAAACTACTGATCTCCTTAAAGATGAAAACTTTATCTTTGAGTCTCTATAGGGAACAGGTCATGAAATTTTTTTGAATTAATAGCTGAAATTCAAATATTAATTTTAACATTATCTGGATAGCATCAAGTACCACCAGAGAGAGTTTCTAAATTTTCCATTGGGGGAAAGGGGAGAGGAAAACATTTCAATGTATTGCTAATAAATGAACATCACTAATAAGTAGTTGCTATAGTGTCAAAAATGAGTGATGCCCTTTTAAATCTAGAATGTGCAAATGTTTTCTTACTCTAAAAAACTGAACAGATTTCAGTAGCATCATTTGCCAATTAATGCTTTTGTTAAGCCATAATTTGGACTTAGCTGGAACACATTTTTCATTTCCTTTTATCTACAAAAATTCTGTTATACAATGTCTTGATGCTGAGAGAGATTGTTAAATAAAACACTGCATGGTCCTAAATTTTTCCATAGATAGTGTAGCTTCATTCTAAATTATTTTAGAAGTAAAAATCAGAAGCAAACAAACAAAAAGAATGAAATAGGCAGGAGATAAGTGAGCTTGGTAAAAAAACAAACCCTTTTTCCCAATTCAAAGTACTAAAAATAATCATGTACACTAAGATAAACCATTGTTGGGTGTATGCCCTGGCTTTTTTCAGTAACAAAAACTGATTCATCCACACTGCTTTCCCTAGTGCCTCTCTGCACTGCCTAAATTAGCGATGCAGTGCTGGTCATACATCAGTACAAAGAGAAATGACGCACGTGACTTTAACCTATACTTTGATTTTTATTCGCTTCATGCTCAAACTAATTCATCCTGGATGCACTAAATAATTCAATCAGAGAAATAATTTCACAGTGTTTATATATGTATAATTGCATTATGTACTTTAAAAGTATTACAATTTTATTTGTCAGTTATACCTTGGAAAGCTAAATAAAACTAATCCATTCAATTGACAAGAATCTATATCAAATACTTTTAAGCACATCTTTACTATTAGAGAATAATGTTATGTATTCTTTTCCTTTTTCTAAAAATGTATAATAGTTATCACTATTTAAAAAGCTAAAGTTATTATTAATAAGCTTCAGAAATCAAAGAGTCACATATTCTTCATTTAATTTAACTGATATACAAAGCAGTCAATAAGTTGATGAATTTATCTTCTATACTTTAATACACAGTACAGATGAAGGTATGATTTTGGAAATAAAAGCTCTAATTCTGGCTTTAACATTCCTGTTATGTGAAGTAAACTTTTTTTAATTAAATATCACTGTATAAGTAAGTCATTCAACATGAATTCAAAACATCCTTCATTCCAGGTCCTGCTTGGTATCAGCTCACTTAACTCCTGCAGGTTTCATCCTTCCAGAAACTAATAACTATCCAAAGAAGAATCTTAAAATGAAAACAAGGAATTATAGAACTAATTCATGAATCATTTTTCAGTGACTCACTTCTTCCTCCAAGATTTTCTATTCACTCTCTGAAGCAGGGAAGATCTCCAGCAATCCCTTTTCGACCTGAGAATTAGTTTAGGAAGTATTTAAACAGAAATAAAATTCAAAGGACTCCATGGATCAATTGGCAATTTGAAATGCAATATTCCTACAAAATACCTAGAGGCTAAAATCGAGAACCAAAAAGCCTGCAAGAAAACTGCCAGTTTAGAAACCCCTGAATTTATAGTCAAGAGACATCCAGCTGAGACACTCAATAACACAAATCTGGAAAATCAGACCTATAGGAATGGGTCAAAGTATTTATAAAAAGGAAAGTGCTTTGCTTAACATTATATATTTTCTTGTAATTAAAGATACTTTCCTAAAAAAAAAAAAAAAAAAAAAAAAAGACACAGCAATCAAGTAGTAGTTTTCTGTAAAATGGAGATAAAGTTTTCATCTTTTTTATCTTATCTGCGTTTCCTTAATGCAGTCTCCTCTGCGGCCTTTTACTTGCCTTTTGCTCCCATTTCTAGTTGCCGTGCATGAGTGTGTGCCTTTAAGTTCTGGCTGCTTGCCAATGCTTGGTATCTCTTTAATTTGCTGTGCTGTTCTTGCAGAACATGCTTCTTCTAATGCCAGCGATAGCGAAAGTAGCTACAGTAAGTTATTGCTTTGGTTTGTGGCTTTTTTCCTTTGCAATTGCCCCCATTGCCTGTGGTGGTCATTTCAGATTTTTGCTGTTGTTGTTTTCATCTTCATCCAAAGCAAATGGCTTGAAATGAAATCATCCTTTGATGTGAAAAGATACAAAAGACACTAGGGCCCCCGGTGGACTCGTGTGATTAATGCAAGCAGTTCCAACCCCAATGGACTGGCCTATGAAGCAATTCTCCCAGAGAAGGTGTGGGAAAGTTCAACCTGGTGGATTTTGACATTCTGCCCCACCCCCCATCCCCAAATAATTTAAACTCCCTGTATGAGGGTTGAAAGTCATGGTTTTATTGTCCTTCTTTCTGTTCCTGGTCCCCTTTACAAGTGAAATCTTTCTAAATTACGGTGTTCCTTTTAAATTGAGCATGAACCTTTTATATCTCTTCTCTCCTTGATTACAATTTTAAGGTAGATATTAAGATACATCTAACATTATGTGTTTGATGGTTGGGAAGTGATGAAAAAGTTTCATCCTTTAATGTTGAAGGAACTCACATTTTTTTCTTTAAGTGAACAAATTTTGGATCAGAAAGCTTAACTGAAAAGGTAGGTAACTACTTAAAAGTTATTCCTGGTCTTTATTTGGTTACCTCAAGCCATTTGCTTAGTGTATAAAAAAATTCACCAAACACCAAGCACATCCTTTTGATCCGTTCTTGTGGTTTTTTACCACCTACTTACTGGTTTTTGGTGACTAACATAGGTACATAATCTTAACTGGAATTTTTACAATTTCTGCAATATTTCTTGGTACTCCTTACTGAAATGGGTTACTCAAAAAGCAGTTGGTGAGGATATTAGAAAACTGCTGGCCCAATACATATGACCCACAGCTACCAAGACAGAAATTGGTTGGGCTTTTTTTCCTTGAATGGTGTATTAATTGAAAACTAGAATAGATTTTGTTAGGTCGGTTCTGTTTTTTATCACTAGAGTATGGTACTTTACCAAACCATGCCTTTTTTGAGATAGACTGCCACACAGTGTTCTTGGAATATGACAAATTTAATTTGGATTTTGAGAAAGGCTTTGGAGAACCAGAAAGAAAAAAGCACAAAAGAGGAAAGGTGACAGATGGGGTCAAGGCCAGAGGAGGGAGACAAAACACACCACGGGATAAAATAAAAAAATATTGTGTTGAGATACCTTTGATCCAACAAATTTTAGAACCACAATTTTCTTCCTCAACAAAGTGACAAGTCTTATGAATGAAGGAATCAGTGAGTTCTTGTCCTCAATTTGGTCCTTAACCTTGTTATAATCTTCCTATTCTTACAATTTTATAATTATCCCAACTTAGAGAAACATTTGCCTCCCCACTCTCTTCATTTGATTTAAAACAAAGAATCCAGGCCAAGAAGAAGTAACCAAAGATTTTTCTTCCTGACACCCGAGGTACCCTCAATTTAGGATAAGGAAATATATCATTTGTCAGATTTCATGGCCCTACTTTCTTTGCTGTTCAGTTTCCAATTTTTAAGTGTTGTGGTTCCATCCTGTAGACATAGGTATAGAAAGGAGATCACACCTTATTTTTTTAATCCTTTTTATGGAAAGTATATACAAGAACTGCCTTTTCCTCTAGGAATCTTTTTAGAGTATTGTAGAGACCCCTCTTTTCTCTTTCAGAGCTGGGTATGTTCTTCCTAGAATCATTGACTTAAAAATTGGGCCAAGGCTTTTAGCTGCTTGACAAGTTTTGATAGTAATGCTCCAAGATGGCATCACATAATTCTTTTCACTCTCAGATAGTAGGTGCACATAAATGTTAACTGAATGAATAAAGGAAACATTTGGAAGCAGCTTGAATTATCTCTGAGAAGAGAGAAGAGTTGGAACTGGACTCTATGATATTACTACAGCAAATATGGAGTCTAATAATCTAGATTGATTTGGGTCTCATCTGAGGTTATAGAAGGTCAGCCTCTCCGATTGCTTTCTTTACAAATGAACAAAAGTAAGAAGAGCCTTTTTCAGAGCTTAGAGGAGTAACTGATTTTTCTTTCTCCAGGATGGAAACATGAGGAATTACAGAGGAATATTAATTTATTTATTCAGCATCTACTGTAGGTCATTCTCTCTTCATAGGCACCATGAGACCCAGTATGAATCTCAACCAACTCTGGAGCTCAGGACCCGTATAGTAGGAGAGAGAGAGCAGTAAATAACAAATGCACAAAGTGTGTCAGTTTCTAGGGTAAAAGTCTAGCCCAAGACTGTGATTTCAAAGAGGAAGTGGCTTTAAACTGAGCTTTGGAAAAAAGAGGTGCTTACCAGCCAGATAAGTTTAGGAAGAAACCTTCCAGGTAGGGCAATGGCATGAAAAAAGGCACACAGGCTTGAGACAGATATAGTTTCCAGAAAGTGCCATTTTAAAATCAAAATAGGCTGCACTTTCTATTGAATTCCTGGCTTTTGCTGTAGTTATGACTACCTTATGTTTCATAAATAACAGAGTAAACAAATACTAAAAAGACCATTTTTCCACTGATGTTCAGGTGTTATTTTCTACCCCTAGAATCATTCCATGTCCAGTCTGGAGACAAAATGGCTTTAAATCAGCAGTTAGAAGCAAAGACCCAGGGTGCACCATTCACACTGCATCCTGGAGTTACAGATTGTAACAACCTTACTTAAAAGCCTAATACATTCCTGAGACACACACACACACACACACACACACACACACACACACACCTCAAATTTTAATAGCTCAGAGCTTTGCTGCACCACCTCAATCATTATAGAATAATTTTCTTTCAAAGTCCAACTATATTGAGCACCAACCAAATGCAGATAATTATAGAGCACATTGTCTAATTATGCAAAATGCCACCTCAGAACTATCTTAATTATGGACTAATTTCAGATTTCAGTCTGTCAACAAAGTAGTACAGTGCTGGCTGTGTTTATGATTGTTTTGTAACTTCGTTTTCAATTGCCCTTGTATCAGGATGCAGTGAAGGCCATGCAGGTGTAATGGAGACTTTCCAATCTCTACAACTGAAGACTGCCTTCCTCAAAGCTCAGTAAAGCTCTTATGTCATTATGGATATGGGGAGCTGATGATTATCCTTCGAACCCATTGGTGCTCATCAGCTAAATAGAATTTTTAAAATTAGAAGCTTAAAGAAATGAATTGAGTGAAGTTGAGGGGCAGATGAGGAGACCCAAGACTTTTCCACTGGAATCAGTCAAAATGATGTCCATATTCTTGTCCTTTGCTTCATGTCCCAAATATTGCCCTTATATTTCCTCTAGTTCTTTAGCCTTCATAAAGCAATTTTTCATTGTATCTACTTTCTCATTTGATTTCTACAACAAAACTATGAGATGCATCTTGTAGTACTAATCCATTTTATGGATGAGAAAGCTGAAGCTCCAAGAGGCAATGTCCCTCGCTGACATGGTGGCACTGCAGGTCCAACCAAGGCATTTTAATTCTGAATCCCATACATTCCCACTCTCCCCTATAGTTTGTAATCCAGGCCTCTTCATGTTTTATCTGGAACATTTCAAGCATCCCATCTATCTATCAAATTAATACAAGCAGCAACATTTATACAGCATTAACCATGTTCTAAGCCTGATGTAAAGCCCCTATATATAGTACATTAACTGATGTAATCCTTCTGAACATCCCATGGAGATTCACTATGTGATCTGGAAGAAATCACTCAGTGTCTTTGAACCTCAGTCCTCTCCTATGTAAAATGAGTAGTTTGGTTTCAAACAGAGATGGCAAGTAGATTTTAATCAAGATTACAACTCTGACCATTTGGTAATATCTGCCTGAAGAGTTGTCCTGAAAGTATTGAAGCCAACTTAAGGCTCTGCAGTAATTCAGGCAATGACCCATTGTGATGCCAGTCAAGAACATGGAATGGGGGAGTGACATCATGTGCTACATACTTACCATCTATGAACCACATGAACTTCAAACCCTTCCTTAACACTAACATTCTATGACTCTGAGAACCTAATTTATTCTTAGCAATCGTCAGATGGAGGCACTAAACACTCAACTTAGAATATTAAATGTACTACCCCTGGTCTTCTCTTCCCTCCTCTCTCTTTTCTAGTTTCCAAAAATTCCAAAAGAACATCAACTTGCTTTTCTCTATCATAAGTGCATATCAAAGTCTTACTCCAAGTCCCTCTTATTGTGACTTGCTTCCAGTTCAGACACCAGGTGTTTCATGTTGCAAAGGCTGTTTCCTGCAGCTGCAGATGCCCCCACACAGCACTGTTGCTCTCCCACTCTTAGCCATGCAGTTGCAAAAACAAGACCAAGTAACAGTTGGTCCTCTTTTGTTGGCTGTTCTTCCCAAGTGCCAACACCTCCGGAACAAAAATAGAAAAACTACCTACGAATGACAATTTTATGGAGATAACACAACAGCCTTTTTTTAAAGAGTTGATGTTTATAGGTGGTGTTTACAGGTGGCCTCTCAGTGACTCTGACCCAGTTCAGCGCCTATCTCTGCCACCCATTCTTTGCTCATTGGTAAGGTTTGCCCCTATATCCCAGCCCCCAGAGAATTCTACATTTCTTGCCTTTTTGAGACAGTGTCATATACTCAACAAGGAGTCAAAAAAGATGTGATTTTAAATATTGATTCCACTACTTACTACCTGAGAAAACAGCCCCCATTATATCTTACCCTCTGCTACTTCATCTATAAAATGGGTTATCATCAGAGCATTTACCACAAAAGAAATGGCTGTGAAAGCCCTTTATGGCCTGGGAAGTGCCATACACACATGGATTATCTTTCCTTCATTGCTGTGACTTTTTTCCCTCTGCCTCTTAGTCTTCTTTCCATTACCCACAGGGCTTTTCATTCTTGAACATGAAAGTGAAAATTGGTTTAAGGTGCTGAATTCACAGCTATTGTGTGATACCAACCACCAAAGCTTCCCTAGAAACTTCTTTACATAACACCTGACTGTCACAGGGTCATTGGAATTGGGATGGGCCTTGACATAGGGATGTTGCCACTGCTAGTCTTACTGTTCTGAACAAGAAGCAGTGCCTGGTGTAAGTTAGAAAGTAAACCAGAAAGCAATTGATAACGAACTACAGATCTAACAAAATTAATCAAAGCTATGTTGCTTTGACCTAGTTTTCTGAATTACAAATTATACAGACTGACACCAAATACCTTATTTAGAATGATTTGCAAGACCACTGGAAAGAGATTCCTATGGGAACATAACATGTTACATTCATTGAGAGAAAACCACACTTCCTAAAGTGAAAGCACATAGAAACACAAAGTAGAACCTACCTTTGGCCTCATTACTTATCCTGTTTTCTACCACTGAAATCAGAATGCAAATTTATTGACATCATTATATTAAGTGCTGGGGACACAGTAGTAAATGAAACCTACTCCTTGCCTTTATGGAGTTCCCAGTCTAGTGGCGAGACATAAATATCACCTGATGTTTAAAACTTTGTTATACCATAGTTAGTATTCTCCTTTCACATTTTAATCATTTCACCTAAATTTCCCTGTAAAAATAGTCTAACATTAGCTCTAAGCCTGCCATGCTTCTATTCCCAAAGCTATACTTTCCCCCAACCATTTTACACCTGTATTTTGAATTCCTATGACTTCTACCTCTCAGGCTTTAGATAACTGGGAACCAATCATTTTTTTTTTTTTTGCCTCGCCTCTGTAAATGTCAGTAGTTTTATTTATTAAAATGAATCATTTTTCCTGAATTTTAAAATAATGTGAATCTGACTCTTCACATACCAAACCCCTGCCCAAATGTGGGAATGTGCCCTGAAGACTTCTAGGGAAGCTATGAGTAGATGCCACTTAGAAAGAACATCAGGCCCACTCTCCATGCCTTTAAGAAATACGTTGGCCTAGCAGTGCCATTCTGAGAATAGGCCCTGCTTAATGGTGAAGTAAGTATGACTTAGGCCAGAGCCATCATTCATGCTTATAAATGTAAGACACCCCTACCCAACCCCACCTACCCAATCTCTAGGGAAGACATCTGTATTTCACAGCTTTATCCACATACTTGCTTAATTTCCCCAAATCTGTTGTCAGTCTGCAACTGTCTGTGCTATGAACTCCTTTTATGAAATGAACTCACCTGGTCTGGTGCTATGGCTTTTGAAGGAGGAACATGTGGTGTTGACAGACAGACGGACAGTGTTTGAGGAGAGATGGGGAGATAAAGCAGTAAGATTCATTGCCTTTTGGTTTCAGAAAAAACTACCTCCTCTGTAGAACAACAGACAGGAAGCCCTTTTCAACAGCCCTAAACTATTTCCCATCAAAGGATAGTTACCCCACCCTCGGCCTAAAGCAAATAAAAAAGCAGACCCTTCTGGGTTTGCAGCTGAATCAGCCTAATCTCATGCCCAGGTCATCAACTGGATAAAATAGTTGATTGGAAAAAAATATTTGCCTAAAACCAATTTACCTTCCATGGTTATTTGTTGACTTGAGGCCCACCATGAATCAGAAGGCTTGTGGCAAATGACAGTGAGGGGCTGACATTTTGCTACATTGTCTTTCTTAGTTCTTTTCCCAGAGTTTCATGGCTAAATTTAATGGCAATTATCACCAAGGACTTAGGGGACTCTTTAATTTTTTACCTTCTTGATTGACTCAGCATTTTCCTGATGAATTAACATTAGAGTAAAATCCTCAGTGTCCTGTTATATATGCTGAGGAAGTTTTTGCATCATAAATGAAGCAAGCAGACACTTGCTTTTGAATAGTGTGTTTCTTTGGGAAATAAAATAGAAGGTGAAATAAAAGGTCCCGAAATTCTGATAATGTAAGCAGCCAGCTATTGGATGGAGCCTGTTTTTGAACCAGATGATCTTATTTTAAGTTGTAATGCTGGGTGTAGAGGCCATGGCTCTCCACTGCTCAGTGTCAGACGAAACGCAGCCTCAGAAGTCACTGCCCTGATGAGCGGCGGACAACCAGCCTCCATTCATTACCTAGAGGCATGGCCACCGGTAACCTGACACTGTGATAGTGCTCAACAGTTGTATGTGGATGAAGGGAGTTTTGGAATCATTCGGAAGAGATAGTAAGGAAAATGAACCCTGAACTGTGCCTGTTTCCTGTGCTTCAGAGCAGTGCTTGTAGCTGTAGTATATGACTGGTTGTTAGTCCACTGTACATTTCCTTTCTTCTCTTCTCAGGAGGGCAAGAAGACTTCATTCTTTCTTATGAGCCTGTCTCAAGGCAGGAAAGTAAGTTTCCCTGCATGTTCTGATTCCTGAATTCCAGGCCACAACAGGTGACACCATTATAGGAGGGAAAGAGTGAAGGAATTAGGAAAATAAACTCTGCTTAATGCTCGGCTGTCCCAGACCACATGCTCTCTCTTTGGCCCTATCACCAACACACACTGCTGACCACGGAGGAGGGAACAGCCCCTCCAGATGAGTGGTCCTTAATGGAGAGCTACCTATAGCACTGGATAAAGTCTCCCAGGAGACTGAAGACAACTCAGTATTTCGAAGGGCTTTCTAGCAGACCTGTCCTAGGTTACAGGTCATCTGTGGGCTGCTCCAGGAGCCTGCCTTTGCTTTTCCTGGAGGCATTCAGACAGATGGTAATGGCTGTGAGATTGTAGAGAAAATGTAAGCATCAAATGAGGAGTTGTACCCAATGAACTTCACAGTTCCTTCTAACCCCACAATACAAGGGAATGGGGAAAACCCCACAGAGTGTAAGTGGCATTTTGAGCCGAGGAGGAGAAATTATAAAAACATAAGTTGCTGTCACTACCAACAATTACTTTGTAAAGTCATTATCTAAACAATGGCCAAACAGCTGCTTTGGAATCTTTCTTCGCCCACTGAGCTGACTAAATGCAGTAGTTGTTTTGACATCATGTAGGCACAGCATAAGAGCAAGAAAAACCCCTCCAAATGCTTCTTTTCATTGACAGACACTACAGTTGCCTTTTTCCTGTTAATAAATTCCAGAAAGTAGTCACAGCAAACCAACAGGTTGCATGTCAAACGTCAATTTCCCAATGCAGAGCTGTATGGGCAATTTATCCAATGCAGTAATGCCCTCGGCAATTCTTATTGTTTGGCAATTTTGCAGTCATTTCCATGTCTCTCTCCTCATCTGCCTCTTCCTCTTCCTCTCTGCAGTAAACTATACTCGGCCAGTGATTATCCTGGGCCCCATGAAGGATCGGATCAACGACGACTTGATATCTGAATTCCCTGACAAATTTGGCTCCTGTGTGCCTCGTAAGTATCACTTCTCTTTTCTCTGAGGGGTAGGGGGAGGCTTGACTCCCTTTGAGATGATAAAACGTAATTCTGTTCCTCCAATAGTCTCTCTGGTGACTCAAATATTATCAGTTACCTACCATCTATGCATCTTATTTAATTTTATCTGCCTAATGCTTTTCATCTATCCTGCTATGTAGTGTTCTCTATTTAGTGAGTATGATATGTTCTCCACACTGATTGTGCTCCCCAAGAAGGCAGGATGGATCCTGTCCTTGTAATTGCGATAGCATTTAAAATAGCATAGGATTATTGATAGACATCAGCATGTTCTCATAGATTGATTAAAATGCCACTGAAACATCTTTTCCCATAGAATGAGGTCAGAAACAAAGCCTTATGTTAAAATCACCTCAAGATGACTTAGGACCATCTATTAGTTCACAAATAAAATAAAATAGCCTTCCCCTGTGTATTAATAGTCCCAGGTGTTGGGAGGATGAAGACAAGAAGGTGTATAAAACTTTAATGTCCCCTCCAGGCCATTATAGACTTTAATCTACTTTGTCACATGGACAGCTAACAGGTATCCTGGTCCCTCTGAGAGTAGTCCTGTAAAATACTCTCTGCACTACTTCCTTCCACCCACCATACTTTCCCTACTCAACTCCCTTCCATCTCTTTGTCACTGTCAAATTAATGCATGGAAGCCTTCTGTGTATATAGACAAACTCACCAGAAAGTTTTAATTGATTCACTAATTGAGCTCTTAAAACTGATCCCAACAAATATTCCTTTCTCACTCTACATTTTTAAAGCTCTATGCTTTGAAGTATCTTTCATATAGTTTAGTACTACACATGTCACCTGGAATGCATAAGAATAGGAGGAATTGTGTGTGTGCAGTACATGAACAGAAGGGAACTAAAATAATGACTATATCTCATAAAACTGTTCCCAGCGAGGGTTCTGGGGAGAGATCCTGCCATAGAATCTGTCCTGAAAAAGACTCTACATAGAAATGATCAAGTCAAACCACTTATAGCAACTTCCAGTTTGTTCCTCCAATTTTGAAAGAAAACACACACACACACACACACACACACACAATCCTTAAGCATCATTTTCATTTTCTCCTCAACCTCGCACACTCTTCTCTTACTTTTTTAATTAATAGCACTATAAAATGATAATAAACACATGTTCATTGTACAAAGCTTGGAAATGCTAAAAATAGAGTTAAACAAGAAAATAAAAACATACAGAATCCCACACAGTACCCAGAAATAACATCACTGTTAATATTTTCCATCTATTCATTCTTTCTATATGAGCATTTTCTCCTGTGGTTGGATATATATTAGATATATACAGTATTTTTTATTTAACATTAAAACTAGAGGCCCAGTGCACAAATTTGTGCACAATGAAAGGAAATTAGAAGAAATATTTTAATATTGCTATTCACCTTTTCTCTATAAGTGTCAACCAAATTCACGATCAACATGACAGATGGAAATACACACAAGCAATTGGCACCAGCGAGAGCTTTATATATATAGATAAACTAGCTTAATTAGACCTGCTTTCTGATTTAGCTAAACTTTTTCCAAAACAGTGAAGCACCACAACTTCTCCTTCAGGTAGTTATCAGCAACACAGCAGTAAATATCAACACGAAGCAGGTTATCATTGTAGATCACACAGGGAGAACATAGGGTAAAATATTTAACTGCAGCAGTGTTTGACTATTCTGCTCAGTGAGAAAACTTGAAGTCATTTTCAAGGTCCACCATTTCTTACTTCTTTTCAGTTGGGTCAAGTTTCTAAACTTTCTAAATCTCCGTTTTCTGGCTAAAGAAAAGAAAATAGGATTTTACTGAGTCTCCTATCTACCTACTCCAGGACTTCTGTGAGGATCAAATGAGATGAGGCACGGGAAAACATTTCACAGACATTTGGTTAAAGTGTAAAATGTTTCCACCTGGCTATAAAGCAAGTTGTGTTCCTGGGCTGAAGAAACTCCAAGGAGGCTAGTCACTAGGGAGAGGAAGCTGAGCGTTGCTATGTGACGTCATTACCTGGCACCCACAGCAACCGTTTCTGGGCTGGGCTGTGGGCCACATTTTGCACCATGAGGTCTCAGCAGCATGGCTGTGATTTGGTGAGCTGTCACTCCGGCTGGTGGCGGGGCCTATGTCCCACTTGGGTGAAGCCGAGTGTTGCTTTGTGGGCGCCAGGTCCGCAGTGCTGTTCCTTTGTAAATGGACATTGCACATCACAGCAGCTCCTGCGTTGAGCATCTGCCCCTTGGTGGTCAGTGTACATCATAGCAACCGGTTGGACAGTCAGAGGGACAATTATCATATTAGCCTTTTATATATATAGACTTTATATAAATATTTTGAATTTTTACTATGCCATAATTAAGCATCTTCGTTTATGGGTATTTTGGGTTTTCTCTGCTTTTCACTATTATTGAATTGTGATTTAATGTTAAAGTTATTTATAATTTATAAACTGGTGTAATGGAACATCTTTCAAGATAAAATTTTATGTTTTGGCAATTTTTAATATAGATTCCTAGAAATACAGTAGCTAAGTTGAAGATTGGAGATATATTAACATTTTTTATTGATATTGATAATTGTTTGCTCTTCTCCTCTTCCAAAGAATTTAGCCACCTCTAGCCACAATTAGAGTTGATGACTTTCAGTCCCACCTAAACTGTGATGATCTAATTTTATATATTTTTAAATTCCTGAATATATTTCTACTGTATGTCCTTTTTTTTTTTCCTGGTTATATGACACATTTTCTTGCTTCATTGCTTGTCCCATAATATTTTATTGTGATGCTACATCACGGAGAGTCTGGATTTTATAATTTTTCTTTATAAAATATTAAGTTTTTGTTCTGACAGGTAGTAATTTACTGAAAGATCAGCTTCTTCCAGTAATGATGGTGAAGGTGGGTCTACTAGTAGAGTAACTTTCCAAAATATGATCTTTCTGGGGCCACTATATGACCTCTAGACTCTCCATTAAGAAGTGAAAGTGGAGTGAATGTAGTTCCCCTTATATGTTTCACTTATCGAGAATCATAGCCCTGCACTGCCTGTTGTCTAATGCCTGAAAATAGCTGTTCCATGAATTTTGTCTAGTTTTATAGTTGTTTACAGTAGGAGGCTTAAGACTGGTACCTATAACTATGTCATGGTACTTCATATTACATATTTTTATCTATGTTGAGTGTGTATTGTGGTAAATAAGTGTAAAGAAGTTTATGGATGTCAATGTATGATCTTCATGTTATTCATTTTTTGTTTTATAAAGATACTACAAGGCCAAAGCGTGACTACGAGGTGGATGGCAGAGACTATCACTTTGTCATTTCCAGAGAACAAATGGAGAAGGATATCCAAGAGCACAAGTTTATAGAAGCCGGCCAGTACAACGACAACTTGTATGGAACCAGTGTGCAGTCTGTGAGATTTGTAGCAGAAAGGGTATGTTCACCAACCATCATACACCTCCCCTGCCGAAGGGTTCCAGGTGGCAAACTGCATATTTTGGTCATTACTCTTTCCTGATAGCAGTTGTAAAGTTTGATGAAATATTCCATTTAGACCTCTAAGCAAAGAATCACTTTAGAGCATGGTCATTAATCTTTGCTCTAATTTCAGTAAAATAAGCTGATGGACTTGAAGGGGAAAGAATGGAGTATAAACATAAAGGCATTGAACAGCTTGAAGTTTATGAAGATTCCCTTTGTCCTTGACTTTGGTCCCAGTAAACAACATCGAACTTATTAGGGAAGCTTCATTACTCTTGGTGGTTTAGGCCAGCATCCTCAAGTCTGTTTATTAGCAGGAGTTATGTCTTATCTCCCTGAAAACTTAAGAGCCCCATGATCAAGAGAGAAATGGGCTGACTGCCTAGCCTAATACTGGCAAAAATTCCAACTTAAGGTTGCTGTAGGTGCTGCGATTGCCTTCCTGCTAATAATTTTAAGTGACTGGAAAGAGGAGAACATTCCAAAAAGAATAGGATAGGAAAGTATGTGAGTGTGGCTTTAAGATCTGCCTATAGAGAGATCCAGATCTGTGAACAGAGAATTCATTTCATAGGAGGGAAAAAAAAGAGTTAAGAACCAATTATATTTGTTATATAACTGATATTTGTTGGGTTGAATACTGTTTTCTCCCTGTTGATGTACTGGTACAAAAATGAAGTAAGAAATTTAAATGTCTACCTAAGAATACACTGAGCAGCTGCATCTATTTCCCTCTCTCTCAAAAGTTAGTTTCTATATCATACTGTTTGTAATCCTGGAGAATTGCATCTATTTTCCTCTTGAAACATAAAGATACAACCTTTGTTAACTTGAAATCATTTAGAAACTTTATGTAGCTGCTACACTTCACAGATAGCAAACTCGGAATCTAATGCTTCTGTGGTAAAGGCTTGAACCATCTCAGTGCATTTCTCCTATTATAAGAGCTCAAGTATTCATGGACTCAGCTCATTTTCACTTAAATATTACAGATGAGTTGTTATCCCCTATTTCGGACTGTTTCTATCTGCATAATGTGCTTTTTCTCTTGTGTAAAGTTCTGCCAGCATCAGAGTAATGAGGCCATTTCTCTCCAGGAGGTAGAATCTGATGTGTGGCAAATATATCTACTTTTCTAGAAATACTTTATAAAGCAACTCCTTGCTCTGAGCACTCATTGCAGTGGAAGCCAAGTTAAATGAGCTGTGCTATAATGTAATAGGGTTTCTATTCATTAGCAAACAAGAAATTTACATACCCTGTGCAAGCCTCTCTCTCAGCATTTAAGATACAAGATTTAAGGAAACTCTTATTGTGAGTGTCCTCTGCTAGGCTGGGCATATCAAGGTCAGGACACATATAAGCACTCAGCAAATACTTATGGAATTATTCTAAATTCACATGATTACCATTACTCAAAAGTTACCATCAGGCAGGGTGAGACAATGAGGTGTCCATTTATTCCAACCAACAGCTGTGTAAGTGCTCAAGATTTGTTTCCATCCTCCTCACACTGAGACTTTGGGCAAGTTTGTTCATATTTCTAAGCCTTAGTCTTCTCTTCTGTAAAATGCAGTTGATAACACCTCCCTCATAGATGTGGGAATTTCTTCTTGACAGTTGTCTTCAGAGATGGTTTCCGAGCTTTATGAGAATAGACCGAGTCCCGTTACACATGTCTACATATCTTCTCTGTGCAAAGCATCAGATATTTATTGGGGAGATGGGTGCACCATGCAGTGTGCAGATGATGTTTTATTGAGTTGTACACTCGAAACCTGTATGGTTTGCGAACCAATGTCACCCCAATAAATTCAATTAAAAAGAAAAGAAAACAGTTAACTGAGATAACACATGTGGAATGTCTATCCCAAGGGCAGACACTTAGTAAGGGAGTGATAAATATGAGTCATGGCAAGCATTCAGCAGTCACCTATGTAACAACTTTTACTTGTGCTTTGCAGTGATCCTTCTCAACCCTGAGAAATCCATTATCCCTTATCTTCCCCTAACACACTTACATTATTTTTAGTGGATGTTGGATTATGATCACTTTTTCTGGATTAACTCCATATTTTTCTTCTCTTTCTACCAGGGCAAACACTGTATACTTGACGTATCAGGAAATGCTATCAAGCGGTTACAAGTTGCCCAGCTCTATCCCATTGCCATCTTCATTAAGCCCAAGTCTCTGGAACCTCTGATGTAAGTGGAGGCCACTGGAGGCCTTCATCTGGCCCCCTGTTCCATATGACACAGTTCTGTCACAAATGCTTACAAAGGGGAAATGCCATTATTGATTTTTTTTAAGCATTCCCTTTTTTTAAAAGCTGTATTCAAGTTTTTTGAGTCACTACAGACATGTCAGTAATTCCTTAAAATGTCTTCAGTAATGCTTCTTGATGTTTATTTTCATTTCACAAGTTGTTTTTGTATGTGTATGTGTGTGATTTTTTTGTTGTTTTGAAGGTAGGTTGATTTAATTTGGTTGTTTGGTTTTCCACATGATAGAAAGCATCATCTTTTAATTACTTCTTACTTCTGAGAGCAGTTCCATTGGTAAATCTTTTTAAATGTGTGGGTTTTTATCAAAGGAGTGGACAATATTTTAGACTCTTTTCATTGGCATTTCACTTCATTGTATCACAGAATTCTTACGTTCCTTAATTAGAACCTCATGATTATAGACCACTATCCTTTATAGGGAGTTTCTTCATGGCTTGGCAGTAAAATATCTATTACTTAACCCAACAGCTCCATGTTTGTGCACATTTATGAACAAGGGGAAAATATATTATATTGTTCTTTTAATTTTCAGAAGACTTGTAAAATATCTTCCTTCAAAAGTCACTAAACAAATTGGGCAGATATTCCTGATCTGACTTGACTACAAAGTAACATATTTCCTTTGACAGTTTGATGGAAATTGTTGGCATTACTTTATAGATAACTTCCGTACAAAAATGAGGCTGCAGTCGCCATAAAGGTAGCAGAACAAAGAGTAAAAGAGCAGGGACTTGAAAATTGATCAGGATTGGTTCTTTGCTTTGCCACTGGCCAATTCCGTGACCTTGAGTTCCTCACCTCTAAACTTGGCACATTAAGAACATATACCTCATAGAGCTAGAAGAAGGTTAAACAGATCATGAATGTAAAGTTCTTCATACAGTCTTTGGCATATGGGAAGCACTCACTAAATAGTAGCTATTATTGCTATGAAATATGTCAAGATCTGAGGATCCAAGATGGCGGCGTAGGTAAACACCTAAACTGCTGCCTCGCACAACAATTTCAAAACTACAACTAAAAGACAAAACGTCTATCACCCAGAACCACAGGAATGCTGGCTGAGTGGAAGTTCTACAACTAGAAGGAAAGAGCAAACAGCATTGAGGGGTGCACAAGCACTGAAAAGCTGAGGTACAGAGACACGCAAATCCGGCTGGCGACGGGCATCTGGGAGCACTGCTGTTTTCAACCCGAAGGGAGATAAGCTCCCATTACTCCAAACTCCAGTATCTGGGGAGACGTGAGGAACCCAAACTCCTACGGGGAGAAGCTGGACTGTCTGCCATGGGGTCGGAAAGTGAGGGAGGCTTGCTTGCAGGGCTGCGCGCAGGAATAATTGTTTATTGTGCTGGGGCGTGGGGCGCGAGGACACGGTCGGATACACAGAGCCAGCTTACTGGCAGCCATCGCTGTTTGCATCGCCCTAGCCTGGTCAGGCCCTAAGACCCCGCCCTGCACAACCTACAAACCCACCCAAGCTCTAAGCAGCGGCTTTAGCATATGAATGGCCTGCCCTATCGCAACTTAACCTAGCAAACTTGCAGCCCGGGTCAGACAGCTCCAAAACCTCCAAACCCCAAGCAAAGAGGAGAAAACTGTAGTTCTCGCTGTAGCTCCTGCTGGGTGGCCTCAGACAGTAGCTGACCTGCACCCCATTGGAGATCCAGAAGCCAGTGTACCTAGTGATCAGTGTCAGAAACCAGATTTCAACTCCTCACATCCATAAGTGACACATTCAAGAGGCAGACTCAGCACCAAAGCCCCACTGAAACAAGTCCTACACCATAAGAGTGTCTCCAGCACAGCAGTTCTTCCATTATAGACACAGTGGGTCCTCACAGCCAATTGGCCTGGAGGTCAATTCCTCCCAGTGTACCAACAGCAATCAAGGCTTAACTACACCAAGACTTTGCACTCAGCCCACAAAGGGGTGTACCAAAGGCGTCCACCTCAGGTGATTGGGGAGGCTGAGCTACTGCACCCTATAGGTCACCTACCACACAAAGCCACTCCATCAACACAAGGAAGCAGCAAAATGCGGAGATAAAGAAACATGTCATGAATGAGAGAAATGGAGGAAAGCAAACTACTGGACGACATAGAGTTCAGAACCACATTTATAAGGTTACTCAAGAATCTTCTAAAAACCGCTGAGGAACTTAGTGAGACCTTTAAGGATCTTAATAAGAATGCCAAAAAAATGGAAAAGGACCAGTCAGAAATTAAGCATACACTGTCTGAAATAAAGAATATACAGAAACTCAACTGTAGATCAAAGGACCCCAAGAATCAAACCAAAGATTTGAAACATGAGGAAACAAAAAACACCCAACCAGAAAAACAAAAAGAAAAAAGAATCCAAAAATATGAACATAGTGTAAGGAGCCTCTGGGACAACTTTAAGCGTACCAACATCCAAATTTTGGGGGTGCCAGAAGAAGAGAGAGAGCAAAATATTGAAAACCTATTAGAAAAAATAATGACAGAAAACTTTCCCTACCTGGTGAAAGAAATAGACTTACAAGTTCAGGAAGCACACAGAACCCCATACAAGAGGAATCCAAAGAGGACCACACCAAGACACATCATAATTAAAATGCCAAGGGCAAAAGACAAAGAGAGAATCTTGAAAGCAGCAAGAGAAAAACAGTTAGTTACCTACAAGGGAGCACCCATACGACTGTCAGCTGATTTCTCAGCAGAAACTATGCAGGCCAGAAGGGAGTGGCAAGAAATATTCAAAGTGATGAACAGCAAGAACCTACAACCAAGATTACTCTACCCAGCAAAGCTATCATTCAGAGTTGAAGGTCAGATAAAGAGCTTCACAGACAAGAAAAAGCTAAAGGAGTTCATCACCACCAAACCAGGATTACATGAAATGCTGAAGGGTGTTCTTTAAGAAGAGGAAGAAGAAGAAAAAGGTAAAGATAAAAATTATGAACAACAAAATGACATCAAATACATACCTACCAACAAGTGAATCTAAAAATCAAGTGAATAAAAAAATCTGAAGAACAGAATGGACTGGTGAATATAATAGAATCAGGGACATAGAAAGGGAGTGGACTGACAATTCTCGGGGGGAGGGGGTGTGAGGGGTGCGGGAAGAGATTGGACAAAAAGCTTACACCTATGGATGAAGACAGTGGCGGGGGGTAAGGGCATGGGGGGTGGGGAATCAGGTGGAGGGGAGCTATGGGGGGAAAAAAAGAGGAACACCTGTAATAATCTGAACAATAAAGATTTATTTAAAAAAATATGTCAAGTTACCTTATTATAAATGGAATAAAGCTATTTGATCATCATAAAATATATGAACAGTACAGTGCCTTTTCCAAGAGATCACAAGAGTTCATGCTAGTGTGTCTGTCACAAGAACTTTGCTCAAATATGCCTCCATTTGGGCCTCAAGACCTCAGGGTATTTGACAGGCTGCAGAAGTGAACCACAAAGTTCTGGAAAACAGTGTTCATAGAAAGATCAAAGAAATTACTTACTCCAAGAGGTTAACGCAGTTGCTTGCAGAGGCTATCAGCTACCTGCTCCGCCGTCTTCTCTGAGGATGAAGAAATGAAGCAAGTTGCAGTAGCTGGAATTGCAACCCAAGAGAAATCAGTTAAATATACAGTGGGTCTCTGAGGAAATTGCCAGAGTGCTATCTTAAAAGTAGACTATATTCTCAAATAAAAGATGGGCAAAGTTTTTATCAGAGTCCAAAAATCAAATAAGGAGATCGCCAACAATTCAGCCCTGTGAATTTACGTGTTAAATTTTAACATAAAGAGCTTTGCCCATAGTTGGCACATGGAAAAATCTTCGTTAACAATAAAATAATGGTTCTTGATCATATTATCCCCAATAGCATGTATTAAATTTCCCGTCATGTAGGATACTGTGTGGCATATTGCACAAAGTGAATTAAGCAACCACAAATTTCATTATGTAAAAGTAATTTATAATCTTTAAAGAGTCTCATAAATTTTATGAGCAATGCTAACATCCTAGGAACAGCATCTTAAAAGCCTTTTTCATTAAATAGAAAAATAAGTTTCACATCATCAACAGGCAGTGGAATAAATGGCTCCCAGGAAGTGAGGCCTGAGGGAGAAACAGCAGTTGCACATTTGGTTCCACGTTGAGATTGGGAGACAGTCCCATCTGGTGCTCAGTAGAAGGTCTACTTCCTTCCACAACTATGAGATGACTTATTTCGTTTTGCCTTAGGGCATTATCACAGCCACTTATCACCAAGGAAAATTAAACATACTGAAGGCTGGATTCCTCAACGAGGACCGGGAATCTGTCAGAGTGGCTGCATCCACATCCATAGGTCTCCAGCGCAATAGTGGAGACATTCCAACCAATGTGCCATCATTCATAAATGTGGAATGCATACTCTCCAGTTCAGTTTTCCAAGGGTTTTACGTCAGGAGCGAGGCGGTTCTGAGTTGCTCACGCCCCAGGAGGAGTGAAGGCTAAGTCAGCCGGAACAAGAGCATGGCAGCTGTCACATTCAGGCATTGATACATCATCACGCATACATTTTCTCAAGCGCATCTTCCACATCAAACCACAGAGCTTATTAGCACACACATAGCTGACTCTCCAGAGAAGCATGAAATCAAGGGAGTATATTTGAAAGAGATGTTCTTTTTATAGTGTGCCCCCTGTGACTTCTGTCCCTGCCCCACCCCATGGCAATGAGAAGCTTTCACCTTGCCACCCCAGTGTGCTCTTACCTTTGTGCTCCTATGATGGCCTGTGTTCACTCCATCTTTAACTGTGACATCATTATAGTTCCTTGTCTAGCTGTCCATTCATTCATTCACTTCTTTCAATGTGTTCAGTCAGGCTCCTTGCCATATGCTGATAAACAAGCCATGGTATCTGCCCTTGAAGAACTCCTAGGTTAGGCAAAAAGACAAAACAAATTCATATATTAGGGAATTAAATATCTAAATTTATTCATTGCTACAAAAAGTACAAAGGGAAATCCAAGAAGACAGACCAGCATGGGCCAGGGAAGTCAAAGAAGATCCCGGGCTACATGCTTCTTTGACATCGGGAGCAAAACATTGTCTTGCTGTGTAATGTATCCCTTCATTTAGCCCAGCATGTTCTGCACACGAAAGTGACAGTCACTCACAGCTTCTAGGGCTTGTGCTATTTGAGAGGGGGATCATAGATACCATCCCTCAGAACGAGATGAGTTTATTTCAACAGCAGGAATTCAGGAAATTCCCATTTCTTTATATTGCAGCCATCAGCATCATGTCCAGAATCATTTAATGATTCTGAGTTCGGTTTGTTGTGTTTGTTTTTTTTTTTCTCAAATAAGTCTTTTGAAAGAGTCTTGGTATAATAGAAGGTCTGTTTGACTTAAAAATGGTTTTTTAAAAAACCAACCTTGAGTTCTTGCATCAGATTTACTCTTTATTAAATGTACAACCTTAGGCAAGTCTCTCTACTACTTCAGGCCTCAGTTATTTGCTCTGGAAAAAAAAAAAAAAAAGGAATTGACTAAGACCATGTGTTCCAGACTCAGATCTCTGGCTTCCTAAGTGGCATGCAAAGGCAGCAATGAAATTCTACACCCATCTGGTCCACACATCCCAATGGACCAACTAAAATGTCACTGCTCTTGGCCAGACTTCTATCAGCCCAGTGCAGTCACACTGGTATTCTTATGATGATCAGAGGCAATGACTGGCAGGCTTTGACTAATAAATGTTTTTTATTTAAAAAACATGCAAAGATAAAATAATGTGTATTTTAAAAGTGTAATTTGGTAGGCAAAAAAAAAAAATTAATACTAGAGGACATGGGAAGACAAAGCTGCCACTGGTTAGGGATCAGTAGATTAGGTTATTTTCCATTTTTCTCTCACCTCAATTTGACCTTGAGACTAGGTTGGATTTAAATAAACTTACAATGATTAAGCAGTACTTATATACAGTTAATGATACACCAAGGGTTGACAGGCTAACAGAAAGAAAGGGACAGAGAATCTCAGGCATAATTCCTTTACAGCCCATTCTATCAGAACAAAAATAAGCAAAATGAGCATTAAAGATTGTTCCTTAACAAGCACCTCTATCCTGGCTCACTATTTAATAGTACTTGCTTGCAGTCTATTTGAAAATATTTTGAAACCAGCTCTATAGATTGTTACATTCCCTCTGTGTTCACTTTAATTCAAGCCTTCTTCAGCAGCTCCTTGAGATTCCATCTGATTATAAAAACGGAGGAAGTGCAGGGTGCTGGTTGCTACAGTCATGCCTCCCATTTGTAAAAGTTGAGCAGCAAGAGCTGCAGAATGCCTTCCAGCCTGAAACATACACACACCTACCCAGCCAGAGTGGCTCAGCTGGTTGAATCATCCTGTGCACCAAAAGGTTGCCGGTTTGATTCCCGATCAAGGCACATACCTAGGCTGTGGCTTCCATCCCCAGGTCAGAGCATGTACGGAAGGCAACTGCATCTCTCTCTCTCTCTCTCTCTCTCTCTCTCTCTCTCGCTCTCTCTCTCTCGCTCTCTCTCGCTCTCGCTCTCTCTCGCTCTCGCTCTCTCGTTCTCGCGCTCTCTCTCCCCCCCTTCCTTCTTTCCCCTCCCCCCTCCCCTCTCTAAGCATGTCCTCGGGTGAGGAAAAAAACGACACACATGCCTAAGGGGCCTTCACCTCTCCTATAATTCTTTGGAAGCACTTTCTGTGTTTCTCCACTCCACATGGTTTCTGTTGCACATTAAAGATGAGCAGCAGCTCTTGGGAAGGATGGGGGAGTCGAGAAATCAAAGCTTTCTCAGGGGTCAGTACCTCAGAACAGCTAAGTCATGTTCTCTCATATGTAATGAGGTCCAAAAAGCTGTGATATACCTTCCCTTCTGGCCAGCTCTCTCCTCCCTCTGACCACCCTGGGAAGATCTTGTTCAATTCTACAGCCCACATTTACTAGTAAAAGAGATCTAGATAGTCTAGAACAAAGTCCAAGGAAGGTCAGGATTCATAAATCATATCCAAGGAGAGAATAGATGAAGGATGTAGAGCAGTTTATTATGGAGTGGAAACCTCAAGACACACTGGAGGGCTTGATTTCAAGACCCTGGTGCCTGTCGTCGAGGAAGGAAGTTTAGCCCTACCCTGTGGGACTGCCGAGGGCAGAACAGAGACCAGCACCTGGTAATCATAAGGAGACAGGTTCTGCTTCAGCCCACTGTGAGGCCAAGAGATTGCCTGTGGAGAGAAGGAGCTCCTGGGAAGGAGTCTTTGTTGCTAAAAATTATTCCAGCAAAGAGGAGTCCCAAATGAAGACTAGGACGCTGCTGCTAAGATTACACTAAGTCTCCTGCGGGACTCATTTTTGCCAGACATTTTAATTTTTCAGGGTTTTGAATAGACCCTGTGCATTCTAATACTAAACTCTCATTTTCCCAGGGAGATGAACAAGCGTCTCACAGAGGAACAGGCCAAGAAAACCTATGATCGTGCAATTAAGCTAGAACAAGAATTTGGAGAGTATTTTACAGGTAAGTTCTTTCTAAAATATTTTTCAATTACAGTTGACATAGAGGAGGATGGGCAAAAGCAGGTTTACAGTTGTGAGGATACGAAACAGTTTATTCTTATTTATTAATTATTGTACAAATTTTCCATACCAACAGTTGTAAACCTACTTTTGCCCCACCCTGTACATATTATATTAGTTTCAAGTGTACAACATAGTGACCAGACATTTATATAACTTACAAAGTGATCACCTCGGTAAGTCTAATACAGGTAAGCTCATTTCCCCTGGAACTGTGATAAAGGAGATAAATTGCCTGACATTTAGCATATTGAAAGCCTGGTACATCTGGGCCCTTAAACCTTTCTGCTGAGAATCCCTAATTTCCCTCTGCTTCACCCATTTGCTTCCGACTCTGGATTTCTCCTGCTCTGAATTAAGCTGCAGCCAGCCCCAGGTTCCCGGTGGCCCTATCTAAAGCCAGGGACGCCAGATGCCACTGAGCTACTTCCTGCTATTAAAGACAGTTTAGGCATTGATACTTCATTAAACTATCTCCCTGCTATTAGAAAACTTGAAAAAAGAAACTTTGAGGGCTGTCCAAAGCAGTCACTCTAGAGCAGCAATCTCAGGGCCTCCAGCCTCCACTTCAGTGACCTGGAGGTCGGCCTCCCCATTAACACATGTGAACAATAGTCTTGAAATACTTCCTTGTGTTTCAGTTAATTCCCTGTCAAATAAAACTTTTTTTTTTCTTTTTAAATATGTCCTTGGAAATGAAGTTTGGGGAATAAAGGACGATTTTTTTTTTAATCTTGGTATCCTGGGTTTTCTCATATATATTCATGAAACATTGATTAAATCCAAGGAGTGAGCAACATTTGTGGAATTTGCCTTACAACTGATAGTTTGAAAACAAGAACTTTCCTCTTGAATAACCTTATGTAAAGTTAGATATTTTCTTGTTTATCTTACTCAGAATAGAAAACACCAGTGGCTTAGCAGTTTGCAAACATGTTGAATTGGGTAATCTTAAGTAAAGTTTCTAATAATAACAAAGATAGGAGTTATATTTCATCCTAAAAGAGCATCCAGGTAGGATCATCAAGTCAAAACAATGTCTGTTTGACAGTGGCTTATATTTCGGGCGTATAATACATAATCATTATATTCTGAAGAGTGTTTTTGAAAACCTAAACCATGTTTCAGTAGCAATGTAAGCCCTACTGTAATAAGGATAGTACTGATGTGTTTTAGAGATGTAGCTACAAGGTAGTTTTTTGCCCCCACAGGAGATAATGAAAAGTACTTAAATCTAATCTAAGTGACTTGGTATTTTAGTAATACACAGTTGATCAGTTTGTTTATGTTTCCTCCTATTTATGTTTCTTATAAGTACTTACCATAAGATATTCTCAATTTGAGTATGTAGGGTAAAACTTCATGTTACCAGATTACTTGGAGGATGAATGGGGTTTCCTTTTAAAGGTTTTGGGGGTTGAGGAGGTTAACTAAAGTTTCTCCCAAGAACTTTATTATTTCCTCTGTGTCTAAGTACAGTACAATACAGACATATAAGGCCAGCTTTCCTTAATAAATGGTGAGCTCTCAATCTGAAAAAATGATCAATACCTACCTCAGGGCCTGGCCCAGAGTAGATAGATACTCATAAAATGCAACTAAATGGGCGATTCATTGTCCAGAACAACAGACATACATGTAGAAAGGAGAAAGATTGTGTTGCATTTATTGCTGATCCAGAATATGCCTTGAAAAGCACTTTTTTCATCATTGATGTGACCTTGCTTAAGTGAATTTTCTGCTTTTTCTTACTAGTGAAAAGTCCCGCTAAGTTTCCTGATGAGTTTGTCTATCACTGATTTGAGCTTCCGCTGTGTGATGGATGACAGATTCCTAACGCTGGGTGCATTTGCTTTCGTTCTAGCTATTGTCCAAGGAGATAGCTTAGAAGATATATATAACCAGTGCAAGCTTGTCATTGAAGAGCAGTCTGGGCCTTTCATCTGGATCCCCTCAAAGGAAAAGTTATAAATTAGCTACTGCATCTCTGACAACGACAGAAGAGCATTTAGAAGAACAAAATATATATATAATATTACTACTTGGAGGCTTTTATGTTTTTGTTGCATTTATGTTTTGCAGTCAATGTGAAATCTGATGAATGTACAACACAAACTGTGTGAAGCCATGAAGGAAACAGAGGGGCCAAAGGGTGGGACAGAAAAGACACTGCGGTATGCAGGAAGGCTTTGGTTTGCTCAAGGGGCCAGGCGTAGGGATGAACCTCTGACGGGCTTGGTGCCCAAGCTGGGCAGCCTCCTCACCCAGCAGATGTCCAGAGCCCACTTAGCTGCTGAGCTCTCTGTATTTTTTTTGCTTTAAAGAAAAGTTGCCAGCACTTGAACTTCACCAACCTTCCCATTACCCACATCTGTAATTGGTCCACTTTGACTTTTTATATGCATATTCTTTGATTTCTTAACGAGCAAAGGAAAGAACGAAGGGAAAAAAAAAAGAAAGGAGTCCCTTTGGAGACGGCATAATATCAGGGAAGAATGTGCGTGTAGTTTCTTTGACTGGCACCTGCAAAGATGAGCATTTCATAAAACTCACGAGTGTATGGAGGACTGACCCTACTGGGAAGAGGGGGTTCCACCTGGGTTAGCTTCATGATTGTTTATTGTCTATTTTGCCATTTATAAAGTGAAAGAAGGCACTAAAGATGAGAATAATTTATACAATAAAAATATATTAAATGTATAGAAACAAATTTCTATAGGTTAAAAAAGTTTTGTGAAATATTTTGTAAAGACTAATTAATGGAAAGACTAACTGTATGCACTACCTGCAGATTATCAAATTCAAGAACTGAAAGTTGCACTCTCCCTTCTGTTGCCAATGATCCACTAAGAGCATCTGAGTTCCCTCCAAGTCTGACACAGACTTCTCCCTTACTTACCTCCCATGACCTCCCTATCCTATTAGTGATAGACTCTCATGGAGCACATCCTTTAATGAGTTGCCCTCATGGATATTTTTGGAAGACATTTGGTTAATGCATTTTTAAGCTGATGGCTTTCAGAGACCAACTCATACCAACAAGCTAAAGGGAAGTTTTTGCTTTTCTCTTGATAAACTACCTGGGCCTGCCATGCAAATAGTTGAATAACTTTGTTCCTAGTTACTTACATACAATTCTTAAAGGGTCATGTTGTATTTTGGCCAATCATGAGTAATTAGGACACTTTTTTTTTGTCTGTTTCACAAGTAACAGGTTTTATAACAGCCAGAGATGCTATAGAGTCATAGAGAAATCTGTCCCAAGATGCACTATTTTTCTGAGGAAGAAAGAGAGAAGGGAATTATCTGGTTGGGGTTGAGGAGTGCAGACTTGTTTCTGTGTACAGGGCAAAGAGGTAGAACAATAAGGAAAGACAACTAATGACTTAGAGGTCAACCAATTAAACTGCCTTTCTTGAGGGCTGCACCTGGACCAAGTTTATTTATTAGCAATTATAATGATGATTTTTTTAAAGAAAGGAACCTCCCAGAGCCTATATCCTACATTAGAGCTGGTGGTGACATTAGCTTTGCTTGTGCCCAAGGTGTTTAGAGAGAGACTGTTCTGTGATCTCAATAACCACTCAACTCTGGGTTCTATGCAGGCCCAGACTCAGCCCCATCGCCTTATTACTGGGGTACATCCAGACCTGGCAGGAATTCTGCCACACTGTGCAGCAAACCAGCATGCAGGCTGGGGTGGGAAAGCAAGAGACAGAGCCATCAGCTGTGGTGGGGCTTTTCACAGGAAGAACATCGGAGCTCAGAATGAGGGTCTCTTTCCAAAAACAGGTGGTGTTCATCTTACACTAACTACCACTCTCTGCCTGGCTGCAGTCACCAAAACAAACACAGAAAAAGCAAAATCATGCATCTACCTGTAGTCTTGAGGCTTCCTTTGCTAATGAAAGGGCTGGCAATGTAATTACCCTCTAATGAAAGTTAAATTTCTAGAAATTCCCTTAAATTGCTCAAAATGTTAAAGATGTGACCACATTTGCCATTAGCCAGTTTCAGGTCAAGGTCTCCTTTCATCAATATTGCTCCCAGACCTTTCCTGCCACCAGAATGCCATTCCTGGTCCCAGCTCTATCTTTAGGCCACCATGATTACTCCTTTGGTTTCTCAACTGAGCATGCAACCATTTATTTAAAGGACTGTCATTAACGAGTAGATGTTTCCGCGGGTCGTGCGATGTGCTTTTCATTTAATATTAAGTATTGTTGTGGCTGAGTACAATCAAACTGAACCACCAACCCTTGGTTTTGTAGTAATATAATTATTTATTTTCCTAGTGTAGATGCTTTCAGACTAGAATTGGCATTTGCACTGATTTTTTATGTAGATTTATATAAATATATATACATATATATATTTGCTTGAAGAATCACCAAGCAAATTGGTGAGAGGGTCTTTTCCTATAGAACTTACACCTCCATTTGTTGTGTTGTCTTGCGCCTCCCAACGTTGAGGTCTCTATGGCTCCAGTGAATGGGTGTATTTTGCAGCAAACCTGACAACTGGTGTGGAAACGGCAGGAGAGTTACCCAGATCACATCTGGTGCCAATGCACTCGGAGCCTGGGGCCAGACTGGTGCTAACACTGCAAACTTTGTCCGGAGCTCTCTCCAATCTGAAGGCTTGCTGGGGGCGCAGTGTCACATTCCCATGCTGGGCCCTTTCGGAAAAGTGCCAGATCGTGTCACTGGTGCTATTTTTCATGCTCTGGTACAATGTGTAGCACCACGGGGGTCTCAGCTTTACCAAATTCAAAACCCCACTTGTCAGCTAATTGCAGGGGCATCTGTTTCTTGCTCTTCTCCCGTGGGATTTGTCGGCCACCTCTTTGCAGGCCTTTTCTCCCAGCCCCAAGTTCTTGGGTCGGCTCCATGTGTTTAGTGAGCCGATCTTTACGAAGCTGCACTCAGGTGCCTGTGAGCTGTCTCAGATCCCACTGCCAGCCCTTCAGGACTCGAAGCCAGGGAAGAGCTCTCTGCTCCTCTGGCTCTCACCTCTGGTTCTTTCTCATTCTTCCTCTGCTCTCCCCCTTCTCTTTCCATCTCATCCCATAGATCTCTTTGTGTACCTCTTCTTTTAGCCTTCCTTCCTGTCTTCTCTAAGTTGTTGACTTGCCTATAGCCCTTCTTTACTCCTCCCCTTTATTACCCATCTCTTTGTCTATCTCTCTTTTATTCTGTCTCTTTCCCCCTTCTTATTCCTCTTCCCCTCCTTTCCCACCTTTTTTGTTTGTTTGTTTTTTTGTTTAATTTCAGAGAGGAAGGGAGAGGGAGAGAGAGAGATAGAAACATCCATGATGAGAGAGAATCATTGATCGGCTGCCTCCTGCACTGGGGAACAAGCCCACAACTCAGGCATGTGCCCTGACCAGGAATCGAACTGTGGCCTCCTGGTCCATAGGTCAATGCTCAGCTACTGAGCCACATTGGCCAGGCTCCTCTCCCGTTCTTTCTCTTTTCCTCACACTTCTGGTCATCTCCTCTCCAATACCCCACTTCTCAACATTTCTGTCCTATAAGGGCTCGTGGCTGATTCAGACAGCAAGTCCATAAGCTGGACTAGTGACACAAATACTTGGGGTCACTGTTTCACCTACGCAGCCCAGAAGGCAACACTCAGCATGAGGTCCTGCCCCGCTGAGCCAGCCTGCACCGCTGCCCTGGCAGTGACGCTGCATGTGCTCTGGGTTCTGCGGCACCTGGGTGCCCCTCTGCCGGAAGGCTGGTCCAAAGCAAGCCCGCTCCCAGCACCAGCCCGTGGCTCTAGGGACACTTCCTTTCAATAAAGGCAGACTCTGGCCCCAACAAGTATTCTGACAGCAAAACTCTTCCTTCTCATTGAAGCCATGCCATCACCTTGATTTGGAGAAAGATGTTTTCCCCATTCATAAGCTTTTTCCCCCCTCATTTTTATGTGAAACACCCCCCCTCTCTGCTTTTCAGCTGGTGAGATTGAATGGACTCGCTGGTGAAATAACATCTTTGTTCCTGTCTTGGTCCTGCCTAAATTCCTACAAAAGTATTTAAGTCAAGGACTCAGGCTAGTTCCTAAGTTTATCATAATAATTTGTCTCTCCTAGGGGGAAATAAGGGGACATTTCCCTTAAAGCATGTGGAGTACCTCCTGTGACAACTGATTAGCCAGAGAACTCTCTAGAGAATTCTGTGGCTAGACATTTTACTTCTGTGTACGTATGGTATATGGGGTATGTATGTCATGTATACACATACTACACTGGGTCTGAATGAATGTGGATGGAAACCCACACACTCGCTCCAGTCTGTAAATATCCTTCCTCACTGAAAACTGTGCTTCGGAAATCATGTCTTGTACAGCTGTGCAGTTTCTTGTAGCAGCTGAGGACAAGCTAAGACGGGTGGACGATTTAGACAAAGCTCATCTCCAAGAGAGAATTCAGAATCTCCCTAGCAACTCATGAGGACAACCAACCGGCAAGGTTGACTCCCAAGGGATGGCAAACTTTTCTTCTCTCCTTTCTGAATTTGTGTTTCCTAAGTGAGTGCACCAGGCTGTACCCGTTAGAGCCTTTCAATAGGACAGTTTTGTGCTTTTCTCGGACAGGATGTTCCTCCATCGAGCTACTGTAGTGCAGGATGGGAGGGAGGGGAAAGACTCCTTGCCCGGCTGGAGTTTACGGAGACACTGCACAGCTTACACTCCTGTTAAGTGTAAATAGTCGACACTTCCATTCCATTTGTGTAAAAAATAAAGCACACAGGATTATAAAGTCAAGATGTATATTTCATACCCGGTGTGTCTGTGCATATTTATTGCGTGCTCAGCTGTGAGCAGTGGCCCTGTTGTAAAATTGCTTGATAGAATGGTTATAAACATGTCGTGGTTTTATCATCAGATATAAATATTAAAATATTTTATACATTATAGCAAATCCTTTCCTCCCAACACATCATTTTTCAGATTTCATAAAAAATAGAATCGTTCATTTATATTTTTACCCAACTTGTTCCAGTTAGAGTGGGCTTGCTCTGAGATGCTGGCCCTCCTGAGAGGAGCTAGAAGTGGTGCTTTTGCATATTTTTAAATATTTTGCTACCATCTTGCCTGCTTTTAACCAGGATTTTGCCAAGAGCAAACAATGTATTAAAAGAGATTTTTTAAAGGCCCTCACATCTATATGAAATAATTCCCCAGTTTCAAAATTGTGAGGTTTCAAAAGATACTAAAATTAGAGAAGAATATTTTTGTTTTATTAGATACTTAAGATGCCAAGAAAGGCACAAATTGGAGAGATGTCACTATATGAACAGGACATTGGGGCCATAAAATAGTCCAGCTCTGATCTGAACATACCAAAATGGTCAGGTTTGGGAACCTGAATTTGCCAGATAATATTCTAAATTCTTCTTTCCAAGTTAATAAACGCTTTGTCATATTGACATTTATATACCATAGGTCTGACAGTTGAAGGACCAAGACGAATTCCTCCATGGAAGGGGTGAAATTTCACCAGCAAAGCGATCGCTTTGAAGTATGTTTTGCTTCATGGTGAGCTCTCATATAATTGGATCAGCCATTCAGGAAACCAGGACTATTGATCAGATTGCCCTGGCCATCACTGTGATCCCATAGCAGTCTCCACCAGAGGTCCTGTCACAGTCTCTGGTGCTTGGTGACTGAGCAGAGCCATCAAGAGCAGTGTGAGACTGTGTTGACTGAGGCTGCAAGCCTAATGCAGGTCTCACATTTCTACAGTTATTCAATTTTTAACATTTACACAGTCTCACCAGGTTAATATTGATAGTAACACTATACACCAACCAGATTCACTCCAATAATGGCTGCATTGCAGGGGTTGGGGGGGCTAGGGCAGGTAAAAGAGCTTTTGATTTATTTTTAAGAGAGGAAGGGAGAGAGAGAGAGAGAAACAATTGATCAATTGCCTCCCACACAAGCCCCAACTGGGGACCAAACCAGAAACGTGGCTGAGGGACACAGGGGCTACTGGGGACACAGGGGCTGCTGGAAACTCAGGTGTTCCTTTTAAAGTAAGGCACATGAATCAGCTCAGACTCCATACCTCTGAGTTCCAGTGCCGGGTGGCTCTTGGGGACCCAGCCACATATGGGGAGGAAATGGATTGTCTGGCATCAGGGCAGGAACTCCCAGGCAGCTTGCTCCCAAACAGGGGTGATTGTAGGGGACATTTTTCCCGTCCTAGGACCTCCCCTCCCTAGGGCTGACTGGCAGTCATAATGGAGTTTCCATCAGCATGGCCCACACTGTTTGCTCCACCCTGGTGATTCCCTGAGACTCTGCCCCATCCAATTTGCAACCCCACCCAAACTGTTAGTACCAGCTTTTCCATATGAATGGCCTGTCCCTGCTCAGGCTTCAGACTTTGCTGAAATTGCTCAAGCTGCAGCTGGCTTCAGTGTGCCCCAAACCTATCAATACAAGGCCCAAGAACTGGCACTACCACCAGCCTCCTTGCTTCACAGCTAGATCTCACCTGGCACCTCCAAGCCCAATACAAATAGCCCCTGCAGGGTGGCCCCAGGCAGTGGCTGACTTTGCACCTCCTTAGGGGTCCTAGAGCCAATGTACCCCGCAGACAGCTTCAGACCATCGCACATCCATAAGCAACATACTCAAGAGGCAGACTCGGTGAGCACCAAAGCCCCACTGAAGCAAGTCCTGCTCCATAGGGGTGTTTCCTGCACAGTAGCTCTCCCGCTGTAGTTGCAGCTGGTCCTCACAGCCAATTGACCTGGAGGTCAATTCCTCCCAGAGACGCCAACAGCAATCAAGGTTCAGCTACAAGACTGTGCACACATCCCACACAGGGGCACACCTGGAGTGCCCAGTTCAGGTGACTGGAGAGGCTGAGACACTGGGCCCTATAGGACACCTACTATACAAGGCCACTCTACCAATTCCAGGAGACATAGCTACTCTACCTAATACTTAGAAACAAACACAGGGAAGCAGCCAAAATGTGGAGACAAAGAGACATGTCACAAATGAAAGAAATGGAACCAAGCAAACTACTGGATACAGAGTTCAAAACCATGGTTATAGGTTACTCAAAGATCTTCATGAGAGTTTCAAGGGACTTAGTGAAACTTTCAAGGATCTTAGTGAGAATGTCAAAGACAAGGAAAAAGGCAGGTCAAAAATGAAGCATACACTAACTGAAATAAAGAATAATTTACAGGGATTCTAAAGTGAGGATTCTGAGAATCAAATCAACAATTTGGAATATGAGGAAGCAAAAAATACCCAATCAGAAGAGCAAAAAGAAAAAAGAATCCAAAAATATAAAGACAGTGTAAGGAGACACTATCTTCCCCTACCTGATGAAAGATAGATTTACAAGTCCAGGAAGCATGGAGAGTCCCAAGCAAGAGGAACCCAAAGAGGCCCACACCAAGACACATCATAATTAAAATGTCAAGGGTTAAAGACAAAGAGAGAATCTTAAAAGCAGCAAGAGAAAAGCAGGTAGTTGCCTACAAGGGAGTACCCATACGACTGTCAGCTGATTTCTCAACAGAAACTTTGCAGGCCAGAAGGGAGTGGCAAGAAATATTCAAAAGTGATGGAAAGCAAGGACCTACAACCAAGATTATTCTACCCAGCAAAGCTCTCATTTAAACTTGAAGGTCAGATAAAGAGCTTCATAGACAAGAAAAAGCTAAAGGAGTTCATCACCACCCAACCAGTATTACATGAAATGTTGAAGGATATTCTTTAAGAAGAGGACGAAGAACAAGAACAAAAAGAAATTTATATAAACAATAGAATGGCAACAAATACATATCTATCAACAATTGAATCTAAAAAAATAAATAAGAAATCTAATGACCAAAATAAACTGGTGAATAAAACAGAAGCAGAGGCATGGAAACACGGCACAGAATGACGATTCCCAGAGGGAAGGAGTTGGGGGATAGGGAGAGATTAACCAAAGATCTTATATGCATATACACATAACCCATGGACAGACATAGTGGGGTGGAGGCTTAGGGAGGGGGCAGGAGTAAGGTGGAGGGGGGTCAATGGACAAAGAAAAAGGGACATCTGTAGTACTTGCAACAAAAGATAAACTTTTTTAAAAAAATGTTTCAGCCCATGACAAGTCCAGACTTTGTCCCTAATTCCAATTAGCACAGTTGAAACAAAGCTAGAATACTTGGTCAAACTTTGCTGAAGATTGGGAATAACAAAAGGGAAAGAACAGATAATCTGATTTAAGGGATGAGCTTGGTGGCCAGCTAAACTGCTGGGCATTTCCGGACATGCACTCAGTCGGCTCTGAGGGGCTACCTCTCCTGCTAAGAACTGCAGAATATTAAGCCCTGCTCTCTGCTGCCTCCTCACTTTTCCTCACAGGTCCAAGTTTCAGAGTCACACAAGCCAATGCACAGACCCTCTTCACCCAACTGAGACAGCTAGTAAAACATGAAACATACATCTCACACCTACTAAAGAAGACCACTATCAGGCAAGGTTCCAGACTGGAGCAAAGCAACCACAGAGCCGAGGGCTCTTCCCAAAAGTCAACATACACCTGTTCTTTTCAGTTTCCTGAGCCCTGGCCCACATTCTTCACAAGGGAAATCAAAATCTTGAATTTAATTTGCCACAGTCTTTTATTTTTTTAAGATTTGTGGGAACCATGCCAGGTCCCCGGATAGTCAAAGCCAATGGGACCACAGAGGCCTTGTTATCAATACACCAGAATGGCCAAAGGCCGCTCTGAGCATGTGCCTAAATGGGATGTCCAAGAATTCTGAGCCTGGGAATCCAAATCAGATACCATGAGCAGGTACAAGGACACACAGTACACTGTGCCCCTTCTGTAGCAAATATGATTGATGTCACGGTTGGCACGAAGCCTTTTTTGTCTAAATAGTGTGAAAGTAGGCTACTGACCAGGCTGGAGTATGGAGAGAGAGCTGCTAGGATGGCGTGTGAAAAAGAAGTCTGCTAGAGAGAGCAGCTGGGCAGGAGAGACAGGAGAAGCTGCTGAGCCGAAGAGTTCAGGTACTGCTATGATGTAAGGCAGTGGTCAGCAAACTCATTAGTCAACAGAGCCAAATATCAACAGTACAACAATTGAAATTTCTTTTGAGAGCCAAATTTTTTAAACTTAAACTTCTTCTAACGCCACTTCTTCAAAATAGACTCGCCCAGGCCGTGGTATTTTGTGGAAGAGCCACACTCAAGGGGCCAAAGAGCCGCATGTGGCTCACGAGCCGCGGTTTGCTGACCACTGATGTAAGGCAGTGAGTCTAGGAGACAGCGTGTGGCTGCTCAGATAATAGCTGTGGGTACAGAGACTGATGCTGCTTTATGAGAAAGATGTATGTTCACCAGCTGGTGTCCGGCTGCCTGCCTGTATGGACTTTGCTGCGAGGACTGTTCTTGTCTGATGGCTATATGGCCACTGGCTTCTGCAATAAAGGTTCATTCTTATACACCCACAACTTCTCATGGCTTCTCCAAGACCTGGTGTCCAAGGAGTTCCAGCCCCAGGCAGAGGGGCTCGGACCCAACACCTGTACTAATAAGCAGAGGATAAAGGAGGAACTTAGACTAAGTGACGTCTGCTCTTCCAGAGTGCCAAAGGATCTCCTGTGTGAAACTGCAAGGCAGAAAGCTAACCTCCAAACAATGAGATTTTATTTTAGCAAAATACAATGGACCTGACTTCCATCTAAAAGAAGAAGGGAATAAAAATACTTAATTTTCATGGGGGTGCCAGAGCATTAAAGATCTTAACTCCTTGTGGCTTTAAATAGCAAATTATAATTAAGGATTCCTAGGTAACAGACTCAACAGTCCCTCAGAGAGAACAGCTGATTTCCATTCAGAAAAAAACATGAAACCAACAAGTTAAACGACTGGATCTTAATTGGAGTGTCTGATTTCCACGGGCTACTCCTTCATCTTAGAGATCTTTCTGCAGAAATTCGGCATGTCACCATGCTCCTTCATCGGGGACTGCTGGTATGAATAACCCCCAGATGAAGAAAATTTCTCCCCTCCGTCTTTCCAAACCCATTTCTTCTTACAATAGACTCATCCTAATGGACTACTGCCACCAAATCGGGCTTCAAGTCCACAGTCTTTTCCTTAACAATTGGTGGATTGGTTTTTCACTATCTGAAATTCTTCACAGGACTATATGTCATGTTTTAAACTTGGGATCAATCAACACATTAAAATATGCAGTATTTTAACCAACATTTCATGCAAAGAAGGGCTAGCAGTCGCTTATTTTAAGATGTCCTACAAAGAAAACATTAGGGGCAGAAACCAAGATGGCAGCGTAGGTAAACACCTGCACTCCCCGCCTCCCAAAACCACATCAAAATTACAACTAAACTACAGAACAACCATCATGCAGAACTGCCTGAAAGCTGGCTGTATGGAAGTCCTACAACTAGACAGTGAAAGAAGAAAGCACACTGAGACTGGAAGGTGGGATGGAGGCACAGAATTGACTGGTCCAACAGCCACAGGTGCTGCTTTTTTAATTGGGAACGAGATCCTCTCTGCGGAGGCAGCCTGTGAGGAACAAGTAGTCCCAGAACCCCAGCCCAGGGTCCCAGAGCTGGAAAGAGAAGACCCCATAAATTTGAGCTGTAAAAACCAGCAGAGATTGTGGCTGAGGGACGCAGAGGCTGCTGGAGACTCAGGTGTTCCTTTTAAAGGGCTGGTGCATGAACTTACTTGGACTTGCTTCCTCTTGAGCTCCAGCGCTGGATGGCTCTGGGGAACCCAGACACATATGGGCAGGAACTGAATTGTCTGGCATCAGAGCAGGAACTCCGGGGCAGCTTTCTCCCAGACAGGGGTGCTCCCAGGGGTCATTGTTTCTGTGCTGAAACTTTCCTTGTCCCAGGGCTGACTGGCAGCCATACCAGCATGGTCCACATTGTTTGCTCCATCTGGTGATTCCCTAAGATCCCGCCCATCCAATTTGCAGCCCCACCCAATCTGTTTGCACCAACTTTTCCATATGAATGGTTTCAGACTTTTCCGAAATCTCACAAGCTGCAGCTGGGTCAGCATATCCCAAACCCTATCAATAAAAGGCCTAACACCCAGTACTAGCACCAGCCTGCCTTGCTTCACAGCAGGGCCTTGCTTGGCACCTCCAAGCCACTGATTCCAGGCAGTGGCTGACTTTGCCCCACGCTAGAGGCCCTAGAGTCAGTGCACCCAGTGGACAGCTTCAGACCATAGCAGATTACAATTCTACACATCCACATGCGACACATTTAAGAGGCAGATTCGGTGAGCACCAAAGCCCCACTGAAGCAAGTCCTCTCCACAGAGGATCAGCTGTGGCTACAACAGCTCTCTCAATGTCATCGCAGCTGATCCTCACAGCCAATTGGCCTGGAGGCCAATTCCTCCCAGAGATGCCAACAGCAATGAAGGCTCAACTGCAAGACTGTGCACACATCCCACACAGGGGCACACCTGGAGTGCCCAGTTCAGGTGACTGGAGAGGCTGAGCCACTGGGCCCTACAGGACATCTACTCCACAATGCCACTCTACCAACTCCAGGAGACATAGCAGCTCTACCTAATACATAGAAACAAACATAGGGAAGCAGCCAAAATGCAGAGACAAAGAGACATGTCATAAATGAAAGAAATGGAACCAAGCAAACTACTGGGTACAGAGTTCAAAACCATAGTTATAAGGCTACTCAAGGATCTTCATGAGAGCTTCAAGAGACTTAGTGAAACTTTCAAGAATCTTAGTGAGAATGTCAAAGACATAAGAAAGGACCAGTCAGAAATGAAGCATATACTAACTGAAATAAAGAATAATTTATAGGGATCCAACAGTAGAGTTGAGGATTCCAAGAATCAAATCAACGATTTGGAACACGAGGAAGCAAAAATCACCCAATCAGAAGAACAACAACAACAAAAAAGAATCCAAAAATATGAATAGTGTAAGGCAAGCATGTCAAACTCATGGCCCGTGGGCCACATGTGGCCCACAATGAATATTTTTGTGGCCCAACCAATATAACAGTATGTAAGAAATGTTTTAATTAAAATTTCATAACTTAATTTTTACAATATCCTATTATACATAATTATTAATAATGAACTACAATGATCACTAATGACTGATTACTATAATTGTGTTGCATTCATTTCCCTTACACACCTTACGCGCAGGTACACCACTTCTCTCCCCTAATACTAGCAGTGAATATTTTAGCAGCCGATTGCCATGTCATTAGTCTTGGACTGACTTGTTTGGTGTGTGCCACAGGAAATATTTCACTTTTGGAGAACAAGAAAAATAGCTTTGTTTGTGTTACGCTTATTAATTTGTGCAGTTATTAGGTATCTGGTAAGTTAATGTTCAAGAAAAAATATTAATTTTTATTAAAATGTTCTTTTATTTTATTTTAATGATTACTCATTTATTTCAGCCCTTTGTATTCAGCATGTCTCTATCAAAATAAACCTACGTTTTTATGAAAATTGAAGCTTTTGGTTTTTTGCAGCCCACATAAATTTAAACCTTATTTATTTGGCCTGTGTTAGCCTTTGAATTTGACATGCTTGGTGTAAGGAGACACTATCTTCCCCTACCTAGTGAAAGAAATAGACTTACAAGTCCAGGAAGCACAGAGAGCCCTAAACAAAAGGAACCCAAAGAGGCCCACACCACGACACATCATAATTAAAATGCCAAATAAAGAATCTTAAAAGTGTAAAAGCAGCAAAAGAAAATAAGTGAGTTACCTACAAGTGAGTGAGTTACCTACATATGACTGTCAGCTGATTTCTTGAAAGAAAATTTACAGGCCAGAAGAGAATGGTAAGAAATACTCAAAAGTGATGAATAGCAAGGACTACAACCAAGATTACTCTACCCAGCAAAGCTCTCATTTAGAATTGAAGGTCAAATAAAAGCTTCATAGACAAGAAGAGGTTAAAGGAGTTCATCACCACCCAACCAGTGTTACATGAAATGTTAAAGGTTATTGTTTAAGAAGAGGAAGAGGAAGAAGAAGAAGAAGAGCAAGAAGAAGAGCAAGAACAAGAAGAAGAAGAACAAGAAGAAGAACAAGAAAAAGAACAAGAAGAACTATGAACAATAAATGGCAATGAATACATATCTATCAACAATTGAATCTAAAAATAAACAAACAAGAAATCTAATGAACAAAATAAACTGGTGAATAAAATAGAATCAGAGGCATGGAAATAATCAGAAACAAGGTATCTCAGAGGGAACAGGGTGGGTGGGGCGGCAGGAAGAGATTAACCAAAGATCTTACATATGGACACAGACAGTAGGATGATGAAGGCATGGGGCAGTGTGGGAACTGGGTGGAGGGGGTCAATGGGGGGAAAAATACTCTCCACAATAAAGATTTAAAAATAAATAAACAATAAATTAAAAAAATTAAAAAGAAAACATTTGCAAAAAGGCTGGCATTTCTTATAATTCATTTATCTAGTTTCATTCTTTACCCTCTGCTCAGCAAGCAATAAACACCTGCTTGGAGCCAGGCTTTATTTAGATGCTGCAATACAGAAAGAAAGGCCTCATAGCAGAATGCTGTTGTTTTTTGCTAAAACACAGACTTTAGAACAGACAGTGAGTGCATAAAGATCTTGAAAGAGTGATCTCGATACTTAAGAGTCTAACATAGAACTGTCCATGGTTTGCCCCATTGCTCACACCCTAGGAAGAACCGTTATGGGGAAAAGGAGTCTCTTCTCAGAGTTCCTGAATCTGTCCTCCTGTCATCTCAGTCTGTGTGTGAGCCCTAGCCGTGGGAGTTCTTGATTATCAAGCAACTGTCTGACATTGAGTACTTGGTTGCACAGGCATCGACATCAAAGCCAACTATTTCCAACAAACACATTTCCAGCTACACAACTAGATAAAGAACCAGGCTTCATATCCCTGAAGTTTCCTTTGCTTCAGAGATCTCCATTGACTTAGATAACTGTCCTTTTGACCACTTGCATTTCCCTTTCTGTACTTTAATTCCCATTCTTATGTCTTACATCCCTAATAAACAATAAACCTATGAAACCCTAATTACCCCACCCTCAACTATGATAAAGGCAGAACCCTAGGCCCATGTTCCCTTTCTCCTCCCCTACCCACCCGCCCCCCCCCCGCCCCCGCCCTACCTCTACAACTTCTCTTTGTGGCCCCAGGTGTGCATGCACCCTCCAGGATCTGTAAGTAATAAACCGTGTTTTTTCAAAGTTTCCGGATGACTACTGCTGAGGGTGTCTTGCAATCATAATAAGAACCACAAGGGTTACAACATAGATTTTGAAAAGGGAGGTATCTGTGGAGGCTCTCTGTGGGCCCAGGTGAGTGCCCCCAGCCATTTCCAGCTGATAACTTCACTATCGATAGGCTGAGATTGACACAAAACATATCCCCACCCAATCCTATTGGCTACCTGACTGGCCCACCTATATCCAGTTTTGTTGCCTGTGAAAGAGATTAAAATGACAAGCTAGCACAGACTAGCAGGGCAGGTGAACAAAAGGGAGAGGGGGTCAAATTGGTGTAAGATATAGAGGTTAGTATTCCAGTACTGGTATGCCTAATAGGAGGCAAGAATTCAGGAAGCAAGAAACAACTTGGACAATTGGTCAAGACACAGGACAGTCCATATGCTCGTGGGAGAACTGGGGAGACGGAGAGTTTGTTTGCTTTGCAATACACTAAATATTGGATTCATCAAAGATCTGCTTCAAAGTACAATGGTATAATAGGACCTTCTTTTCTCTGCTTACAATTCAGGGCATTTAAAACACATTCCTTAGAACCATATGCAGAGTTTTATTCCCTTGGAAGTGGTGGTTTCCTGGCCTGGAGACTTAAATCAAAAACATTTTGTAAGAACTAAGAGGTAAGTTAAACACAGCTTTTTAAAAAAGAGTAAATGTGGAGCCTAAACCTATGAGGTAATTATGTCCCTGTTCCGGTTATTACCTTCTACCCAGGAGACATTTTAAGAAGACTGAGAAAGAGCGGTGGTTGAAAAGAGAAAATTAACGTTATAAGCCTGTAATCGCCTTGATATTTTGTAGAATGAATTCGTAGTTATGTGGTGTCAGGCATGACCTTGATACTGAAACTGCAGATAATCTCCAAATCACCTTTCAGTTAATCACCTTATATCCCTGAAGTTTTGGCCAGAGCCTCAGACAAAGGCCAACATTGTCAGTAATGTGTCTCAGCCCTTCTCCCGAGTGAGGACTGATGCCCAGTAATGAATTACAGGCTGCAAAGGCAATGAGACAGGATAATGAGACAGCTGTGAGTCTGCCCTCATCGACATTGTATATTTCTCCCAATAATCTGAAGCAAGTCCACAAGAAGAGAATTCTAATGCTGTCCCAGTCACTGGTTTACCAACGTTGACCCCTATGACACTAGTTTAATGACACTCGTTTTTGTGTATTTCCTGCCTGAATCCTAGAATGATTTGTTATTATGTTCCACTGGACAAAGAGCAACACAGAGCAGCAGCAAGAGCTGGGCTTTGGAGCCAGCTTTCCTGGGCAGCCTGCAGAGGGCTGTGTGAATGCTCCACGTCCCCCTCCCCTCCATTAAGGGCTCACAGAAGTCTCCGCAGCAAGTCAGCCAGTCCTGTGCATCCAGGGGCCAGATGTGTTCTGGAATCAGAGGCACTTGCCTGGAGCTTGTTGGAAATACAGAATTTCAGGCTCCTTCCCAGACCTACTGTACCAGAATCTGCATTTGACAAGGTTCCCCAGTGATTTCGTGCATGTTAAAATTTGTCACACACTGGTTTCCAAAACTGAATCAACTGTGAAGAAAAGGGCACTGGAAAAAAATATTTCCTTATAATCAAGAAAGTGAGTTACTAACTACAATGGTGAAAACAAACAAACAAACAAAATTCAAATTGCAAAGGAGAGTAAGGCTATCTCCTGGAGTAAGCAAATAGTTTGGTGGCATCATCCTTAAATGTAGGAACCCAGCCTGTCTCTGACTACTCCAGGGTGAAGGCAGATTGCATAAGTCTCAGAGAGAAAGTACTTGATCAATGTTTGAATCTGGGTCTGATGATTTCCACGCCACCAACCAAGCAGGCAATCAGCATGAGCCTCCAAGGATGACAAAGTGGCATCACAAGCCGGAGTAATAACTAAGGACCAGCAGACCAGAGTTCACTTTGCCACAGGCATTCAACAAGTCATTATGGTGTTTATTCACACCCTGTGACAGAGACAAGGCCAATGCTTCCCCATTTTAGAGCTGACAAAATCAGGGTTTAGGGAGATGGAGACTCCCTGCAGGTCAAAGGTCAGCAGGGCTGCTGGCAGAGCTGGGTCTCAGGTTCAGGCTTCAGCTTCTCTTGTTCAGTGTCCTTTACTGCAGACAGGCTCCTGTGAATGCTAATTAAGCATCTGATTTGGAGCAGTGATTACCAGGAAGGGGCCAGATGGACAAGCAGACAGCAACCTGCCTCCTACCTGGGTCACCTGCCCCCAGGTCCCTCATTAGGAATGAGTCACTCTGTCAAAGGCAAAGAACCTCTCTACAAGCATGAATACAGGAATTAGCTTATCAAATGACAAAACTGAGGGACCAAGACCAAGGCAAGGAAGGGTTTTATGAGTAGAAAGGCTTTCTCAAAATGAAGCTACAGCCCTACGTGGCAAGAGAAAGTAGAGAAAGGGAGAGGGAGGGGAAGAGGGAGGAGTAGAAGCTATCAAAAACTTGCCTTGGCCCTAACCAGTTTGGCTCAGTGGATAGAGGGTCAGCCTGTGGACTGAAGGGTCCCGGGTTCGGTTCCAGCCAAGGGCATGTACCTTGGTTGCGGGCACATCCCCAGTGGGAGGTGTGCAGGAGGAGGCTGATCGATGTTTCTCTCTCATCGATGTTTCTAACTTTCTATACTTCTCCCTTCCTCTCTGTGAAAAATCAATAAAATATATTTAAACAAAACAAAACAAAAAAAACAACTTGCCCTGTGCTGGGCACAGAACCTCAGATGTATTATCTCAGGTCACTGTTGTGACACAGACGTTATCACCCCATACAATAAATAAATCGGCTTGGAGAATTAAAGGAACATAACCAGTTATCACATCAAGTTTATCAGTGATTTTTTTCTACCATGCCACATGTTCTAATGCCAGTCATTTTTAAATAAACTATTTTAGAATAGTTTTCAATTTACAGGAAAATTACAAAATTAGTACAAAGAATTCCCATATACCTTCTAACCAGTTTATTCTATTTTTAACTACTTGTCACAATATGAACCAATGTTGATACATTATTAACTAAAATCCATACTTTATTCACATTTCCTTAGTTTAACTTTTTTCTCTTTCTGTATTCCATTCGGGATACAGATTACATTTAGTCACACATCACATCTGCTTAGGTTCATTTTGACTGTGACCATTTCTCAGACTTACCTAGTTTTTAATGACTTTGCTAGTTTTGAGGAGTTCAGGTCAGGTACTTTATACCATAGAATGCCCCTCATTTGGGATTTGTCTGATGTTTTCTCATTATTAAACATAGAATATTTTGGGTTTTGGAAGGAAGACCACAGAGCTAAAGTGCCATTCTCATCACATCATCACGACTTAATCACTGTTGATGTTAACGATGTTCACCTGACTGAGGTTGTCTTTTTTCAAGTTTTTCCACTGTAAAGTTACTTTTATCCCCCTTTTCACGCTTTATTCTCTGGAAGGAAGTCAGTGTGCACAGCCCACTCTTAATTAGTATGGAGTTATGCTTCAAGTCCTTAAGGGCAGAGTCCCACAGGAGACTTGTCTATTCTCCCCTATTTGCTTATTCAATGCTTTGTCTGTATCAGCAGGGACTCATGTACATTCTATAATTTGGTTATAATTCAATACTACTTTAATTTGTTCCTCAATTTGTTTCAGTGCTGGTCATTGAAAGCCCTTTCATTTGGCTCCTATGTCGCTTTGACATAGCTCCATCACTGTGGATGTTTTGAGCACTTCCTTACTTTCTGGTTCTACAAGAGGATTAGGCTCATTTGTGTATTTCCTGCCTGAATCCTAGAATGAGCCATTTTTCCAAGACACCCTGATTCCTTTTATTGGAAAATGATATTAGAAATCAAGATCTGGGGCTAGCTCATGGGGTGTCATTTCTCAGATGACTGGACAAGGAAATAAATGTGTATGTATTAACTTGTGTACCTACACATACCTAAATATTTCTGTATTAACCATCTGTATCCATATTAAGCTAAACACAAGTTCATACTGGTGTCTCCACTCTCATCAATTACTTGGATCAATCTAGTTTTCTCCCACTGCAACAGCAAGAAACTTAATGGCACTCATTTTTCATCTCTTTATTTTATTCTGACTTATTTTGATGGGAACTTCTGCTCATCAAAGTCTCAAAGAACCTTCAAATCTCTCATATTTTGGCTTTTAATGGTCTTTTTTAAAAATATATTTTTATTGACTTCAGAGAAGAAGGGAGAGTAAGAAAGAGATAAAAACATCAATGGTGAGAATCATTGATTGGCTGCCTCCTGCACGCCCCCTACTGGGTATCAAGCCTGCAACCCGGGCATGTGTCTTTGACCAGAATCAAACCCAGAACCCTTCAGTCCACAGGCTGATGCTCTATCCACTGAGCCAAAGTAGCTAGGGCTCTTTTTTTATTATTATTGATTTTAGAGAAAAGAAGGAGAGAGAGATAGAAACATCAATGATTAGAGCAAATCATTGATCAGCTACCTCCTGCACACCCCCTACTGGGAATTGAGTCTGCAACCCATTTGTGCCCTGACCTGGAATTGAACTGTTACCTCCTGGTTCGTGGGTCGATGTTCAACCACTGAGCCACACCGTTCAGGCTCTTTTTTTTTTTTTTTTTTTTTTAATCCTCACCCAAGGATATGGGGATTTTTTTCAATTGATTTTTAGAGAGAGAGAAACATCAATGTGACAAAAAAACACGGATCAATTGCCTCCTGTACACATCCTAAGTGGGGATTGAACCCGCAACCTAGGTATGGGCCCTGACCCAGAATCAAACTTGCAACCTTTTGGTGTACAAGACAATGCTCCAACAACTGAGCTACCCAACCAAGGCGGCTTTCAATGGTCTCTTGATTATCTCAGGAGTCTGCTACTTCTTTCCAAACTTGATGACAAACACCTTTATGATAATTCTTCCAGGATTTCACACATCCAAAGTATGAAAAAAATAAGTAATTAATTTAAAGGGCAACAAATCTGACCTCATATGAGAGATATCATTTCCATAGTCAAAAATTTGAGGATTCTAATTATTTCTGTCTTTATCTAGTACCAGTTTGAATTTATTAACTCCAAGCCCTCAACTTGCCTTTTATCTTAATCATGTTTAGGTAAGCTCTGTCAAAGGCAGTGATTTATCCAATGATCCAGAATTGTCTTGCCCCTGCTTCTTAGTCTCCTCAGATAGCACCTGGGTTTCAGGGTGGTCGGGATCACATTATGGCACCGTGAGGAGGGCTTAGATTCTGCTCACCACCCCTGACCTGAATCTCCTGATCCCCTTCACTGCCAAGATGATGGTGCCATCTGTTTCTATTTATACTCTGGATCAACTCCCTTTTGGATAATTCTTGGAAAGGATTTAGCAAAAAGGAAAGATTAAATTACCCACAAGCAAATTGTAAATTGTGTATTGTGCTGCTTATATTAGCTAGGCTTCCTTAGTCAAAGGTATAAGAGGAAATATTTTGAAAATATTAATGTAGATTTATATGCACATTACCTGATCTTCTCCATAGTTAGCCAAACTGTTCACCTTTCTTGGCAGCAGGTGGGGAATGAGGTGAACAGAGAGGAAACTGGATTTTTAGAGGAGGAATGCAAAGAAAGGCAATAGTCAGCTGTTGACATTTTTGAAGGCAATATGATTGAAAGTCTAAACTTCTTTTGTTCCCATTTTACATATCAGCTTGATGTAGAATTTTTCCTGTGGTGTAATTAAGAAGGCCATAAAACTACAGGCTGAAGCAAAGGGATATAAAATAGAAGTAAAAGAGAAGCCCATCCGTTTTAAGACAAGGTTCTTAAAGACAGAATGTGGATGGAAGGCAGAGAAGAGAAGAAACAGAGGTGGAGAGGTGATAGTCACATTATGTTTTGCTTCTTTCCCTAGGCTGAATGCTGACGATTTGGAGAATAGTTAGGGCAGAGGGGTCCCAGCCTGCTCCCTATTTGGTATCCTGGGAGGAGGTCACCTCGTGGGCCAGGCACCCCATTAACATAAGAACTTGGGGATTGGCCCCACCAAAGTAAAGCTCCGTGGTATTGCATGGTCAGAAAGAAAGCTCACTCTCCCAAGCTGCCCTCTTTTTCCATCGGATATGTTGCAACCAGGAGCTTCCACTGGTTCCCTGAAAAGGGGAAGCAGAAGGTAGCTGAGTCTGAGAGTCAGCTTTCCAATCAGGAGATCTATTATGGTGAGGGATGGCTCAGCAAAGAAGGATGGGCTGTATGCCACACCCCATCCCACCCCAACCAGAAGCCAATGGAGTACATGGAGAGGCTCAGTGGAGCTTTCGGAGCCATCTTTGATGAGGTGAGGCTGGCAGCCAGGAAATAGTGGAGCCTATGCCAAGCCTAGAGAGACCAGATTGCAAGTAATACCAGCTTTGATTTTAGATACAAATGCCAGCAGGGCAAGCATCCCTCTAGTGGACAAAGAATGTAGCCATGGAGACTGGAGACAGTCATGGATACTAGAGAGGTCAGTCAATATCGCATAAACCCAAAGAACCCTTCCCTTCCCACTGCCAAGAGGACACAGTAAACCACAACCCTGTCACAGTCACCAAAGAGCCATCTTGAATAGGAGAAGGACTGTGGTCAGAAATCTGTGGGACATATTTTTCACCTAAGAAGACTAAGCCTAATGTAAAAGGAATGCTTGGAAGTATTGTAAGGGACTAGCTCTTACAAATTTCATGCAGCAACTCTGACCCGTATATTCCAACCAACTTCGTCAAGAAAGGAAGTGAAGACTTCTGGGCAGCTCACAGAGTTTAAGGAGAAGCTACTGCAGGAACATGGGGAAGTGGTGGGGAGAGGACTCTAACTGGTGGAAATGGAAGAGAGACAGCCCTCAAGGAAGGAAAGATGCTGTTGCTACAAGTAGAGGGAAGGGATGCTGAACAGACAAATGTACCATATGTCCACAGCTTTTCCCTTAATAAACAAGGAGGCCTGATCCAGGAAACAATCACTCATTCATTGAGGAGCAAGACTACAAAGATGAATCAGTCATGGCCCCTGGTCTCAAGAGCCTACAATCCAGTGGGAGGGGCCCACGGGAAAAGCAATATCACCTGCCTGAAGGGCAGAGCAATGTTACAGGTAGAGAATATCTACTGTTGTAAGAATGAAAGGAAAGAATAATACTTCTCCTTGGAGGCATCAGGAAAGCCTGGCATTTGATCTGTGCCTAGAAAGTATATTACTGAAAAAGAAAGGAAGGAAGATATAAATAAATAAATAAATAAATAAATAAATAAATAAATAAATAAATAAATAAATGTGGAAGCGCAAGAAAAAGTATAGAGGTGGGAATATAGTACACCATTATGTAAATGCCAATAGCCAGGCATGGTTGTGTTAAAGAACAAAACTCAACCAAGTAAATTTGAAGATCTAAATGGCTTTATTTGTGGTGGCCAGTGTTACCATAAATATTTCCTATTAGACTGGTTGCATTTTACCCTCTTCTTTCATATTGATCTGTGTACGAAGGTCAGGAAAGGCAAAGTTAGGCTAGAAAGCAATAATTATATTTCTCCCTTCATTTCCTTTTACACTTGCTACCTATGTTATATCCTTCTTGGCACTTCAATTAGCATTTCAACAACTCTAAGAAGTCTTGCTGTTAAGAAACCTTGTAATTGTGGTTTTATGAGTCAAGTTGACCACAGAACTCTTTGCTCATAATTTGTATAAGGATGATCTCCAAAGTTGCCCACCAACAACTTCTCCCATTCTTCTCTGCACATGCTGTTTTTCCCATCAATAGAGAGTTTATCAAATAGATTGTACTTTTATTTATTTTTCTAATCCTTCCCATTGAGGGTTTTCCTCTTATTTCTGTAATTTATGTAGAAGCCCCCTCTTCCTCATGATAATAGTTGAAGAACAGTAAAAAGCTCACATCCTGGCATCCATCACTCAGAGTTCAAATCCCAACTCTACTTGCTGGCTTAGACAAGTTCATTCATCTCAACTTTCACATCAATAAAATGAGGATGTAAAAATGCTTCCCCGTTATTTAATTATTAGTATTTTTCTTCTGCTATTATTATTTTTTCTCTGATAATATTTTTTCATTTTTTTGTTAACCAGAGTCAAACTACCAGTCAGAACTTCTTGTCACAAGATAACCAGTGTTACCACTGTGAGCTAAAATAATTCTGACTAAAAGACAAGAAGATTATGTCTTGGTTCATCTGACTGGACCTCTGTCCATATATGGTTAATGTTTGCTAGATTTGGGGAAATACTAGAAAGAACCTGAGTTCTCCTATCATTATTTATATTCACCTCTAAGGAGGCACTGACCCAGAGACCACCCCTTCCAGCTTTGATATTCTGAAATTCTATAGACATTCTCCTTCCTCCTGAAATCCCCGCCAAAGGAGCCACAGCTCCAGAGGAATGCCTGTGGGCTCCCTTCCCTCCATGGACTGTATAAGACACTCCGCAAGAAGCAGCATTCGGGGGGAGAACCAATATGGGGGCATAGGTAAACACCTGTACTCACTGCCTCCCACAACCACATCAAAATTACAACTAAAATACAGAACCACCACCATGCAGAACCATCTGAAAATATTAATGTAGATTTATATGCAACCCCCAAGTTCTTATGGAAATGGGGTGCCTGGCCCACCAGGTGACCTCCTCCCAGGATACCAAATAGGGAGCAGGCTGGGGAAAAGAAAGCTAGCTGAATGGAAGTCCTACAACCAGAGAAGTAACGAAGCAAGCATATTGGGATTGTGCTGGGTAACACAGAGGCTGCTGAAATCCCCGGTGTTCCTCTTAAAGGGCCCATGGACAAATTTACACGGTCCTGCTTCTTCCCAGCTCCAGCACCAGGAGACCCATAAACATACCAGGAGAAACTAGATTGTCTGGCATGGGACAGGAACTCAGGGTCGGCTTTCTCCCAGACAGGGGGTCTCACAAAGGTCATTGTTCCTGTGCTGGGAACTCGTGAGCCACGGTTTGCCGCTCTGTTGACTAATGAGTTTGCCGACCACTGGGATAGGGGCTTAATCACAAGGAACAACAACAGCCTGTAATTATTGGAATCGAGAGTCTAGGTCAGTAGTCGGCAAACTCATTAGTCAACAGAGGGGCAAACCGCGGCTCTCGAGCCGCATGTGGCTCGTGAGCCGCAGTTTGCCGACCACTGGCCTACACTGTTTGTTCCATCCTGTGATTCCCTGAGACCCCGCCCATCCAATTTGCAGCTCCTCCCAAGCTGTTTACATCAGTTTTTCCATATGAATGGCCTATCCCTGCTCAGGCTTCAGACTTTGCTGAAATCACTCAAGCTGCAGCTGATGACAATGTGCCCCAAACCCTATCAATAAAAGGCCCAAGACCCAGCACCAGCACCAGCCTGCCTTGCTTCACCACTGGGACTCGCCTCTTGCACAGCAGCTCTTCCACTGTAATCGCAGCTGGTCCTCACAGCCAGTTGGCCTAGAGGTCAACTAGTCCCAGAAATGCCAACAGCAATCAAGGCTCAACTATAAGACTACACATGGCCCACACAGGGGTGCACATAGTGTGCCCAGCTCAGATGACTGGGGAGGCTGAGCCATGGGCCCTGCAGGACACCTACTCCACAAGGCCACTCTACCAACTCCAGGAGACATAGCAGCTCTACCTAGTACTTAGAAACAAACACAGGGAAGCAGCCAAAATGCGGAGACAAATAGATATGTCACAAATGAAAAAAATGGAAACTACTGGATACAGAGTTCAAAACCATGCTTATAAAGTTACTCAAGGGACTTAGACTTTCAGAATTATCTATCTACTCTCAACTTCAATCACTGACAAATCACTTGCAGATCAAGTGTCCCTCCTCCAATCACCCAGCATTTCTACGTCAAAGATCATAGAAAAGGTAAAAGTTTCTTATTTTAATAAGCACAGTTTCATTGCTTTGCATGTTCTTATAGCAAACTTGAACATTTTTCTGTGTTCTACTTCATTGTATTCTAATGATCTGTTTACTTAATCACCTCTTCTCTTAGAAATATCCAAATCTTGTTTTAGTCCTTAAACCTAGAACAGAGGAAGTGTTCAATAAATAACTATTTCTGGGAACAGAGGAGTTACTGGATTTAGAAGGCATAGGTTCTGAGAATGTCAGAGGTAATTCAAGCTAAAAATAATTGAACTGGCCACATCATTTGTAGAAATTAGACACAGACTGGGCCAAGCAATTCAAGGCATAGTAGAGCAATCACAGTCATTTTTTCCTAAACTTTTTTATTATTAAAAAATTCATACATAAAGAAAAATTACCCAAACAATAGTATAATGAACATTGTTATACCTACAAGTAAAAAATGTTGACAATTGCTAATATTTAGCCATATTTGCTTTATCTATATCTATAAAGAGTTACAGATGTTTTAAAATAGCTGTCGTATTTAATAAAAAATAGAAGTCTTTATAAAGAGAACTTCTAAAGCAATGTCATTAAAAGGTCATTTCATTGCCCATGGAATGAAGAGCAGATCCCTGAGTGAGGCTTCTTCTAGGCCCTCTGTGAGCTGGATCTTATTAACTTCTTTTTTGAGGTTATCTGTGTCTGCCCCTTCACTTCATACTCTTCTCCAGTCAGGCTGACCTGCTTTAAGTTCTAGGATCAGCATCCCTCCGGGTCTTTGCATGTGCTGTTCCATGTGCCTGGTACATTTTACCACCATGCACCTTCATCTGGATGATTTCTACTTTGCTCCAGGGATTCCTGACACACTCGGGCTGCTTAGGAGCTCCCTCCACATGCTCCCCCTACTACTACTATTAGAGTTCTTGAGACATGGCTGTCACATAATAAGAAATATATGTTTGCTGTTCTCAAAACAGCCTGGTACTGGCACAAGAACAGACATATAGATCAATGGAATAGAATAGAGAACCCAGATATCAACCCAAACCACTATGCTCAATTAATATTTGACAAAGGAGGCATGAACATACAATGGAGTCAAGACAGTCTCTTCAATAAATGGTGTTGGAAAATTGGACAGATACATGCAAAAAAATGAAACTAGACCACCAACTTACACCATACACAAAAATAAACTCAAAATGGATAAAGGATTTAAACATAAGATGGGAAACCATAAAAATACTAGAGGAATCCACAGGCAGCAAAATCTCAGACATATGCCGAAGCAATTTCTTCACTGATACAGCTCCTAGGGCAATGGAAACTAAAGACAAAATAAACAAATGGGACTACATCAAAGTAAAAAGCTTTTACACAGCAAAAGAAACCATCAACAAAACAACAAGAAAGCCCACTGCATGGGAGAACATATTTGCCAATGTTATCACCGATAAGGGTTTAATCTCCAACATTTACAGGGAACTCATATAAACAGAAATTACAGATGAATTCATACAGCTTAACAAAAGGAAGATAAACAACCCAATCAAAAAATAGGCAACAGACCTAAATAGATACTTTTCGAAAGAAGACATACAGAAGGCCAAGAGACATATGAAAACATGCTCAAAGTCAAGAGTCATCCGAGAACTGCTAATCAAAATGACAATGCGGTACCATCTCACACCTGTCAGAATGGCTATCATCAACAAATCAACAAATGACAAGTGCTGGAAAGGATGCAGAGAAAAAGGAACCCTCGTGCATTGCTGGTGGGAATGCAGACTGGTGCAGCCACTGTGGAGAACAGTATGGAGTTTCCTCAAAAAACTAAAAATGGAACTCCCATTTGACCCAGTGATTCTATTTCTAGAACTATATCCCAAGAAATCAGAAACACCAATCAGAAAGGATATAGGCCCCCTATGTTCATAGCAGCACAGTTCACCATAGCTAAGATTTGGAAACAGCCTAAGTGCCCATCAGCAGATGAGTGGATTAAAAAAATGTGGTACATCTACACAATGGAATACTATGCTGCTGTAAAAAGAAGGAATTCTTCCCATTTGCAACAGCATGGATGGAACTGGAGAGCCTTATGCTAAGTGAATAAGCCAGGCAATGAAAGAAAAATACCACATGATCTCACTCATTTATGGAATATAATGAACAACATAAACTGATGAGCAAAAACAGATCCAGAGACAGAGAAGCATCGATCAGACCGTCAAACCTCAGAGGGAAGGTAGGGGAGGGTGGGGTAAGGGGGAGAGATTAACCAAAGGACTTGTATGCATGCATATAAGCCTAACCAATGGACACAGACAACAGGGGGGTGAGGGCATGAGTGGGGGGTTTGGGGGGATAATGGGGGTATAAAGACACATATGTAATACCTTAATCAATAAAGAAATTTTTAAAAAATAAAATAAAGAAAGAATTGGGAAAATAAGAAATATATATTTGCTCCCACCCCCACTCACCCCCAACCCATTTTCCTAAAAACAACTCCTAAAACTCTTGGAATCTCCAAAGTGATAAGTACCTTTTGGTTCATAGGTCCACACTTAACCACTGAGCCACTCCAGCCAGGCGATAAGTACCTTTTGTAATTCACTTTTTGATAACTGGTGGCTAGGGCTTCTGCATAGCCTCAGGATGGGGCCTGGTTGCCAGGGGAACCAACCCTGTGATTAAAGAGTTGGAACTTTCAGTTCCACTCCCCAATCTCTGGGGATAGAAAGAAGGCTGGAGGTTGAATCAATCATTAATGGCCAATGACATAATCATGTCTACACAATGAAGCCCCCATAAAAAAGCCCTAATTGAAAATACAGGAAGGAGGAAAGGAAGGAAGGAAGGAAGGAAGGAAGGAAGGAAGGAAGGAAGGAAGGAAGGAAGGAAGGAAGAAAGGGAGAGAGGAAAGCAAAGAAGTTCAAATTTGACACCATTTCTCATGGATGCTAATAAAAAAGAAAAACAACCCACCGGGTCAATGTGGCCCAGTCAGTGTTGAGCGTTGACCCATGAACCAGGAGGTCAAGGTTCAACGGTTCAATTCCCCATCAGGGCACATGCCCCAGTTGTGAGCTCAATCCCCAGTAGGGGGTGTGCAGGAGGCAGCCAGTCAATATTTGGTTCTCACACTGATGTTTCTCTCTCTCTTTCCCTCTCCCTTCCTCTCTGTCTAAAAATCAATTTTTTTAAATCTTAAAAAAATAAAGTAGAAGAGGAAGAACAGGAATGTCCCTTAGTTGATGAGTAGGAAAAGCAGGGAAGTTCTTATTTTGTATGGCATATGTCTCTCTCCACCATTACACCTGATCTAGATGATAAAAAATGTATTTCATTTTTCTCTGCATCACCCATACCTAACCAGGGCTTTCCACATAATAGTGCTCAGTGAATACTTGTTGAAAGAATAAATTTACGAAAAAGCACTAGACTTAGATAGGCATTAAGAACTGGAGGGACTGAATGCCTTTAGCAAACCTTTCCCTTTTTTCCCCATTTGTGCTCAATGATCTTCAAGGTTTCTTCCAGATCTCATACTCCACCATACCACAGTGTAGATGGGAGTAGCTTCACCAGCTACTAAATGCCCAGAAGTTACTATGGCAACCACAGGTTCTATTGGCCCAGACATGTAGAATTTCAACCTGAACGCATCAGGCACAACAAAAGTCCAGAGGCCCTCCCTTTTCCCAGAGGACACCCAGAGACATATTATATGATCTGTCTTTTCTTCATCCCAGGGAGGAGTGCTGTTGCTATAGAAACAGCACTCCTCCCAGAAGCCCTTTCCCTCTCTGAGATGTCAAATCCTGGTAAATGCTGGTGCATTCAGGACAAGTTCCTAATGAAAGCCGATACCAGGGGAGACACAGGAAATGTAACATTAAGTATAATGTGGGGCGTTTGTGGTGAGCTTTCACTTAACCCGCTCATCTGATGCTCATGTAAACCGGGGGAAGTTACTGTCATCTCTATTTCATAGATGAGGAAACAAAAGCTTAGATCAGACAATGAAAAAGAATTGCTGAAGTCACAAAGTTAGACACAAAAGGGTGATTTAAAGCTACATTGGATTTCAAAGCCTGTGTTCTTAACCACTAAGTGTTATTGCCTCATAAACGTACTCTCAAAATCACCAGGACCCATATCGTGAAATCTTTCCTGCATGGAGACAAGACCACACATTCCAGACTGTACCAGAGCAGACCCAGCTTGGTCCCTTTCTGGTAACAAAACAAATCCAATTTTAAGCTCTATCCCCACCATAATTACTGTGCAAATTTGTAGGTTAATTAACCTTAGCCTCAATTTCTAATCTGTAAAATGAAGATCATAATTGTTCCTACCTAATAAGGTTGTTATGATGGCTACATAAGATACTGTATGTAAAAGTACTTCACACTATGCCATAAGTGCTCATTAAATATTAGCCACTCATTTCTCTTTCATGCCTCACAATGGCCCTATGAGATTGATGATACCATCTTCACTTTTAAAAAGCTAAAAGTGAGGCTCAGAGAAGTTAAAAGCTTGCCTAAGGTAACAATGTTAACAGTGGTTCTACTGAGACATGAACTCAAATCTGACCTCAAATCCTGAGCTCTTAGTTCAAGATCCCTGTCTTCTGTCTCTTTTCACCTCTGGCATGTCAAATACATAATAGGCTCTCTATAACTGTCTGCTGTAACAAATTCAAATGAATCAGCTGTCATTCCATCTTTTGCTTTAAGCCTTCTAGGCTTTATCTCCATTGCACATTGAAAGGCAGGAAAAAATACTTTTAAGCTTCAGGATACGAATCATTTTCATATGAAATCCATATAGGGTAGAAAATCTGATTAGGAAAAAAAAAATTATTTAGAAAGAAAATAGCTCAAGGCAGCCTTTTTTGATCAAAATGGGGGGGAAAAGCAGATGCATCAAAGTAAAACATCAAGCTGCTCTCCTTTGGAGATGAAATTTATTTAGCATTCCAAGATGCATACTTCATTTGCTTCAGGTACAAAACCATTTGAGTCCCTTTCTCACTAAGAATCAAGATACTTTCATAAGCAATAACTCAATTTTGAGAGATAATTGCCCTTGGGAAGGAAGAATTTGGTACACACATTTCTAGAAATGAAGAAATATGCTTAGTTTATTTTAAACTGATAACCAAAGCCTGAGGGCACTCGTACTGCTAGGTGCTAAGCTGTGATCAGGAGCAGATCAAATCCCTATACATTCCTCTAAGTCAAGTCCTTCGTAATGTGAAGAAGCACAAATTCAATGTCAAAACTCTAGTTCCAGACACTGCTATGCTATAGGTGCCTTCACATGCAAGACACTTTCTCTCTTTGCATTTCAATTTTAGCTTCATAAAATGAGGGAGTTGGGCTCATTTAGGTCTCTTTTTGCTGAAACAATATTTTGTAAATCTGGGACTAATTCTGGGCATTTGTAAAGAATTAAGTATATTAAATGTTGCAGGTCACATTCTAATTTGTTTTGTCTGCGGAATTTGTTTCTTATGAGGCATATTTTCCCCTTCATTTTATTTTATTTTATCTTTTTGCCTTTCAGGGTTGATCATAGTTAGGATTTGTACTCTATACAGACTATTGCATATTGTTGACATATTGATGAATATTTTTTTAAAATCTAACATCTGTGTAGCATTGTATGTACTTCAAAGCAATTTCACTGTCATTATCTCATTCCATTTTCACCATTAACCCCTGAGACTGGAACCACAGTATTGACACAGTGGAAAAAGCATGGATTTGGAAGTCAAAGAGCCTGAGGCAAAATTCCAGCTCAACCCTTTGTAAGTAAAGGGAACTTGGGAAATTAATTTTTCTGAACTCTCCTGTTTCTTATCTGAAAAACAGGGAAGATGGTAACAATACAATGAGGATTTTTTTTATTTTTATTTATTTATTTATTTTTTTGTAAAACACTTAGCAGCCTACTAGCTGGTCTTTCCCTTTATTTGTGGAGGACACTCAAGGCTAGAAAGTTAAGAGACTCCGATAAGGTTAAGAGCTTGCCAAGGTACTATCAAACAAGAGGGAGTTGGGGGACTGACCAAATTTAAGGCACTTACAAAAGTGTACTTTGGTTTTCTCATATTTTTGTTTGAAATATAAGTAATGGGTACATATAATAAGGGGGTGGGAGAGACTAAGGAAAGCGTTAGTCTGCATCGGAGGCCCAGGAATTCTGGAACCACTGGCAGCCTATCATTCACCTTGCACCCATGGAACATTGATTGAGCGTTCACTGTTTTCAAAAAGAACTGCCAGGCCTCTAGGAAAGAGAGGTGAGGTGGAGGAAATAAAGGGATAGAGTGAGCTTAGAGTGAGGCCCTTAAGGTGCAGGTGATTTTTTTCCTCTGTGCCTTAGGTGACAGAGTCAATAGGGCTGGAGTTCCTGGTGGGCTCCAAGAGGGTTCTTAAGTCACTGTGGGCACTTGTCCTCTTCAAGTTGCTGATGGTCTAGAGGGGACACAGCAATGGCTCCAGGAGACATATGAGTGCTCAAACCAAGGTGTGACCGAGGAAAGGTGCTTCTGTGTGGGAAGGTCACATAGGCTTCCCAGAGAAGGTGATGTTAGAGGAGTTGACCAAACCGACAAGAGGAAGAAATCATTGCAGGCAGTGGCGATGTTACTGGACAGGGGACCTAGCCCTGAGCAGGTCTGCCTAAGGCCAGCCAGGAGTGAGTGAGTTCTTGACTTCAGAAAAATTTTCTCAACATGAGTCCAGGTCAGTATGAGAGTACATTTATTAAAGCTGGGGGCAGGAAAACAAGGAAGGGCTTAGCATAGAAGAAGCAACAGGAGAGCCTCTACTGGGATGCCTCAGCTCTGGGAAGTCAGAGAAAAGGAGGCCTTGGAGTCAGGTTCAGGGGATTAGCCTGGGATGAGCTGCTACTGACCACTGCTCCCCTGGTTGCAAGTCTCGTGGAGACCCTTAGAGTTTAGGATATGCATGCTTGTGGGGGAAGAAGAGAGGGAAGGGAATGGTGCACTACTCCCTTGGGGGTTGTGGTGTGGGGGGAGGAATGCTCTCTGAGTCCTTTGTCTTGAGGCTTTTATCTCTCTCTTGCAGGGAGGAATTTTAGGGGAGGTCTCAGGGGAGGGTTTCAGTAGAATATTCATCAGTTTTCTAGGTGTGCTTTTTCAGGGTCGTGATCTCCACTGATTGGTGAGTGCCAGGGCAGGGGTCATTAGTCATTGCAGCTCGTCCTGGTGTTGCTCACTTGGTTTTGCTGTTTTTTTGAAATACAACTGAGGCCTAAATGTTGTCTCTAGGGAGGTGACCTGTATTTGGCTGTAAATGCCTCTGCCAGTTTGTTCAGTTATTTGTCTCAGTTTCCCTATTCCACTTGTTCTGGCTTACTGGCCTGTCTCAGTGAGACAAAGCCTAGAGCAGCGGTCACCAACCTTTCGACTTCACAGACCATGCAACCGCTGGCCTAGAGCATTTAGCGAACCATAGATATGAATTTATAGGGAGCAGAAGAAGCAAGACTAGAGAGATAGGCAGTAAGGATGCCATCCTAAAGGCTGTTAAAAACAAAATTCAAGTGAATAAACTTTAAAGTTCTTATTCACTTTATTCAGCAATTCACAAGTCAGGTAGCATCCAATCTAGTAGATAGAAAGGAGCTCTGGCCTTGCTGGTGTGGCTCAGTGGTTGAGCACTGACCTATGAACCAGGAGGTCACGGTTCGATTCCCAGTCAGGGCACATACCTGGGTTGCAGGCTCAATCCCCAGAAGGGGGCATGTGGGAGGCAGTCAATGGATGATTCTCTCTCATCATTGGTGTTTCTGTCTCTCTCTGCCTCTTCCTTCCTCTCTGAAATCAATAAAAATATACATTTTTTTAAAAAGAAAGAAAAAAAAGAAAGGAGCTCTGAAGAATTGTACAGGGCAAGAGATTTTTATAAACCAAAGTGAGCAGGAACAAAGAATATACTAGGCATTTCCTGGTTGGTGAAAGCAGGGTTACTTTCTTTATATGGAGCAAAGGGAAGTCTTGGAGCTGGATTAAATAACTTGTGCTGAGCAAGCAAGTGCTGATCGGTTGACTTAGCCTTCCTTTGCTGGGAGAGCTGAACACAGAAATTTAGTTAAGTCTTAGTTTGCTGGCATAGGGCTTAGCATGAGCAACTCCAATTGGGCTTAATCTGGTTATAAAGTATGGTAGCAACCATCCTTGGGTAAAAATTGCTGTTTAATATTTTAAACTTGCTGTTTTGGGTTCTGTACTCATATAAAAGTTATTTTGATTTTCTGAACTTATGTATGATTGAATACTCCATTGATGGTGGTTTGAATATCCCATTGATTGTGATCTCACTGGTTACTGAAGCACATTCTTCTGAGAACCAGGACAGCTCAATTATCCCAAATTGTCTCAGTAGCTACAGATAACTGAGTTTCGGTTGACTCAGTGATCCCAGAATCTGGACAGCACAATTATTCTAAATTGCCCCGGTGGTCCCAGATAATGTGTTTCTGTTGATTCAGTGATTCGTAAATACTTCAGATAACTAACTTGCTTAATTTTTGCTTCTGTAAAGAATGCTTTTTGCGAAACAGGTTCCTCATTCCAGACCCAAAGATGTAATCGATACTTTTGTGATATTCTGCATATAAGCCAGATGTGGCAAGCTGTTCAGGGCTGCGAGGTCTGGAGCACTTTTGCTCCCTCGTATGCCGCCGGCTTTTAATAAATGACTCCATAATTTGACTTTTTGAGGCGTCCTTTGTAAGATGGGGGTTACACTACAACAGTTACTTTAGCAGGCTTTGAATAGAATATAATGATACCATCCTATAGGCAGTGAGAAGGGTAAGTGAGGAAGTACCTCCATTTGGTCTGTGAGAAATCCTACTGGCTGACACTCCTGAGGTTCAGGAGGACCAACTGGAAGGCTAATGAGGTGCAAAGTCATGGAAAACTCCTAGTCACCTTAATGGTAGAAAAATGTTAGTTATTTTCTGTAATACTTTAGAGAGGGGGAAAAATTGAATTTCAAAGACATTCCCAGTTCAAGGCAGCTGTGGCTTAGTAGGCTAAATTTTGAAATCAGTTTAAATACTGGCTTTATCATTCATTATCTGTGTGACAATGGACATGTTTCTGAAACGCCTTGCTTCAATTCTATTACCTATAAATATCCTAATATGTGAAATCAGGATAATATGTACAAAAGGTCTCATGTTCAGTGGTTAACTTAATAAATGAAATCTATTATTGTACCATACAAATGTGTTTCTTTTAATTTGCCAGAGTCAGCTCTCCAAGTGTATTTAAATATGACTTCATATTTCAATCTATAAAAATTCAATTTACACATTACATCCTAGGAACACATTTATTCTTTAAAGGGAAGCTGGCCAGCATCCTTTTTGTAGTTCTCTAATCTGAAGGTCAGATTCTTAAAACATTGGGTGCAAAAATGAAGGAGAGGGGAGATAGGCAGGAAACTATTAAATCATTAAATTATATGTTTCAGCTAAATCATCTGAATCTTATGGTGACACTTAACCTTTCTCAGTTTTCCTTTGATTTTTCTCTTTGTAGATGGAGTCACCTCAGACAAACCAATTAAACTTCATAAACCCTTGAAGGATTATGCATTCCATGCTCAGCCTCACTTAGAATTTCAAATGAGATGCCATCTTCTCAGAGAACACTCAATTGTTCCTTTATGCACTCTATGATTTCCTAATGTCAGTCATTCAGCCAGCCTTTATTAGGTGATTGCTATTCTAGGTAGGTAGTACAAAGAAGAGAAAAAGACAAATCATTTAGATGCAGAACAAGCAGCCTGGGCTCTTCTCCAAGCCTCTGTCAAAGGGGCTTTGTATACTTACGCAGTTGAAAATCACCTTACAGTTTATACGTTACTTTGCCGTTTTTTAAGTTGCTCTCAGAGACACTATCCTTTTTTACCCCCTCTGATGTATTATAATCAGGGTACTGCAAATGAGAAACTGTTGCTCAGAAAGTTTATGACCTACTCCGAAGATACAGAATTAGGGAGAGGCGGAATTGGTGCTTCCAGCCAGGTCCCTCCTACTCCGGGTCCAGGTCTGCTAAAACAGCGGGCCCGAAAACCTGAGCCTGAGAATCGTGAATGAAAAGGCAAGTTACCCTAAGGTTATTTCAAGACGTTTTGCAGCTGATGCAGATGTATGAGCTACATCTTCTTCTCTGGAGGAAATGAAAGTAGACTTCTTGAGTTACCATAAAATATAGTAGTTTGGAAATGTGTCTGACCACTTAACAACTGCAACATGTTTTAAAGGCTTAAAATATGTATTCATTCAATATATGTTTATAGAGTGCCCAGTACGGACCTCCATTTAAAAAATAGTAGTAATAATAGAATTGGGCAAAATGGAAGGGGTTAACAAGAAAAAACATTTTAAAAATCAATGAAAAAAAGGAAGATAGCTAACAATTTTTTGGAGCACCTATTATTTGTCAGATACTTTACATACATTATCTCAATGAATCTTTATAACATCCCAATGAGATAACTTTTATTGTTCCTGTATTAGTTTGCTGGGGTTGCCATAAGCATGTACCGCAGACTGGGTGTCTTAACCCACAGAAATGTATTGTCTCACGGTTCAAACATCTAAAAGCCTGAGATCAAGTGTCAGCAGAGCTGGTTTCTTCTAAGGCCTCTCTCCTTAGTGTGCAGAAGGTTGCCTTCTCTCTGTACCTTTCCAAAAACTTCTCTCTGTACTTTTCTATGTCCAAATTTCTCTTCACCCCAGTTGTATTAAATTAGGGTCTACCCTAATGACCTCATTTTAATGTAATTACCTCTTTAAAGACCATCTCTCCAAATATAGACCCATGCTGACGTACTTCAACATGGGACAGCACAGAGACTTGGGCCCAGGAATGGAAAATACCAGGTGGCCTGGAAGCCAAGACCAGTTGGCTGGAAGAAATGCCAGATAAAATGACCTCAAGAATGTCATCATTCCTCCATCGCCTGCTCAAAAACCCACAGGGCCTGGCCACAGTGGCTCAGTAGCTGAGTGTTGACCTATGAGTCAGGAGGTCACAGTTGGATTCCTAATCAGGGCACATTTCTGGATTTCGGGCTCGATCCCCAGTAGGGGGTGTGCAGGAGGCAGCCACTCAAAAGATTCTCTCCCATCATTAATGTTTCTATCTCTCTTTCCCTTTCCCTTTCTCTCTAAAATCAATAAAAAATATATTAAAATAAAAAATCCAGAGGTAGCTAATTTTATCTCCCTTCTAACTGCTGATGAAACTTCTGACCCACATGTGTAGTTGATCAAGGTTTAATGACTATACAACCTTCCTAGGGTGTGGTAATGAGCAGTCTGCCATGTTGTCCCAACAGCACAGGTGCATACATCATTACCAGGCAATGCAGCTGGAAGAGGAAGTCACCCAACCCTGAAATGGAAAATATCTTTTTCAAAAAGCCCACCTTTCCATGCAAGCCCACTTTGTCCCCCGCTGATAAAAGCAGCCAAGCAGAGCCAGCCCCAAGCCCGTTCCGAGAACCTTCCTTTTCTCTGTGCTGCGTCCCTTGTGCTTGAGCATATGCTTAATAAAATCTGTCTGGAAATTTCTCTGGGGTTTCCTCTCGATTTCTATCTCGGGGAAACCAAGGACCCTGAGGCAATAATAATATGAATTTTGGAGGAGATGGAATGCAGCCCATAAGAGTCTCCTTTTTGAGAAAATGGAGGCTCAGAGACTTAAATAATGCCTCAAAGTGTTACCAAAGCCAAGTTTGTGTGCCCAATGCTTCAAAAGGCCCAAACTACAAAAGTCAGAGTTCAAAACCCAAAACACTAACTCAAAAGAATATATGCACCCCTATGTTCTTTGCAGCGTTACTTACAATAGACAAGATATGGAAGTAATGCAAGTGCTAATCAAGATATGAGTGCATTAAAAAGTAGTGGTACACATATACAATGGAATATTACTTGGTCATAAAAAAATAACACTGAAATCTGACCATTTGGAGCAGCATAGATGGATTTAGATGGTATTATGCTCAGTGAAATAAGTCAGTCAAAGAAAGATAAATACTATATGATTTCACTTATCCGTGGAATCTAAAGACCAAAATAAATGAACAAACAAAATTTAAACTGACTCATAGACACAGAGAGCAGACTGGTGGTTGCCAAAGAGTAAGGGGTTTGGGATACTGAGTGAACGAGGTGAAAGGATTAAGAAGTACAAATTGGCAGTTACAAAATAGTCATGGGAATGTAAAGTACAGCATAGGGGATACAGTCAATAATATTTCTATAACTATGTACGATGCCAATTGGATACTGGAAATATCAGGAGGAACACCTGGTAAAGTATATGATTGTCCAATCACTATGTTGTGCACCTCAAACCAATACAAAATCATATTGAAAGTAAACTGTAATTAAAAAATTAAAAATTATAAAAGTCAGTTTGGAGTAAGGAAATGTTTACTGATTGAGGAGGTGCTGACCAAGAAAATGGAGGCCTAATAGTGCCTCAAACCCATCTTGCTCACCGGACTAGGTTAAGGGGTTTGGGGGAACAGGTATGTGGAAGTGCTGGTGGGGCAAATTTTAATTGGAGGACCTTGGAACTTGGCCATTTATGGTAAAGGGGTGTCAACACCGGATCTTTCTGGACAATGGACCCTTTGCTTCTGAAAGGGTTCTGGTGTTCAACTTCCAGTTATGTTCTGGCCCTTTGTTTGGGCAGAGGAGGGGTGGAGGGGAGGGAGGAAGATTTTGGTTCCGGGTGCAGCTGGAGTCAAAGTTCTCTGCTTTGTGCATGCCATGCTACAGCAGCATGACTTGTGGTTTTGGTCTGTCAACTCTGAAAAGCTACTCGGTATCTCATTAAACAGGATAGGACCATTTTGAGTTGCTTCTGCAGTTACAAAAGGTTACTCAGGACTGAGATTGGAATCCAAGATGTCCTATTATTTTCCCACAAAATCAATCTTACTCTTCTAGAGGCAGTCACAAAGTATACAAAGAGTGAAGAGTCTGAAGTTTAAAATTAGTTATGAAAAGCTAAGTGATCAAAACACAGATATTACCTTTGCATGACTGTACTGGTCAAAACTCTTAGTTGCAAATAACAAAAAAACAATCTGGGTTAATGTAAGCAGAAAAGAAAATTAGTAGAAGGATATTGGATAGCTCCCAGGCATGTTGGGGAAGTCAGGCAAGAAGGATCAGAAAATAGGGCAGAACCAAAGAAAATGAAGCAGCCAGAACTATAACCAAAAAATGCCCAGCCAAGGTGGTCCCCTGGGCACTGCCAACACCCCTGGTGCTAGACCCTGACGCTATTGCGGGCACTGTAGCTGCCAAGCACTACAGACTTCAGATGCCCTTGTCTCCGTCCCCCAAGATGAAGTCAGAAGTCCCCCGCTTCTTTCTGTTACTTCAGATTTACAGTCCCAAGGTCATCTCTGGGCGCTCGCTGCGAGGGAATTGGGAGCAGAGAACCTGCCACTTCAGATTCTGGCCTGGGGATTCAAGGTAGGAATTTTGCATATGAGACAGCATAAATGTCATAAATATGCATGATAGGGGTGACTTACCTACACATTTTTAGCAGTGATCGATGTACCATAGACCAAACATTGCCCCACAGGCACTCTGCAAAGGAAGAGCACCACATTTGATCTTGATTGATGACACCAAGCACATTGCCAAAAATCAAAGTGTGAACATATGGGCTACAACCCTGAGGGGAGAGTGTTATGTAGAGGCCAGTGTGCCTGTATATTGAATTTATATCCCCAAGTCTTATCTAGCACTCCAGAAATGTATCATTTGGAAGGCATGGATAGCACCATGAAAAGTGCGATCTGTCTTAAGGACGCAGAAATGCATTCATCAGTTGACAAGCATTTATTCGATATGCATGCTAGGCACTAAGAATAAAAATATCAGCATGCCATAGCCTTTGCTGATGAGGGAGGGCACTATGATGTGAGGTTGAGAGTGCAAATGTTACAGATGAGGTCCAGGTGAAAGGCGTGGGAGGTCACCACGGGGCGGGGGTCGCTGCCGGGAGGACTTGGCAGGGGGAGGAGTTACAGACGGTTGATTCAGGAAGGCATTATTGAATTGTTTCTTTCACGCTGGCATGCGCTTCAAGGCTACAGAAAGAAGTCGGGTGCACCTCTCTTCCTTTGTGAAAATGTTTAGACTATTTCCCTGTATGCTTTTGTAATATTTTGGACAATGAAGAGTGGACTGTCAATTCTTTGAAGGCTGGAAACATATCTAACCCAAACATCTCACAAGAATAACAGGAGGGTGAGACATACTTGGTGCTCAGAAAACATTTCTCCAACCAAACTGAACTACATATACAGGTTAAATCTCTTCCCAGTTTTGGAGCTCCGTTTTCTTCACTACAAAATAAAACATATAGGCCAGACCAGGTGATTTCTGAGGTCCCTGCTAGTGCCAATGGGGACTCCATCTTGCATATTTTTTTTAGGATATTCAATTTCTTAGCTCAATTCAAGACATTCCAATATTCACAAATTAACCTATTATAAACCTGTGGATCCTCGCTGTTCAGACTTCCTTCTATCTGGAGCGGCTCAGGCTGTACCTATGAAATGTCACAACAACCACTGAGCTGTCAAACAGCTCATCAGTAAAGGGAGGCAGCCAACTCCCCAGTCTGCAGGGAACAGTCAGTTAGTTGAAATGCTTGCTCTTAAGACCTCAGGCAGATACAAATCTCATTCACTGGATCGTTAGTATCCTCAAAGGCACAGGCTCAACCTCCCTCCAATCAGAGGAAAAGGAAATTATGATAGATACACGTGCCTTGAGGTCATTTTTGTGAAAGCCCTTTGCAACTATTACAGGCTATCAGAATGTCACTTGCTAATAGCGATGATGTTATAGAAAAAAAAAGATCTGGAAAAATATACAGCAAACTGCTAGCAGTATTTACCTCTGAATGGCGAGATTAAAAGAAACTTTCTTAGGTCCTGGCCAGTCTTGCTAAGTGGTTAGAGCGTAGGCAGGTGCACCAAAAAGTCACAGATTTGATTCCCCATCAAGAGCACGTACCTGGGTTTCGGGTTGCTCCCTGGCCCCAACCCCAGCCCCAGTCAGGGCTCGTGCAGGAGGCAACCAATCAATTCAATATGTCTCTCTCACGTAGATGTTTCTCTCTCTCTCTGTCTCCCTCCCTCCCTCCCACTCTATCTAAAAGCAATGAAAAAAATATCCTCAGGTGATGACTAAAAGATACTTTATTAGGTTTGTATGTCTAAGGAATTTGAATTTAAAACAATAACTCATATTACCTTTATACCAGAAAAAAAAAAAAAAAAAAACGAGAGTAAAATAATTAAATAATGTGACTGATAGGGGGAAGGGCATGTAATAAGAATAGAGTCACAGTTGTTTAATAATTATTCACCTGACTAAGAGGTTTTCTTACAGGCCCTAGGGACCTGGAGGGTGAAACAAGGCTGTAGAAAGATGCCTCGATGGGTCCATTTTGAGAACAGACCAAGGACAGGACAGGACACACTTTGATTTGGTGGCTGTGCCCAGACCCTGACCCCCTCTGAGAGTTTGCCTCAGGAACGCTGACCATTCTCAGGTGTCAGGAACAGGCTGAGCTGCTGCTAACATCACAGAAGATTAGCCACTTTGTTATCAGACTTCGAGCTCCTGGAGGCCGGACTGCAGACCCTCCCTGCCTTTCCCTGTTACCCTTACAGCTCCCAGTGACACGCAGTTATCTTCTCTCGGAGTCAGAGCAGAATTTCCAGGATGACCCACTGCTCTCCCCATACTGCCTGCATTATTGGAATAGATGCTCATATACGATTAATTCGGCTCAAGCAGTGACAGGAGGCCTCAGACCCATTGTGTCCGGTATCATGACTTCCTCTGTGTGTAGTACTGTTTTGTAATAATTTTAACCCCTTGTCCCTGGACGTTGAGTTACTGAAGCTGGGTGGTGATAGCCCAGCCACCTAACATCTCTAAGTTTATTCCTTTATGCATAAAATGGGGATACAACTGAGCCAGTGAGAGGACTTAGAGGTAAGTCCTAACATAACAGCATAAATAAAATCAAGGAGATATTTTCATCTTACTGGATCTTTCCAGCAACCACGTTACTTTTGGCTGGATTCCTTATTTCCCAATTTAGGAAGGATACACCAAAGGCCCAGACAGGTTAAGAAAATGGTTTCAGACAACAAGGCTAGTTAGCCCTGATATTCATTTTCAATTTGCATATTTTATGCATATATTTTTATGCATCTGCTAGTTTGCCTAGGGCTAGGGTATCACTTGCATATCATTTTCTTATTCAATCCAGAAAAGAATACAAGTATAAAAGATGAAAATCTCAGTTAACAAATCTACCATAAACAAAAAATAAGCAGTGAAGAAAGAACCACAAATTCAAACCCTATTGAAGGCTGCCAAATGTAATTTTCCCCAGCTTTATTTATCTTTATCAAGCAATTAAGCAGAAGGCAGAAAAGATGGGAGAGAAAAAAATAGCTCATTGCAAGCTACATTCTTTGTGCTGTCTCTTCCCCTCCCCCCAAACCCCACTTCAGTTGCAGCCTCTAGAAATGCCTATGAATTCTTAACATATTGAGGCTCTGTCTCATATTTCACAGTTCCTGAAATGACAGATAGTGTACAAGTTGTCACTGTGAATGGCAGATCCCAAGATTGGGGCCTCAGCTGCCTCCATCATTCAGAAGGAAATTGCTGAGAGTTTTCTTTACCATCCCAGGCAGGCATGGTTGGCCCTACCACTGGCCAGCTGTTTGACCTTGGACAAAACATTTAACATTTTCGAGCATCTGTTTTCCATCCATAGAATAAGCATATAGACACCTGCTTCACAGGGTTGTTGCAAGAATTACAAAAAACCTGAGATAATACATATGGGAGTAAACGGAATGGTAAAGTACCTAGCACAGCGTTTGGCATATAGGTAGGTGCTCAAAATTGCTTGCTACCTATAAAGAAGCATCTTTTATGTATATGTAAAACCTAAGCGACCGTCCAACCATTCAAACATCCGACCAGTAGCTATGACATGCAATGACCACCAGGGGGCAGACGCCCAACGCAGGAGCTGCAGAGCTGTGGTGACTTGGCAGCTGTGGTTCTTGGGTGATGCACCTGGAACCAGAGAGGAGGGAGCCCAATTCCAGGGTGTGTCACCTGAGAACAGCCCTCTCACAATCTGGGACCCCTTGAGGGATGTCGGAGAATGGGTTTTGGCCCAGTCCCCTCAGGCCAGGCAGAGGGACCCCACCAGTGCACGAACCCGTGCAGCGGGCCTCTAGTCATGGTATAAGGGCTAAGTGCCTGGGCTCTGACCCAGGCAGGCTGGGTTTGATTCCTGGCTCTGCTATTTACTAGTAGGTACTTGGCAAGGGCATTTACCCTCTCTGTTCCGCCTCTATAGAGTGGGGATAATGACAGTGCCTGTATTCTAGGGATTATAAAATGCTTAGAACAGTAAGTTTTTGTTAAATAGGTTGCAAAGAGCTCACATATAATCTAAAATGCCATGTGGGAAGCAAGGAAGCAGAAGGAACCATCTCAGCCATAGGCTTTCCTGGCACCACACCTGCTCTAATGACCCCACAGCACCCCCTCACTTCTCTCGCAATCTGTTTCCATTCCTCCTGGCAAATTCTCGCTCCCCACTCTCTCCTCTGCTGGCCTCATGGCTTTTGTCACTGACTTCTCTGTGCCTGCCCCTGACTGACACCTATTGTAGCCTGATTCAAATTCTTCAACAGAAAGGGTGTGGTTGGCGTAGTTCCTCACCCATGGCTCCTCTTCCCTAACACACAGAAGCCACCCGACTCCCTCACATCTAAACTTTAGCTATGATCAAGGTAGCAAAGTCGCATGATTCAAAGCCCAGCAACTTGTGCCCTAGGAAGGTGGCCGTAGGAGTGGTGAGCATTTTGAACTGTGGTTTTGTAAAATAATCATAGCAATTATTAAATCCAATCTTCTCATTGTATAGATAGGGAACTGAGCTCCAAGCCGAGGAAGTGAGTTGCCCACCATCTTGCACTATATTAAAAGGTGGAGCCATGCCAACTCAGTCCAAGGCTCACTCCACTCCTCCAAAATCCCACATCCTCCTCAAACATTGTTGAGCCCTCACTGACGACTAAGCTCTGAGCTAGGTGCATGCCTGTTGGACAGAACTAAAGTGCAGTGATGGCCTTCCCCGTGCTTGCATTGTGCTTGGGGCGAACAGACACACCCATGAAACTATCAGGTAGGCAACGTCCTAGAAGAGGCTGTAAAGTGCTGGGAAAGACCAAAGGCAAGAGAGGTGAGCCCTTGTGGGCAGAGTCAGGGGAACACCGAGAGTGAGGCAGGATGAGCAGAAGATTGTCAGAATGACAAGATGAGGAAGGCACTCTAAGCAGAAGGAAAAGGTAAGGCAAAAGGAAAGGAAAAAGCATGAGAGTTAAGAGAGCTTGCCTATTCAAGAGGAGGATGTGTAGGTAGGGGGAGGAAGCAAAATGTACCTGGGGGAGGGGACAGGGAGAGCATGAAGGGGACAATGGGCACTAACTTCCAAGTGAGTGTCCAGAGCAGCATGGTCACACCTATGATACACCTTCATCTCACTGCCTCCTCATACCTACCGACCTTCTCAAAATTCACCTCCTGGAAGTTTTCTCTAACCCTCGTCCTCTCCTGTGTGCTCCGTCAGGACTCTATATATGCCCCTGTCACACCACCTATGCAGGAGCCCAACTAGGCTGTGAACCACAGGAGGCAGGGCCTGTCTTACTTGCCTGTCACCATTTCCTCAGAGCCTGGTGCCTTGCACAGCAATAAACATCTGTGGACTAAATAAATGAATGCATAAAAAGCTATTAAATGAACAAAGGTTCAATAGCACTTAGGCAGAAGAGAGTCCCAGGAAGGTAAGTTATATAGTAAGAGTCTTCTTATCTGAGGCAATCTGGTCCAAGAATCTATCAGTTAATTTTTTTTAAATGGTTGAATCAAAGAATCTTAGGAGGGGGAAATGCTTTTACATATTATGGTAGAAATTGACAAATCTCCCCAATACCTCTTTCCCTAAGCTCTCTTGAAATAAGAAAACCCAAATTTTAGCTGGGCATGTGGCCTCTAGAATAAAGACTACATTTCCCAGCTTGCATGGTGGTAGGCATGGTCATGTGACCAAGTTCTGGCCAGTGGTATGTGAGCAAAAGTGATGTACAATATCTATCACATCATGTCCGGTTCTTTCTCCTTACACCTCTGACAGCAATTTTTATAAACTATTCACTTTTATTGAAGCTTTCAAAAAACATAACTCAGCTTTCATGGAAATTAATTTCATCAATTTATATAATAACTTACTGAATCATATAATAATAACTAGAGGCCAAGCACATGAAATCATGCACGGGTAGTGTTCCTAGGCCTAGCCTGTGATCAGGACTATCTTCTGCCCGCTCACCAGTCCCCAGTCCTGCCATCCGGCTTGTCGAGCGGTTGTTCTGGTCATTAAGCCATTATGGTTGCTGGGATTTTATTATATAGGATAACACAGACACAGAGAATAAAAGCTACAATGGGAATAAACAATTTAGAGACAAATAGAACTGACTCAGTAAACAATAACTAAAAACTAGTAACTCACGTTAGTGGTAGGAGGTGGCGTTGGCCACTGGGTTGGGCTAGCAAACAGCTCTTTATATATACCTGGCAGATAGAAGGGAGTTTTGCATTGCAAGGGAGAGATGGAGAATTGGGATCTCTGGGCTCCTTTCTCTTGGCATGCCATGACCTCAGAAACACTATATACACAAAGCTGCATGTTAGGCTTGGCAGACACCTGGTTCCTGAGGCTGTGTGCACACAAGAACAGCCTGTACTTCCTGGGAGGCTGGCCCCACTCCCTTTATGGGATGTTTGCCCAAGAAAGGACAGTAGACCGGTCTGTCCCTATGGCCTGGAAATGAGGTTATGCCAAAAACAGACACGTCAAGCAACAGGGGACAGAGAGAACAAGCAGTGACATGAAAGCCAGGGAGGCACATGCCTCAACCAGTAGAGATATGCACATGTACTGATCGGGGATTCTGTAAAGGCTTGGTGACTGGATAAATGTGCCACTCTCCTGCTGGGTATGTGTGGGCCTGCCCTTGGGCACCACCAAGTCTTTTGTGTTCTCATAACATGGTAACCTGTAATTTCTATGTTAGGGTGACTCATAGGATGAGTCATAGTAACTCAATTATGTACTTAGTTGTCAATATCCACATCAAACTGAAAAGTCCCACATGGGTAGGGACTATATCTCATTCTTAAATTCTCAGGAACCAACACAGATATAAACGCTCATAATCACTTAATAATGGATGAATGACATGGTCTACCATTTATACAAGATGTTTACAGTCATTATCTCAGCTGATTGTCTCCCCCAAGACCCTGTGAATTAGGCAGAGCAGGCTTTATCATCCCCATTTTATAGATGAGAAAACCACCTACAGGTTACCTCATCTATAAAAAGACCACAGACACAGCTAGAGCAAGTGACAAAGCCTTTTCTCAGAGTAGAACTTCAATCTCAGATCTCCTTCCCAGGGAAAAATAAAACAAGGCAGCATCGCCTCCTGCTGTGGAAGAGGAGACAGAGATCTCTGGTCTAACTGGCTTCATGGTGCTTCCTGTATTCACCTCCCAGACACACTACCTGCACCCAAACCTTGGTCTTGGGTTGGCTTTTGGAGAAACCTAAAGTTAGACACTCCCCTTGGAGCTCCAGAATTTTCTTTCTCTGTTATTCAGATGGTTCATCTCAATTCTCTGGTAGCAACAGATAATCAGCTCTCCTGGGGAGCTCATTTTCCCACAGCAGGTGCTCTCTCCCTGAGAGAATTCTGTACCTACTTTTAGAAAAATATTTCTCTCTCTCCTCTTCCTGTCTCTCTCATCTGTTTCTGACTCGCTCACTCTCTTTGTCTTGTATGAATGGCTGTTTTGTGTGTTTGCTCTGTGAGGATCATGTGCTTCAGGTAACCAGCTTATTTCATCCTCACCCAGCTGCTGGAACAAGGAGCTAGAATACCTGCCCCCTGGTCCATCTGTACCATTCACTTGTTGGCCTTGGACAAATCATGTACCTTTCTGTTTTCTTATCTCTTAAAAGGAGTCGGACTAGGAGAGCTGAGAGGTATGTAGGTAGCAGAACTAGAACCGGAGGTGACATTCCTCATCAGAGAGCGAGTTACGTCTCCTCCAGTTCCTCGATTAGCCTTCGGTTCTTTCCTTGGAAAATTAAGAGAATTCGTCCAAAGGGCTCTCACCTCCCCCAGTTCTATAAGCAGCAGAATCCTGTCCCTCCCACTGGCAACATTAAAAAATAATTACCAAACTGCAGAAAAAAAGAAAAAAGTGAGTGATTGGTCAAGTTGCTGTTGTTTTCAAGATATAGCAACCTACCCTAAGGTTAGTGGGTAATGAGAAGAAAAATCCCGCGCCTGCTCTGAGAATCCCACCGCCCACCTGGCGCTCCGGTGGCAAGGCGTCCGTGAGCGCCTCCTGGCGGGGAATGCTGGCGTGGTTCTTGATGCCTCTGGAAGCTTTGCTGCCCAGTTCCCCACAGCACATAACTCACAAGCATGAAATTGTAAATGAAGAAAATGAAAGAGCACAGTGTCCCGCAGGCCACCTCCGAAATACAGGCCACACACAGCTGAGAGCTAACTCCAGAACATAGAGAGGAGAAAAGGCCACTTTCTGTACTTTGATACTGTTTTAGTGGTTATAAAAGAATACATGCTCACTGTGGGGGAACTGTTAAGATACAGCACAAAGGAGACCCTGCACCTTGGGTCCTGTGGAGGGCGCCAGGCCAGGCTCGGGGACACTAGCCTGCTGGGGAAATGCCTTCATCGCTCATGGTGGCCATCGCAGGTCCCTGCAGAACTGCTAAGAGGATCAAAGGGAATAATGTATTTGCAAGTATTTCTTTCCCTTTTATTTTTTCCCCACTGTGCAATCTGCTTCCGTGCCTGTAGCCTGCAGGCAGAGGCCAGGCAATGGTTCAAGGCCACAGTCTGCTCTGGCATGGGCACTATGAGAGACACAGGGAGACGGGGCTGCCATCAGTCCAAACCCATGCAAGCAGGTATTTCACACACTGTGGCGGCCTCCTTAGACTGGAGAAGGGCAGTAAGCCTCATGGTTAAGCACCAGGAGCACCAGCCTGGAAGCCCAGGGTTAGTTGCCAGTTGTCACTGACCTTAGCACCTCCAGCAAGATCTCTACCTCTTGTGCCTGTTTCCTTACCAGCCAAATGAGCATGATAATAATAATAGCTGCCTCATAGAGGGTTTGGGGGGGATTCAATGTGATCATTTACATGAGGCTTTCAGGTCAGTATCTGACCAAGGTAAGCCCTGGCTCCATTGGGTGAGTGTTGTCCTATACACCAAAAGGTTGTGGGGTCGATTCCTGGTCAGGACACATGCCTAAGTTGTGGGTTTGATCCCCAATCGGGGTGCATGCAGGAGGCAACTAATTGATGTTTCTGTGTCACATTGATGTTTTTTTCTCTCTCTTCCTTCCTTCTCTTCTCTCTAAAAATTAATAAATATGTCCTCAGGTGAGGATAAAAAAAGAAAAATGTAAGCCATCCTATCTAATAAAAGAGTAATATGCAAATTAACATCACTCCGCTACACCCACAAGCCACGCCCACCAGCCAATCAGGAGCAAATATGCAAATAAACCCAACCAAGATAGCTACGGCCACAGAGAGCAGGAGGGAGGCTTGGGTTTCCCCGGCAATGGAGGAAGCCAAGCTTTCTGCCTGCCCTTGCCAGCCTAGGCTTGCACTCAAGGCTACAAAGTTTCAATGATAGAAGATACATAAACCCAAACAGAAATGGCAGCAGCCACCGAGCTGGAAAGAGCAGGAGGCTAGGGTTGCCCCCGGTGATGAAGGAAGCCAAGCTTTCTGCACACCCTGGCCGGCCCAGGCCTCTGCTTAAGACAAAGTTTCAATTATAGAAGATACATAAATCCCCCAAAAAATGGCTGCCGCCACGGAGCAAGCAGAAGGCTTGGCTCCGCTCCAGGCTACAAAGTTTCAATTGTAGAAGATAAATAAACCCCAGATACCAGGGCCTCCGCTTGGGTCGCCAGGGGGCGTGGCCGGCCTTCAAACCACCACAGGCCCCTCGCCCAGGCTGCCTCACTCCCCAAGGGAACCCACACCCTGATCCGGGGCACCCTTCAGGGCAAACCAGCTGGCCCCCACCTATCTATCCTAGTGCACCAGGCCTCTATTCTATCTAATAAAAGAGTAATATGCAGATTGACCATCACTCCAACACACAAGATGGCTGCCCCCATGTGGTCAAAGATCCTGCCCCCATGTGGACACAAGATGGCCACCACAAGATGGCCAGCAAGGGAGGGCAGTTGGGAGGGACCAGGCCTGCAAGGGAGGGCAGTTGGGAGGGACCCAGGCCTGCAGGGGAGAGCAGTTGGGGGGGACCAGGCCTGCAGGGGAGGGCAGTAAGGGGTGACCAGGTCTGCAGAGGAGGGCAGTTAGGAGCAAACAGGCTGGAAGGGGAGCAGTTAGGCATTAATCAGCCTGGCAGGGGAGTGGTTAGGGGGTGATCAGGCTGGCAGGCAGAAGCAGTTAGGGGCAATCAGGAAGGCAGGCAGGCGAGCAGTTGGAAGCCAGCAGTCCTGGATTGTGAGAGGGATGATTAGTGACTCTGAGCATGTTTTCACATGTCTCTTGGCCTTCTGTATGTCCTCTTTTGAAAAGTGTCTATTTAGGACCTTTGCCCATTTTTTGATTGGGTTGTTTATCTTCCTTTTGTTAAGTTGTATGAGTTCCCTATAAATTTTGGAGATTAAACCCTCATCGGAGAGAACATTGGCAAATATGTTATCCCATGCAGTGGGCTTTCTTGTTGTTTTGTTGCTTTCTTTTGCTGTGCAGAAGCTTTTTATTTTGATGTAGTCCCATTTGTTTATTTTCTCCTTAGTGTCCATTGCTCTAGGAGCTGTATCAGTAAAGATATTGCTATGACACATGTCTGCTATTTTGCTGCCTATAAATTCTTCTAAGATTTTTATGGTTTCCGGCCCTACGTTTAAGACCTTGATCCATTTTGAGTTTATTTCTGTGTATGGTGTAAGTTGGTGGTCTAGTTTCATTTTTTTTGCATGTATCTGTCCAATTTTCCCAACATCATCAATCGAGTCCAATCTATGAGCACAGAGAAAATGAGCACTGAAAGAAAGAGATATGGAAAATATGGTGGAAATACTAATAAATGGAGAATATAATAAATTTATAGATTGAAGAGGAGTTCCAAAAACAGAGAATAGGTAACATTCAATAAGTAATGACTGAGAATTTCCTGGAACTTATGGAAGACATCATCAAGATTTAAGAAGCCCATTAAATCCCAAGCAGCATTAATTGATAATAATAATAATAATAATAATAATAATAATAAATGCTATAGCTAGATACTTCACAGTGAAAATGCAAAAACATAAGCAACGACCTTTTGGGGGTATGATAATGACCCATTTTCTATAGTTTCCTGATCAGGATGTGAGCCATGGACTAATTAGCCTTAGAGAGCTAGTAAGTGATCAAGTTAGGATTTGAACCCACGTCTGTCTGAGTCACTAAGTTACACTTTTTTTCACTTAAGAAAATGATGTTTCCGGAGGATCCAAGATGGCGGCGTAGGTAAACACCTAAACTGCTGCCTCGCACAACAATTTCAAAACTACAACTAAAAGACAAAACGTCTATCACCCAGAACCACGGGAAAGCTGGCTGAGTGGAAGTTCTACAACTAGAAGGAAAGAGCAAACAGCATTGAGGGGTGCACAAGCGCTGAAAAGCTGAGGTACGGAGACGCGCGAATTGGGCTGGCGACAGGCATCTGGGAGCGCTGCTGTTTTCAACCCGAAGGGAGATAAGCTCCTGATTACTCCGAACTCCAGTTTCTGGGGAGACTCGGGGGACCCAAACTCCTACGGGGAGAAGCTGGACTGTCTGCCGTGGGGTCGGAAAGTGAGGGAGGCTTGCTTGCAGGGCTGCGCGCAGGAATAATTGTTTATTGTGCTGGGGCGCAGGACGCGGGGACAAGGTCGGAGACGCAGAGCCAGCTTACTGGCAGCCATTGCTGTTTGCCACACCCTAGCCTGGTCACGCCCTGAGACCCCGCCCTGCACAATCTACGAACCCACCCAAGCTCCAAGCAGTGGCTTTAGCATATGAATGGCCTGCCCTATCACAGCTTAACCTAGCAAACTTGCAGCCCAGGTCAGACAGCTCCAAAACCTCCAAACCCCAAGCAAAGAGGAGAAAACTGTAGTTCTCGCTGTAGCTCCTGCTGGGGGGCCTCAGACAGTAGCTGACCTGCACCCCATTGGAGATCCAGAAGCCAGTGTACCTAGTGGTCAGTGTGAGACACCAGATTTCAACTCCTCACATCCATAAGTGACACATTCAAGAGGCAGACTCAGTGAGCACCAAAGCCCCACTGAACAAGTCCTACACCATAAGCGTGTCTCCAGCGCAGCAGCTCTTCCATTATAGACACAGCGGGTCCTCACAGCCAATTGGCCTGGAGGTCAATTCCTCCCAGTGTACCAACAGCAATCAAGGCTTAACTACACCAAGACTTTGCACTCAGCCCACAAAGGGGTGTACCAAAGGCGTCCACCTCAGGTGACTGGGGAGGCTGAGCTACTGGCCCCTATAGGTCACCTACCACACAAAGCCACTCCATCAACACAAGGAAGTAGCAAAATGCGGAGACAAAGAAACATGTCACGAATGACAGAAATGGAGGAAAGCAAACTAATGGACGACATAGAGTTCAGAACCACATTTATAAGGTTACTCAAGAATCTTCTAAAAACCGCTGAGGAACTTAGTGAGACCTTTAAGGATCTTAATGAGAATGCCAAAAAAATGGAAAAGGACCAGTCAGAAATTAAGCATACACTGTCTGAAATAAAGAATATACAGAAACTCAACTGTAGATCAAAGGACCCCAAGAATCAAACCAAAGATTTGAAACATGAGGAAACAAAAAACACCCAACCAGAAAAACAAAAAGAAAAAAGAATCCAAAAATATGAAGATAGTGTAAGGAGCCTCTGGGACAACTTTAAGCGTACCAACATCCAAATTTTTGGGGTGCCAGAATAAGAGAGAGAGCAAAATATTGAAAACCTATTAGAAGAAATAATGACAGAAAACTTTCCCTACCTGGTGAAAGAAATAGACTTACAAGTTCAGGAAGCACACAGAACCCCATACAAGAGGAATCCAAAGAGGACCACACCAAGACACATCATAATTAAAATGCCAAGGGCAAAAGACAAAGAGAGAATCTTGAAAGCAGCAAGAGAAAAACGGTTAGTTACCTACAAGGGAGCACCCATACGACTGTCAGCTGATTTCTCAACAGAAACTATGCAGGCCAGAAGGGAGTGGCAAGAAATATTCAAAGTGATGAACAGCAAGAACCTACAACCAAGATTACTCTACCCAGCAAAGCTATCATTCAGAGTTGAAGGTCAGATAAAGAGCTTCACAGACAAGAAAAAGCTAAAGGAGTTCATCACCACCAAACCAGGATTACATGAAATGCTGAAGGGTGTTCTTTAAGAAGAGAAAGAAGAAGAAAAAGGTAAAGATAAAAATTATGAACAACAAAATGACATCAAATACATACCTACCAACAAGTGAATCTAAAAATCAAGTGAATAAAAAAATCTGAAGAACAGAATGGACTGGTGAATATAATAGAATCAGGGACATAGAAAGGGAGTGGACTGACAATTCTCTGAGGGGTGCGGGAAGAGATTGGACAAAAAGCTTACACCTATGGATGAAGACAGTGGCGGGGGCTAAGGGCATGGGGTGGGGTGGGGAATCAGGTGGAGGGGAGCTATGGGGGGAAAAAAGAGGAACACCTGTAATAATCTGAACAATAAAGATTTATTAAAAAAAAAAAAAGAAAATGATGTTTCCTTAAGTCCTAAAGATTAGAAAAATGGGAATACTGGTGGTAGCCATTAGTTCTTTTATTTATCAGATATTTATTAAGCCCATACAATTGCGAGACTCCATACTAGGAGGTGGAATACAGTGGGAGCACTCCTGAGATTACTAGTAATAGTCCTCCACACTCGAAGGCATTGTTATTGTTCGTCATGGCTAAAAAAGAAATGCAAAAACACATTTTGATCTTCCTTAAAGTTATGCAGCCCCTTACAGTTTCCAGGCTCTTCAGGTTCATTACCATATTTTGATCTTTACAATGAGAGAGAGGGGAAATAGTACCGATAATATTATGCCTATCTTCCAGATAAGGAAACCAAGGCTCAGAAAAGTCATGTATCAGAACGTACATCTTCCCAGGCTGTGTCCAGTGCTCTTATATTACACAAGGCAGCCTCATGCATTCAGTAGGAAAGCATAGTGCCTGTTGAATCCATCCAATGATTCTTTTATTCACTTGTCTGCGTGAAGCCAAGTAGCATCAATGGCAGTATTCGTTTTCCTCTAGCTTTTGTAGGCACAGGCAGGTCTGCCTGAAATGTTCCTACAAGCCCACTCTGGCTTGTAGACAGAACTTGGGGCTGGTGCCTCATGACTCAGGCCGTGGTAATGGGTCAGGTGTTACCGCCTTTCAGCAACATCACACTGTTTGGATAGGATATATCACTCCACCTGCATCCACACATGTGGTGACGAAAATGGTCCCAGCTTCAGGACCATAATTTGGGGACCCATCACTTAACCCACAGACTTTCTCCAAGGCTGGGCACCGTGTTTGAAGAGAGGCACAGAGGAACAGAAATGAACAGAGGGACACATTCCAGAGTCCATGTCAGCCGAGAAGCAGCTAAGAGACCAGGGAGGTTTTGCCTGGAGAAGAGAACACAGGGGTGACTGAGGGGGAGGGGGGGGAATGTTGATTTAATATTCACTGTGTGTCAGGCACTGTACAAGGGTCTGGAAATAGAGCGACATTCTGGTCATCCTGGAGAATATGCTAAATTATAAATATAACTAGAGGCCCGGTGCACGAAATTTGTGCACGGGGGAGGGGGTGTCCCTCAGCCCAGCCTGCACCCTCTCCAATCTGGGACCCCTTAAGGAGGTACCATCTCACACCTGTCAGAATGGCTATCATCAACAAATCAACAAATGACAAGTGCTAGTGAGGATAAGAAGAAAAAGGAACTGGTGCGGCCACTGTGGAAAACAGTATGACATTTCCTCAAAAAATTAAAAATGGAACTTCCATTTGACCCAGTAATCCCACTTCAAGGAATATATTCCAAGAAAACAGAAACATCAATCAGAAAGGATATATGCACCCCTATGTTCACAGCAGCACAATTCACCATAGCTAAGATTTGGAAACAGCCTAAGTGCCCATCAGCAGATGAATGGATTAGAAAACTGTGGTACATCTACACAATGGAATACTATGCTGCTGTAAAAAAAAGAAGAAATTCTTACCATTTGCAACAGCATGGATGGAATTGGAGAGCATTATGCTAAACAAAATAAGCCAGGCAGAGAAAGATAAATATCACATGATCTCACTCATTTGTGAAATATAATGAACAACATAAACTGATGAACAAAAATAGAACCAGAGACATAGAAGCATGGAACAGACTGTCCAACCTATGAGGGAAGGTGGGGGGTGAGGGGTAAGAGTTCAAACTGAAGGACTTGTATGCATACATATGAGCATAACCAATGGACACAGACAGTAGGGGGGTGAGGACATGTGCTGGGGGGTGGGAGCGGCCAGGGAGAGGTCAATGGGGGGAAAAAAGGAGACTCATGTAATACTTTTAAATAATAAAGAATTTAAATTAAAAAAAATAATTTAAAGAACCTGTTTTACCCATCTACTGAGGTATTTTTAAATTATTATATCTTTAGAGGTCTAAATCATGATTTGTTTTTGTTTTTTATAAGCCCTACTTAGAACTTTCTAAACCACCTCCTCTTTTTTACTCAGTGTTTTTTTTTTCTTAGTTTCAATTTATTTTTGTTTATTTAACTATCTTTTAAAAATATCTTTAGTCTCTAAGATTGTTCTATGTTATGTAATAACATACTTTTTAGAGCTCTAATTCTTTTGTTTTTGTGTCTGTTGATTCTTGCTCATGGGTGTTTTTATTTGTGATCTTAAGCTCATCTCCAGCCAGGCTTTGCTATCAGAATCCTATATAGTTTTGGGTCAGAGAGTGTTCCTCTGGGATGGGGTTGTGACAAAATGATTCAGGAGACATTCTGAAGAGGCTCCCATTGGACAAAGATGGGACAATTCAAACTTCAATGAGAATGATACCTGCAATTGATTGGAATGCATCATACATGTTCAAAACCATGAGAAATGATACATTAAAATAACCATATTAGTTACCTTTGGAAGATGCTCTTTCCTGTACACACTGTATGTAAAGGTAACTGAAGAGTTGATAAGAAGTGTCTTTTTATAAAGGAAATTCTCAGCTAATAGATGAAGAACTGATGTAATAAGAAATCACCATTTTGCAACTTCAAGTCATATAACAGATGTAGTCATCATCAATGGTTGCTAATGTCACAAACAGAGATTCTAAGGAAGACAAAAGTGCTTTCAAATAGGACACAATCCCATTGTAACCATTGCAACCCTTTAACACATACTTAAGAGCCATTAAGTTTCAAGTCTTGAATGGGAGAATATGGTTTTAAGCATTTAAATATGTGGGTAACAATTACTTTCTTCTTCTTCTTCTTCTTCTTCTTCTTCTTCTTCTTCTTCTTCTTCTTCTTCTTCTTCTTTTTCCTCCTCCTCCTCCTCCTCCTACTCCTCTTCCTCCTCCTCCTCTTCACCCCAGGATATTTTTCCATTGATTTTTAGAGGGAGTGGGAAGGAGGGGGAGAGACAGAGAGAGTGAAACATCAATGTGAGAGAGACACGTTGATTGGTTGCCTCCCGTATGCACCCAACTGGGACCAGGGATCAAGCCTGCAACCAAGATATATGCCCTTGACCAGAATCAAACCTGGGACCCTCAGTCCACGGGCCAACACTCTATCCACTGACCCAAACTGGCTAGGGCTAATATTAGTTTCTACTGAGTTATCAATATAAAAACAAAACAAAAAAGGCAATCTTTGAGATTGAACCATTTTCCTGTAACATATGGCTACACAATTCAAAAATACAGGGCAGGGCAAAAGTAGGCTTACAGTTGTTCTTCCTATGGAAAATAAAACAATAATTAATAAATAATAGTAATGCAAGAATAAACTCTGTTTCGTGCACTCACAACTGTAACCCTACTTTTGCCCCACAGTGTGTATATCCTATATTCTGAAGGTCCAGTTATTTGGGTGCAGCAGAAATCTCAATGTGCTTCCTTTGTGTGCCTCCCAGGTATCAACCCATGCCAACCCACTGGGTGACAACCTGGAGTCTACAGCCATTTGGAAGGCAGCTTCCTATATACATTGACCCTGACCCTAGATTATAAGCTCAGGCTTACATAATCTCCTATAGAAAAATAGGTTTGGAAAGAAGCTTTAAAACACCCATAAACTTCAGCAGGACTTAGCTGAGGTAGAAGTAGAATTATGGCCTCCAAATTTCCTGTGAACCCTAGCATGTTGTAACAATAGTTGTTTATCACTCATAGTTATGAGGGACACTCAGAGCCACAGATGGGGAAAAGTACATTGCAAATGCCCCTTTCTCATTATTGACATAATGAATTTTATTAGCTCCTTTCTATGAATGATGTGGGGAACTAAGCATTTAATCCGAAGTCCTCATTTTGAATCCTCTTTGCCATTTGTTTGTGGTACATTGAGTTCCTGAGTTCTTTTGTGAAAAGGCTGGGGATGAAAGACAAAATGTCACCATCTGAATGGAAATCAACCATGAGAACGTATGACAGACCCAGGTGAACTGAAAATAGAATAAACAGTCACTATAGTACAAACAGGAAACCACTAATTAGATTTTGAGCTCAGCATAAATGCCTCCTAAATTGCATGTTAATACAGGAACTCACTGTATATTCATTCAATTTTCTTTAATCAAAGGATGCACTGACTAGATGTGTCCCCAGAGGCTTAATTGTGCTGAGCATCCTCCATCCAGCAATGGTTGTATTGAAATGCAGATGACATCATGAGCCGTCATTTGTGTCTCTAATGTTGGAAACAGGTTGTTCTAAATTATTATTTTTATCATTTTTCTTGTCTTGGCCTTCGGAAAATGTCAAAAATGGCCAGAACTCATTCAGAGCTCAGACAAACAAATACATCAATATGAATTAAACACAAACCTGGCCCATAATTTAAGTCCCTGTATCAATCTGACATCACACAGTCCTCAGTAAGGATGTGGAGTTGATAAGCCTTAGGGTTGGCTTCCAGTGTGATTGAAAGCATGGCCAGCTTTTGACTATTGCACTATATTAGGGGAGAAGCAGGAAGGATCAGGAGAGAGCACAACAAGGGCACAAAGAAAGAAAGATGGACACAGGAAAGTAAATGCCTAGTGAACTATTTGCTTGGTAGTGTGGGAAAGGAACAAATTTTCCTTTACTCTCAAGGTTATTGTGGATTGTCTAATAATTAAATAGACATGAGACAGATTAGCAAGAGAAAATAACTAAATTTAATACATACTTATGTATGGGAACCCTGCATACATGAGAGAATCAGAGACCCCACATGCAGGAAAGGTTTAGAAGTAGAATGGGGGGTTGAGGTATATGAGACATCCTGAGCTAAGGATGAGGTAATGCACCTGGGGGCTTCAAAGGTTCATTGCAGGATAATAAGAACAGAAGATTGTCCTGCCCTATAGATGAGTCAAAAAAGGTTTAGCTCTAACCAGTTTGGCTCAGTGGATAGAGCGTCGGCCTGCGGACTGAAGGGTCCCAGGTTCGATTCCGGTCAAGGGCATGTACCTGGGTTGCGAGCACATCCCCAGTGGGGGGCGTGCAGGAGGCAGCTGATCGATGTCTCTCTCTCATCGATGTTTCTAACTCTCTATCCCTCTCTCTTCCTCTCTGTAAAAAATCAATAAAATATATTAAAAAAAAAAAGGTTTATCTCTGATGATAACCTCTTATTAGGGACAAGGCCCCTAATTCATGTTCTCCTTGGTAGTTAAAAGGAGAGACAGAAGGTTCTCTTGAACGTATAGCTAAAGTTGCCTTTAGCTCAACACAATCTGCATACCACAAAGGCACATCTTGGAGTGACCCATTCTGGACCCCCACAGTTGAAATATAACCAAAGAAGCTTTTAACACTTGAAGACATAAGCCTAACACATCATCCTGACATAGCTGAACTCAGTCCATCGTCACAATAAACTGAGAACCAATCAGACACACTCAGAGCTCAGAAGATAGGGCAAATATTTATATATTAGTGGCCCGGTGCACAAATTCATGCACACTGAAAGGAAATTAACTAGAAGAAACATTTTAATATCACTATCCGCCCTTTCTCTATAAAAGTGTCAACCAAATTCACAATCAACAATGACAGATCAAAACACACACGTGCGATTGGCACCAGCAAGAGCTTTATATGTATCATGCATGCACGAGTCAACTTAGCCTTTATAGATACAGAATAAACTTGCTTAATTAGACCTACTTTCTGATTTAGCTAAACTTTTTCCAGCCCAATGAAGCACCCCAACTTCTCTTTCAGGTAATTGTCAACAACATAGCAGTAAATATCAACATGAAGCAGATTATTATTGTAGATCACACAGGGAGAACAAAGGGTAAAATATTTAACTGCAGCAGTGTTTGACTATATTCTGTGCAGTGAGAAAACCTGAAGTTATTTTCAAGGTCCACCATTTCTTGCTTCTTTTCAGTAGGGTCAAGTTTCTAAGCTTTCTAAATCTCCGTTTTCTGGCTGATGAAAAAAAAAAAAATGGGATTCCACCGAGTCTCTTATTTATCTACTCCAGGACTTCTGTGAGGATCAAATGAGATGAGTCATGGGAAAATGCTTCACAGGCATTTGGTTAAAATGTAAAATGTTTCCACCTGGCTATAAAGCAAGTTGTGTTCCTGGGCTGAAGAAACTCCAAGGAGGCTAGGCACTAGGGAGAGGAAGCCGGGCATTGCTATGTAACATCATTACCCAGACAGACACTTAGCATATTAGCCTTTTATATATATAGATAGTCTGTAACCAAAGCCTAGGTTCAGCTGCCTGGCTCTATGAAAGCCAAACTCATGACACAGGTGCTAGTGGAAAAAGGAAAGAGGTTTATTCAAGTGCTGGCATCTCAAAAAGATGGCAGACTCTTTTACAGAGCCCATCTCTCCACCTTAGTGAAGGCAGAGGTTTTTATAAGGAGGGAGAGGGAAACAAGGAAATCAAGTGGGGGAAGGAGGGTGAAAAGTTGTCTCCGTGCAGCCTAGCATGGTCCATTCCAATAACTGGTCCAGAGATGGTCTGGTTTGCATCACCCTGGTCTTCATCATCCTGGTTCTACATCATCCTAGTTCCACGGTTGAAGTTAGTAAATCTCCTGGAACTGGGATGACTGAAGGTCAAAGTCTGCACCTTCTGAAGTTAGTTCTTAAGAGTCTTATACAAACATGTTGTTTATCTATAAGCTACATATTAGTCAGAGTCGGCATTTACAGAAACAATGTGAAAAGAATAGTGGGTGGGTTACAATTCTCCACTGTTACAGTTCTCCTCAGGTTAGCTCTCTGTCAGAACAGTCTGCCTCCCAGCATATTTTGTGTTTTGAGAAAAATGGAGGCTGCCTTATTTTGAATTTCCTCCACCCCACAGTCCCTCAAAAGAAAACAAAATCAAAAATGAGACCAATGAGGAGAGTGGGAAAAGAGTAAGAGGCAGAGAGTAGAGAGAAGAGGAAGGAAATCTACCAAAAATGAATGAAAGTCAATCAAGCTTCTCCTAAATCAGTGGTTCTCAAAGTGCAGTCCCTGAATTATCAGCATCAGCATCACCTGGGAACTTGTTAGAAACACAAATTCTCAGGCCCCGCGGCAGGCCTACAGTCAGAAACAGGATGGAGGCCCTGCAATCTGTTTTCCTGAGTCCTCCAGGTGATTCTGATGCAAGCCGAGACTGAGACCCACTGTCTCCCGTTATCTTCCTAAGACTGTGCCCCTTTCCTAGCCCAACTGAAAAAACACCAACAGCTCTTAAGTCAGCTGCTTCTATTTCTAACAGAATACTGTGAAAATGATGCGTAAATCTGACACTGACCCCCACGCCTGAAGCTTTAGGAAAGACATTCAGATAGAACTTCCCCAATGAACCCTTACCCTGTGACATCCACCCCTTTCCTCAGTGTGTTTTGTGGCCCCATTTTTCCTCTAAGTTCAAGGCTTCTAATTTCATTTTTCTCCTAATGTTATTGTCTTACCTTATAATCAGGTTCTGCAAAGGATCTTTCTAGGGAATAACTAAGTTAACTCCATGCAGATTTCTATGTCAAATTAGGCAGCATATTGATGTGGCCTCCAGAAAATTAAATTACTAGGGTGTTATTGCATATTTATACAACACCACTCTCATAATTTATAAACTTAATTTTATTTAATCTCCTAAAATGAGTTCCTAATAATTATTTTTTTCAGAGGATTCCTGGTATTATTATATTATTTTATACTTATACTAGAGGCCTGTTGCACGAAGAGATTCATGCAATAGGCCTTCCTTCCCTTGGTTTCCAGCACTGGTTTTCCTCCAGCACCTGGGACCCAGGCCTTCGATCCAGCCAAGTCTGCCTTCTTCGTCTTCGCTGCAGACTCCGGAGTCTGCAGTCTTGTCTTCGCTGCAGCATTGTGCTCCTATAGATCCCTTTGTGCCACCCCCCACCCCCCTCCCTCCCTCTCATAGCAGGCATCCTGGCCACTCCACGCCTGGAGCAGCTGGGCAGCCGCCATCTTTGGCCTTCTAATTTGCATACTCACTCTGATTGGCTGTGGGCGTAGCCGAGGTAAGGTCAATTTACATGTTTGTCTATTATTAGGTAAGATAATTTTTCTGGGGATTTCTGGCTATTATAAAGACCCTTTGTTTCCTTCACCTTTAAAACCAAACAGTAATACTAAACTTTCAAGGTCATTTTGAAGACTAGATACAATATAATGTCACCAGCATGTGCTTAATAAACAGTATCTAATATTACTGACATTTCAGCTTACTCTATTATATCTAAACTTTCTAAATAACCCAAAATGCAAATTTTCGCTCTAATAAACCTATGATTAACCTGGAAGAAAAATGGGAACTTAAAATTTTAATTTTAAGAACCTTTAAATACTTGAGAGAACAAGTACAGTGAAAGAAGCTTTATAGTTCTCTTTTTCTAAACCATAATACACGAAGTAGAATGGTTCTTAAGGGCCTATAGGTTGTTACTAGCTAAGTGGGCTTGGAAGATTAAAAAAAAATCGCTAACAGAATGGCCCTAGTAGAGAAGGAAGTGCTCACAGAGTGAGGTACTTGAGAACTAATAGGAAGTGAGTGGTTCCATCCTGCTCTGCTCTGCAGAGAGGTGTGTGTGGCCTGTGAGCTCACTGCCTGCGTGGGAATCTGGCTCTGTCACTTCCCAGCTGTGTGTTCTTGCCTGAGTCACTTAATAGTACTGCACCTTGGTTTCCTCATCTCTGAAATGGAGACAGAAATAGCACTTAAATTTCCTGGCATATAAGACTAAAGTGTTTGCAAGTGCTTTGTATGAGCCAAATACCATTCTAAGTTCTTTATATGTACATGTTCTAATTTATTTAATTCTTATAACAGGCCTAAGAGCTAACATCATTTTGCAGCTAAAGAAACCAAGGCACAGAGAGGTTGAATGATTTTCCCAAGGGTCCCACAGCTAGTCAACTGCAGGCCCAGGGATAACACTCAGACAATCTGGATCTAGAATCTTCTCTTCACCTACTACCCTATGTGGCTCCCTTGCAATAAACAGAAGCAATTATTATTACCACCACCACTGCTTCTGCAGATAAAGATGTAATTGACTTGTTCAAACTCCACAGAACTGAGTACATTGAATAAGCACCCACTATGTTCTGACGCATGGCTCTAAAACTCTGTTCCTCTCCTCAATTACTTCCAATCTATTTGGAGAGATAAGATATACATAAGTAGTGAGGCCAGAACTTGCTCACTACTTATCAGTGCAAAGGAAAAAGAGGAAGGATGACACACAGAGAGAAAACTGTGGTCCCATTTCCTGTAACTTATCCACCTTGCTCTCAAGCACTTACCCTCATGCACATGAGCGGGAGAGAGTTAGAAAATTTAAAATCCGGGTGAAGCTATGATTCTTCTACTTGTTTCCTTCAGTTCCTGCTGTCTTTGCTATTGATGGGTCCATGACTGGCTTGGTCCCACCCTGGGTCTCACCGGAACCACTGGTCCTCCAAGGCACCTGCAACTGCTTTGCAGTACCCACCATGGTGGCCTGCCCTGCCTTCTGTTGCAGCATCTCATCTCCTATGACTGTTGTGGACATCCCCCTTGGACTTCTGGGCTCATCAGCCAGCATCTCTCAAGAACAGACAATAGAGAGCTAAAACCCATGTCTTAGGCACTTCTCTTTATAATTCCTACCTATCATCTGAACACCTTGCAGGCAGGAGTACCATGACAAATACAAATTCTGGGCTTCGCTATGGGGTTTACAATGTCTTGGGGCCATGTGTGAGGCAAGTAGGACACCAGATCATTTGTTTTCTGTCTTTATGCTTCCATCATCCTGTCCACTGATCCATTGCCCTCCTCAATATCTGATCTCAGAGAGATAGAGGAAAGGTCATTTGCACTTGAACTTTGCCTCCCTTCTTCTGCCTCACCTCTTCCACCCAGTACCAGAAGGTCCTCCAACTTCCTTTTCCCTCTAGAAAGAGACATTGCCTCCTCCTTTCCTCATGTCAGCCTTCTGGTCTAGTTCTAGTAGAGAAAACATTATGGGAAAATAAACAGAATTAACAAGAAGTGAAAAATACAGAAAGAGTTATTTTGAAAATATTATCTCTGTTACATGCACTAAATATCCAGGGATCCTCAAACTTTTTAAACAGGGGGCCAGTTCACTGTCCCTCAGACCGTTGGAGGGCCGGACTATAGTTTAAAAAAAAAACTATGAACAAATTCCTATGCGCACTGCGGGCCCGGGACGAGTCGGCTGCTAAGCAGGATGGGCAGCGGCACCCGGTGGGCCAGATAAATGTCCTCGGTGGGCCGCATGTGGCCTGCGGGCCGTAGTTTGAGGACCCCTGTAAGCTGTCCAAGGGGTTTGTGTTAACCACTTGATAAGGTACAACAAGAGTTCAGAGGAGTTCAAGGGAAAAGCAGTCATCAAAGCTAGGATAATCTAGGAAGGCTTCATAAAACTGATGGGATTCAAGCTGAATTCTGAAAACTCCATTTTCTTTGGACAAGCAGAACAAAATGAAGTTGGCATTGCAGGAAGGGAAAAACAGGTGAGCAATGGCATGGCACCTGTAAGGTTTCATGGGCACACCAGTTTGGAGAGAGCAAAGGTTTGTTGCAGGAGTGGGGAACCTTTTTTCTGCCAAGGGCTATTTGGGTATTTATAACATCATTCACAGGCCATACAAAATTACCAACTTAAAAATTAGCCTGCTGCCTGGCCAGTGTGGTTCAATGGTTGAGCATCAAACTATGAACCAGGAGGTTATGGTTCGATTCCTGGTCAGGGTACATGCTCAGGTTGCGGGCTTAATCCCCAGTAAGGGGCATGCAGGAGGCAGCTGAACAATGATTCTCTCATCATTGATATTTCTATCTCTCCTCCCTTTCTCTCTGAAATCAATAAAAAATATATTTTTAAAAAATTAGCCTGCTGTATTTGGTCAAACATTTAATTAACTCCCCCCTAATGCCTTAGCGGGTCCAGACCAAATGATTTCATGGTTCCATGTGCTGGACGTTCCCCACCCCGGTTTAGATGAAAGGCACAAGACAAGGTGAGAGAGGACCCTAATGGCCAGACTATGATGGACTTTGAATGCCAGACTGGTACTGTCACACGTGTTACCTTTTGTATTCTGACAAAACTATTAGTTAGGCAATTCCTATATCCTCGTTTTACAGATGAGGACACAGAAGCTCCAAGAATTTAAGACCAAAGAACCAGTTAGTTACAAAATCTGTCATCATCTTCATACAGGTAAAATAGTTATATTTGATAGCCAACACATTCATCTTCCCTCACAATGCCTCAGTGAGAAGAGGTTGGTATTCATATGCCGGAGTCATTTCCAACCTCTCACCAACACACACACACGTGTACACACAGATTCTCCAGGGTCAGCATAGATCATAGATTCTTTGTGTGGCTTGAACTTTCCTACGTGTGCGACCATTGGCACCGACGGTTGAATTTGCTACTCAATCTCTCCATGGGATGTCGTTTCCAAGCAAAGCCCGTTCCTGTAACCCACAGGCTCTGAAAATACAAGCGTGCAAGGCACAATCATGTAAAATACAAGCTCTATTCCATTTACTTTGAAATGTCGTCAAAAATTGCTTCTGTCAGAGTGCAGGCCTTGGAAATGAGAAAGGTCTGTTGGAGCATGGCCGTATTGCTGGAGCTGGTGGGCAATCATTGCTGTAGGCTATGGGCGGAAACCAGCAAAGCAGAGAGCCCAGCACAGAGAGCCTTTGGCAGGATAAACATAGGAATGTGAGGGAGCTAACAGGCAGAGCGGCGGGTAAGTGCTCAGAAAGGACCAAGCTAAGACAAAACACTCCTCCCAGCCTCCACTCCAGGCTCCAACTCTTCTTCCGATGAGTAAGACGCTCCCCCTGTGCTCAGCATCTCCACTAGGAAACCTGATCAGGTGGAGGTAACCTTGAAATGTTTACACTCTTAAGTTTCTTCAATCCAATTACAGTGACTTCACTGCAATTAGGTTAAGTGTACAATCTACTTTGGATACTAATCAATCTTTAGCCTAGAGGTTTGGATTTTTTTATTCACATTTCTATCATATCCTTTTTAGTATGTATTTTTAGCTTTTTCTCCACAACTTCCCTCAGAAAATGGGGCAGCATTCCCAACTGAGTCTGTGTCTTAATGGCTACCATTTCCTTCTCTCTCTCTCTCTCTCTCTCTCTTTTTTAAAGCCCATTTGCTTCTATTATGTGATCACGGCTATAAAAATAAGCCCTGCTTCGCTAAATCATGCACCAATCATTTGAGACAATGAGCGGAGTGTATCACATGTCAGAGCTTTTTAACAAATACTCACCACAGAGAAGGCCATCCTGGTCATCGGTGCCTGTGGGCAGGCCACGACATGTGCTCAGAGCTCCGCCAGCTCTCAAATTCTACCCGTTTTGTCTGGGCTTGACAGGAGTGCTGCCTCCGCATTTGTTTGCCTTGTTTTTGACACTGGACTCCGGTGCAAAATTAGCTCCTTTCCGGTCCTTGGCCCCAAGGAGAGTCTGTCCACAGGTGTGCACAGGCATGTGATTGTTTTATGTTAACTTTGGAGCATTTTGTTTCATTTCTACACCTTGAATTTCAATCAATTTCGCACCACTTCTTCCTGCACAGATGGTCCTCAGAAGACATTTTGCTTTCCCATACCTTTGGACCTTTACATGTTACTCTCCCTGCCAAAGACACTGCTGTCCTAGAAAATATTTCCTGGAAAGCCTTCCCTAAGTATCCCCTGTGAAGTACAAATGCTTCTTTGTCTGTGCGCTCATGGCACTTTATACGAGTGACTAATCTTTAGGGCAATCTTCACACTGGATTAGAGTCCTTGTTGGCATGTCAGTTTCAAGAGACACTGAGGTGCTTGAAAAAAGGGACTATATTAGTCAGGGTCTCCAGGGAAACACAACCAATAGGATATATGTAATTTATCCTATTATCCTCCAGAGAAATGGAACCAATAGGATAAATATAATAGGATATGAATGTATGAGTGTGTGTGTCTGTGTCTGTGTGTATGTGTGTGTGTGTCTGTGAGTGTGAGTGTGTGTGTGTGTGTGTGTGTGTGTGTGTGTGTGTGTGTGTGTTGTGTGTTTAAAAATGGGCTCATGTGATTGTGGAGGCTTGGTGAATCCAAAATCTGACAGGGGAGGCTGACAGGCTGGGGAGTCAGGGGAAAGTTCAAGTCCAAAACCAATCCTGAAAGCTAATGTTGAGATGAAGTCTGAAGGCAGTCCACTAGGAAGTTCCCTTTGCTCCGGGGAAGAGGTCAGTTTTTTGTTCTATTCAGGCCTTCAACTGATTGGATGAGGCCCACCCACATTATGGAGGGCAATCTGCTTTACTCAAAGTCCATCAAGTTAAATGTAAATCTCATCCAAAAACACTCTCCCAAAAAAACCCAGAATAATGTTTGACTAAATATCTAGGCACATAATGAGTTGACACATAAGTTTAACCATGACAGGGACTCTGTCACATTTGTCTTTGACATCCTCAACACTCAGCAAAGGCTTAATATGCAGGGTATTTTTTTGAATGAATAATGTCCAGTGAATAGAGAAGCAACTTTTTGAAAGACTTGAAACATCCAGTTCAGTATGACCCATGCATTTTCTTTTTGACCTATTAGTATAATTACAAAAACCTCTTAGAACAGTGGCAGTGTTTTATTCAGAGATTGATAAATAATTTTGACCTGTAGGCAAAAATGTTAGGAGCAAACACTATGAAGAGTACAATAAGCCTGTGTCCAGGGATAAGAAAGGATAAATCATGCCCATCCCTAAAGCTGAGACCATGTGACATTTCCTCTTATGGCTCTTCTCCATCACTGGGCCCCTGAGTGGGAATAGAAATACATCCAGCAAAACCTTTAAACTAATCCCTGGGCACAGACCGTACCCACTCTGCCACCCCTATTGCCCTCAAAATGCATGAACCACAGGAAGAGACTGTAATTGAAGGAGTTAAGGGCTTTGTCCAGTACATTCAGAGAAGCCACCTCTCCATTTTCCCATCCTTTGGTCTGTGTTGGACTCTTCAAACTTTGCATGTGGCCCCTGAAGCCAGGGTGAGAAAAGAGGGGTTTGGAGGTGCCACTATAAACTTTACTAAGATTATTCTTATAAGTAATAGAATGTCCTTGAAAGACCTATAATGGTTTAGCAGAGAGAAACGTGAGGACATTCTATCTAACCAGTAATGGGGAAAAATGCTCCTGGAGTTGCTTGGAGGTTTATATTTATTTGATTTATTGCACACTTTTTTAATGGAATCGGTGAACTGAGCTCCTACCTTGGGATTCATTTTTGTGATTTTAATATGGCTCCATAATTTTCAAGAAGAGCAAAGTATCTGAGCACTTATTTATTCATTCAAAACACATTTGCTGAGGCCCTGTGCTAAGCCATGAAGATGAATATGTCCCAACTTTTGCCTTCAAAATCTCAGTGAGTGGAGGCAGCCATAATTGGTTGTAAAATATTTGTGATAACAAAAAGCTGAAAACCAACCAAATGTATCTATACATCTAAGAGAGAATAGAAAAATAACTATGGAGTAGGCCCATAGTCCCTAAATTTTGGAAACTGAAAGTGACTTCATAATTATTTCGCAAAAGAGCCTGACATGAATTAATAGAAGTTAGTGTCTTTATTTCACTTAGAATGAATATTTTCTACATTTCAATCAGAAACATTCACCCTGGCTGGCTTGGTTCAGTGGATAGAATGTCGGCCTACGAACTGAAGGGTCCCAGGTTCGACTCCAGTCAAGGGCACATGCCCAGGTTGTGGGCTCAATCCCCAGTAGGGGCATGCAGGAGGCAGCCAATCAATGATTCTCTCTCATCATTGATGTTTCTTTTTTTAAAATTTAATAAATCTTTATTGTTCAGATTATTACAATTGTTCCTCTTTTTCCCCCCATAGCTCCCCTCCACCCGGTTCCCACCCCACCCTCTCCCCTTACCCCTCCACCACTGTCCTCATCCATAGGTGTACGATTTTTGTCCAGTCTCTTCCCGCACTCCCCACACCCCTGTCCCCCTGAGAATTGTCAGTCCACTCCTTTTCTATGCCCCTGATTCTATTATATTCACCAGTTTATTCTGTTCATCAGATTTTTTTATTCACTTGATTTTTAGATTCACTTGTTGATAGATATGTATTTGTTGTTCATAATTTTTATCTTTACCCTTTTCTTCTTCTTCCTCTTCTTAAAGAATACCTTTCAGCATTTCATATAATACTGGTTTGGTGGTGATGAACTCCTTTAGCTTTTTCTTATCTGTGAAGCTCTTTATCTGCCCTTCAATTCTGAATGATAGTTTTCTGGGTAGAGTAATCTTGGTTGTAGGTTCTTGCTATTCATCACTTTGAATATTACTTGCCACTCCCGTCTGGCCTACATAACTTCTGTTGAGAAATCAGCTGACAATCGTATGGGTGCTCCCTTGTAGGTAACTAATTGTTTTTCTCTGGCTGCTTTTAATATTCTCTCTTTGTCTTTTGTTCTTGGCATTTTAATTATGATGTATCTTGGTGTGGTCCTCTTTGGATTCCTTTTGTTTGGGGTTCTGTGCACTTCCTGGACTTGTAAGTCTATTTCTTTCACCAGGTCTGGGAAGTTTTCAGTCATTATTTCTTCAAATAGATTTTCAGTATCTTGCTCTCTCTCTTCTTCTGGAACTCCCATAATTCAGATGTTGGTACGCTTGAAGTTGTCCCAGAGGCTCCTTACACTATCTTCATATTTTTGGATTCTTTTTTCTTTTTGCTTTTCCAGTTGAGTGTTTTTTGCTTCTTTGTATTTCAAATCTTTGACTTGATTCTTGTGATCCTCTAGTCTGCTGTTAGATCTCTGTATAATATTTTTTATTTCAGTCAGTGTATGCTTAATTTCTAGTTCCTTTTTCATATCCTCAAGGGTCTTGCGAAATTTATTGGCCTTTTCTAGAAAATTCTTGAAAAACCTTATAACCGTGGTTTTGAACTCTATATCCAGTCGTTTGCTTTCCTCCATTTCTTTCATTTGTGATCAGTTTCTTTGTCTCCGCATTTTCGCTACTTCCCTGAGTTGATAGAGTGGTTTTGTGTGTTAGGTGTCCTATAGAGCCCAGTGGCTCAGCCTCCCCAGTTACCTGAGGTGGACACTCTTGGTGAACCCCTTTGTGGGCTGTGTGCACAATCTTGTTGTAGTTAAGCCTTGATGGTTGTTGGTATCACTGGGAGGAATTGACCTCCAGGCAAATTGGCTGTGAGGATCAGCTGTGTCTACGCTGGGAGAACTTCTGTGCTGGAGACACCCTTATGAGACAGGACTTGCAAAAGCCTCTGTGCTCAGCTTGGATGGGGCGGAGTCTCAGGGCGGAGCAGACAGCATTGGTTTCCTATTAGCCCTGTCCTAATAGGCCCCTGTGTCTCAGTGTCCCGTGGTAATCATTGCAAGCACGTCTGAGAGAAAGCCGCCCTCGAGTTCCGCCTGCTACCAGACAGTCCAGTTTCTCCCTGAATGTGTCTGGATCCCCTGAGGCTCACCTGTAACTGGAGTTCAGTGCAGTAAGGAGCTTTCGTCTCCCTCCTGCGTGAGAAAGCCAGCTGCGTACTCAGTTGCCCGCCCTCTCCACGTGCACGCCTCAGTACCTCTGCCTTCCACAGTTCCTCTGAGTCTCAGTGTGCTTTTCTCTTTCCTGACAGTCCAGTTTCACCCCGTATGAGTCTGGGTCCCCAGAGCCTCACCCAGAACTGGAGTTCAGCACAGTTGGGAGCTTTTGTCTCCCTCTCGCTTGAGAAAGCCAGCCGAGCACTCAGTTGCCAGTCCTCTCTGCGCGCGCGCACGCGCGTGTCTCAGTACCTCTGCCTCCTGCAGCTCCTCTGGGTCTCAGTGTGCTTTTCTCTTTCCTTCTAGTTGTAGAAATTCCACTCAGCCAGCCTTTCTGTGGTTCTGGATGATGTCCGTTTTGTCTTTTAGTTGTAGTTTTGAAATTGTTGTGTGAGGCAGCAGTTTAGGTGTTTACCTATGCCACCATCTTGGTTTCTCCTCTCATTATTGATGTTTCTATCTCTCTCTCTCTCCCCTTTCCTCTCTGAAATCAATAAAAATATTTTTTTAAAGAAATATTCATGTGTCTGATTACAAATGCTTCTATATGACTCTAATGGGGGGATACTATGTGATTGATGGAATTGCATAATATCCATATATATCCTATTACCTTTCTAAAAACAAGCAAAAAAGACTATGGGCCCCAGGGAATTTTACTAAAGCTTTAAGGACCTGTACACTCATTCCACCAGAAACAAAAATGAATGAGTTACAGTTATACATATCAACATGGATGAATCCCAAAAACATCTTGAATAAAAGAAATGAAGTCACAAGAGAAAATATTCAGCATAATACATGCTTCCTAAAGTTCAAATCCTAACAAACTTTACATGGTATTGCATAGCAATGCACACATTTTACCAGCAACTAAAATTGTAAGTAAAAGCAAAGGAACCTTAAACACAGATTCTGAGGGGTGGCTCTCTTTGTGGGGAGGGGTCCACAGCTTCACAGTGATAGAGCAGGTGGTGCCTTGGCAGTGCTCTGGCACAGATGCTTACCAGAGCCTCTGCAGGCAAGGGGAGGGGACAGGCCAGGAAAAGAGCTAGATGGGGTGGGAGATGAGATTATGGGCTGGGCTCTACTAATTGGGAGGTTACTGTAGTCCTCAAACAATGACTTCTTCCCAAAATTGCAATGTGAAATCTGTTTCTAACAAGACTGTTGACACAGTTCTAAGTTTTTTTTTCCCTTTGCCCTAGATTTAACCTCACATTTCCTGACTACACAAAATTAGTTGGTTCAGGTAGGAGCTGTCACTGTCAACAGGGGATGGGCTAAAAATAAAGGCTGCAATTGTAAGGGGTGCTCTGATGAAAAAGGATGCAATTAATTATCTCCACTCAACAGGAAGTCCAGGTATAAGTGATTCATCTCTAAGTTTACAATCCTGATTTTATGAGCATTTCCAACAGTTTATGGAAATTGCAAACGAGCATGAAAACCAATTTGATATTCAGAACAGTTAGCTTCATTAAACACTAATCACAATTTATACTCTAGGTCCCATACCTCATTCTAATTTTGCACTCAGAAGCTGCCCTATTGAATCTGACTGTGATGGGTAGACCCTGAGGATGGTATCACAAACTTCTTAAATGTCATAAGTTTTACATCATGGCAATGCCCTCAGTAGTACTTGGGGGAGATACAGGCATGATTGGAAACAGCAGGTGATGAAAAGTAATATTTATCACATGGTCCTGATTGTAATGCATTGAAGATTTTTATCCATCTATCCAACCATTCATCTACCCACCCACTCATTCTTTCCTTAGACAATGTGCCAGGCACTGTGCCAGACACTGGAGTTAGAAAGTTGAATATGGTCCTGGCCTCCTGTTATAAGAGGATACAAACAATTATAAGCAATATAGTAAGGGCTGTGATGGAGTGAGCATAAGGGCATCCACTGGACAACTCTATAGAATTAATAGACTATTTATTTATAGCATAAAATTTCACTGCTGCTTCCTGGAGGTGTGCATTGGAAGAACCTTAGATGCTGCTGAAATACAAGGACGGGTTGGGCAAGAACAGAGAAAGCTCCATTAGAAGGGGTATCAACCTGAGTTTTGAAGAACTGGCCATGTGAAAGAGGGAAAAGGAGACATACATGAAGGTATAGTTTTGTTTTTCATGAAATAAGGCTTATTCTTCAGCTTGAATCGTTTAACCAAAAATATGTCATGTCTACTTCCTGTCAGTTCCCTTCATTCTTGAGAAAATTTCAAGTGTTGACAATCTGCATATTCCAGTTGTTCTTTTTGTGTGTTTTCTTCCATCACCGTTGATCCCCTCTATGCCCTCTTCCACCTCCACCCGTCCCCCACAATCACCACACTGTTGTCCATCCAAAAAGTTTTCTTTTTTGCTCAATCCCTCCACCAAATATGTTTTTTATTGATTTGAGAGAGAGAGAGAAAGAAGGTGGTAGAGGGCAAGAGAGAAAAAGTGAGAAACATCGATTAGTTGCTTCCTGTATGGACCCTGACTGGTGTCCCCACTGGGGATCAAACCTGTAACCTGGACATGTGCCCTGAGCAGAATACCAGTGACCCCTCAGTGCACGGGATGATGCTCAACCAACTGAACCACACCAGCCAGGGCAAGTGATACACATTTTTTAGAAGCATTTCCAACACTTTCTCACAGGTACAAATCCTCTGTATCACTTTCAAAGAAACCACCAGACAATAATTCTGGCTTCAGTAAAATAATTAGAAGTTATTGTGTGTAATGGATTTTATTACTGGTGAGAATTACACAAGTATATCCCACTTTCTCTAATAACAACTGAAACCTAGAAGGGACAATGCTCAACAACTCAAAGGAATAAATAAACAACATTGATATTGAACCACAATGCCCCCTGGCATAAACAATGAAAATAAACCTTCACTTTCCCTTTTAAAAACCCTGAGCCATTGTTTCAGCAAAGCATTTCTGAGTCATAGACTTGAATAAAAAGACATCCTTCAGTATTAGTAAAAGTTCTCCAGAGAAACAGAACCAATAGAATGTAGAGAGAGAGAGAAAGAGAGATTTAAGGAATTGGCTCACATGACTGTAGTACCAGCAAGTTCAAAATCTGCAGAACAAACTGGAAGGCTGGAGACTCAGGGACGAGTTGATATTGCTATCCTGTGTCCAAAGGCCATCTGGGACCTGTCTTTTCTCTTAAGGCCTTCAATTGATTTAATGAGGCCCATCACATTATGGAGGATAATTTTCTGTATTCAGTCTACTGATTTAAATATTAATCATGTCGCCCGGCTGGCGGCTGGCGTAGCTCAGTGGTTGAGCATCGATCTATGAACCAGGAGGTCACAGTTCAATTCTTTGTCAGGGCACATGCCTGGTTTGTGGGCTCAATCCCTGGTGTGGGGAATGCAGGAGGCAGCTGATCAGTGATTCTCTCTCATCATTAATGTTTCTATCTCTCTCTCCCTAACCCTTCCTCTCTGAAATCAATAAAAATATGCTTTTTAAAAATAAATAAATAATAAATGTTAGTTATATCTAAAAATATATATTCACAGCAACATCTAGTTGGTATTTGACCAAATAACTAAGTACCACAGCCTAGTCAAGCTGGCACAAACGATTAACCATCACATCCCATATCCCCAAATCTCGGTAAATGGCAGCACCATGCACCCAACTGTCCAAGTAAGAAACATGAAATAATCTAGATCCTTCCTCTTCCCTCACCCCACATACCCAGGTACCCAAAATACTAATTTTTCTTAAAATTTTCTCGACTTAGTTCCTTCCTCTTCACCTCATGTCTATTGCCAAACCAATGTCTCTTATCTGATTTATTAAAATGATCCCCTAACCACCCTAGGTCAGTTGGGCTCAGTGGATAGAGCATCAACCCAGGGATCCCAGGTTTGGTTCCAGTCAAGAGCACATACCTCGGTTGCAGGCTCAATCCCTAGGGGCACATGTAGGAGGAGGCAACAAATCAATGTGTCTCTCTCACATCGATGTTTTTCTCTCTCTCTCTCTCTGTCTCTCCCCCTCCCTTCCACTCTCTCTATAAAAATCAATGGAAAAATATCCTTGAGTGAGGATTAACAACAAAAAAATGATCCCCTAACCTGTCCCCTTATTTCAAATGTCATTTTCATTTTAAATTTTGAAACCATTAATTAATTTCCCATCTTAAAATACTTCAGTGATTCATTGCTTTTAAATAAAATCTAAGCTTCCTAAAGCATGGCCTATAGGCCCACTATGATCTGACCCTGGCCTGCCTGAACAGCTTCGTTTTCCACCATTTACCCTTACTCACCCCAAACCTAGACAGCTACTTGCAGATGCCAAATACCCATGACTTCTTTACATTTTAGTGACAGTTTACATGCTGCCCCCTCTGCTAGTAATGTCTCATCCATCTGGCAAATGCCTACTCCTCCATCATCACATCCCAAATTTTCCTCTTCTCTGATCATGCCTACCTTTGCCACCCACATTTCATATTTTCTTTTTTTTTTTTTTTCTGAGTTTCCATAGTACTTGGCTCATACTTCCATCAATCACATATTATGTACACACTAGAGGCCCCTCAGGGGATGTCCGACTGCTGCGGAGGTGGGAGAGGCTCCCGCCACCACCGCTGGCTGCGCTTGCCAGCCATTAGCCGGGATTCTGGCTGAGTGGTGCTCCCCCTGTGGGAGCGCACTGAAGTGGGGGGGGGGGGGGGGCAGAGCTGGCGGGCAGCTCCTGTGTTGAGCGTCTGCCCCCTGGTGGTCAGTGTGCATCATAGCGACTAGTCGTTCTGCCGTTCAGTCGTAGGATTACCATTAGTATGTGATCTTGTTAAAGGATTCAGTTTTTTTCTTTATTCATCTTTGTATCCTCAGTTCAAAAGACAAAGGCCAGTACAGTGATCATCACTTAGCACAAACATCCCAAAAATGTTTGCAATGGCCTTTTACTTATTTGTAAACATCTCCTTCTAGACTTAAGCTCCTTGTGTCTGTTTGGTTTCCTGGTGCCTGGCACAGTGCCTGGCATACAGACTTGAAAAAGAGAGTGTGTGCCTTAGCCATTAAATTCAATCATCTCAACCTCAAATATTTTCTCAATTTTTCTTATACTGATGTCTCCAGTTACTGTCTCCAGGGACTAGTCTTCTACTTTTTAAAAAAATAAATTTTTGTTGATTTCAGAGAGGAAGGGAGAAGGAGAGAGAGATAGAAACATCAATGATAAGAGAGAATCATTGATTGGCTGCCTCCTGCAAGCCCCACACTAGGGATTGAGTCCATAACTCAGGTATAAGCCCTGATAGGGAATCAAACCGTGACCTCCTGGTTCACAGGTCGACACTCAACCACTGAGCCACACCAGCCAGGCGTCTTCTACTTTTTTATTGCTGCCCCCACCCACCCTAAGACATAGCACAGTACCAGGTACATGCTAGGGACTCAATTAATATTTGTTGATTAAAGGATGAATATGTTTTACATCTGTGTATTCTTTTCTCTGAATCAGAGCTTGCTATATCAAAATTTATCCCTGAGCCTATTGCAGTGAACTGTGGAAAATCAGGCTGAGAGAATCTATCCAATAAAGTCAACTCTGGCCAAGAGAGATGGAGTGCACAGATTCATGCACATTGAAAGGAAATTAATTAGAATAAATATTTTAATATCACTATTCGCCCTTTCTCTATAATAGAACTGTCAACCAAATTCACAATCAACAATAACAGATCGAAACACATGCGTGCGATTGGTACCAGTAAGAGCTTTATATGTATCGCGCATGCACAAGTCAATGTTTATTTTTAAATTGCTAGTGTGTCATATGTACTGGCCAGTTGGTCTTTCAGACAGTCAGACAGATGTATGGTCAGTCACTTAGCCTTTTATATATACAGATGATTTTTTTTGATGCAACACCAAAAGTATAAGCAACAAAAGTAAAATAAATAAATAAATTGGACTATATTAAGTTAAAAACCTCTGTGCATCAAAGTACATAATTAATAGAGCAAAAAAAGCAAGCCATGGAAAACAGAAAGATGGCAGCATAGGTAAACACCTGTACTCACTGCCTCCTACAACCACATCAAAATTACAACTAAAATACAGAACAACCATCATCCAGAACCGCCTGAAAGCTGGCTGAATGGAAGTCCTACAACTAGAGAAGTAAAGAAGGAAGCACGTTGAGACTGGTAGGAGAATCGGAGGCACAAAATGGGCTGGTCCAGCACCCACGTGAGCTGCTTTTTTTAATAAGGAGGGAGATTGTGTCTGCGGAGGCCGCCCATGAGGAGCAAGAGGTCCCAACCCTACACCAGATCCCCAGCCCAGACTCCCAGAGCTGGGAAGAGAAGTCCCCATAATGACAGGCTATAAAAACCAGTGGGGATTGGGGCTCAGTGACACAGAGGCTACTGGAAACTCAGGTGTTCCTTTTAAAGGGCCTGCACATGAACTGAACTTACAAGTTCCTGCTTCCTCTGAGCTCCAGCCAGGACAAGGAAGACACATATGGGAGGAACTGGATTGTCTAGCATCAGGGCAGGAACTTGGGGCAGCTTTCTCCCAGACAGGGCTACCTGCAGGGGTCATTGTTCCTGTGCCAGGACCTCCCCAGTTGCAGGGCTGACTGGCAGTCATAATGGAGTTTCCATCAGCATGGCCCACACTGTTTGCTCCTCCCTGGTGATTCTCTGAGACCCCACCCCATCCAATTAACAGCCCCACCCAACCTGTTTGCAGTGGCTTTTCCATATGAATGGCCTGTCCTGGCTCAGGCTTCAGACTTTGTTAAAATCTCTCAAACAAGCTGCAGCTGGGTTAGCATGCACCAAATCTATCAATAAAAGGCCCAAGACCCTGCACTAGCACCATCCTTCCTTGCTTCACAGCTGAGCCTCGCCTGGGCACCTCCAAGCCCAAAACAAATAGCTCCTGCAGGGTGGTCCCAGGCAATGGCTGACTTTGCACCTCCCTGGAAGCCCTAGAGCCAGTGCACCCTGCAGACAGCTTCAGACCATAGCATAATACAACACTACACATCCACAAGTGACACACTTAAGAGGCAGACTCAGTGAACACCAAAGCCCCACTGAAGCAAGTACTGCTCCATAGGGGTGTTTCTTGCACAGCAGCTCTCTTGCAGCTGGTCCTCACAGCCAATTGGCCTGGAGGTCAATTCCTCCCAGTGACGCCAACAGCAATCAAGGATCACTACAAGACTGTGCACTCAACCCACACAAGGATGTACCTAGAGTGCCCAGCTCAAGTGACTGGGGAGGCTGAGCCGCTGGGGCCTATAGGACATCTACTCCACAAGGAATATTGAGGAAGCAAAAAACACCCAATCAGAAGAGCAAGAAGAAAAAAGAATCCCAAAATATGAAGCCTCTGGGACAACTTCAAGCATACTAACATTCACATTATGGGGGTGCCAGAAGTAGATGAGAGAAAGCAAGATATTGAAAACCTGTTTGAAGAAATAATGACAGAAAACTTCCTCTACCTGGTGAAAGAAATAGACTTATAAGTCCAGGAAGCACAGAGAGTCCCAAACAAGAGGAACCCAAAGAGGCCCACACGAAGACACATCATAATTAAAATGCCAAGGATTAAAGACAAAGAGAGAATCTTAAAAGCAGAAAGAGAAAAGCAGTTACCTACAAGGGAGTACCCATATGACCAGGGGTGGGCAAACTTTTTGACTCGAGGGCCACAATGGGTTCTTAAACTGGACCGGAGGGCCGGAACAAAAGCATGGGTGGAGTGTTTGTGTGAACTAATATAAATTCAAAGTAAAGGAGCGGAGGGGGGAGCAAGAGAACCCTCCGCTCTTTCGGCTCCGCGGGCCAGATAGAATAGCCAAACGGGCCGGATCCGGCCCGCGGGCCGTAGTTTGCCCACGGCTGCATATGACTGTCAGCTGATTTCTCAGCAGAAACTTTGTAGGCCAGAAGGGAGTGGCAAGAATTATTCAAAGTACTGAATAGCAAGGACCTACAACCAAGAGGAGCAAGGGGTCCCAACCCTACAGCAAAAATCTTATTTAGACTTGAAGGTTAGATAAAGAGCTTCACAAACAAGAAAAAACTAAAGGAGTTCATCACCACCAAACCAGTGTTACATGAAATGTTAAAGGATATTTTTTAAGGAGAGGAAGAAGAAGGAGGAGGAGGAGGAAGAGGAGGAGGAGGAAGAGGAGGAGGAGAAATAAAATATGAATAATAAAATGGCAACAAATACATATCTATCAACAATTGAATCTAAAAATCAAAATAAACAAGAAATCTAATGAACAAAATAAACTGGTGAATAAAACAGAATCAGAGGCATGGAAGCATGGAACAGACTGATGAATCTCCAAGGGAAGCGGGGTGGAGTAACCAAAGATCTTACATACGGACAGACAGTAGAGTGGTGAAACCCTGGGGCGGGGTGGAAACTGGATGTGGGGGCAAAGTGGGGGGGTAAAGAGGGACATTTGTAATACTCTCAACAATAAAGTTTTTTTTTAATTATAATAGGCAAAACTAAAAATAAAAAAAGCAGCCCATGGAATGGGAGAAAATATTTGCAAATCATATACATGGTAAGTGGTTAATATCCAGGATATATAATGAATTCCTACAACTCACAATAACATGATTAAGAAATGGGGGAATGGCCCGACAGGCGGCTGGCATGGCTCAGTGGTTGAGCATCGACCTATGAACCAGGAGGTCATAGTTTAATTCCTGGTCAGGGCACATGCCTGAGTTGCAGGCTTGATCCCTGGTAGGGAGCATGCAAGAGGCAGCAGACCAATGATCCCCTCTTATCACTGATGTTTTTACCTTTCTCCCTTTCCTTTCCTCTCTGAAATCAATAAAAATATTTTTTAAAAATAAAGAATGAGGGAAAGGCCTAAATAGACATTTCTCCAAAGAAGACATACAAATGTACTTTCTCCATCTGGCTTCCGTCCCAGAGAGACAACTCTACCTCCCCAGTTATCTCTAGTGAGAAAGAAATCAAACAGAAACTTTCTCTTTGGGTCATTATCGGTACCTTAAAAAGACTGTCTTGCTTTCCATAAAAACACTTGAGCACTTTCTATAAACCTCAGTTAACCATCCCATCTATCTTAGGGCTCTTGAATATAAGATGAGGCACCCTGGGTGAGAAAAATCTTTACTTTCCCAGACAGGGTTGAAAGTCCAGGACAGCCTGCAGGCCTCACAGACTGACAGACATCCACTGGCTGCTCCCTTCCTACTGTTTAAATCACAGCCCAGAGAATCTGACCTTCCCGCTCCCCAGGTGTTTGGTGCTAGATCACAGTCCCTTAGAAAATCAACCCTCTGAGAGGCATTAATCATTTCTCTACTCATGGATAAAATGTTTTCTCTACTCATCCTGGGCAGGAAGCTCTCTCAGAAATGATCTGTATTCTAAGGTAACTCCTTCCAATCTTCCCCACTGATGGAAACATCTTTCCATCCAGGGTTCCAGCCTGCAACCTGGCACTTCTCATGATTTATTCTGGTATTCAGACATCTCAGAAGTCATGTAATTCACCTCCAACTTTGCATTTAGAAAGAAAACTGAGGCTCAGAGAGGGGGTAGGACATGACCAAGAGGCAGAGCTGTCAAGGCCTGGTTCAAGTCTGGATTCCTATCCAGCTGCCTGTCCCACCAAAGGGCAACCATGTATTTTCAAGACCACAGAGCGTCTTAAGAAACTAAGCTTTAAGGATCTCCTTCTTTTGTGCTATGTGATCCTGACCAGGTTACTTACCTTGCTCTTCAAGATGTGGTCCCCAGACCAGCAGCCTTGGCAATACCAGGGAAATGCAGAATCTCAAGCCCCATGTCAGACCTACTGAATTAGAATCTGATTTGAAAGAGATCCCCAGATGATATATATATTCAAGTTTGAGGAACACTGACTTAAATTATCCGAGTCTCAATATCTTCATCTGTTAAGTGGGATGATAGTAACTACACCTCATGAGATTGCTCCAAAAAGTAACAGTAAGCTATCTTGCAAGTTATAAGATGCCTTGATTTGAGAGCTCCAAGATTCTCTTCAAGGAGCTTTGGAGCTCAGCCATCTGGTAGAACTAAAATAAATGAAATCTCTATACACTGCTTCAATTGAATCCATATATCTTATAACTTATGGTAATGATTACAGCAGGAGCTAGAGAATAATTCAAATTAAGGAATAACATATTTAGTTGTTTGCTCTTGGGTGAGACTGCCTGGGTTTGCTCATTTCCTAGAGAGGCAAACTTGAGAGAGTCATTTATCTTCATTAACCCCAGTTTTTGCATCTGTAAAGTGAGGATAATAATGCATCATGTGATGATGAGAATTCAGTGAGATAATCCATGGGAAGCACTTAGCACAGAGCCTGGCCCATGGAACATTTGCAGAAAAGCTCAGCCCCCATCACCATCCTCATCATTTTTGTTATCTTCAGTCATGACAACGTCCTCCCTTATGTCACTCACTCGCCATGACTTGGGAAGATCTCAGCACAAATGCTCCTAATGAGAGACAGAACAGGAGCCTCTCCTTCGACGTGAATAATAATTGAAACTTCCGTTTCCCTTTCATGAACGTAATCTTATCAGGGGCAAGTAAACAGCTTTCTCACCTTGCCCTTCACACAGAATCTTATTGGGGAAAATTTGTTCAACCCTGTTAGCCTCCAAGTCCATCATCTTTGAATGGGGAGAGGTGAATCAAAGTGTAGTATGTTCACTCCCTTGAGAGTTGGGATAAAGAAAGGGGCAGCTAGTGAACTACAAGCACCCTGCAGTAACAATCTAGAGCTCTGTCTCCAAGCAACAGAAAACACAGGCAGTAATTACAGGCTCTTGCTTTTTTTTGTGCTTGACACTTTTCTAAGCACATCAGCAACCATGCCATGAGGAGGGTAGAGCAGGAACTATGATGCCTCATACGAGGCTCAGAAAAACTAAACGATTTTTCCAAAGTCACAAAGCTAGTAACCAGGCGGAATCAAGACCGGGTATTTCTCCCAGGCTTTCTCTTATATACATTGGGAAAGAAATCTCAGAATGGATCATAACCTAAGCTATCTTTAGAAATTCTCTGATTATTAGTTGATTCTTTAATGGGAATGAGCTGAGAGTCGGCTGAGAACAAGAATGGTACACAAACCCACCATCATGAGAAAGGAAGCCGGGGGTGGGGTTGGATGGAGAAAAGGGGAGGAGAGGTGGTTTCCTAGACAAACATCTCAAACTCCATAGTTTTACTGAAGATGAGATCTGACCATGCCAAACCAACCCATCTGCAAGCTCTTTTGGATCTGGTCCTAGACCAGGTCCCTGGGGACAGGGACTTATATCTCCAATGGCCAGCACTGTGCTGGGCACAGAGTAAATTCTCATACAGTTTTGCTGAATGAATGAATGGATGATTACGTGTCCATACTAACTCCTGGTTTTGTCTTTCACGTAGTCATTGCCCTCACCTTCAGTTTTCTCCCTACTTCCTCTTGGATCTCTAGCTGGGCTCAGTGTCAGGGCTCCTAATCAAGAAGGGAATTAGCCCAGCGAAGGCCTCACCTTGGCCCAGCATAGAGTGCAAGCAGCTCTGGCCCTAGGACAGCAGTTTTCAGTTGAACCAAGCTAAGCAGGTTTATTGCTCATTCCTCTCAGACACAGCAGATTTGACAATTCTCCCAGCAGAGGGATTTCTTGTTGCAAAATGAAATGAAATCAATACAGTTTTATTAACCATCCAGTGTAATAAATTTGCTCCAGATGACAACCTCTGTGCCTGATTCTTACCAATCCAGCCTGAGTCTGAGATACAAAAGGAATATTCACTCCACCAGCCCCACCCACACCCTCCAGTCCCCATCCTGAGCACCCCCTCCCCAAACCCATCCTTTATCACCTCTGCCTGAACTTCTGCACATTCACTTAATCATTCTCCGGGGTTCCAGGCTGTCTCCCCTCCAGTCTTTCTTCGCCTGATCTGAACACTTCCCCCTTCCTGTGGCATTCAAGGTCCTTCACAATGTGGCCCCCATCTCCTGACTGATTTCTCACCACTCCTCCCAATCATCCTACAGGTCACAGGAACCGTTCCCCAGACAGCTCATGAACTTCCCCACCTCTGGATGCTTGCTCATGCTAGTTCCTCTGCCTAGCATGCCGTTCCCTACTCCTTTATCAGAACTCCTACTCATTTTTTCAAGGCCCACTTACTCTGGGAGGCCTTCTCTAAAGGCCCCAGAAAGAAGCAGTTACTCCCTCCTCCATGCTTTCTCAATATTATTTTATTTATTGCCTGATACCTGGGGCATTATCTTTTAATTTTAATTTACTTGTCTCTTCTTCCACTTGTAAATGTCTCTAAGATGCGTATGGAGTATTGTTCAAACTTTAGACATCATTGACTACCCCATGCCTGCCACAGTATCTGAACCAGGCACACAAAAGTGTGTTGACCTGCACCAAAAAAGCTAATAGGATTGTCCAAATCTCTGGAGAACTCAGGAGCTCTTGGTTCAGGCAATTCACATGTTGCAGCTGGTCAGAGCCATTGAAAGGTAAGGAACACCCTCATAAAAATATCCAAATTAGTGAAACTTTTTAGAGTGCAATATAGCAATATATTTCAACGTTTTCAATGAGCAAATTCTTGGACCTGGCCATTCTACTTCTAGGAATTCTTCCTATAAACATTCTTACATACATGTACTGAGAAATATCAACAGGAATGTTCGAGTGCAGCTTTGTTCATAATAGCAAAAAAACAAAGTACTCATTAATGGGAACACTAGTTAAAAGGAAAATGTTTTACCTATCCCATGTAATAGTACTCAGCTACTAACAAAAATGAAAAGACCTAGATGAACTAACCTGGAAAGCTGTCTAAGATACAACGATAAGTAAGAAAAGCACAGAAAGCATACAAAATGGGAGAAACCAAGATGGCGGCATAGGTAAACACCTAAACTGCTGCCTCGCACAACAATTTCAAAACTACAACTAAAAGACAGAACGGACACCATCCAGAAACACAGGAAAGCTGGCTGAGTGAAAATTCTACAACTAGAAGGAAAGAGAAAAGCTCACAGAGAATTGGAGGTACGGCAAAGGGTGTTTGTGCCCGCAGAGAGAAAGGGCGGCTGAGAGCCTGGCTGACTTTCTCTGGCGGAAGGGGGAAGGAAGCCCCCGACCGCACTGAACCCCAGTTCTGACTGCACTGAACCCCAGTTCCGGGCGAGCCCCTGGGGACCCACGCTCTTATGGGGGGAGTCTGGACTCTCGGGCGGAGACTCGGGAGCCGGGGAAGGCGGAGGACTGAAAGCGCGCGCGTGCCAGTGCGCACAAAGGCTGCGGAGGTTGCCACAGGCTTTACCTAGTGGAAGGGAGTCAGAGGCTCCTGACTGCATTGAGCCCCAGTTCTGACTGCAGTGAACCCCGGTTCCAGGCGAGCCCCTGGGGACCCACGCTCTTGTGGGGGGAGTCTGGACTCTCGGGCGGAGACTCGGGAGCCGGGGAAGGCAGAGGTCTGAAGGTGCGCATGTGCGCAGAAGGGCAAGGCTGACGGGAAGCCAAGACTGAGACTCCACCCCATCCAAGCTGAGCACAGAGGCTATTGCAATTTGGCAAGTCTAATCCTATAAGGCTGTCTCCAGCACCGAACTTCTCCCAGCATAGACACAGCTGATCCTTACAGCCAACTGGCCTGGAGGTCAATTCCTCCCAGTGATACCAACAACAATCAAGACTTAATTACAACAAGGCTGTACACACAGTCCACAAAGGGGTGCACCAAGAGTGTCCACCCCAGGTTAACTGGGGAGGCAGACCCACTGGGCCATATTGGAAACCTAGCACACAAATCTACCTTACCAACTCAGGGAAGCAGTGAAAATGCGGCGTCAAAGAATCAGATCACAAACGAAAGAAATGGAGGAAAACAAACGACTGGATATAGAATTCAAAACCACGGTTATAAGGCTTTTTAAGAATATCCTAGAAAAGGCCGATAAATATAACGAGACCCTCGAAGATATGAAAAAGGACCAACTAGAAATTAAACATACACTGACTGAAATAAAAAATATTATACAGAGACCCAGAAACAGAATAGAGGAACACAAGAATCAAGTCAAAGAATTGAAATACAAAGAAGCAAAAAACACTCAACCGAAAAAGCAAAAAGCAAAAAAAAAAATCCAAAAAGTTGAAGATAATGTAAGAAGACACTGGGACAACTTCAAGCGTACCAACATCAGAATTATGGGGGTGCCAGAAGAAGAGAGAGAGCAAGATACTGAAAACCTATTTGAAGAAATAATGACCGAAAACTTCCCCCACCTGGTGAAAGAAATAGACTTACAAGTCCAGGAAGCCCACAGAACCCCAAACAAAAGGAATCCAAAGAGGACCACACCAAGACACATCATAATTAAAATGCCAAGAACAAAAGACAAAGAGAGAATATTAAAAGCAGCAAGAGAAAAACAGTTAGTTACCTACAAGGGAGCACCCCTACGACTGTCAGCTGATTTCTCAACAGAAACTATGCAGGCCAGACGGGAGTGGCAAGAAATTTTCAATGTGATGAATAGCAAGAACCTACAACCAAGATTACTCTACCCAGCAAAGCTATCATTCAGAATTGAAGGGCAGATAAAGAGCTTCACAGATAAGAAAAAGCTGAAGGAGTTCATCACCACCAAACCAGTATTATATGAAATGCTGAAAGGTATTCTTTAAGAAGAGGAAGAAGAAAAAGGTAAAGATAAAAATTATGAACAACAAATACATATCTATCAACAAGTGAACCTAAAAATCAAGTGAATTAAAACCTGAGGAACAGAATAATCTGGTGAATATAATAGAATCAAGGGCATAGAAAGGGAGTGGACTGATAATTCTCAGGGGAAAAGGGTATGGGGGGTTCATGAAGAGACTGGACAAAAATCATACACCTATGGACGAGGACAGTGTGGGGGAGGTAAGGGCAGAAGGTGGGGTGGGAAATGGGTGGAGGGGAGCTATGGGGGGAAAAAGGAGAAATAATTGTAATAATCTGAATAAAGATTTATTTAAAAAATAAAAAATAAATAAAATAAAATAAAGCATACAAAAAAAAAAAAAGAAAGAAAAGCACGTTGCAGCACAATGAAAGGCAATGAGCCAAACTATTGACAGTGGTCATCTTTAGGACATGGTATTAAAGAATCATTTCATTCTCGCCCTAGCTAGTTTGGCTCAGTTGGCCTGCAGACTGAAGGGTCCCAGGTTTGATTCCGGTCAAGGACACATGCCCAGGTTGCGGGCTCAATCCCCAGTAGGCAGCATCCAGGAGGCAGCTGATCAATGATTCTCTCTCATCATTAACGTTTCTAGCTCTCTCTCGCTCTCCCTTCCTCTTTGAAATCAATAAAAATATATTTAGAAAAAAAAGAATAATCTAATTCTCAACTCTACAGATTCCCATACTTTTATTTCCAGGCAAGCAATCCTATATAATAAAAGCCTAATATGCAATTGTCCCCTCAACCAGGAGTTCAACCAGGAGTTCAACAACTCGCTATGACATGTGCTGACCACCAGGGGGTGGCGCGGAACATGGCAGGTGTTGGCAACGCAGAGCTGGCAGGGGGCAGCAATGGAGGCACTGCCGGCCCCAATGGGCCCCGACAAGAGCAGGACCACGGCGGGATGGTGGGGGTGAGTGGGCGTTGCCAGGCCAAGGCGGGTGCAAGCGGGGCCCGATTGCCCTGCCAATCGCCCCACAGATGGCAACCGGCGGTGGCGGCAGGGGGGGCAGGGCCGCCGCCCAGCTCCCAGGTGCTGAGGGAGCTGGGAGGGGGCCTCATAACTCAGGCGGAGGGGGGGACACGGGGGCACGGGGGCCCAGGTGCTGCCCAGGGCCCAGAGGTCAGCTGGGACCTGCCATGCCACACCAGGTGCTCTCACTTCGATCACTGGCCAGGTCTAGGGACCACACCCGTGCATGAATTTTGTGCACCGGGCCTCTAGCTCATTTATAATTCAATACATGCTTTTTTTTTTAAGCAATAGCCCCACCCTCCAGCTTCCCAACTGGATGCTTTGGAAGATGAGCCCAGAACTATTCACAGGCTAGAAAGGCCAGAACCTGCTTCTCTGCAGGTGCTCCATGAAGGAGGCACAGCTCTTCCTGCTGCTCCCTCCCAACAGCCAATCACACCCCCTTCTGCTGATGCTGGAGGCGGGGCAACAGGGGGATTGCAATGAACAGCAAGGGAGGGAGGCAGGTAGGTGGAAGAACTGTGACATCAAAAGCTGCCTCTGCCTCTCTCTCTTTACCCCTCAAGGCTGTCTTATGGAGACCAGAATGAGCAAGGAAATGAACTACAGGTACATCAATTAACTGCAGAAAAAGCGCTCCACCTGCACTTCCAGTGGCATCCCTGATCCTGGGCAGGGTCTCCCACAGCAGGGAATTCTGCAGACACCAAGGCTGGCCCACTGGGCACTGGCTGCAGAGGAAGATGCGGACACAGCTCCTTGGGAAGAAAAGGACAGAAACAGTTGAATGAATTCCATGAATTGGCAAATTGCTAACCTAATCTTTCTCTTTGGATGAATGTCCTTTGTCTCTGCTTTAAGTGGTGGAAAAGGGCACGGGGTGAGGCTGCTGCCAGCTCTCTTCTCATTAAATGACAGGCCCCAGGTCTTACATCAGCAATATTCCAGAAGCCTAAAAAGGGACATTGAGGCAAATGAGCCTCTTCATCCCTCCCGCTGTGTACGCTTTAGGATATGAGCTGGGCTGGGAGGGCCTGAAATAAGCATAGATGGTAAATAGAAATAATCCTAGTAATGCCATGTTATTAGTTCTAATAATGCTATTATTATTATCCTATATAATAAAAGGGTAACGACTGGTCGCTATGACGCGCATTGACCACCAGGGGGCAGACGTTCAATGCAGGAGCTGCCCCCTGGTGGTCAGTGCACTTCCACAAGGGGAGCTCCACTCAGCCACAAGCCTCTCCCGCCTCCATGGCAGCGCTAAGCCGTCAGTCGGACATTCCCTGAGGGCTCACAGGCTGCCAGAGGGATGTCTGACTACCACCTTAGGCCTGATCTGCCGGGAAACAGGCCTAAGCTAGCAGATGGCCATCCCCCAAGGGGTCCTGGACTGCGAGAGGGCACAGGCTGGACTGAGGGACCCCCCCTGAGTGCGCAAATTTTCGTGCACCAGGCCTCTAGTTAGCTATAAAATGGGTCAATTAATAATACATTTTTACTCTAAGCACTGTATAAATGCTTGATATGCATAATCTCACTTTAAAATAATCCTATGGGGAGGATCCAAGATGGCGGCGTAGGTAAACACCTAAACTGCTGCCTAGCACAACAATTTCAAAACTACAATTAAAAGACAAAACACCTATCACCCAGAACCACGGGAAAGCTGGCTGAGTGGAAGTTCTGCAACTAGAAGGAAAGAGAAAAGAGCACTGAGACGTGCACAAGCGCTGAAAAGCTGAGGTACGGAGGCGCACGAATCGGGATGGCGGCGGGCGACTGGGAGCGCTGCTTTTTTCAACCTGAAGGGAGACAAGCTCCCAATTACTCCAAACTCCAGTTTCGGGGGAGATGCGGGGGACCCAAACTCCTATGGGGAGAAGCTGGACTGTCTGCCATCAGGTCGGAAAGTGAGGGTGGCTTGCTTGCAGGGCTGCGCACAGGAATAATTGTTTGCACTGGGGCGTGGGGTGTGGGGCGTGGGGACGCAGTCAGAGACGCAGAGCCGGCTTACTGGCAGCCATCGCTGTTCACCACGCCCTAGCCTAGTGATGCCCTGAGACCCTGCCCTGCACAACCTACAAACCCACCCAAGCTCCAAGCAGTGGCTTTAGCATATGAATGACCTGCCCTATCGCAGCTTAACCTAGCAAACTTGCAGCCCGGGTCAGACAGCTCCAAAACCTCCAAATCCCAAGCAAAGAGGAGAAAACTGTAGTTCTCGCTGTAGCTCCTGCTAGGTGGACTCAGACGGTAGCTGACCTGCACCCTATTGGAGATCCAGAAGTCAGTGTACCTAGTGGTCAGTGTGAGACACCAGATTTCAACTCCTCACATCCATAAGTGACACATTCAAGAGGCAGACTCAGTGAGCACCAAAGCCCCACTGAAACAAGTCCTACACCATAAGCGTGTCTCCAGCGCAGCAGTTCTCCCATTATAGACACAGTGGGTCCTCACAGCCAATTGGCCTGGAGGTCAATTCCTCCCAGTGTACCAACAGCAATCAAGGCTTAACTACACCAAGACTTTGCACTCAGCCCACAAAGGGGTGTACCAAGAGTGTCCACCTCAGGTGATTGGGGAGGCTGAGCTACTGGCCCCTATAGGTCACCTGCCACACAAAGCCACTCCATCAACACAGGGAAGCAGCAAAATGTGGAGACAAAGAAACATGTCACGAATGAGAGAAATGGAGGAAAGCAAACTACTGGACAACATGAGTTCAGAACCACATTTATAAGGCTACTCAAGAATCTTCTAAAAACCGCTGAGGAACTTAGTGAGACCTTTAAGGATCTTAATGAGAATGCCAAAAAAAATGGAAAAGGACCAGTCAGAAATTAAGCATACACTGTCTAAAATAAAGAATATACAGAAACTCAACTGTAGATCAACGTACCCCAAGAATCAAACCAAAGATCTGAAATATGAGAAAACAAAAAATACCCAACCAGAAAAACAAAAAGAAAAAAGAATCCAAAAATATGAAGATAGTGTAAGGAGCCTCTGGGACAACTTTAAGCGTACCAACATCCGAATTTTGGGGGTGCCAGAAGAAGAGAGAGAGCAAAACATTGAAAACCTATTAGAAGAAATAATGACAGAAAATTTTCCCTACCTGGTGAAAGAAATAGACTTACAAGTTCAGGAAGCTCACAGAACCCCATACAAGAGGAATCCAAAGAGGACCACACCAAGACACATCATAATTAAAATGCCAAGGGCAAAAGACAAAGAGAGAATCTTGAAAGCAGCAAGAGAAAAACAGTTAGTTACCTACAAGGGAGTACCCATACAACTGTCAGCTGATTTCTCGGCAGAAACTATGCAGGCCAGAAGGGAGTGACGAGAAATATTCAAAGTGATGAACAGCAAGAACCTACAACCAAGATTACTCTACCCAGCAAAGCTATCATTCAGAGTTGAAGGTCCGATAAAGAGCTTCACAGACAAGAAAAAGCTAAAGGAGTTCATCACCACCAAACCAGGATTACATGAAATGCTGAAGGGTATTCTTTAAGAAGAGGAAGAAGAAAAAGGTAAAGATAAAAATTATGAACAACAAAATGACATCAAATACATACCTACAAGTGAATCTAAAAATCAAGTGAATAAAAAATCTGAAAAACAGAATAGACTGGTGAATATAATAGAATCAGAGACATAGAAAGGGAGTGGACTGACAATTCTCAGGGGGAAGGGGGTGTGAGGGGTGCGGGAAGAGACTGGACAAAAATCTTACACCTGTGGATGAAGACAGTGGCGGGGGGTATGGGCATGGGGTGGAGTGGGGAATCAGGTGGAGAGGAGCTATGGGGGGGGGGGAGAGGAACACCTGTAATAATCTGAACAATAAAGATTTATTTTAAAAAATAAGTAAATAAATAAATAAATAAATAATCCTATGGTAAATTATTGTCATTTTACAAATTATTTAATCCTGAATTAAATAATTTTCACGTCACTATCCAGTAAGTAGCCACACTGGGACTGGTTTAGCTCCATTCTTAACCATTACACTACAGTGGTTGGTACAGAAGAATCTTGGCATTCATGAGAGATACACCATGATGAGGCCAAAATATTCAACCGAGCACAAATATTTAACTCCCTGTTAAAATTCTAAAAACATTCAGGAAAGATATTTTTTAAAAAATAGTACACCAATTAACATGAGAGGCAGAATAGTACATTTGTTAAGCAGCCACTGGAGCCAGGCTACCTCAGTTCAAATCTCACCTCTGCGATCTACCAGCTGTGTGATCTTGGATAAATTACATAACCTCTCTGTGCCTCAGTTTCCTCATTTTTTAAATGGGTTGTTTTGGGGATTAAAAGAGTTAATATAGTTAAGTGTATTAGTTTCCTATTGCTGTAACAAACTACCACCAACTTAATGACTTAAAGCAACACACATTTATTATCTTATAGTCCTGGAGGTCAGAAGTCCAAAATGGGTCCCAAAAGAACTCAAACTGGGCTAAAGTCAAGCTATGTTCCTCCTGGAGTGTCTAGGGGAGCATTCATTCTCTTGCCCTTTCCAGTTCCCAGAGGCCACCCACATTTCTTGGCTCATAGTCCACATCATCTTCAAGCCAGAATTGCATCACTTCAATCTCTGCTTTCATTGTCACATCCCTTTGTTTGACACTAACTCTCCCTCTTCCCTCTTTTCCTTATGAGAAAAGGGCCCACTTGGATAATCCAGGCCTCCTCATCTCAAGATCCTCCATTTAATCACATCTGCAAAGCCCCTTTTTGCCATGTAAAGTAACATATTTTTAGGTTCTTGGGATTAGGATATGGATATTTGGGGGAGGGGGACATTATTCTACCTATCACAGTAAGGCTAGACAGGTAGGTAAGTAGATAGATGATAGCTAGATGATGATAGATAGATAAATAGATAGATAGATAGATGATAGATAGATAGATAGATGATATATACACAGATAGATAGACAGATAGATGATAGATAAATAGATAGGTAGACAGATGAGACAGACAGCAGGTTTTGCCCAGTGAGAGTGAGCACTGTGGTGTGATGGGCTGGGAGACAAGCTACCAGCCTCTCTCCTGCCACAGTCGCAGGAGCTGAAAGCATAATCTTTATTCAGAGGCCCTCAAACACACATTGTCACATGTAAAACTGAGCACTAATCAAGAATCACCAACATCTGAGGAAAGTAATACCCGTGAAGATTAGAACTAATTCCACTAATGAGAACTAATACCTAATGAACTAGAAGAAGATAACTTACATTCAGTTTAATTACTCCTCCCAGGGAAATTTGAGAAGATATTACTTCCTAGAAAAAATAAACAACATAAGACCGTGAAATAAATAAAATTAGACATTAATAACAAGAGGATGAAAATGCTATCTGTTGAGTTAAAAATTTTAAAGCACCCTTTAAATTATCCTTAGGTTAAAGAGGGAAAAATTAAAATTACAAATTATTTTAAAAGTAAATAACAATGAAAGTATTAAATATCAAAACTGTGGAAATCTATCAACACAGTATCAGAAAAAAAGAATCTATTGCCTCAAATGTCTTTTTAGAAAACAAAATAGAAGCTATATGAAGGGAGATAACAAACCCCCAAAAAGTAGAAGACAGAAATTAATAAAGGAAAAAGAAAAAAAATGCCTGAAAAAAGTAAGCTGTTTAATACAAGCAAAAGCTGATTCCTTAAAAGGACTAACATATTACAAATATCTAACAAGTGTAGTCAAGCCAGTGGGGGTCAGGTTGGGGAGAGACACCAAAAAGTAGCATCAAGTTAGATGAAAGGAAAGGATGCCAAAACCGGTTTGGCTCAGTGGATAGAGCGTCGGCCTGCGGACTCAAGGGTCCCAGGTTCGATTCCGGTCAAGGGCATGTACCTTGGTTGCGGGCACATCCCCAGTAGGGGGTGTGCAAGAGGCAGCTGATCGATGTTTCTCTCTCATCGATGTTTCTAACTCTCTATCCCTCTCCCTTCCTCTCTTCCTCTCTGTAAAAAATCAATAAAATATATTTAAAAAAAAAAAAAAGAAAAATTTAAAAAAAAATTTAGATGAAAGGAGGTATTAGAGATGCAGAGATGGAAGAAGGGAATAATGGCGGCGGAATAGACAGACGTGTTCCGAGCCTTGTCCCGGAGCAGAAAGAAAGAACAGCTGAGGGTCGCACAAGGAGTGTTTGTTGGCCGGTTGGGAGACAGCTGAATTCCAGAAGGAGGTGGGGGACTGCTGAACGGGGTTCCCCTGACCTGGCAGCACCAACTGTGGCTGGGTCCCCTCCCGGAGCTGCGGGGTTGGACGCGGAGTCTGCGCCATCTTGATCCGGAAAGTGGAGCTTATCTGAAGCCTGAGAATCCACAACTGCGGCACCCCAGGAACAGCTGCGAGCCCCAGAACAACGCTCCCCAACTGGCGCAAGCACACGGGTTCAGAGGAGCTCTACACTCCACTACGGAAAGGTCAGATTTCGCCTGGGATAAGGTGAGGTCTCTGGTCCCGGCGGGAGAGAGGAACGCGCGTTTTGCGGGAGCTGGAGGACCAGGGAAGTCTGTGCCTAGAAAAATCCGTGGCTGTAGGGGCTGGCGTGATCTGTGATTGTGGAAAGGGGTCCTCAGAGCTGCTAAGAGAAGGGCACTCTAAAAAGCAACCCATTTTGATCTGAAGTGCAGGGACACCCTAAGAATTTCAGGCAGTCCAGACTTACGCGCAGCCCCTGAGTTCCCTGGGTGCCTGGGCTTACCCGCAGTCCCGGAATTCGCACAACTGGACTTTTTCCTCTTGAAATTCTTGCCTCTGATTACTAAGCCCAATACATAGGATCACCCAGTTGGGGACACCCTGGGAGACTGCAGGGGAAGGTTGTTATTCTGGAACCTGGGGATCGGAGCTGGGAGTGACCATCAGAGAGTCAGCTCTGAGGCAGACCACTCCCACAGGCCAGTGGCGAGTGCGGGAAAGAAGGCTCTAACACTGCCTAGAGAGGCCATAGATAGACCCGGAAGTTAATCCAGAAACACTGCCACCCAGGGGCTGAATCACAAATTGACTCTTGTGTAATCAAAAATAAAGGAATACGAGAAATTAAGACACACCGCCTGCTTAAAATCAGGACTGGCTTACAACACCGAAGAGCAGTGGATCGCAGGGAACTGCAATACTGTCTGGACTGAGAAACAGGCGTGCCAAACAGAAAAACAGAGGAAGTGAATGACCTTCACTACTTCACATTTTATTTTTACCTTTTATTTTTTTATTTTTTTATTCTTTTTTATTTTCATTTTTTGCATCTTTTAATCAAGAAACTTTTTTTTTTCTTTTTTCATCACTTGATTTTACCTTTTTAATTATTACATTTTTATTTTCAATCCGTATTATTACTACTGCTATTTTATCTTTTTTATTTTTTTTTTATTTTTAAGTGTCATTTTATTTTCTCTTCATTTTATTTTGGGATTAGGGTTCTACATTCTATTTCTATCTTTCCTTTAGCATCGTTTTACTCTATCTCAACTCTACCTTTAGGCCATCACTCTCTTCCTAACCTCCCCCTTTTCAGAGTCCTGTTTATCTTACCCTTTTACTGCTTTAGATTCTCCCTATTCTTTCTGTTTACCCCTTGTTAAAATTTCACCCTACTTACATATCTAATCTCCAATCCCCTGCTCCAAGTCCACATACACCTCTCCCTTCGCTGTCTGAGCTATCCATAAACTTGTCCTTCTCTCTGTCCTTTTGTTGTTGTTTGCTTGAATGTAGATTATATCCAATTTTTATGCTTTTTTGTGAGATTGTTTTGCTTATTCTTCTTTTGTTTATTTTTTTGTTTGTTTTGTGCTTCAGCTTTCCCTTGCCTCACTCCATATTAGTTGGTGTTGTAGTTTGTACTAATCCCCAGGCACTTGTTGCTGGCATTTGCTGGGATTAGTGATTGTTCTATTGGAGTTTTATCCCCAATATATTTAGTCTGTTCCCCTTTCTCTCTTAGTCACTTTCTTGTCTCTCTTACTTTTTTTTTTTTTCTTCTCTTTACTTTCCCTTTTCCCAATTTCATTTTCACACTCCTTTTTTCTTTTTTTTCTTTCTTTCTTTCTTTTTTCCTCTTCTTCTTTCTCTCCTATCACCTAATTTGCCTTTTTCTGGTGGTCACCTTTATTGGAGGTTATTAATATCGTGAATACATTCCTGTTCAGTGCCTTGTGAGTTGTACCTGGTAGTGCTGTATTTTGTGCCTTTAAATCAACCCAGGAGAGCGAGAACTACATAACCAGACACCCAGAGAAGAGAGACCATGGGGAGACAAAGAGGCAGCCCGCATATGAAAGAAAAGCAGGCAACACCAGAAAAGGAAGTAAACGAAATGGAGGCAAGCAACCTTCCAGAAAAAGAATTCAGAGAAATGGTCATAAGGTGGCTGAAAAGAATGGAAGACAAATTCGACAATATGAGCAAGAACCAAGAGGAAATGAAGAAGAACCAAGAAGAAATGAAAAATGACATCGCTGCTGTAAAGAACTCAATAGAAAGCATCAAGAGTAGACTAGAAGAAGCAGAGGACCGCATCAGTGAGCTAGAAGACAAGATGGAAAAAAATACCCAAGAAAAGCAACTTCTAGAAAAAAAAATTAAAAGGCAAGAGGAGAGTCTAAGGGAACTTTGGGACAACACGAAACAAAACAACATCCGCATAATAGGGGTTCCAGAAGGAAAGGAAGCTGAGCAAGGAATAGAAAACCTCTTTGAAGAAATAATGACAGAAAATTTCCCAGATATAGGGAAGAAAAAACACACACAAATCCAAGAAGCTCACAGAGTCCCAAGCAAAATGAACCCCAAAAGACCGACGCCAAGGCACATTATAATTAAATTGGCAAACAACAACGACAAAGTAAGAATCTTAAAAGCAGCAAGAGAGAGACAGAAAGTTACATACAAAGGAACCCCCATCAGACTAGCAACTGATTTCTCAACAGAAACTCATCAGGCCAGAAGGGAATGGAATGAAATATACAAAGTCATGCAAAGGAAGGGGCTGAATCCAAGAATACTGTACCCAGCAAGGCTGTCAATCAAAATTGAAGGTGAAATCAGGAGCTTCACAGACAAAAAAGGACTAAGGGAATTTATTACCACCAAACCAGCAATGCAAGAAATGCTAAAGGGTCTGCTGTAAAAAAAAAAAGAAATAGGAAGTGAAGAAGTAACACAGGGGTAAAGAATAGGAATGGCGACAAATAAGTACCTATCAATAATAACTTTAAATGTAAATGGATTAAATGCCCCAATCAAAAGACATAGGGTAACGGATTGGATAAGAAAACACGACCCATATATCTGCTGTCTACAAGAAACCCACCTCAGAAAAAAAGACGCACACAGACTGAGGGTGAAGGGATGGAAAAAGGTTTTCCAGGCAAATGGAACTGAAAAAAAAGCTGGGGTAGCAATACTTATTTCTGACAAATTAGATCTCAAACTGAAAGACATAACAAGAGATAAGGAAGGCCATTTCATAATACTAAAGGGAGCAATCCAACAAGAAGAAATAACTCTGGTAAACATATATGCACCCAATACAGGAGCACCCAAATACATAAAAAAACTCCTGGAGGATATCAAGGGAGAGATTGACAGCAATACAATCATAGTAGGAGACTTTAATACCCCACTATCACCATTGGACAAATCCTCTAAACAAAACATCAGCAAAGAAACATCAATCCTAAATGACTCACTAGACCAGATGGAATTAATTGACATCTTCAGAACATTTCACCCCAAAGCCACAGAATATACATTCTTCTCAAGTGCACATGGGTCATTTTCAAAGATAGACCATATGTTGGGACACAGGCAAAGTCTCTTCAAATTCAAGAAGATAGAAATCATATCAAGCATCTTCTCAGACCACAGTGGCATAAAACTGGAAATCAACTACAATAAAAACAACCCAAAGAAATCAAACACATGGAGACTAAACAGCATGCTATTAAACCATGACTGGGTTACCAGAGAGATCAAAGAAGAAATAAAAAACATCATGACAACAAATGACAATGAAAACACTACAATCCAAAATCTATGGGACACAGCGAAAGCAGTCTTGAGAGGGAAGTTCATAGCTCTACAAGCCTACTGCAAAAAACAAGAAACAGGGGTAATAAATTACCTAACCCAACAACTCAAAGAGTTAGAAAAAGAGCAACAAGAAAAGCCCAGTGTAAGCAGAAGGAAGGAAATAATAAAGATCAGAGCACAGATAAACGACATAGAGACCAAAGAAACAATACAAAAGATCAACAAAACCAAGAGCTGGTTCTTTGAAAGGATAAACAAGATTGATGAACCTCTAGCCAGGCTCACCAAGAAGCAAAGAGAGAGGACCCAAATAAACAAGATCAGAAATGAAAGAGGTGAAATAACAACAGATCCCGCCGAAATACAAAGGATTGTTAAAAAATACTACGAACAACTCTATTCCAACAAACTGGACAACCTGGAGGAAATGGACATATTCCTAGAAAAATATAACCTTCCAAAACTCAATCAGGAAGAATCTAAACATCTCAACATGCCAGTAACTATGGAAGAAATTGAAGCAGTCATCAAAGAGCTTCCAGCAAACAAAAGCCCGGGGCCAGACGGCTTCACAGGAGAGTTCTACCAAACATTCAAGGAAGAACTAAAACCTATCCTCCTCAGACTATTCCAAAAAATTCAAGAGGAAGGAACACTTCCAAGCTCCTTCTATGAAGCCAGCATCACCCTAATACCAAAACCAGATAAAGACAACACAATGAAGGAGAATTACAGGCCAATATCCCTCATGAATGTAGATGCCAAAATCCTCAATAAAATTCTAGCAAATCGGATCCAGCAGTACATCAGAAAGATCATACACCATGACCAAGTAGGATTTATCCCAGGAATGCAAGGATGGTTCAATATCCGCAAATCAATAAATGTGATACATCACATAAACAAATTGAGAGATAAAAATCACATAGTCATATCAATTGATGCAGAAAAAGCATTTGACAAAATCCAACACCCTTTCTTGATAAAAACTCTCAACAAGGTGGGAATAGAAGGATCATACCTCAACATAATAAAAGCTATATATGATAAACCCACAGCTAACATCATACTCAATGGGCAAAAACTAAAACCATTTCCCCTAAGAACAGGAACAAGACAGGGATGCCCACTCTCACCACTCCTGTTTGACATAGTACTGGAAGTATTAGCCACTGCAATTAGACAAGAAGAAGAAATAAAAGGCATCCAAATTGGAAAAGAAGAAGTAAAGCTGTCCTTATTTGCAGATGACATGATATTGTACATAAAAAACCCGAAAGACTCCATAAAAAAACTAACAGACTTAATAAATGAATTCGGCAATGTAGCAGGATACAAAATTAATGCCAAGAAATCTATGGCATTTCTATACACCAACAATGAACTTACAGAAAGAGAGACTAAAAAAGCAATCCCATTTTCCATTGCACCAAAAAAATTAAGATACTTAGGAATAAACCTAACCAAGGAGGTAAAAGACCTATATGCGGAAAACTACAGGTCCCTGAAAAAAGAGATAGAGGAAGATGTAAACAGATGGAAGAACATACCATGTTCATGGATTGGTAGAATCAACATCATTAAAATGTCCATACTACCCAAAGCAATCTATAGATTCAATGCACTCCCCATTAAAATACCAACGGCGTATTTCACAGACCTAGAAAGAACTCTCCAAAAATTCATCTGGAATAAAAAAAGACCCCGAATAGCCACAGCAATCCTGAGAAAGAAGAATAAAGTAGGAGGGATCTCAATACCAGATTTCAAGCTGTATTACAAAGCCACTGTCCTCAAAACAGCCTGGTACTGGCACAAGAACAGACATATAGATCAATGGAACAGAATAGAGAATCCAGATATCGACCCAAACCAATATGCGCATTTAATATTTGACAAAGGAGGCATGAGCATACAATGGAGTCAAGACAGTCTCTTTAATAAATGGTGTTGGGAAAATTGGACAGATACATGCAAAAAAATGAAACTAGATCACCAACTTACACCATACACAAAAATAAACTCAAAATGGGTACAGGACTTAAATATAAGACGGGAAACCATAAAAATACTAGAGGAATCCACAGGCAGCAAAATCTCAGACATATGCCAAAAGAACTTTTTCAGTGATACTGCCCCTAGGGCAATGGAAGCCAAACAGAAAATAAACAAATGGGACTACATCAAAATAAAAAGCTTTTGCACAGCAAAAGAAACCATCAACAAAACAACAAGAAACCCCACTGTATGGGAGAACATATTTGCAAATGGTATCACTGATAAAGGTTTAATTTCCAACATCTACAGGCAGCTTATACAACTTAATAAAAGGAAGATAAAGGATCCAATAAAAAAATGGGCAACGGACCTAAATAGAATCTTTTCGAAAGAAGACAGAAGGAAGGCCAAGAGACACATGAAAACATGCTCAAAGTCACTAATTATCCAAGAGATGCAAATCAAAACAACAATGCGATACCATCTCACACCTGTCAGAATGGCTATCATCAACAAATCAACAAACGACAAGTGTTGGCGAGGATGCGGAGAAAAAGGAACCCTCGTGCACTGCTGGTGGGAATGCAGACTGGTGCAGCCACTGTGGAGAACAGTATGGAGTTTCCTCAAAAAACTGAAAATGGAACTCCCATTTGACCCAGTAATCCCACTCCTAGGAATATATCCTAAGAAACCAGAAACACCAATCAGAAAAGATATATGCACCCCTATGTTCATAGCAGCACAATTTACAATAGCTAAGATTTGGAAACAGCCTAGGTGCCCATCAGCAGATGACTGGATCAGAAAACTATGGTACATCTACACAATGGAATACTATGCTGCCGTAAAAAAGAAGGAATTACTACCATTTGTAGGCACTTGGATGGAATTAGAGAACATTATGCTAAGTGAAATAAGCCAGTCAATGAAAGAAAAATACCACATGATCCCACTCATTTGGGGATAATGAAAAACATTATAAACTGATGAACAAAAAGATAGTTACAGAGGCAGTAAAGCATCAAACAGACTGTCAAATTACAGTGGTAAGGTTAGGGAGAGGTGGGGGAAATAAGAGATCAACTGAAGGACTTATATGCATGTATATAAGAGTAAGCAACGGATACAAAACATTGGGGGGTGAGGGCATGTATGGGAGTGGGGTGGGGGTGGGGGGCAATGGTAAGATATGTACACATATAATACCTTAATAAAAATTTGAAAAAAAAAAAAAAAAAAAAGAGATGCAGAGATGACTACCCTATATAATAAGAGAGGAATATGCTAATTATCTGTTATGCCATGAGGCGTAACGACCGACTGCGTAATGACTGGATCACAGATCTGCAGGAGGGTGGGGCAGCGAACTACCGCAGAGAGCTACAGGAGGGGGCAGGGCAACAAGCTATGAGGGGAGCAGAGGGAGAGGAGGGAGCTACAGGAGGGCAGGGCAGCAGGTGGAGAGCTAGAGGAGGGCGACAGAGAGCTACTAGCGCACGGATTCGTGCACAGGGCTACTAGTTAAATTATAATAATATTTCTTCTAATAAATTTGAAAATCTAGATGGCCCTACCGGTAGATGGTTCAGTGGTTGAGTGTCAACCTATGAACCAGGAGGTGATGGTTCAATTCCTGGTCAATGCACATGCCCTGGTTGTGGTCTCAGTCCCCAGTAGGGGGTGTGCCAATCAATGATTCTCTCTCATCATTGATGTTTCCTCTCTGAAATCAATAAAAATATTTTTAAAGAAAAAAAATGCAGTAAATAAACACACCAAAATGTAAATAATTGTTTCATTGGGATAACAGGGTAATTTTTACTGTGTTTTCTCCGCAGAGCTGGCAGCTCTAGTGACTGCACTGTGGTATATTGTGAGTCCCAATGTGCTTTAGGAGGCTGCAGCTGCAGAAACAGCTGATACCTCTGCGAGATAACTCAGCTCAGTGAGTCTTTGCTTTAACAAAAAAATTTCATCATAAAAGATTTTTAAAATAATAACAATGCATTTTTTAAATTTCTTTATTGATTACGGTGTTACATATGTGTCTTTATTCCCCCATTACTCCCCTACCCCCCTCATGCCCTCACCCCGCTGTTGTCTGTGTTCATTGGTTAAGCTTATCTGCATGCATATAAGTCCTTTGGTTGATCTCTCCCCCTTAACCCCACCCTCCCCTACCTTCCCTCTGAGGTTTAATCGTCTGATCGATGTTTCTCTGTCTCTGGATCTATTATTGTTCATCAGTTTATGTTGTTCATTATATTCCATAAATGAGTGAGATCATGTGATATTTATCTTTCTCTGCCTGGCTTATTCCACTTAGCATAATGCTCTCCAGTTCCATCCATGCTGTTGCAAATGGTAAGAACTCCTTCTTTTTTACCGCAGCATAGTATTCCATTGTGTAGATGTACCACATTTTTTTAATCCACTCATCTGCTGATGGGCACTTAGGCTGTTTCCAAATCTTAGCTATTGTAAATTGTGCTGCTATGAACATAGGGGTGCATATATCCTTTCTGATTGGTGTTTCTAGTTTCTTGGGATATATTCCTAGAAGTGGGACCACTGGGTCAAATGGGAGTTCCATTTTTAGTTTTTTGAGGAAACTCCATACTGTTCTCCACAGTGGCTGCACCAGTCTGCATTCCCACCAGCAGTGCACGAGGGTTCCTTTTTCTCCGCATCCTCGCCAACACTTGTCGTTTGTTGATTTGGTGATGATAGTCATTCTGACAGGTGTGAGATGGTACCGCATTGTCGTTTTGATTTGCATCTCTCGGATGATTAGTGACTTTGAGCATGTTTTCATATGCTTCTTGGCCTTCCTTCTGTCTTCTTTAGAAAAGATTCTATTTAGGTCCATTGCCCATTTTTTGATTGGGTTGTTTATCTTTCTTTTGTTAAGTTGTATGAGTTCCCTGTAAATGTTGGAGATTAAACCCTTATCGGTGATAACATTGGCAAATATGTTCTCCCATGCAGTGGGCTTTCTTGCTGTTTTGTTGATGGTTTCTTTTGCTGTGAAAAAAACTTTTTATTTTGATGTAGTCCCATTTGTTTATTTTCTCTTTGGCTTCCATTACCCTAGGAGCAGTATCAGTGAAGAAACTGCTTCTGCATATGTCTGAGATTTTGGTGCCTGTGGATTCCTCTAGTATTTTTATGGTTTCCCGTCTTATGTTTAAGTCCTTTATCCATTTTGAATTTATTTTTGTGTATAGTGTAAGTTGGTGGTCTAGTAATAACAATGCATTTATTTCAAAAGCAATATATATAATGCTATTTTCATTTGGGAACAGATCTTGCTGTTGAAATGATAAATCTGTGCTGTTTTCACCGGAAGAAGATAAAAATATTAAGAGGACAGCCAATGTAATATCTTGCTAGGAACAGCTTCCCAAACAACTCCTTGAGAACATTTTGCTTTATTTCATTTGCTGGCTGCGGTGGAGAGGGTCTCCCCTCTAGTCCCAATTCTGACAGTAATTACCTATAAGACTTTGAGCAAGTTATTTAACTTATCTAAGCCTCAGTTCTTACATCTTTAAAATGGGAGTGAGTTCTGGATGTGGACTCAGATTATAAGGAAGAAATGAGAAGAGTGTATGTTTTCAAGGATTTATCAAAGCACTGGACACAGACAGGATTGCAAAGTGGATGACTGAACTTCATGCCCCACTCCTCCACCAACCCACAGGTTCCTGAGGGAAATGTAAGTGTGGGGCAAGGCTGGCAGAATACCCTTCATTACTACGAGGCTGAGAACTCTAATGCACACGGTGCACGTGCACAACTCATTTGTCCAGACAGCCTGGCTTGTGGGTTCGAAGCCCGGTAAGTGGCCTCCATCACCCTTCTCTGTCAGCCCACGTGATCCTACAGCTCAGGTAGGAGGGACAGACCAATGCAGAAAGCACACAGGCAAATAAGGGTCTGCAAGCACAGCAGCCAAGGCAATAGGGCCGTTGCGGGCCTGCCCCCGGGAGAGCTGGTCAGCGCTTCACAGGCTGGGTGGTAAAAGCAACCCTGGCCAGTCTCACCTTTACACAGCGCAGAGCAAGATGCTGAAGGAGCCGAAACCGGTTTGGCTCAGTGGATAGAGCGTCAGCCTGCGGACTGAAGGGTCCCGGGTTCAATTCCGGTCAAGGGCGTGTACCTTGGTTGCGGGCACATCTCCGGTGGGAGGTGTGCAGGAGGCAGCTGATCGATGTTTCTCTCTCATCGATGTTTCTAACTCTCTATCCCTCTCCCTTCCTCTCTGTAAAAAATCAATAAAATATGTTAAAAAAAAAAAAAAAAAGATGCTGAAGGAGCACAGAGAGCAAGAGAGAGATGACGATTTCCGTGTTCCCTGAGCAAGAGAACTCAACCCTTTCGGGAGAACGATCCCAAGAATGTAGGCCCATATGCAAGCTCTGAACTCTGGTTCAAACAGTGGATCTCCCCTCCCTGGTGCAACAGAATGTGTTCAGACATGAGTGATGGGTAGCAAGGCTCTTCCTACAGGAGGTGCAGAGAAGGAGGCGGCAGTGAGGACTGCGGAGGATCCCCCAGTTGCTTCAAGATGCCCAGTTGAGCCCTGGCCCCTGTGGCTCAGTTGGTTGAGCATCATCCCATGCCCTGAAAGGTTGCCGGTTCAATTCCCATCAGGGCACATGCCAGGATTTTGGGTTCGATCCCCAGTAGGGGGCATGCAGGAGGCAGCCGATTGATCTCTCTCTCTCTCTCTCTTCAATACAAATGTATTTTTAAAAAACAACAACTCCCAGCTGAGGCATGTCAGCCATTTCCTGCTGGGACCTGGACTGATCTAAAGACTTACAAAGAGAAATAAAGAAAAGTCACCTCTTGGGTACAGCAACGGAGTAAGGAGCTACACAGTCCTGAGGCCCCGGATTCTGACCGTACTTCCTGTTCAGGCTCCATGATGCGGACTCTACTAAGAATCCTCCCTCCCCCTGAGGTGAGGCCTTGTCTTTCAACTTTCCAGGGCTTCTTGTTCTCATACCGCCTTCCATGGCCGGCAGGCTGCAGGAGGGCAGGCCTCACACGCTGCTGGGGGCCCACAGGGGTATTACTGAGCGCTTGGCTCCATCAAAGGAGGAGAGAACCACTCGGAGCCTGATGTGGACTCAGACTGGGGCCCACAGACTCTGCATCATTATCTACACAGCAAGACACATGATGCAGGAGCAGTGCAGGCCCTGTTCTTACAAAGGACGCTCATTTACACACGTTCTCTTCTGAGTGAAACTCTGTCCTCTCCAGCTCTTCCTTAGGGATGATTCTCCTCCCCTCCATGTCCTGCAGAAACAGCCTGTGTTCACAGCCTCAGACTGTTGTGGAGCGAACGCGAGTAAAGACCACTGGAGTCCAGACCAAATTAAAATTTAGGGAGCCTTTATTGCCAGCCGGTGACTGTTCTCTCTCCACGCAGGGAGATCAGAGAGCAGCCCCGACCCTTTGTGTCTGATCATATTTAAACCCATTCACCACATCCTGCTTTTTGCAGAGCAAACAGTCTAAAACAATTTAAAACAAAGCAGTTTTCCTTAATTAAAGAGCCAGCCCTATTTGCGCTTAGTGGTTATCTCGCTGCTGGCCTTGAAAACAACACAGTTCTATCCAATTAAAAAATGCACCTGGCATGGCATTGAGAGTATGGGTGTATCTAGTCTCTGGCCTACAAGGTCAGACAGCCAAGTTTATCTTCCTCATTATTCAAGCAGGCTAGAAAGCAAAGTTATTTTTTAGAATAAGAGTTCATCTAAAAAAACAGCAGAGAATTCCAAACAGTAGTTTTACAAAATAGGGGTTAGCCTTCTCAGTAGGAGGAAGCACGCTCAAAAATTCCCACTCTCCTACAAGACATCCCGCAACTTAACCAAGCGGCAGTGGGAACCAAGTGCTCAGCATTCCTTTGCGTCCTGATTTCATTAATATTTTTAAACTCGCTGTTACTTAATTTTCCTGTTCTTGCACCTGTTCACATATTTTATCCGGCAGGCAACCTGCCACATGTTGACCTATAAAATGAAAACCTGAAAACTAAAAAATAAACCAAGAGTCTGAATAAAACAAAAAATAATTTCAGTCCCTCTTCAGAGGTGGAGAGGAGGAAGTCTGTGCAACCACCAGTTGAATGGCTAACCTCTAAGGCCCTTCCCGTTCTGAGATCTGTGAGAGTGGCTTCTGCCTGGAAGGTAAGCCTCATGCACATAGGCCTAGCCCAGCTGTGGGCAAACTACGGCCCGCGGGCCGGATCCAGCTGTTCTATCCGGTTCTCTTGCTCTCCCCTCCGCTCCTTTACTTTGAATTTATATTCGTTCACACAAACACTCCATCCATGCTTTTGTTCCGGCCCTCCGGTCCAGTTTAAGAACCCATTGTGGCCCTCGAGTCAAAAAGTTTGCCCACCCCTGGCCTAGCCTCATTCATTGCCAGGATCTGTACCCCTTCCCCTCCGGTGGGGCGGGAAAGGAGTGCAGCGGGGGCGGGGGGGGGGGGGGGGGGGGGGAGGCGGGTCTGGGTGCTACCTGACTCCAACCTGCAGCTCCATCCTCTCCCAGTCTCTGGAGCTAGTCCTGTCTGGAGGCAGGCCTGAGAATTTCATCCTGACCATGTCGGTATTGTCCCTTTAGACTGTCAGGGCCCCAAGGGCAGGGACTGTGCCTCTGCACTTCCCCTGGCTCAGGCCCCAAACACAGCAGGTTCTCAGTGAATGCTTGCTCAATAACTGAGGGGCTGTGGCTCCCTGTGCCTGAGCCCTGTCCGGCAGCCTTCCCTGCAGCCCCACTGGGGCAGACACTGGGAACTGGCCTGTTCCGGCCCCTTTATGGTGCTCGAAACAGAGGCCGCCAAACTAGAAACACGGTTTCCAAAGCTCTTTTTATCTAGGTCCTAAATGTGATTTAGTTTCTCTAATCAGATGCGCTGGTCTGAGGCTTCATTCAGAATGGAGTCGCATGGGGAGAGGGACAACGCCTGAGGCATCACGTTTCTGTGTGCGCGGAGCTGAACCACAGCTGTGGCGACAGCCTCCTGCTTCCCCGGCCTCCTGATTTTGGCAAAGCCAGAAACCCCGTGGTGTGACTGTAGGGAGTCATTCCTGGCGGAGAAACTCCATTTACTTCCTGTTCCTTCAGCCCCTCCCCGCCCCCAAGAATTCTGTTTGCCATCATGTTTTCCATAAACCCCTTTCTGCTTCACCGGGTAGAACAGATTCTTTTTCCTCCAACTACAACCCTCACTCCCTGTCAGACTGCTCCTGGCCTTCCACCTTCCTAAGTTAATCCCCCAACTCAAAGCCCCACACCCTTCGTCACGGCTCAGTTTACCTTCACCCCACTCTGTTAGGGAGGAAGCGCTTGCCCTGCTCAGGGGCCCTGGGCTACATGCTGGAATTATGGGCATGAACAGGACCTAGTCCCTCACTGCGTAATCGAAGAATTGATCAATCAGAGTAGGAAACCCGAGGAGGGGTTTAAATGTTCCAGGCAGGTCATCTCCGTTCCACGCGTGTTCCCTGAGCACGACTCTGAGCATCTTCTGGAAAGTGAAACAAGGGCGAGCAAACGTTTCACGAGATGAGGCTTTTTAAATCTTACCCGGAGCAAACAGCATCCGTCACCACAGCCAGGCGGACTTCCTGAAGCACAAGCGCACGCGTGGCCCACCGACGCTACCCTGCTTCTTCACAAAAAAGGCTCCGCTCATTGCTTACCACAATGCAATGGACACTCAGAGTCTTACCCGCACGCGACTGCTCGGGGAAAGAATGCTGCTTCTCTTGGAGATTCCAAGGACTTTGTGCCATTCCAACCTTACCTCCTACTAATCTCTCCATTCATCCTAAGGCTTGGGCACAGCTAACTTCCACCATCGCCAAAACATGTCCTGCCGTCTCCCTCTAACCCACCAGACTGCTCCCTTGACTTGTCGAAATCCACGGCTCAGCTGAATGCCATCTGCACCACAATGCTTTCAAGCGTCCCCTGGATACAGGATCAGCTTGTCCCACATCTGTACCGTGGACCCTTGACATTTACAGATTTTAACATTCTCCACTTTGAACATTGTCAAACCACCCTAAAGGTCCAAGACACAGACTAATTTGGAAATTTGTTGAGGAGGGAAGTTAAGTCACACAGCTGCTAGGAGGCTGGTATATAGGAAAGTGTCACTCAGCCAGGAGGGTGGTGACAAAGTTGGGTATAAAGGAGGCCCTGGAGGCTAAAGAGGACAGAGAATAGTGGTGCTTCTTCCTATTTCCACTCTCACCGTTACCCCGCTCTGTTAGAGAGGAAGGGCTGGTAAGGGATGGGAATCAAGTCACTGAATCCCATCAACAGGTCTGAGGGCATCAGGCGATGCAGGCCAGGCGCTCTAACAAGGGAAAAGGGGAAGGCTATGTCGGGGAGGGGAGTCGGTCAGGGACCCAGGGGCCCAGGACAGAAGCCCGGCCAATCAGAAAGCAGGGCTCCAACACCAGCCATCAGGTAGGAGCTTGAGGTCTTAGGGCCCGAGAGCTGACCAGGCGCCCAGAAGCCAAACATGGTATTTCCATACTCTTTTATGATACCTGTAGCTCAAGCCTAGTGGGGTCACAATATTTCTGTCATATTTTTTTTTTCCAAATCCTGTGGAAGAATATACAGCACCCATCAAATGCAGAGATCCGAAAAGGCCTTGGTATGTAGTTTCAGAAATGTGAACTTCTACTGGACTTGAGGAGAGCCTCCATCACAGCACCCATCGCCTGGGGGGAGGTGGGGATCCCGCTTCTCCTCCACTAGACTGGCCAGGGCTTTGTCCAGGCGGTCCTTGCGGTTACCGAGGGGACCACAGACCAAAGTGGAGCAATCATGGCATTTGTCCACTTGACCGTGCTAAGTGGTCCAGGAGTGAAATTGAATCCAAGCTGGCCTGTGACTCTTTTCCCTTTGGATGTTTGAACTGAGAACAGAGGACAGACACTCAGTCAGTTTCTCTCTGATGGTGACGTTAGATATAAAACTTCTGAGATGCCAGAGGCTGTTTCCTATCCTATGGAAAAAGTCAGTCTGCAGTCCAATAGAAATAATAATACTAACAGCTAACACTATTTAAGCACCTTCTATGTGCTTAAACCAGGGACTATGCCAAGTCCTTTATGTGCAGTAACTCACTGAGTCCTCATAACAACCCCAGGAGGTAAATAATATGATGATCCTTGTTTACAAATGAGAAACTGAGGCAAAGCCAGGGTAAGTAACTAGCTCACTATCACTCGACTAATAACAAAGCCTACGGTCTCTGGCTCCAGAGCCCATCATCTTAGTCACTAACCTGCCCTGGAGAGCTGGCAGGCAGAGGGAATAACAATGAGATGGCAAGAGCCTGGTCACATTGCAGCCCTGTTCCAGCTCTCCCAGGCTGCTGGGCCTGTTCTGCCCCATGTCTGCAGAGGAGGACGTCTATGCCCCCAGCGCAGGGTTGGTTCTCAAGGTGAGTTTCTGTCACTAGCAACCAAAGAACTCCTGACAAGCATGTCTCCCCAGCATGTCGCATGGTGCCCACCAACAACCTTCTTAGCCTGCATCTCACTCATCCCTTCTCAACTGGACACCAAAGTGAGAGTCCAACTCCACATGAAATCATCTTCCTAAAACACTCCAATATCCTTCTAGTGCCATGGGGGGGGGCGGAGGGGGGGGGGGAGTCGAGACCTCTCTGTGTAACCTGCAAAGTGCTTCATTTCTCACCATTCCCCGGTCCCTGCCCCCTTCCCATAGCGATCTACAACTAAATTCCTGGGGCCTCATGTGCTCTTCTCCCCCAACTCTACCATTATTTTATCTAAGTTCACCCCAACTGATCACCAGTACTGTCTGCTTTGGGTCCTGCTACCCTCTCTTCCTCAGACTGAAGGCCAAAGACAGAAGCTCAAGACCTTAGCCCTCCCAGGTAAGGACTGCTCACCTGGCTGACCCCCAAACACTGTACCCCCGTCATTTCTTTCCACTGTGCTTCAACACTGGGATTCTGCTACCTAACAGAAATGACGGATGAGAAAGTCTCCTACACAGAGCCTAGAACATAGCAGTTGCTCAGTGTGTGATATTGCCCTCCTGCCTCTCTTCTCCTCCTGGGAACCCTATTATTGAAGGGCTGTTATCCTCAATCTGTTCCCCATGACAGCATCTCAGAACAGACTCCCCACTTCATATGCCCTAGGGCATATCTGAGAACTGTCCGACCTCCTATCCAAGTCCTGGGATCGGACAAGAATGGTTCAAGTTCTAATGCCTTAGGTCAAGGTGGGTGCTACTTTGGGGTCTGGGTCTCCAAGGGCCCAGCGGTAAAGAGAGAAGCGTTTCAGAGGCTGGCACCCAGCAGACCCGACAGGGCTCGCCCACACAGCACCTTTCCCTGACCTGAGAGCCGCTATAAAAAGAACAAGCTCAGAGCAAGCTGTTCTGGAAACACCGCTCCATCTTCACAGCAATTCTATTTGTGTCGGCAGAAGAAAGAGAGTTGGAGCATCCCATTCTGGTATAATTGGAACAATTACCCCTTAAATGTGATAATTACAGTTTGATCATTTTGTAGGCAAAGGGAAGATTGGTTCCAAGATTTTCTCCTCCTTGTTGGAATTTTCTGTGAGGAAACGGCTTATGTTCCAGAGCCATGGGCTTCATATGTCAGATCCAGATGTGAATGCCTTCCAGTGCCTACCTTTCCAAAAGAACATAAATTCTGAAATTTCTCTTCTGTACTGTGCTGCTAAATTTAGGATGAGACAAGGCAAATTTTTGGATAATTTAAGCCAGAAGAACTAGACTCGTTACATGTGAGCATCAACTTAAGAGTTGATATCTAGCCTACCCATGTTCTTGTAAATCTGTAGAGGACACCCTTTGTCAACTCTAGGTCTTCCTAGAGATGCGTGCTGGAAATGGCATATGTGCTGCCCCTGCCCTCGCCTGCATCCATAGCAGACAGTGCCAATCAACAGTGATATTCTTTCCTGCTGCATCACACAATTTGATGCTTTGTTCTGAGCAGTCAATCGAAGGGAGTTGTCCTAAAGATGAAACCTATTTGCCACCTCTGTACTAGATGTTTGGTTTTCTTGAATACATGAAAAAAACACAGCCTCTTGAGGGATGAGAGGTCATATGTCTGAGAAGTTGCAATTTCCCAATTTGTGCCCTGTGCCTAGGAGAATAAATGGTGGAAGGGAGAGTGGTAGAGGTGACTTCTCTGTACAGTGAGCAGTATGTTCAATTCTGAACTCCACCACTTACCTGCTCTGTGACCTGGGACAGGTAACTTTGGCCTTCTGAACCTCAGTTTCCCCATCTTCATGGAGTTGCTAAGGAGTTCACAAGAGCTAATGCATATGAATAAGCTCATATAAGGAGGTAAAGCAACACCCAAATATAAGTTCTTTGGGGAAGAACTGTGGTTGGGGAGGGGAGGACACAGGTCATGGTACAGCTCTGGTGAGATTTCCCAGTTCTTCTAGCTCCCACTGCAGAAATTGGGCCCCAAAGGTGAGGAGACCCTGAAGTCCTATTTCCCAGTAGGTCTTTGTGAGATCCAAGTAGCCAAACCCCACAGTGAGAAAGGCTTCTCTGATGCCACACCTCAATGCGAGCTGTGGACAGTGTGGACTCCTTGTGGACTCTGCCAGGCGAGGGATCATCCCTGGCCAGGAAAGAGGGGCTCTCAAAAGTCTCCCAGCTCAGCATCTAGGACAAGGGACCTAGGTGAAAACCAGGCTGTGACTCCTGAAAGTCCACATTGAATAAGTGAGCAAAGAGCAGGCAAAGACCCTTTCTTTTCAATGCCACTCCCCAGCCTAACGCCCGTGGGTGACTCCACTTTACCCACTGATGAAGTCAAAGCGACCTTGAGGGCCAGCCCCACCTTTACCACCTTTAGCATCTGACTCCCTCTACCCACAACCCATTGCTCCAACCGCTCTCTCAGTTCCTGGACAAGACAGGCTCTCTCACACATACTTCCTGGCTTTTGCAAGTATTGTTGCCTTTTGCACACAACATACCCACACCACTGACCACCAAATCCACTTAACTAAAATACTTTTCTAGTCATCCTTCCAAGTGGAAGTCTTTCCAGGGTAATATCATCCTCTCTTATGCATTCCCCTCCGCGGTCTATACTTCCCTTCATCATAGTATTGATTACAGTTAGACTGACAGTAACCTGAAGGTAGGACTGTGTCTTCTGTCTTTAGCCTCATGGCTTAGCACGTTGCCTGGCACAATGAAGAGTCTTCAGGAAGAATTAGTTGAAGGAATAAATAAGTCATCAACAAGAGTCACTGTCAGATATGATGTAACAATGCAAAGTATATAATGCTTTAACAGTCCTTCCTTTTTCTTTTAATCATTCTTCCCTTTAATTCATTATAAACAGCAAACGTGTAATTGGGTGTCATCGCCAGACCCCTAGTACAATTCAGGAAAAGCCTTTTCCCCAGATTTGTGGAGACAGGGGTAGGTGGTCACTTTCAAGCCATGATAAATATATATATATGGCTAATATGCAAATTGTCCACTCAGGAGTTCAACTGGGAGTGCGATTGCTCGCTATGATGTGTGTTGACCACCAGGGGTGGCACAGAACATGGCAGGCGGTCAGTGGCAGCAGCAGGGTGCTGAGGGAGCGAGGGAAGGAGGAAGTAGGAGGTGGGGAGGCCAGGCCTAGGGACCCCACCCTGCACGAATTTCGTGCACCAGGCCTCTAGTATTAATATAAAGTAACACAAAGCTTTTGTAACAATGGGCTCCTCTGACTCATAAACTGTAAAATGAGTTGCAGAAATAAGAGCAAAGGATTGTCCTCTGTTCTGTCCTCATACTCCCTCTAGTGTCTAGAACTGCAAGTAAGCTAAGAAAGGAAATGGAGACCACTGGGTCCCTTGCAGTCTCTCTGTCTCATTCACCTGCTTCCCAAAGTACTCTTCCCACCTACTCCAGGAGAAAAGGCCTGACTCACGTGAGTGGTCCAGGCTGCATCTTCTCTCCTTGAAGTCACCAAAGCTACAGTCACTGTGCTGGAAGGCCGTTGGCCATCTCATGCAATTGTGTCCAACCTGAGTCCCCAAACCTCTGGGCCTCAGAGGAAAGAGCACTGGGGTCCTGGAGAGGGTTCTGGAATTTCAAAATGTCTGAAGAAACTGTACCATCACTGGAGATAAAACTGAAAACCACCAAAAAAATTGGCAAGTGCCTTTGCCTTCAGCTGAAATGTATCGGCTTGGTGTTGGATCAGCATTGCTTATGGCACTAACAGTCTTGAATTCACTGAATATAGTAAAATAAATGATGGCTTCCTACATGTGGTTGATAATGACTGTTTAAATTTGAGGCACATAGGGTAAAAATTAATAATAATGAAAGTGCTCCTTCACAATGAAAAATCCAGGACCCACTTCTCTGCCCCCCTACTGGCCTCTGAGGTTCGGATAAACTAGGCTGCTTTCAGACAGGGAGCATTTCTCAGGGCCAGGCCACCTCATTGGGCATTTGGAGGAGAAATGCTTTATTAGCCTGGACCAGTGAAGGCCAAACAGTTACTTTCTGGAAAGGCACTCCTTTTAAAAAACTGGCTTTTATCACTCGGCTCAAAAACTTTTGAAGTCTTCTGAGTCTACTGTATGAAACCCAAGTTTGTTGGTCTTTTCTATTCTTCTTTTTCTCAGATTTCTGTCCTCCAATTCCACCCAGTCACCCAAATAACTCCTTGTGTCCCAGACTAACAGGTCTCCTCATTCAATTGTGACTATGTTTTGAACATTTACGTATTCATCCAGCACATACTTACCGCAGGCTCATATTGGCCCAGGCATTGTACTAGGTGTTGGAGAAAACAGTGACAGACATGTTCTCCACCTTCATGGAGGACACAAAAGAGGAGTGCAGAGACATGGGAAGGCTGGCTTGCTATAGGAGTCCACAATGAAAAAATGAAATCTACATGTGGAGAGTGGGGAGCCTCCTACAGAAGTGGCATATAAACTGAGATCTAAAGGACAGGAAGGAATTAACCAGGTAGAAAAGAGGAGAAAGGTTGAGAGAAGACAATGTGCAAAGCTGTGAAGTGGGAAAGAGCATGGAGATTATTAAACCATCCTTGCTCATTCCATCCTCTCTCCTATACTTCTGCCCTACAATCTCCACCTAACAAAAACCCTTAAGACAGGGCTCAAACCTTATTTCTTACTGATAACCATAACCGAAAAGTATAATTCTCAACTAATCCGAAGGATTTGTTTTCTGTAATCTTTATATGACACTAATCTATTACTGCCTTGTGTGGAAGCGATATACTTGTTCCTTTCTCCCAGCTATATTACAAGTTCTTAAAGAGCAGAAATCTTTGCACACAGGAATAAATCTAATCGTTATGTTTCTGAGTTGTTTCCTTACATTCCTCAATGTAACCTTAAACCTGGCTGGTACTCTGTGAGTAAAATGGAAAGGATGGGAAAAAAAATGTTTTAAGTCCAGAATAGGGCAATGATTGTCAAGGACTGTGAAGGATCTGAGATCTTATCCTATTTTCAGGCTAACTAGTTAGCCTGTCCCAGTTGCATGGATATTGGCAAAAGACATGAGGATCCTTGGCCAGAAACAAAGGACATAATTACTCATGGCACAGCGAGCTACATGAGCATCAGCATATTTGTGCCAGTTCCCAAGTCTCATGGGGATGATGCAGATGGACCCAGGAATGTACCTGAGTATCCAGTGGCTTGCATTACAGAGAGAAACCCTGAGCTAGGAAAAGCCAAATCTTTTTTACTAAGCAGCAAGCATGAGGCCTACTGCTCCAGAGGGAGATTATATTTCCCAAGGCTGCTCATCATACAAACTTCCTTAAAAAAGAGAGTCCATGCCCTAGCTGGTTTGGCTCAGTGGCTAGAGTGTCAGCGTGCGGACTGAAGGGTCCTGGGTTTGATTCCAGTTAAGGGCACATGCCCGGGTTGCAGGCTTGATCCCTAGTAGGGGTCATGCAGGAGGCAGTCGATCAATGACTCTCTCTCTCATCATTGATGTTTCTATCTCTCTCTTCCTCTCCCTTCCTCTCTGAAATCAATAAAAATATATTTTTAAAATAATAATAAAAAGAGAGTCCATGACAAAATGCAGAGAAGGCCTCTGTACGGGAGGTACGAGAGACCCATGGAGAACTACCTCCCAACATTGAGCAAGATCAACAGGTATCCTATCTAATAAAAAAGTGATATGCAAATTAACCATCACTCTGCTACACCCACAAGCCACGCCCACCAGCCAATCAGGAGTGAGTATGCAAATTAACCCAACCAAGATGGCGGCAGCCATGGAGTGAGCAGGAGGTTTGGGTTTCCCCAGCAATGGAGGAAGCCAAGCTTTCCACACACCCTTGCAGGCATAGGCCTCCACTCAAGGCTACAAAGTTTCAATTATAGAAGATAAATAAATCCCAACAAAAATGGCAGCAGCCACGGAGCTGGAGAGAGCAGGAGGCTTGAGTTGCCCCCGGTGATGGAGGAAACCAAGCTTCCGCAGCCCTGGCCTGCCTTGGCCTCCGCTCAAGGCTACAAAGTTTCAATTATAGAAAATAAATAAATCCCAATAAAAATGGCTGTGTCCATGGAGCGAGCAGGAGGCTTGGCTCCGCTAAAGGCTACAAAGTTTCAATTATAGAAGATAAATAAATCCCAGATCCCAGGGTCTCCACTTGGGTCACCAGGGGGCGTGGCCAGCCTGCAAACCACCACTGGCCCCTCGCCCAGGCTGCCCCACACCCCAAGGGAACCCCCACCCTGATCCAGGACACCCTTCAGGGCAAACCAGCTGGTCCCCACCTGTGCACCAGGCTTCTATCCTATCTAATAAAAGATTAATGTGCAAATTGACCATCACTCCAACACACAAGATGGCTGCCCCCATGTCATCAAAGATGGCTGCCCCCATGTGGACACAAGATGGCCACCACAAGATGGCCAGCAGGGGAGGGCAGTTGGGAGGGACCAGGCCTGCAAGGGAGGGCAGTTGGGGGCGATCAAGCCTGCAGGGGAGGGCAGTTAGGGGTGACCAGGCTGGCAGAGGAGGGAAGTTGGGGGCGACCGGGCCTGCAGGGAAGGGCAGTTGGGGGGGACCCAGGCCTGCCGGGGAGAGCAGTTGGGGGACCAGGCCTGCAGGGGAAGGCAGTTAGGGGCAAACAGGCTGTCAGGAGAGCAGTTAGGCATCAGTCAGGCTGGCAGGGGAGTGGTTAGGGGGTGATCAGGCTGGCAGGCAGAAGCGGTTAGGGGCAATCAGGAAGGCAGGCAGGCGAGCAGTTGAGAGCCAGCAGTCCTGGATTGTGAGAGGGATGTCCGACTGCCCGTTTAGGCTCGATCCTACCAGGAACGGGCCTAAACGGGCAGTCGGACATGCCTCAAGGGGTCCCAGATTGGAGAGGGTGAAGGCTGGGCTGAGGGACACACACCCCCGTGCACAAATTTCATGCACCGGGCCTCTAGTTATTAATAAAATAGCTACTGTTTACTGGATGTTTACATGTGCCATGTACTGTGCTAAGCATTTTATATGTATTAGCTCCTTTATTCTCTCAACACGCTTATAAAAAATATTAACAAATTTATGGGAAAATAGTTTTATAAATTAAGACTTGCAGCATACAAAAAGGAGATTTTGGAAACACACGGAAATATAAAGAGGTCTCAGGAAGCAGCTAAATCTATTAGCTCCACTCTCATTCCATCTGCTACCCCTGCTGCTGCCCACTGGGCAGAATATGGCTGTCCCAGCTCTATAGTTCCAGCCAGTTTTAGTGAATGATTAATAATCCCTGAACCCAATAGCCAATTCCACGAAAGAGAACAGGATTGGTCCAGCTTTGGTCACTGACTAATCAACACTTGTATTTCTGTTGGGGAGTCTTACAGTAATATAAACAATAGCCAGTATTAATAAATAAAAAGGTGTGCTTTTTTATTATCATTACATTAAGGTAAATAAAAATACTGTGGTCCCACTTACTGGTCTGTATCTTCCAGTGGCTGTGAACTCCTCCAGCCTAGGGAACATATCATTTAACAGAATTATAATCGTATTAGAAATACACAATTGACCCTTGAACAGCACTGGCTTGGACTGCACTGATCCACTTACACACCAATTTTTTTTCCAATAAATACAGTCAGACCTTGTATCCATAGGTTTCACATCTGTGGATTCAACCAAGCTTGGATAGAAAACAGTATTTTTACATTCACAACCGCGATTCCCAATTGTAGATGGAAAATACCATTTTTGGTCCCCAACTGGTTGAATCTGTGGATGGGATATTGTTTTCATTTCCCTCCCTTGCAGACCTTGCCCATCCCCTCTCTACTGCAGAGTCAAATGTTATATATAGATTTTGGACTAGGCTGGGATCAGCACTCTGAACCCCAACCCCATTGTTCAAGGGTCAGCTGTGTGTGTGTGTGTGTGTGTGTGTGTGTGTGTGTGTGTGTGTGTGTGTGTAAATGTTTCTGTCGCTAAGAATTTTTTAAAAATACTTAATGGTTGCATATTATTCCAACTTGGAACATTTCTGCAAGTTACTGAATCACTTTTGCATATTTAGATAGTTTCAAGTTTTTCACTATAAATAACACTGCAAGGACTATAAATTTTAAGTCTTAGCTACAAGTGTAATTATTTTTTCTTAGGGTATATTCTTAAAAGTGAAACTTCAGCTCCTCACTTTTTAGAGTTTTCATATATATTATTAAATTGCTTTCCAAGTATGTTGTACTAATTTACACTCCTGCTTAATTGCATACTTGACAGCATTAATATTATCACTTTTAAAAATCTTTAAAGGTTTTTCCTTAATTGGTGAAATTAAACTATTCTTTCTTATTTATTTTCAATTTTTAGTAGCCATTTATATTTCCTCTCTATGTATTACCTGTTAAAGCCCTTGCTGGCAGGAATGTTCTTTTAACGTGCCTGAGTGGGTAGAATAGTGCTTTTTACATAGCTGACGTTCCCAAAACAGCAAGGAACTTACTATTTGGATAATTACGAGAATAATTAAGCCATTAAAAACTAATGATTGCTGCCACCTTAGATACACACACAAAAAAAAGTGTATTAGCTCCGCAACTACTGTGTGTTGTTATTTTCAGCATTTTACCAAGTGGAGCAAAGTCTGAAGGAACTGAGGTCTGAGAGGGATAAGTGGTGAATATCATCAGATGCACCCTAGAAGCAGAGGAATTCAGTTTCCCTGAAGAGGGACTCAACCAGCTCAAGTTCCTCCTCCTGTGCACCAGAGGGCGAAGCTGCAGGATGTAAGGCAGCAAGAATGAGGAATTCTCTGGACTACATTTCCCAGAAGGGTTCTACGTGACCCACCCCCCTACTCCCACCCCCCAGAAGGCCTAGCGGCTAAGGACTTCAGGTCCCAGGTTGCTGTGGGGCTAAATGTGACTCCCATCTCCCAGAGACGCAAAGGCGCAATGGCTGCTAGTTCTCCAGGGTTATTCTGCTGTTGAACTGTACCTCATTGCCAGGAAGCGGGCGCCAGAAGGTTCAAAGACAAGATCCCGCTTCTTTAGGGCGGTAACGGCGCGTAGGGGCTGGGAAGGGGTGGTGGGCGAGGCGGAGCCGCTCTGACCTATGCCAGTGAATTGTGGGTCCGTCTGTGAGGAGGCCCCACTTTGCGGAGCCGCTGTGCGAGCTGGCGCTGGTCAGCACTGTTGCGTCCTGAAAACTACATTTCCCAGCATCCTCGCGGCGCCAGAACTACCGTGCCCGAAAGTCTGAGCGTGATCCACCCAGCCTTTCGCTTCCTCCCGCTGACCGGGAAACTCGGGATATGTGGGGTCGCAGTGTCTGGCGGCTCCTGCGTTCTGAAAGCCTCGGGGGCCGCCGGGTTTCTACGCCCCGCGGGCGTTTCTCGCCGGCTCTGCGGAGAGGTGAGGAAGGCCCCGTGTCCCGAGGTCGGGGTGCGTCCAAGAGAAAGGATGCTCCAGCGAGCCCGAGACCAGGGTGCGGGTGCCACGCCCTCCTGCCCGGCGCTCTCCTGGTGCTGGAGACCCTGCTGCCGGGCCTCGCCTCGGTTGGCAAGGACTGAGGGGAGGACTGCCTGCCCCTCCTGAGAGCGAGCCTCTGAAGGCCGGGCTTTCCCGCCCGGCGGCACCACGAGAGCCCCGCCAGGCTTCTTTCTGAGCTCTCCTTTCCTTTTTACTGTCATAGAGCCGGTGACCCCCGCCTCTCGTAGGTCTGTCAGGTGCCAGCGTAAGGTAATCGGTGTCGGGAGAGACTGATTTCCCCCGTGGCCTGTTCAAATTTAGACTGTTATGTAGGTGCTGGCCTCAAGCCCAGGTTATTGGGAGGCTGCAGCATATGTCAGGCCTGCTTTATGCTCGCTGTGATTTTGAGTACTCCGCGATCAGTAGTAGCCGTTCAAAAACAAAACAGTGTGGATCCTGGAACTTACAGGTTGAACTGTTGGCACCCCTGTTAGCAATGTGTCCAGAAGGACAGCTGACTTTATTCTGAGAGAGGTTTTCAGAACCTCCCCCCCACACACACCACCACCAATTTTTAAACCTGTTAAGGTTGTCCACAGAGTGGGCGATTGGCACTAATATTAGCATTCTGTGTCCACCTGGAATCTCCAGTGCCAGGTGAAATGAGCCAACCAGTACCCACTGTATTTTGTGCTGTTTTGCGCATTGCTCCATTTTACTCACAGTAAGACCGCAGTTGTTGATTCCCCCATAAGACGGCTGTTCAGCTGCCAGGGTCCTTCACAACCTCTTTGGTTCTATATTTAGGTGTTTAACTTGCATGCACATTAGATGGCCTTTACAAAAAGGAGGTAGCATTTTTTGAACCCTGGGAAATCACCCCAATCTCAGTCCTATCTGTGTAAACTTTTAGAGGTGAACTTTGTTTACATATTCAAATGAAAACAATATTAAACCGTTTTAGAGAACTTTGAAGTGCATATAATACTGATAATACATCACCATAAGTGAATTATAATGCTTCAACATATTTATTGAGTTATGGCTCTTGAATCTGTTGGAGAAACCTTAAGTGGCCCCTTACTCTTTTCATCATTTGAATTGAGTTTATATTTAGATTTTTTAAAAATCTATTTCCTCCCTACTAACCTATAAAGTCAATGAAAACATGTTATGTCTGATTTTGCTCATCATCCCCATGCCTTAAAAATTTGTGCTTTATTGAAACAGGACATATATTTTTAAAATGTGAAACTTCCTAGAGCTTTGGTGTTAACAGTAAATACTCCAGCTTTTAAAGTCAAATTCACTGATTCAACAATAAAATATTTTAGCCAGACTATTTTTCAACCACTGTTCTAGGTATTAAAAAACAACAACACAGTAATGAAAAACAGAGTCAGGGCCTCATGGAGTTTATATTGTGATTCAGAGAAACAAACGGTGCATGATTTCAGATTAGAACTGAGAACTATGTGGGAAATAAACTGAATATGTAAGAGTGTGGGAGTACAGAAAGCTACTTTGGATGGGGATATAGGTATTAAAAATTCTCATAGCTCTATAAAAAACTTGAGCACTGAGGCAAGTTGGGCAATTTATGTTCTCCAGTAGAGATGTGGCAGTGATAATCAAAGCTTTTGATGTATATTATTTTAGAATGACTCTTAACAAACATTTCTAAATACTAAAAGAAGGAAACATTTATTGAATGTTTGTTATGCCAAATAATGATAGACACTTTCAGATAAAAGAGTCAGGGGCTCAAAGGAGTCAGTTATCTTGCCTGAAATTACAGAATTCCTAAGTAGAAGAGCTGGAACTGTATTATAAATAAATGGGGAAAATGCTTTAAAAGCTAAAGTATGCTGCTTCTATTAGTTACAACAAGAAATAAAAATATTGTCTTCTCTTTTCAGACTTCTTAACCACCACAACCAAAGAAGGACATGATATAAGGCGAGTGGACATAACTCCTTTAGAACAAAGGAAATTAACTTTTGATACCCATGCATTGGTTCAGGACTTGGAAACTCATGGTGAGAAACATGGGTATCTCTTGACAGAAGTAAATTAACACCACTCATGATATATTACCTAGTCAAGACAATATCACTGTTAGGAACAATTAAGAGTCACTATTTAAATGTAAGTGCCATCCAGACAATGGAATATTTTATAGTCATAAAAAATGGTATTGCTTGATTATGTTCAAGTATGTAAGTGGAAAAAGCATTATGTAAAATTACATGTATAGAGTGATTCCAATTATGTAAAAAAGAAAAACACAAGAGTTTCTAGGCTGATACTGAAGTCCATGTGGAAGTACAAGGACAATGTTTAAGAACAGCAAAAAAGAAAATAAATAAGCACAAAAACTGACCAAATATCAAAACAGTTATTTAAACTATGTAATATCACATAGAAAAGTAGATTATAGAATGGGAATCAGACACACACACATATGGGCTTAGCAAGCAAAAAAGAAAGTATCACAAATAGGGAAAGGAAGGACTATTTAATAAATGAGTTATGGTAACTGACTAGCCATTGGGGAAAATATATATGATCTCCTTACTGAAAAATAAATTTTAGATTACTAAAAGCTAAATGTAAAAAATGAAAGAAAAACTATAATAGAGTACTAGAATATAGAATATGTTTAGATTTTTAGAGGGAGCAAAACATAAAACTCTAAAGCAGGGGTGGGCAAACTTTTTGACTCGAGGGCCACAATGGGTTCTTAAACTGGACCGGAGGGCCGGAACAAAAGCATGGATGGAGTGTTTGTGTGAACTAATATAAATTCAAAGTAAAGGAGCGGAGGGGAGAGCAAGAGAACCGGATAGAACAGCCGGATCCGGCCCGCGGGCCGTAGTTTGCCCACAGCTGCTCTAAAGCAATGAAAGTAAATACTGACAGATGTGACTACAGAAATATTTTTTTACAGAAACATGACAATGAGCCTGTGTTTTAATAAAGAGTCCATATGAATCAATAAGAAAAAGTTCAGCAATTTTACAGAAAAATGGGCAAAAGCTATAAACAGCTCACAGAAAAATAAATATCAGTAGTCAATAAGTATATGTAAAGATGTTTGACCAAGGAAATGCAAATTTTAAGTACAGATTAAAATAACAATGCAATACCATTTTTTATGGCAATTGTACACTTAAAAAAGACTAAAGAGACCCCTGAAGGAGAACTGACCTGCTTGTTACCTTGTATGCCACTGTTTTGGGGTGGTTTGCTATGCAGTAAAATATAACTGGAACAGAGACCTCTCACCCTTTATACATTTTCAACTTTACATCATGTAAATGTATTTCTTATTTAAAAAGTAAATAAAACTAAAATCTCAAAATAAAATGTACAATTAAAAATTAATAAATAATAAATAAGACTAGTAATATCAGTGTTGATATAGATTTGGGGTAGTGGACAGCGGGCATTAAAATTGTAGATTGCTGTTAATAATTTAGCATAATCTGTCAAATTTTTATTGTAACTATTTTATAAAAACAGATATCTAACAATTTATAGGGAAAGTTATTCCACCTATCTATTCTGATAAGAATGTGCACTTTTAAAAAATACATAAATACCTATTTGCTGCCTACAGGATTTGACAAAGCACAAGCAGAAACAATTGTATCAGCATTAACCACTTTATCAAATGTCAGCTTGGATACTATCTATAAGGAGATGGTCACTCAAGCCCAACAGGTAACATTTTCTTTTTTATCACTTCTAATTTTCATTAGACCATCCTATCTAATAAAAGAGTAATATGCAAATTTACCATCACTCCAACACACAAGATGGCTGCCACAAGATGGCCAGCAGGGGAGGGCAGTTGGGAGGAATCAGGCCTGCAGGGGAGGGCAGTTAGGGGTGACCAGGCCAGCAGAGGAGGGAAGTTGGGGGCGACCAAGCCTGCAGGGAAGGGCAGTTGGGGGGGACCAGGCCTGCAGGGGAGAGCAGTTGTGGGGGGACCAGGCCTGCAGGGGAGGGCAGTTAGGGGTGACCAGGCCTGCAGGGGAGGGAAGTTAGGGGCAATCAGGCTGGCAGGGGAGCAGTTAGGCATCAATCAGGCTGGAAGGGGAGTGGTTAGGGGGTGATCAGGCTGGCAGGCAGAAGTGGTTAGGGGCAATCAGGAAGGCAGGCAGGCGAGCAGTTGGGAGCCAGCAGTCCTGAATTGTGAGAGGGATGTCCAGCTGCCTGTTTATGCCCGATCCCAGTAGGATCGGTCCTAAACGGGCAGTCGGACATCCCTCAAGGGGTCCCAGATTGGAGAGGGTGCAGGCTGGGCTGAGGGACACCCAACCCTGTGCACGGATTTCGTGCACTAGGCCTCTAGTCTGTTTTATAACTTCATCTCTGTCTGCCCAATGACCTCCCACACACACCTGCATCTTCCTTATTGTTCTCTCTAAAGAGATTAAAAAAAAAAACCTTTAGTAAAGTCAGTACCTAGAAAGATTAAGGAGTGAGAATAGTCATCACAATTATGGTAACACAGAGAATGAAATTTTGTCAAATCTTACATTGTGAGATAATTATATTATTAGAATCATGAGATGGTGGTAGATCATTAGTGAAACAACTTTTTCCCTGTTGAAAGCCCACCACAGTAGAAAAGCTAATCCTTCTATATAATAAAATATTTTACTGCAGTCATGTGTAAATTCTGCTTAATTTTCACAAACTTAGAAGGCCAGAAGGTACTTATATGGCTGGGAATGACTTCATTAATCACCTGGCTAAGATGCTTTAATTTGACTGGATACGCAAATCCTTTAAGTCAAAAGAATGCCATTTATTAAGAACTTAAGATGTTAGAGGCACAATGCTGGGGACTTCTCATGTATTACTAGTATTTAACCACTCTAACAACCTTGAAATGTAGGTAGAATTTTTCTCTTTTGCCACTGAAGAGATGATCAGAGAGGTTGAGTAATTTGCAAGGGTTGTCATTGTGGTGCTATGGACAAAAGCTACAAGTTTATATAAAGAATAGAATAATCTCAGTGAACCTAACTGAAATAATTCATAGTTTGTCATCATGAATCAATTCACTATGTTTAAGAATCTTCTTATGGTTATATTTTTTAAATTGTAATTTTTCAAATTTCAACTTCCTTAGATAAATATTTCACTGCAGAGGGTTTCTTGTGTAAAATTAGCAGCTCTTACATAAAATTTCATTACATTAAAGGTCATGAAGGACCAAAAGCTTTTTAAAGATATTTACAATAATTTCCAATTAGACTTTTAGAATTAAGAATATTCAACTCCTGAATTTAACTTACCTAAAAATTTGTATGTGCATTATTTTAGCTTAATTTATTCACAATCATAATAGACTACTAAATCTACTGAGAAAAAGCCAATCGTTTCATTCTCCCAACTCTCCAGGCTATCCTGAAAGAACTAATGGAGCTACTGACATCCTAATATATAAAAAGCCAGGGGCCGTCACAACAGAAACAACCAGACAGATGACTGAACAGCAGGCTGGGGGGGCGACCAGGCCAGCAGAGGGGTTAGTGAGGGACAACCAAACAACTGAACAGCAGGCTGCGTGGGGCGACCAGGGAAGCAGGGGAGGGCAGTTGGGGGTGACCAGGCCAGCAGGGGGGCAGTAAGGGGTGACCAGGCTGGCGGGGAGGGGGGGCAGTTGTGGGCAACCAGACCAGCTTGGGGGCAGTTAGGGGCAATCAAGGGGCAATCAGGCAGGCAGGCTGGTGAGCAGTTACGAGCCAGTGGTCCCAGATTGTGAGAGGGATGTCCAACTGCTGGTGTAGGCCCGGTTTAGGGCCTAAACCAGCAGTCAGACATCCCCCGAGGGGTCCTGGATTGGAGAGGGTGCAGGCTGGGCTGAGGGGACCCCCCCCCCATGCACGAATTTCGTGCACCAGGCCTCTAGTCTATAATAATAAAAGTGATATGCAAATCGACCGGATGACCAAACAGCAGAATGATGGTCCAGACAACCACGCTATGACACACACTGGCACCAAGGCGGGTGCGATGCGATTGGTTGAGGGGCCCCACCATCGCCCCATGATCGCCCCACAGAGTTAGGCCCAGGCCAGCCAAGCAATTGCACCCTGCGCCTGTTGCCTGCAGAAGGAAGCAACCAGTGGCGGGGGAAGAGGGTGCACCGCTGCACAGATGGCAAGCAGTGGCGGGGGCGGGGCCAGCTGCCCACAGCCAGGGGAAGGAAAGCCCTGATAGGCCCTAATCACCGGCCAGGCCTAGAGACCCTACCCAAGGGGTTCTGGATTGCAAGCTGGATTGCGAGAGGGCGCAGGCTGGGCTGAGGGACACACACACACACACACACACACACACACACACACATATACACCTGTGCACAAATTTTGTGCACCAGGCCTCTAGTTTTTAATAAAGTAATATACTCTTAAATCAGATTTTTAAGTTTACCTGATAAGTAATTAGTGAGTTAAAACTGGTTTGAGAAATGTTTATGTTGCCAGGACTTTTTTTTAGGCTCCTTAGGGGCAGCAGCCTGGGAAAAAAAACCTGGGGAAGGGGAAGAGGAGAGTGAGGTGGAGGGAAAGCTGGTGGGGGCTGGGTCTGGCCGGGCAGGGGTGCTTCTGCTAGGACCATTTAATCATATATTCAAAATGTAGGATCGGATGTAAGAATATTACTGCTACACTATTGATTTTTTTTATTACTGGTGTGTGACATTGAAATCCCATTCCATCCTTGAGCCTAATCCCCTTGCTGACCCCACCTCTAGGATAGACTAACGCACAAAGATGTCATGAAGGATGGGGCTGAGGCTCAGGGCCGTGAGACAAACAAGCTTCATACTTGATCACTTCAGGAAGGGCCATACTAAGTCGACTCTGCTTAATCTGGGAATACAGTTATATTCTGAATTCATTTATAATCTGAATTATATTCATATTCTCTGGTGGCTCCATAATAATTACAGTGATTACACTTAATAGATTTGACTACTTGATATTGGATTATACTTTTCCATTTCAAGTTTTTGAAGATGGACACCTGTGCTGTTTTATAGGCCTGTTGAGTCACAAACTGTATTTAAAGGAGGAAATGGAGATAAATAGAGGCTATTAGGGTCATAGTACAATTCCTTATCTCAGGTTCAGACTCCACAAAAAAATCTATGATTACATTTTCAGCTATTCTCTACATAGTCTCAGTAATAACATTTTATTAAAGATTCAAATAAAGGTAACATTATGTTTAATGCTTTAGAACTCCTTCATAATGACATTTTGAGTAGGACTAACACAGCCCATAGAGCCACTTCTAAATGACTTCTGAACTAATTCTCATGACTATATAAAGTAAAACTGCAAAAAGGAAATGAACCCCCTCCTTCCAATAATAAGGATGAAGGTTAGAGAAGGCATAAGACTCAGGGATGTTTATTGTGCACAGCAAAAATAATAATTTATGATAGGATTAATATTTAAGGCAAAACGTCTCCACATCAAAACATTGGTGTTACACTGGCCTGCTTCAGCCATCACATCCCTGTCTCTGGTAATATTAATAATTAGACAACATTCATTGAGTGCTAACCATGTGCCAAGTATTACATTAAGCATTTGATGTTCACTATTTCATTTAATTCTCCAAATAACTCAATAAGGTGTAGGTATTGTTATTACTTACATTTTACTAATGAGGTCAAAGAAATTAAATAACTTTGTCAAAGTCTCACAGTAAATGGCAGCATTTGAATTCAAAGCCAGGCAGCTTGACTCCAGAACTCACATTTTTAACATCTACTCCACTTGACTGCCATCTGGGAGTTGTTATTGGAGACCGTTGTGTATTCCAGACCTTTTGAAAACTGAGTCATTTCTTGGTCACGCATCTGGAACTGTGATAGCCTGTTTTCTAAAAGTCAAGTCAGTTTTAAAATAGTCTTTCTTGCCCATATTGGTCAGTGGAGGACCATAAACTCAACAATGAACTCCTGGCCACAAACTGTGACCAGAAAAATGGGAGTTCCACTAGTAATCCTGGTCTTACTTAGGCTTTTTTGGTATTGTTTATATACCCTGGTATAGAGGGTCCTTTTCCTGGCTACGTCCTCATCTGCTTTTTCTTTTGGTAAAGCAGGAGAAATGAGTCAACAAGCTACCAAGTTTAAGAAGTTTAGTGTTAAACCCAGCGGTTAGCGTGTTGTCGGTCAAGGGCACGTACCTAGGTTGCAGGCTCATCCCAGTTGGGGGCACATGTAGGAAGCAACCAATCGATGTGAGAGACACATCGATGTTTCTCTCTCTGTCTCTCCCCCTTCCTTCCACTCTCTAAAAAATCAATGGAAAAAAATTATCCTCAGGTAAGGATTAACAACAAAAAAAAGTTTAGTGTTAAAGTTATTTCTACAGAAATGTCCCTCCTTAGCAAAGCAAAAGCTTATAAATCTATCAGATAGGGATCACCTTTTCTTTCACATATTCTTTGTAGTGCTGAATATAGGAAAGTTACCCAGGAATTTATTTTATTTATTTTGTGTGTATGTTTATATTAATTTACTCATGATGTTGCCACCAGGAATGGGCAAACTTATTTTGATAAATTACAAATTGGCTTAAAGGCTTAACAAAAATCAACTAATTAATAGCTAAAAATAATTTTTTTTTTTTCGTTTCAATGTGTCTCTTGCTTTATCTGTTTTCAGCTGAGATACAGAATTGAAATGACATTTAAAAATCACGATGCTGACAAGGGGGTAGTTATTTAAATCATACTTCTACCTATTTTGTTTTACTACTTAACTTCTGCGTCTTAATCAGTACCCTGGAATTTTCTGATGGTAGAAAATCCCTCAAAATTAAAGCAGTAAAAAGATTAACAAAACCCTTTCCATGTAGCCATTTTTAAAAACAATATTTGTTGAGGAACTCATAGATGTTAAATAAATATTTTATTGGGATTCTTTCATAAATGTTTCCAGACATTTATTTTGCTTCAGGAAATGCTTTTTTTAATTTTTTTGTTTGTTTGTTAATTCCCACCCGAGGATATTTTTTCCATTGATTTTTAGAGAGTGGAAGGGTAGGAGAGAGACAGAGAAAGAGAGAAACATCAATATAAGAAAGACTCATCGATTAGTTGCCTCCCACACATGCCCCAACCAGGTTAGGGATTGAGCCTGCAACTGAGGTACATGCCCTCAACCCTTCAGTCCACAGGCCAACGTTGTAACCACTGAGCACAACTGGCTAGGGCTGGGAAATACTTTAGCTTCCTTGAATCTCCTGTTGCTTTTCATTTTGATAACTCAGATATATAGGTTTTATATGTTGTTTTGTTTTGCTTAGCCAAGTGACAGTGTATCTTTAGCATATGATACTGAAGTTTCATGAAAACGACTCCATGGGAGGGGATGGCTTTCCATAGATCACTGTTATTTTATTTTATTTTCTAGGAAATAACAGTACAACAGCTAATGGCTCATTTGGACTCTATCAGGAAAGACATGGTCATCCTAGAGAAAAGTGAATTTGCAAATCTGAGAGCAGAGAACGAGGTGACAAAAGTTCCAGTTTATTACCAATAAAATAACTGACTTCACAAGTGGTCTACTTGGTGAATAATAGGACCAAATAATTTTATGTGGCTATTAAATATTTATTTATAAATTTTTAGGTAAAAATAGACTATATGTTTAACCATACCTAATATTTTGATGTATAAAGCATAGTTTCTTGCATAGTAAAGAGTAAGAGATGTATCTTATATGTATATAAGTCACTTAGATATTTGAACTCTTTATATTATATACAATTTTAGAATAGCGCATAGTATAATGTTCTCAGAACCTTAAGTAATGTGGCATTTTCCATTTTATTTGATTCTGCACTAATTAGTCATTTAAGAGAAAAATGTGTTTTTGTAATTCAGGGGAATTTTGTTATCCAGTAGATTATTTACTAATAGTTTTAATTGTAGACTATCAATTGTTTTAAGAAGTAGAAAACTAAAATATAAATATATTTTCTAATGTTTTCCTAAGAATTATTTTCTAAATATGATGAATTATTCTTTTTTATTTTTATTCAAAAAAATCCTTAGATCATCCAGTTTTTGCTAATCTAGGGTTTCAAATTTTATGGGGAAAAATCATAATATGGGCTTTTGGTTTAATGCCAATTGTATGTGATCTTTCTTACATCTAGAAAATGAAGAGTGAATTAGAACAAGTTAAGCAACAATTAATAGTAAGTGAAATGTTTCTTCCCATTTAAAATATTTTATTATTTTCAAAATACTCATCACAAGATCACTTTTTAAATATTTTTACTTTCTTTAAAGAATGAAACCAGTCGAATCAGAGCAGATAATAAACTTGATATCAACCTAGAAAGGAGCAGAGTAACAGATATGGTAATGTGCTTTTAAATGTATTTTCTTGGTTACTTACTGCTTCTTAATCCCTTTTAGTCTTTTTTCTTAACCTCCTGATGCATCATATCCTTTAGTTTACAGATCAAGAAAAGAAACTTATGGAAGCAACCACAGAATTTACCAAAAAGGTAAGTTAGTATGTAAAAATTTCTCTTTTGTACAGCTCTCAGGCCTTGTATACCTGCTTTTATGTGTATCATGTTATAAGTTTGGACTTTAAACAGCTAGCCCTAAAGAATCCATGATTTCCTCATAGCTTTTATGGTTGACCAGCACTGGGGGTAATGCCACCAGGTGCGTGATAGTACCTGAGCTGTGACCTCTGAGTCAGCACCAAGCTTTCCTGGTAGCATACTTTTTCCAAACTAAATTACTTTCATATAAAAAAAAAAAAAGGATTTATAATTAGTATTTAAGTGTCTAGGTTAAATTATCTTTAAATTTTAAAAAAATAATAGTAAATATTTAATGAGTGCTTATTATGTTAGATATTGTTCTACTTGCTTTACTTTTGTCTGTTATTTAATCCTTACATCAGCCTCTGTGAGGCAGGCAGTCTTATTTCCTTTTTACCAATTTAAAAAATGAGGCACAGGGACGTTAAGGTCACACAGCTAATAAGCGGTAGAGCTGGGATATGAACCTGGATTTTAAACCCCATACTCATTGTTAATGGTTACCTTCTCAGTAATCCTGAATTGTAATCATTAATCTCTGTGACTTGAGTAAAACCCAGCTTTCTGGCTTTGCCTAGTCCTTTTCTTAAAAGTTAAAAGCCATTTGGTCTACATTCTAACAGAAGAGATAGCACTCTTTCTTGCTTCTAATTTAATAGAAGGGAAGGTTCCATTTGTCCTTCTTAGCATCCTGTTCTGTCTTCCTACTTCTTGGCCAGATAAAGGAGATAAGGAAATGTAATAATTCTTTCAGAGCTAATTTCTGAGCTCTCAGTACCATCTCTCTTCCCATCTCTTAGCTCCTATACACATAGCATTCAGTGTTACCCAACAAGTATTTCTGCCATTTCCTTTAATGTTGGTGCCAGTTCACATTATAAACTTGGTCACGTTTTTTCTTCTGCAAAACGTACTTAAATTTTTAACTATCTTAGCCTTTTTATACATAAAGTGATAGTTCAGTGACTACGGTATTTTTCTTTGTATAAGACGCTATTTTTTTTCTAAAATCATTAGACTGAAAATCGAGGAACGTCTTATACACAGAAGTCAGCCATGTGCAGTGCATAGCTGCCCATACTTTGTCAAACAGGCTTCCTCCAATCACGAACCTTATTGTTACTGACATCAGCTGATGCTGTAATTGGAGGTGGAGAGTGCACAGATGCAACAGGGACCGGAGCATTCTGAGCCCATAAAGATGTCAAAAAATAAAAAGATAAATACCGGTAAGCGATTGTCTTACTCTGCAAAATTCAAACTGAATGTAATCAGCTATGCAAAAGAGCATGGAAATAGAGCTTCAGAGAGACAATTTGGACCTCTTCCCACTGAGTGTAGAAAACAGGAAAAACAATTCCTTAAGATACCAAAAAAGAAGAAAACCTTAAGAGGAAAAACAGCACAATGTTTAAAATATTGATTTCTTAATTTTGGGTTGGAAAAGTGGGGGCGTCTTACACATGGGGGCGTCTTATACACAGAAAAATACGGTTAATTTTTTCCTTCTTAGTTTATCCTCTTATATATTTAAGCCTCAAATAATTTACTATGAGGCTTTTAGTAGGAGGTATCCAGAATGTGATAATCCTAATAAATGTTCTCCAAATATCAAAGTAGAAGGAATATTTTTTTTTTAGTCTGTAATATTCACATAATGTTTTTTCTTAATATCACACTGCTTTTAACTGTTGCCCCAATTAAGATTTTTGTGGCCGGTGTGACTCAGTAGTTGAGCGTTGGCCCATGAATCAGGAGGTCATGGTTTGATTCCCGGTCAGGGCACATGGCCAGATTGTGGGCTCAATCCTCAGTGAGGGGCATGCAGGAGGCAACCAATGAATGATTCTCTCTCATCATTGATGTTTTTATCCTTCTCTCCCTCTCACTGAAATCAATAAAAACATTTTTTTTAAAAAAAAGCCCTGGCCAGTTTTTCTCAGTGTGTAGAGCATTGGCCGCAGACAGAAAGGTCTCGGGTTCAATTCCCAGTCAAGGGCACATACCTAAGTTGCAGGTTCAATCCCCGGCCCCAATCAGGGTATATGCGGGAGGCAGCTAATCTGTGTCTCTCTCACATCAATGTTTCTCTCTTTCTCTCTTGCTCTCTCGCTCTCCCTTTCTTGTACTCTTCTCTAAAAAATCAATGGAAAAAAATATTCTTGGGTGAGGATTTAAAAAAGACTATTGTAATACACAAAATCACCCATAAATAATATTTTAATGTAAATATTTTCCCAGTAATATATTGAGGACAAAACTTAATTGTATTTATTCTCATTTATTACAGGATACCATAACCAAAAGTATTATTTCAGAGACCAGTAATAAAATTGACACTGAAATTGCTTCTTTAAAAACACTAATGGAATCTAATAAGCTTGAGACAATTCGTTATCTTGCAGGTAAGGCTGTGTTTGTCAGAGAAAAGAATTATTGTCATTTGATTATCAGACCTGTCAGCTCCTACCTCCCAAGGTAACCATGGCCAGCAAAGAAGAAAAAATGGAGGTTTCCTTTATTGCTTGGTCCCTGCAGTGTGTGAAGAATCTAAGTTTGGAAGGCAATAAGATTAGGATATAAGTTTAACAGTCAACTTTGCAACTTACTAATAGGAAAAAACATGGATGAATAAATATATAAACACAAGTACAAAATGCTGCAAAGATTAACTAGGTATTCTACAATGAAAAAATGTTATTTTTATTGCTGTGCTCTTCCATCAGTATTTGAGTGGACTTACAGGAAATTATAGCTAAAATATATGTAGGCCATTAAAAATTATAGCAAGCAAAGGGGGGAAATATCTCCTACCTTGAATCCAATTGACTGAGCACAGATACTACCCCAATATTAGATTATCTGTCCCATACTAGGTGCCTCAAGTACCATGGGACCTGAACCAATTATAGGACCCCAAGGAGGTAGGAAAAATGCCCTAGCCCAGTGGTCAGCAAACTGCAGCTCGCGAGCCACATACGGCTCTTTGGCCCCTTGAGTGTGGCTCTTCCACAAAATACCACGTGCAGGGGCGCACATACAGTGCTATTGAAACTTCGTGGCCCATGCGCAGAAGTCGGTTTTCGGCTCTCAAAAAAAATTTCAGTTGTTGTACTGTTGATATTTAGCTCTGTTGACTAATGAGTTTGCCGACCACTGCCCTAGCCAAATAGTACTTTTTTATTTCTTCTTATAAAAAGTAATATATTTTCCTTATAAGTGATTCATGTAATTCAGAAACAATATAGTAAAAGTAAAAGCTTTTTACTCCCTCATAGGTATTTACTGTTAGTAGTATATATCTTTCCAGGATTTCTCTTCTTTATATAAACATTACAATTTTTAAAAATAATAACTAGATCATATTGTACAGACAACTTTTCTGCTACCAGTTTTTCATTATTAAAAACAATGCACTGAACAGCCATATATATGTTTGTGTTTGAGTAAACACACACACACTCCTTTGTGCCCTCATGCTAGTATCTCTGTATAAATTGCTTTGCACATCTATACTTTCGTGTTTAAAAGATGTGCACATTTAAAAATTTTCATATTATTGAACTCCTGTCCAAAACAAAATTGCTGATTTATACTATCAGTGGTTTTCTGGGCAGCCACTAATGATGTTGAGGTGGCAGTAGGAGTGAAGATGGAGCCCCCGGCCTTCAGTGGTGCACCCCCTTTATTTCTTCAACTTGAATGCCTCAGCTTCTATCTTTTTAAAATATTGGGCTTCTGCCAAAGATTCATTTGAAGAAAGAGTTCTAAAGGGAAAACAAGTTTTGGAAACCCCCATTCTAGCAAAGTCTCTGGAACTAGAGATCAATTCAGTGGTAATGCTCAGGGAAAATTTCCAAACAGCCAGTTCGTTTCCACTTTCAAAATGGATTTTTAAAGCACTCCAGTTTAGGGAGAGCTTCAAATTCCACTTAGCTTCCTCTAGAGTATTTACTAAAATAATATCTTAGATAAAAATAAAATCCCTTTTATACTCAGTGTGAAGAAGGTGATGGTCTCCATCAGACTTTCATTCAGTAGTGTATTTATACAAGGCTGATTCTAAGCAATTTAATGGCAGCAGAAGCAAAAGAAATTAGCAAGTTGGCAGAGAAAATTCTTGCTCCAAATTACCATTTTTTTATGTGCTGTAACATTTTTTAATTCAATTTACATGGATTAAATTATATATAATTACACACACACACACACACACACAAAAAAGAAATTAGCAAGTCATTGTTTGGAAAAGTACCTTTCCTAAGTTGTCTTCCTTTCCTTTTTTCAATGAGGATTTGCAACCAACAATTCTAAAGTTATTGTCTTTCTCCTCCTCCTTTCTTCTCCAACTATTTATTGCTGCTGTTACTGGTAAGCCTTTTAGGAAATCTGAATCCCACACTCCCAGCAGGTGGGTAGTTAATGTCATGAGTGGATCCACTGGGTTCTAGAATACCTGAGATGTTGCCAGTAAGACAGTATTACTCCACATACCTGAGATTCACATATTGAATTCAATCACAAACACAGAAAAAATACTAATAAAATCCCAGCAGTAAAGATCTTGTGTTTCCCTTATAGAAGAAATCCTTCTAAAATGTTAACCTTAATAATTCTGTTTTCCTGGCATGTATCAGCCAAGGTGCTGTTCATTTCAAGTATTATACTTTGAACTTGAACTAGCTTAGGCATAAAGGGGAATTTACATATTGAATTATGGAAGAAATGCAGAGGTATAGCTTCAGCCTAGGGATAATTGGAATCACAACTTTCTCTGTATCTTGTCTCTGAATATCTGTCTCATTTTCTTAAACCAGCTTCCTCCATGGGATTATAAACATGGCCACCAGACTCATATTCCAGTTTCACCAACCATGAAAAATTATCCTTTTCCTTAGTTCCAATTCAGAAAATCCCAGGGAAGGGATCTGAATGGCCATCTTGAGTCATATACCACCCTTTGACCCAGATCACTATTGTCAAGGAAACTAGAGCTGTAAGATGGCAGTTTCCATTTAATCTATAGTTAATGTGGCAAATTCTGTTCTGGGCAGATAAGTAGTAAAATCTAACACAGAGAACTTAAAATGTACCAGGCACAGGCTCACCTATGCATTTTATATACCCAAAGGAAGTGTCTCAGATAGGCCCTAAAAGATAAACAACAAATTTGAAAGCAATTTTGGGTTGGCACAATGATAGCAATGAGAAGTAACAGTTGACAGCAGAAATGAGAAACTTAAATACAGTAACCACTGTGTCAGAGACAGCAAGAGCACTACTCAGCACTGCTGCTCCGAGTTGTCCTGAGTCCATATATTCTTCTAAGTTCTTCCAGACTACACCAGGGGTGGCTCCTTCTCGAACCCTGCCACTGTACTAACTGTTGGGGACTTAGTCCAAGTTCCTCCTTTATCCTCTGTTCACGAGTACAATAGGTATTGGGTCCGAGCCCCTTGGTCTAGGGCTGGACCTCCTATGACACTGGGTCTTAGATGGAGAAGCCATGATAAGTTGTGAGTGTATAAGAAGTCTTTATTGCAGAAGTCAGTGGCACAACAGTCCTATACAAGCAAAACAGTCCTTCATAGCAAAGTCCACACAGGCAGGCAGCCGGACACCGGCTGGTGAACAGATATATATTTCCCACAAAGCAGCATCACACACACCTGTACCCACACCTATTATCTGAGCAGCCGCACGCTGCCCCCTAGATTCACCGCCTTACATATTAGTGGTGCCTAAGCTCTCTGCCTCAGCAGCTTCTCTAGCCTCTCTGGCTCCGTAGTGTCTCCTATCTCCCCTGCCCAGCGCACAGGCTGGTGAACATGGTAGCTGTATCTGAGCTCTTTTGCCTCTGCTCTGCCCAGCACCCTGGCCTTAGTAATATCCTTTTATATTATTCCTTAGACAAAGATGGCTTCGTGCCAATAGTTTCATCAATCATATTTTGGCTATAGAAGGGCACAGTGTACCATGTGTTCTTGCACCCACTCATGGTATCTTGGCCTTGGACACCCCAATTAGGCTTATGCTTAGAGAGGCCTTGGCCATTCTGGTGTGCTGACAACAAGGCTTCTGTGTTCCCATTGGCCTGGACTAGCTGGGGACCCTGGCGTGGTTCCCACACATTGTGTTTTCTAATAAAGGAATGAAATACCTCCTTCCTTACAATGAAGTACTCACTAGTAGTCTAAGACAACTTAGCTCTTTGTGTTAGCAAGAATATACCAGATAGCACTATGTAGCCCCCAAATTAACAAATTAGATTGAGTCCTTCAGGTGACAAGGGATAAATAGGATAATAGAATGGTTTCCTTTGGAATCAGGAACACTTAGTGTTGAGTCCTGGTTCCACCACTGGTAGCAATATAGCTTTGGACTTGTGTCATTTATACAATGGGAATGATATCACCTACCTCATAGGATTTTAATTATGGTTAAATAAGGTAATTTATGTAATCATTCCTCAGCACACTGCTTGGAAGATGGTAAATAGTAGCATAATCAAATGGGAGAATGTCTAATTGATCAAGACAAGAAACTCTTAGTATTATACTTTCTTCTCAAATGTCCTCATTTCCTATGTGTCTTAAGGAGACCTAATCCCATTTCTTAAAATTAAGGAAATGATCTTGTCATTAACGAAGTTTCAATAAGTAGTGGGATCAAATGAGATAATGTATCATTTTATACATTAAAATTAGGATAGCTTTACTACGAAAGGCTATTTCTTTTGTCTTTAGTTGAAGTTTGCCCTTCATTTCAGTTTCTCTATTTTAAAAGTCATGGCTGTTTAAAAATTATAAAGAAGAAAATTAAAATCACACATAATCCCATCAATTAAAAATAATCATTACAGACATGTTATTGTATTTTTTTAGTCTTTTACTCTATGAGTACATGTCATTTTTAATGGCATCATAGATTACTTCTATTATAGATAATTTCCAATATTTTCTATATAAATAATGATGTAATAAACATCTTTGTGCATGGACATAAAAAAGTCATGGCTGTTTAAACAAACAAGAAACTAGGGAGTCCCTAAAAGCTTCACCCAGATTAAGCTGCTTAAGAACAGGAAGGGTTTTTTTGTCCAGAATGATGTAACAAAGAGAGGTGGTATATTAACTGTTAAAGTCTGATGCTTGTTCTGCCTTTGCTTCTACCTCACTGAGATTTTTTAAAGGTTTCATTACAATTTTTTATTTATGTTTTTAATATGAATTTTAATATTTGTGAGAAAATTTATTTTTAAATGTATTGAAAAGGCAAATTTTCTCATGGATGATCTGATGTCAGTTTTACTAACTTAACTACATAATTTTTAAATATAAGTGAAATAGTTTTTCACTTCTAAGATCTGAAATTAAAGTTCATAATTGTTGTCACTGTTAATGCTAATATTAATGGATTTAAACAATTTATACATTCTGACATATGACCTACATTTTTAAATTACTGTCATCCTTTATTGGGTTTAAAATACAGAAAGCTTTTAAGAAGAATTGGTATCCTGCCCTAAAGGATATCCTTTATCTTTAGCTTCATTTACTGGTAAATGAAAAACCTAAGATACAAAATTGATTGGATTCCCTTTGTTTTTTGTTCATTTAAATTGAAGATAACATTATTCTGTTTCTCTCTGCAAAAAAGTAATCACAAATGCATGACCTACTGTAACATGTTTCCTTCTGTTTACAGCCTCAGTGTTCACTTGCCTGGCAATAGCATTGGGATTTTACAGATTCTGGAAATAGCAGTGAAACAACTATATTATGCTTCTACTACTGCTTCCATTGACTTCTTAAAACACTGTAGGATAGATTTACTTTGAACATTGAAAGTTGTAGCAAAACTTAATACAACAAGATTATTCAAAGTACGTATGGACTAAAAAATGTTTTAGAATAAGAAAATGTAGTTTGTGTTTTTTTTATGTCTATTTTATTATGTTGAAAAGCTGCCATTCAAAACCTGGTTAATTTGAGATAGAAGGGCCTTTTGTCTTTATCCTTTTGATAGTTTATAGAAACTGAACTGGAGTTTCGTGTTTGCTTGAATAACTGTGTAAATCATATAGGATTTCTTTGGTATCTGCTGCCTACATACTTTGTTATGCAACTTTTCTGATAACTATTACACAATTACCTTTTCATATTTAATAAAATATTATAAGAAAGTTGTTTGGATTGTTAAAGTGACTTACCATATAGCTGGAGATTTTTTTATAATGAACAATTAAAAACAATTTTAAACAATTTTAATTTGTTTTCTATTGTTAATAGTATGACAGATGTTTTCTATTCTCCTCCTACTCCCCCCCCCCTCTACCCAGGCCCCGTTCCACCCTAGGCCTTTACCACACTATTATCTGTGTCCAAAGGCTATGCATATAAGTTTTTTGGTTAATCTCTTCCCGTCCCTCTATCCCTCTCCCTTCTAAGATCTGTCAGTCTGTTCCATGCATCCATGCATCTGGACCTATTTTTTTTTTTTTGTCACTATTTTGTTCATTAGATTCCACATATAAGCTAGATCATGTGATACTTGTCTTTCTCTGACTGGCTTATATCACTCAGCACAATATTCCCCAGGTCCATCCATGCTGTTGCAAAGGGTAAGAGATCCTTCTATTTTACAGCTCAATATTCCACTGTATAAATGTACCACAGCTTTTTTTCCCACTTATTACTGATGGGAACTTATGCTGTTTACAGATATTAGTTATTGTAAATAACACTGCTATGAACATAGGGTGCATACATTTTTGAACAATTAAAAACAAATTTAAAATTTTTAAATGTGTGCCCTAGTACAAGTGTATGACACTTAATATGAAATCTGTTGAGTTGCTAATCTTGAGCCCTGATTATTACATATATTTTTAAATTTTTTGATTCACAAAAACTTGTTTGTCCATACTTCAAATTTATTGCTTAAAATAAAGCTTTTTCTTATGACAGTTAAGTTCAATAAATGTCTATTGATATATAATCCCTACTCTCAAGAAACTCATACTTTGGTTTTATTGCTGTTGGGTCTACTATATATTTTTCCTTATGTAATAGTATCTATTAATAGAATATGTGTAGTTCCAAGGAAAGTACAAAATATGTTCAACTCAGACCTTTAGTTCTAACCATCAAAAAGCCAAGTCCAGGAAGTACTAAAGATTTCATAATGCCTTGGCAATAGCTTTAAAAGTTTGATAATCCATTATTTATTCAAAATGTTAAAAATAACCCCATCATTTGTTTAGTTATAAATAAGGAATTTGCAGACTAGAGAAGTCAAAGACTGGCCCATATGGTCCAATGAATGAGAATCAGAGGCTCTCCAACTAAATGTTCTTCACAGATCTAACTACTGGGTTGTTTTCAAAGCAAAACTCCATTTTAATATCCTGGGACGTCCTGATTCATTTCCATCTCAGAATTATCTTGGCACACTGTAGATAAATTTTTATTGATTTAATAAATAAGGACCAAAAGGCTCCACTGTAACAAATTCTACAATGTGTTTGTTCACTGAATAAATAAGAATGCCTACTGAGTACCAGACAACATGCTGGTCCGCTTGTGCACAAAGGTGAACGCAGTTTTCCTTCTTAGACTATCTTAGTGAAGACAGGAAACAAGCAAATTATTAATTTGTTACAATTTATAATAAAATATTGAGAGGGCATACTTCTTTCCTCCACATGAAACTCCAGTAGCATAACGTTATTGTCATCACTCTTCCTCCCCTCATCCACCTGCCCCAGGTAAAGTGAAGTGAAAGGGGAAACAGGACCCAAGTAACACTCTGAAAATAATTTGGTTGGTAAGCTCTAGATATCAAACCACCAGAAAATAGAAACTTGAAGTTGTTGCATTGTGTTGCCACTTCCTCCCCAGTCCTGTTTGGGACCAGCTTGTCGTCAGAGAGTATTCATTCTGTTCTGCTCCTGTGGGATCAGGCTCAGTCTCTGCAGAGTGAAGCCTACCCCAGTACAATGTTGCTTGTTGCAGGGTGAATAAGTTTATCCAATTCTGTGGTTCAGTGATAGGAAATTTATTGGACTGAAGAACTAAACTATATTCTCCAATATTAGTTTTAATAGTAAACTAGAGGCCCAGTGCACAAATTCATGCATGGGTGGGGTCCCTTGGCCTGGCCAGCGATCTGGGCTGATCAGGGCCATCTCTCCCAGTCCATCTCGTCCAGTCCAGGCAGAGGGACTATGGGAGGTTGGCTGGCCATGGGAGATTAGGTTGGCTGTGGGAGTGCACTGACCACCAGGGGGCAGCTCCTGTGTTGAGCGTCTGCCCCCTGGTGGTCAGTGCGTGTCATAGCAACCCGTCATTCAGTCAACGGGTCATAACGGTCGCTTAAGCTTTTATATATATAGAAAAAGGTACTATTTAGGACTCTCTATCAATTCAATTTATTCTTCATCTCAATTAGGTTCACAATCCAGATGGGAAGGAGGGGGTGGCCATTTATTGGATCTCCTCAAACCAAAACAAAGATGCATATTCCCAGTTCACAGCCATTAATAGTAAAATAGATGTGTTCCATCTGTAGGGATTTAGCAAGTGAAGTGCTTTGCATCCAATAATGGAAGAAGTATATACACCATCCCCAATTCCCATTACTTCTAGATTCTATACCTTTTCCATGGAGACTTCGTTTTTATATTAGTTTTGGAGTTTAGATAGATTTTTGTTTAGGGAATAGAAATATCTGAAGTGAAATATGAGAGGATTGTGTTCCCAGGTATCTCAAAACTACCCCTCTATTCCAGCACTTGCACCCACTATAAAATAGCTATTGTACATCTATTTCTTATACTAAACTCTGAGTTACCCAAAGGCCTCTAAGTATATATGAGGTACTTCTTATGCCTGTGAAATAAGTGATATGCATAGATCTCAATCTTAATCCAACTTGTTAATATTTTAAATATTTTATTATGGGTGTGATGAGAATGTTTCATTTATAGAGTTTCTGAGAACACTAAACCTTTTTAGCATTTTATGTAGGTGATAAGTCTCCAAGAGGATTAGTTACCTTCATCTTGTTTATGGCCATAGACTAGATCCTAACTTGCCCATTCAAACTATTTGGTGATAGTAGACCAGGCAATATTATGTAAGGACTAGTTAAGAGTCAGTAAAAACCTTTCACCATATTTGAAAAACAATTTAAGGCTTATAATGCCCATTTTATCAATTGTTAAGAATTTAGATATGTAACATCTTAAGTTTTAAATATTCAAAAGTTTTACATATTTTTTAATATAAAGAGAAATGAGGCAGTAGAAAAGGCTATGGGCCACCAACAAGGAAATAAGTGATTACCATTTCGTAGACTAGTGACTATATAACAGTGAATATGCTAAAAGAAAATATGTATCAACTCACTTATTTTTCACAGCAATCCTCTTGGGCAGGTATTATCCTCATTTTATAGCTAAATAAACAAGCTAAGCAAGTTAAGTAACTTGCCAGGGTCACACAGCAGGTAAGTGATATAAACTCCAAATCTCATGTTCTTACTCAGTACCCTAGAGATGGACAAACAATCTACTGAGGCATGAGGGAAAATATTAGCGTTTCTACTTATATCTCTTTTGACATCTTTTATACTTTATATTATATATTTTTACTTTTTTTACTTTACTATAATGTGGCTAATAAATATATATTTGGTTTTTGTCCCCAGTTCCTGGCACAGAGCTCATAAATTCCTTGTTATTTCTGGAGTGATAGAGCTGATCACTTGGAATCTCCAGAGTGAGTGTCTTTTTTATGTGGAGGTGACTGGTAGCTAGGACCCCCTATGTAGCTTCAGAATGGGGATTGGTTCCCAGAAAGACCAAGGCATGATTAGAGAGTTGAAACTTTTAGTCTCCCCTCCCCCTGACCTCAACCTCCAGGGAGAGGAAAGGAAAGAAGAGCTGAACATTGAAAGTTCCATCACCAATCGCCAATCCAGTAAACATATCGAGGTGCTAGGAGGGTGAAACACTCTTGACAGGGCATGGAAGCTTCACACACCTGTGCATCTCCCATTTGGCTGTTTCTGAGATATTTTCCTGAGTTCCATGAGTCATTTTAGCAAATTATTGAACCTGGGGAGGATGATATGGGAACCCCAGATGAACAACAGAAGTATCCATGACAACCTGGGACTTGGAAATGGTGTCTGAATTGGAGGCAGTTTAGTGAGACTGAGCCCTTAACTTGTGGAGTCTAATGCTAACTCTGGGTAGTTGATGTCCAAATTGAATTGTTGAACACCAGTTGGTGTCCAAAAAAACTCAGAGAATTGATTGTTAGTGTTGGAAAACACCACAGATAACATGAGGATAATATATTTTTGTGATTGCTAATCAAACACATGTAATTTAGGGGTTGTATTACAATTTAGCTGCTATAATAAACCCAAAATAATAGTAGCTTAAATAACATAGAGGTTTAGTTCTCTCTTACTTATAATCCAAGTGTAAGCATTCTAGCACTAGTATGTCAGCTCTATGTCTCAGGGGCCAGCCTCCGACCTATCTTATTGCTCTAACATCCCTGTATTGCCTCATTCTCAAGGTCCAATGACTCAGCACCACATCCACATTCCAGAAGAGGAAATGGGCAAGAGGTGGGCAAACGCTTTCCTTCAGCAGAATGACCCTAAAGTTACACACACCATTTTTGCTCACACACTATGGGCCACAACTTAGTATCTTAGATGCAAAGGAGGCTGAAAAGTACATCCTTATCCTGAGCAGCCACAAACCCAGGTAAATCCTAACATTGTAGAAAAAGGGGAGGGTAGATATTGGAGAACAACCAGGGAACCTCTGCTATTTCCTACCTCATTTGTTCAGAGAGAGACTAGAGACATCAATTTGAGAAAACTGGAGTAATTATAACAGACTAGTTCTAGGATTGAGTTTAACGATAGGGTCACCAGGTTAGAAGGAAAAAGTAAGGCTATATGTCCCAGAATATGAGAAAAATGTTGGATTTGTGAATTCTAGCAGTGGTTAAGAAGAATGCAGACTCTGAACTTTCCCTGCTAAGATTAGAATCCTGGCTCCCTCTTGCTGTGTGGTTCTGGGCAAATTATTTAACCTCCATGCATCTATCACATACTGTTGTGAGAATTGAGAGAGTATTTGTAAAGGATTTGGCACAGATCGCACACATAGTAAGTGCCCAATAAATGTTGACAACTATTATTACTACAGATTGAAAACCTTTTGGAAACCACAGAAAAACTAACAATAATGACTAAAGGTTATGAAAAGGGTTTAATACTAGCTTACAGACCCTTGACCAGCCCTGTACTGGTCTTCGCAATAACATGCACTCATGTCAGAGCAAACTGGTGAAACAGGGTCCAATTAGCCTTTAGCCTCCTTATAAGGTACATGCCAGGGCCTGGAGGGTGGACAGTCTGATGTACAGCAAGAAGCTGCTGTCAGTGAAGCCCAAAGCTAGCCATCAGATCTTCAGGGGGAAACAGGATCTAGACAATTTCCCCAGGAGCGTGACAAATCTTTTCTAGGTCAAGGGGTGGGGTCGGGTAGGAAAAGGGAGGGAATTGAAGTCAGAACTTGCTTTTTTTTTTAGTCAGCTAAGTTGGGGAAAAAACAATAAAACCATGTATTTTTTATTCTGCCCAATTTGCCTCGTCTCTACATTCCTTTCTTAGAGAGCTTGCAAGACAGAACAATGGTTGAATTTTAAAGCAGGTTATATACATGGGTATTCTTAGTAAGCACACGTGTTTTTTAAAATTCTTTTACAAGTACTGGTCTTCATTTCTGTAAAACTTTCCTGAGTGAGATATTTGGTCGTTATTGCAAAGTTGGCCTTTTCTAAAACTTACTGTTCTTATATTGCATTTTCTCCCAAGTCCAAATGCTTTCTAAAAGTCAAGTCACTTGAAAAGTTAAAAAACAAAACAAAAAACACATGTACCTTAGTAGTAAGGTACTCTCTAGAAAATAAGAGAAACATAATCTATTATGAAGCTATAATAGAATTTTTAAAAATTTTTAATATCTATCATAATTTTAACATCTAGAATTGTATTTCTTTGGAAACTTTAATATTATATTTTAAAGTTTATGTGAATATTGGCTAAATTAATTACTCATAAATCTAAATCTTGACTTGCCTACATAACTATAAAGAGGATATATTGGGAGGGGAATACAACTGAGTACATGTAATTTTAACAATTCCTTTGAGGTTATGTAACATATTTCTGCCTTAAGAATTGGAGTAATTGTATATCAGAGTAACTTTAGAAGAGTTTAACATATCAATTTTTAAAATAAAGGAGATATCAAGCAAGTTTATTTAAATTCGTTTCATTGATTAGTACCTTCTCACAAAAACACCCCCAGAAGACACTTTTTTCTTCACTCGCTTCTTCTCTTTGCTTGACTCAAAAGAAGAGTCATCTTCCTACAAATGACAAAAAAGAGAACCAAGTAAGATTTCTACCCTAGACACATTTCATCTTTCTATCTGTTCCAAAAGAAAAAAATTAATGATACTAATATTTTCAACTCTAGATTAAAGTAAAATAAAACAGTGTCAGGAAGTTTGCCTTACAGATCAGGTTTGAGGTGATACAGGCCTGGAACAGAACTAACTCACCTTGTGACTAAAGAAAAAATTTCCTGTGAAAGGAAAATATGTAACGTACCCATATCCCTACACTGTGTCACATGAGCTGTCCACAAGGACCACATCATGGCTGTCTTCACTCACAGAAGGGAGCAAGGGTCAAAGTTTCCCCAGTGTACTTTCTGCCTCTTCTAATGAGACCAGATGGCCTGAAATAAAAGTGCCACTAGGTTTCCTGCTGACACTGTCACTCAGTTATAAAAATACTCCACCTGCTTTTCTGTATTTGTTCTTTGTATCTGTTTCCATATTCGTTTCTTTTTAGCTTCCTTCTAGAGATTTGTCCTTTTCATCTATAACTATAAGCATTTTTCTATATTCCAATTCATAGTTCCAGCTGGAAATTATGAAAAGAGCTAAGGCTATGGAATCAAAAGTTAGAGATTGAATACTGATCCCACCATAACTAGTTGCATGAATTTAGACAACTCCACTCTCTGAGCCTCAGTTTCTTCAGATGTTAAATGAGGGCAGATCAAATGACATGTGATAATATGTGTAAGTGTTGCAAATGTAATCTGAACAAAGGAATACTATGACAACTTCCATGCTGGCTTTCTATTCTTAAAATTGCTCTTTTGAGAAACTGACGCTTTCTTACATGGATTCCACTCAAAGCACTTTATTTTGGCTATTTAGAATGTTAAATTATATATATACTCTCTAATTGCCTTAGAATTCTTATTGATTACTCTGCAAATATTTTTTACTTATATGGGGCAATAATAAGAACAGTAACACTTACTGCACTTTTATGAACCAGGCTGCTGTTCTAACCAATATATATGTAAATATATATATAGATATGTGTGTACTAGAGGCCCGATTCCCGAAATTCGTGCAAGAGTAGGCCTTCCTTCCCCAGGCTGCCGGCACCGGCTTCCCTCTGGCACCGGGGACCCTGGCTTCCCTTTGGCCACCAGCAGGCACCCAGGACCCGGACTTCCCTTGCAGCCCCGGCTTCGTCTGGAAGGTCATCCAGAAGGATGTCTGGTCTAATTAGCATATTACCCTCCTTTTATTATTATAGATATATGAAGGAATATACATAGATATGTATTCATTTAATCCTTACAACACTCTAGAAAATATAAATTATTACCTCCAGTTTACAACTAAGGCAAAGAGAAGTTAAATGATTTGCTCAAATCAAAAAAGGTTGTAGCCAGGATTCAAATCCAGATATCCCCAGTCCAAAGCTTGAACTCTTCATTACTCTTGTATGCTACTTCTTGAGAAAGATCAATGTGTTAAGTAGGACACTAACCACCGCCACGAGATTGGGGACCTGAGTATCTTCCAGGGTCTCTCTGAGCTGATCCACCTCTGCTCGACATTCATCCAGCTGACTTTCTAGCTTTTCTCTCCGTAGTCGTTCATACTGCAGCTGGCCCTGCAGCTCTTGGATAGTCCTGTCAAAAACAGATTTTGTTTTCAGTCAGTCTCCAATATGAACTAAATATGATTTTGGTAATAGTGAAAAGCATCCATGCACTGTATTTAAGGCAAATCAAAAACTAACTGTGTACTCGACAAATATGTATTGAGAAGCTACATGAACCAGCACTGATCTAGACACTGGGGATCAGCAGTAAACCAAATGGGCCAAATATGCCCTCAAGGTCTTGCCTTAGCAGTGGAGGAAGACACACAGGAAAGAAAATAAGTAATTATGGTATGTTGGAAGTTGATAAATGCCAAGGGAGAAAAAATAAAGCAAGAAAGAGTCATATAAAATGTTGTTGAAGAGGGCATTAACACTTCACACACAGTGGCAGAGAAGCCCTTACTGAGAAGGTGCTTCTGAGCAAAGTTCTAAAGAAATGAGGGAGATAATCAAGCAGACATCTGGGGGAAGGGCATTCCACACAGAAGAATGGGTCCAAAGGCCCTACACCAGAAGTATGCCTGGTGACCTGAAAGAAAACCAGAGGCCATGTGGTTGGAATAGTTTAAAGTATAAAAGGGATAGTAGGTCAGAGAGGTAAAAGGAATCCAATAAAGTAGAGCTTTTACTCTCAGTGAAATGGGAAGCCATTGGAGGGTCTGAGCAGAGAAATGGCATAATTGATCTAGACTTCTTTTTTCTTTTGGTGTGTGTGTGTGTGTGTGTGTGTGTGTGTGTGTGTGTGTGTGTGTGTTTTCTATTGATTTGCAGGTATTTTACCATCCTTGCATCCCTCGGAATAAATCCTACTTGGTCATGGTGTATGATCTTTCTAATGTAATGCTGAATCTGATTTGCTAGAATTTTGTTGGGGATTTTAGCATCTATTTTCATCAGAGATATTGCCTTGCAATTCTCTTTCTTTGTAGTATCTTTATCTGATTTTGGGATTAGGGTAATGCTGGCTTCATAGAAAGAGCTTGGAAGTGTTCCTTCCTCTTGAATTTTTTGGAATAGTCTGAGGAGGATAGGTTTCATTCTTCTTCGAATATTTGGTAAAACTCCACTGTGAAGCCATCTGGCCCAGGGCTTTTGTTTGCTGGAAGTTTTTTGATTACTGCTTCAATTTCCTCCATAGTTATCGCCCTATTCAGATTTTTTTATTCTTCCTGAGTTTTGGAAGGTTGTATTTTTCTAGGATTATGTCCATTTCTTCTAGGTTGACCAGCTTATTGGAACAGAGTTGTTCATAGTATTTTTTTACAATCCTTTGTATTCCTGTATGGTCTGTTGTTATTTTGCCTCTTTCATTTCTGATTTTGTTTATTTGGGTCCTCTCTCTCTGCTTCTTGGTGAATCTGGCTAAAGGTTCATGGACCTTGTTTATCCTTTCAAAGAACCAGCTCTTGGTTTTATTGATCTTTTGTATTGTGCTTTTAATCTCTATGTCATTTATTTCCTCTCTGATCTTTATTATTTCCTTCCTTCTACTCCCTCTGAGCTTTTGTTGTTAGTCTCTTTCTCATTCTTTCAGTTGTAGAGTTAGGTAATTTATTACCAGTTTTTCTTGCTTTTTGAGATAGGCCTGTAATGCTATGAACTTCCCTTTCAGGACCACTTTCACTGTGTCCCATAAATTTTGGATTGTTGTGTTTTCATTGTCATTTGTTTCCAGGATGTTTTTTACTTCTTCTTTGATCTCTTTGGTAACCCAATCATTGTTTAATAACATGCTATTTTACCTCCAAGTGTTTGAATTTTTTTGATTATTTATATTGTAGTTATTTTTAATATTATGCTATTGTGATCTGAAAATATGCTTGATATGATTTCAATCTTCTTGAATTTGAAGAGACTTTGCCTGTGTCCTAATATGTGATCTGTCTTTGAAAATGTCCCATGTGCACTTGAGAAGAATATATATTCTGTAGCTTTGGGGTGAAATGTTCTTAAGATGTCGATTAAGTCCATCTGATCTTTTGGAGTCATTTAGGATTGTTTTTTCTTTGCTGATTTTTTCTCTAGAGGATTTATCCAGTGATATCAATGGGGTATTAAAGTCCCCTACTATGATTGTATTGCTGCTGATCTCTCCCTTGATGTCTTCCAGAAGTTTTTTTATGTATTTAGGTGCTCCTGCATTGGGTGCATATATGTTTACCAGAGTTATATCCTCTTGTTGTATCAATCCTTTTAATATTATGAAGTGGCTTTCCTTATCTCTTGTTATGGCCTTCACTTTGAGGTCTATTTTGTCAGATATAAGTATTGCTACCCCAGCTCTTTTTTCATTTCCATTTGCCTGAAATATATTTTTCCATCCCTTCACTTTCAGTCTGTGTGAGTCCCTTGTTCTGAGGTGGGTCTCTTGTAGACAGCATATATATGGGTCATGTTTTCTTATCCATTTAGCCACTCGATGTCCTTTGATTGGAGCATTTAATCCATTTATGTTTAAGGTTATTATTGATAGGTACTTGTTAGTAGCCATTTTTATTTGGACTTAAACGTAATATGGAAAAACCATAAAAATCTTAGAAGAATCCATAGACAGCAAAATATCAGGCATATGTTGTAGCAATATCTTCACTGATACAGCTCCTAGGACAATGGAAACTAAGGAGAAAATAAACAAATGGGACTACATAAAAAATAAAGAGCTTCTGCACACCAAAAGAAACCATCAACAAAACAACAAGAAAGCCCACTGCATGGGAGAACATATTTGCCCATGTTACCTCCAATAAGGGTTTAATCTCCAAAATTTATAGGGAACTCATATAACTTACAAAAGGAAGATAAACAATCCAATCAAAAAATGGGCAAAGGACCTAAATAGACACTTTTTGAAAAAGGACATACAGAAAGTCAAGAGACATACAAAAGCATGCTCAAAGTCACTAATCATCCAAGACGTGCAAATCAAAACGACAATGAGATACCATCTCACACCTGTCAGAATGGCTATCATCAACAAACAACAAGTACTGGTGAGGATGTGGAGAAAAAGGAACCCCCTTGCACTGCTGGTGGGAATGCAGACTGGTGCAGCCGCTGTGGAAAACAGTATGGAATTTCCTCAAAAAATTAAAAATGGAGCTCCCATTTGACCCAGTAATCCCACTCCTAGGACTATATCTCAAGAATCCAGAAACACCATTCAGAAAGGATAACAGCACCCCTATGTTCACAGCAGCACAATTTACAATAGCTAAGATTTGGAAACAGCCTAAGTGCCCATCAGCAGATGAGTGGATTAAAAAAATGTGGTACATCTACACAATGGAATACTACGCTGCTGTAAAAAAGAAGGAACTCTTACCATTCACAACAGCATGGATGGACATGGAGGGCATTATGCTAAGCAAAATAAGTCAGCCGGAGAAAGATAAATATCACATGATCTCACTCATTTGTGGAATATAATGAACACCATAAACTGATGAACAAAAATAGATACAGAGACAGAGAAGCATCAAACAGACCGTCAAACTTCAGAGGGAAGGCAGGGGAGGGTGGGGGGAGTAAGAGATCAACCAAAGGACTTATATGCATGCATGTAAGCATAACCAATGTACACAGACAGTAGTGGGGTAAGGGCATGTGCTGGGGGTAGGGTGGCCAGGGAAAGGTGAATGGGGGAAAAAGGAGACATATGTAATACTATATGTAATACTTTAAACAATAAAGTATCTTTTTTTCTTTATTGATTAAGGTATATGTGTCCTTATCACTCCATTGCCCCCCCCCACTCATGCCCTCACCCCCCTATTGTCTGTGTCCATTGGTTAGGCTTATATGCATGCATACAAGTCCTTTGGTTAATCTCTCCCCCTACCTCCACCCTCCCCTACCTTCCCTCTGAGGTTTGACGGTCTGATCGATGCTTCTCTTTCTCTGGATCTGTTTTTGCTCATCAATTTATGTTGTTCATTATATTCCATAAATGAGTGAGATCATGTGATATTTATCTTTCTCCGGTTGACTTATTTTGCTTAGCATAATGCCCTCCATGTCCATCCATGCTGTTGTGAATGGTAAGAATTCCTTCTTTTTTACCACAGCGTAGTATTCCATTCTGTAGATGTACCACATTTTTTTAATCCACTCATCTGCTGATGGGCACTTAGGCTGTTTCCAAATCTTAGCTATGGTAAATTGTGCCGCTTTGAACATAGGGGTGCTATTATCCTTTCTGATTGGTGTTTCTGATTTCTTGGGATATATTCCTAGAAGTGGGATTACTGGGTCAAATGGGAGTTCCAGTTTTAGTTTTTTGAGGAAACTCCATACTGTTCTCCCCAGTGGCTGCACCAGTCTGCATTCCCACCAGCAGTGCACAAGGGTTCCTTTTCCTTCTCATCCTCGCCAGCACTTATCGTTTGTTGATTTGGTGATGATAGCCATTCTGACAGGTGTGAGATGGTACCGCATTGTCGTTTTGATTTGCATGTCTTGGATGATTAGTGACTTTGAGCATGTTTTCCTATGTCACTTGGCCTTCCTTAAATGGAATAGAGTAGAGAACCCAGAAATCGACCCAAACCACTATGCTCAATTAATATTTGACAAAGGAGGCAAGAACATACAATGGAGTCAAGACAGTCTCTCCAATAAATGGTGTTGGGAAAATTGGACAGATACATGCAAAAAAAAATGATAGTAGACCACCAACTTACACCATACACAAAAATGAACTCAAAATGGACAAAGGACTTAAACATATGATGGGAAACCATAAAAAATACTAGAGGAATTCACAGGCAGCAAAATCTCAGACATATGCCGAAGCAATTTCTTCACTGATACAGCTCCTAGGGCAATGGAAACTAAAGAGAAAATAAACAAATGGGACTACATCAAAATAAAAAGCTTTTGCACAGCAAAAGAAACCATCAACAAAACAACAAGAAAGCCCACTGCATGGGAGAACGTATTTGCCAATGTTATCACTGATAAGGGTTTAATCTCCAACATTTACAGGAAACTCATACAACTTAACAAAAGATAAACAACCCAATCAAAAAATGGGCAAAGGACCTAAATAGACACTTTTCGAAAGAGGACATTCAGAAAGTCAAGAGACACATGAAAACATGCTCAAAGTCACTAATCATCCGAGAGATGCAAATCAAAACAACAATGAGGTACCACCTCACACCTGTCAGAATGGCTATCATCACCAAATCAACAAATGACAAGTGCTGGAGAGGATGCGGAGAAAAAGGAACCCTCCTGCACTGCTGGTGAGAATGCAGACTGGTGCAGCCATTGTGGGAAACAGTATGGCGTCTCCTCGAAAATTTAAAAATGGAAGTGCCATTTGACCTAGTAATACCACTTCTAGGACTATATCCCAAGAAACCAGAAACACCAATCAGAAAGGATAATAGCACCCCTATGTTCATAGCAGCACAACTTACCATAGCTAAGATTTGGAAACAACCTAAATGCCCATCAATGAGTGGATTGAAAAACTATAGTACATCTACACAATGGAATACTACGCTGCAATTAAAATAGAAGGAATTCTTACCATTTGCAGCAGCATGGTTGGAACTGGAGAGCATCATGCTAAGTGAAATAAGCCAGGAAGTGAAAGAAAAACACCACATGATCGCACTCATTTATGGAAAATAAAGAACATTATAACCTGATGATCGAAAAGATAGATACAGAGGCAGAGAAGCATCGAACAGACTGTCAAATTACAGTGGGAAGGCTGGGGAGTGTTGCAGGGGAGGGAGGTAGGGGATCAACCAAAAGACTTGTATGCATGCATATAGGCATAACCAATTAACACAAGACACTGCGGGGGAGGGGGGTGAGGGCATGTGCCGGGGGCGTAGGGGAGTCCAGGGGAAGGTCAATGGGGGGGGGGGGGGAAGGAGACATATGTACTACTATTTGTAATACTTTAAACAATAAAATAAAATTTCAAAAAAAGTAGGGGGGGGGGGATGCTGTAGCTATAGTATATAATCTGCCTGGAAGAGAAGCAACAGAAACCAAAATTTAAAACTCATTATCTAGGAAAGAATTGTTCCGTTGTGAAGTACTTTTCTAGACTACAAGGGATCTAAAAACTTTCAGTTAGGCTCTTTCGCAAAGGGCAATACTAAAAATATTCCATATCTTAGAATACTGTAATCAATACAGAGGAAATGGACAGCTAACTAAACAATGTGATTTGTGAGACATCAAGAAGGCCCCTGGTTTTTTTAAAAAAATTAAGTTTTGCCCCAGTTTCCTAGTGTCTAAAAACCCACTAAAAGATAAGAGTATTTTGGCTTAAAGCTTTGTCTTCTACTCAAATTACCAAGTACCCATAGAAGGATAACCCTTATCAAAGATTTAGATATTACTCTGAATGCATTTACCAGACCTCTTACTGAGTCTATATTCAGAAGAAGACAGAGAAAAGGGAAGCAGGAGGTTCTAAGAGTCTGAGGAAAAGAGACGCAACCAAAGGAGAGGGCGGAGAAAGAGAATCCTCTTTACAGACTCAAGTTTTGATTAAAAGTCTCCTCCCCTGTCTCCCTTTGTTCCCTGTCCATTCTGAAAAGCAGACAGACAAGCAGAGCGGCAGTGGGAAGAAATAAACACTAGGCATCCTCTATTCCAGCTGCCATTAATTAACTAGAGAGGCACCAAATGTGCAGAGAGCCAACTTAGGGAGCATGGAATAAAGGTTGCAACTGCTCACTGCCTCTGGACACAGAGCATCCTCTGATGAGGTACCACAGCCCTGGGCCTCAGATTCATGAATAAACAATCCAATTTGATAGGGATGGTTATAGATGTGCTGGTTGAAAAGCTCAAAGTAGCTGTGATCTCAAAAAAAAAACAACTCTATAGAATTTCAATTTTACAAGATGAAAAGAGTTTTGGAGATAGGTTGTGCAAAAATGTGAATCTATTTAACACTACTGAATTGTACTTAAAAATGGTTAAGATGCTATACTTCATGTGTTTTTTAACACAAAAAAAATCTTAATGCTTTCTCCATGTGGGGACTTAGGAGGAAAACAGGATAGACTCTGATGCCCTTTGGTGGGGATAAAAAAAACAAGTGTTGGTCAACAAACTCTCACATGGCATTTAGAGAGAGAACTAAAAAGAAACCATTAAAGTTTGGAGGACATTACTTTTCAGACTCCAGCCGTTCTTTCTTCTGCTTTAAGTCTTCTTCTGTTATCCCTCCCAAGTGTTTATAGTTGCTCTCAGCAATTTCCAGGAGGTGTCTCAATTCTACAATTTTCTTATAAGCTCTCACTGCAAGACAGAGTTGCATAGAAACCTAATTTAGACAGGTGCTCGTGGGATGCTCATCCTGGAGCCTATTCTTCCTCTAAAGCCAGTGTCTGTGTGGTTTGGGGAGGAGGTGGGAGGAGGTGGCATACACACAGAAGGATAAATATCAGTAAATAATATTTAGATGAACAAGCAATGATAAACCTGAATGAAGGGTTCTCCTCCTGCTCTTGGAGGATGTATCAGATTGTTATGACTTTTTAAACTATGAACAAGAAAGTTTGTAGACTAGTAGTGGTTTAGAGTAGTGGTATATTACAGGACCATGCATAATCTACGATATGACAAAAATATATAAAAATTGAAATATGCTGCATTTATTTAACACAAGAACTAGCCCAGCTCCCAAATTTTATGATTAGTTACCTGTAATATCTATGAAAGAGAATACTGAGAGAAGGAAGTATGTTGAGAGCTGCTTTTAGCTATTCTCCAACTATCAAACCTTCTATCCTGTGTGGTAGTGCTTCTCAACCTGGGGTGATTTTCTCCCCTAAGGACATTTGACATCATCTGGATACATTGTTGCTTGTGAACTTGATGGGTGGAGAAGAATAGGTTAATGGCATCTACAGGCTCAGGTCTCTTCTCAAATGTCACTCCTTTAGAGAGGACTCCTCTAATGGTTATCTTATCTATAGCACTACCCTACTTTATTTTCTTTATGTATCTATTTTCTTATTATCTGTCACCACCACATCACCAGAATGTAAGTTCTGGGTGATGCTGGGGATTTTATATTGTTCACTGTTTCTCCAATAACTACAACAGTATCTGGCACATTGTAGACAACAAATATTTGCTGCTATTATTATCTGTAAAAACATTTGCCAACTAACCATGGAAATTCTTGGGATGTCTCTTCCTGTTTCCTATGATCCACTTAAATAATATTTCCTCTTATATAACATTTTCCTCCTTGAGGGAAAGAGATCATGTCTTACATTTTTTATATGTTCAACAACACCTAGTACCAAAATTATAGTTCTGGTTCCCCCCAAAATGAAAGTATTTTACTTTGTATATAATAGCTATCTTTAGGATAATTTTCAAATTTGTGGAAAAGACAATGGCTATGGCATTTCTTAAAGAACAAATCACAAGAGAGTTGGCACACTTACTTCTGGCATCTGTTTTATCCGACTCATTAAGATATAAATCATTTTTAGCATCAGTGCTTCCCTCAACACCATGTCTTATAAAACACTTTATATCATCTTCATCAATTTCATTATCATCTATATCATATTTCTGTTGCCCCTCTAATAGCTGTACTGCTGCTAAATGGGCAAACCTGTAGAAAAGAATCAACAATGAACAAGAACCACAATTTTCAAACTGAAACTGCAGTTTGAACTTAATTTAAGTAATTACACTTTGTACATTATGCCACCAACCCACCCATTCAGTAAAGGAACAAAACTGTACCTGAATATCAGTGCCAATTTGATGTACTATATCCAGCTAGTAGTACATGGGAAACTCAGTTATTCAACACTAAGGACAAGAGATCATTAAAGACAGATTCCATCATTTTTATTGGCAAAAACCCAACTGAAAGAGGAGACCCAAAGATAATTGCTAAATTGAACAGAAAGTTCAAAACCACCCTATTTGATCACCTGCATTTACTACCTTTTTCTGATGGCCTAATTTAGATTGTAGAATTAGTTAGTTATGGTTGCAGATTTAAGGCTAACTTATAGCTCTAGCACCCTTATTCTTGATTCTTCTTCAACCCAAAACACTTGACATGGCTTTGAAATTTAATGGAAAAATAATGACTTTCCATCCATATTTTCTATTTTCTTTGCTATTTCCTACATCTCTGAAGCTTCCAATAATATACCTTTGATTTTGGAGTTGTTGTAATTGCATGTAATCTGCATATTATCCCACAGCTTTGCTAATTAGGATGTTCAATGCTTTCTCTTAGGACAAGGATAATTACTCGCTAACTGTAAGGTCTGGGGCTGGGAAAGCAGGAACTTTACAAACTTTGCTTTCTAGCCTGCTTTAGCCTGCTTGAATAATGAGGAAGATAAACTTAAGCTGTCTGACCTTGTAGGCCAGAGACTAGATATGCCCATAATTTCAATGCCATGCCAGGTGCATTTTTTAATTGGATAGAACTGTGTTGTTTTCAAGACCAGCAGCGAGATAACCAAATGCACATAGGGCTGGCTCTTTAATAAAAAGGGAAGTTCTGCTTGTAGCCTTGCTTAGAATTTGAATTCATTTTCTCTAAGCCCACTGGTGTAGCCCACCGGTGAATAAAGTGTGACTCCCCCGGCCTGTGCTTTCGGACCGCGGGACCTCACCCGAGAGCTTTCAATAAACGCGATTTTTCGCTTTTAACCTGCTTGTCTTGGTCAACTTATTGGTTTCGGTCGGGTTAAGTCTTACATCTCTGATTAAACCTTACACTAACCACAAAAACCTCAAATTCTATGTTTTCCATAACCACATAACCACACACACATACACATACATATATTCTTACCTTTCACCAGGTACTGCAAATCATTAAAGATATAGGAATAAACATATGTAGGAAATTATAAGGTTAACAGAAATCATTAGTTCTATTACTATGTTGTAATTTAACAGCTTTCATTTACTGAGTACTTGCTTTATACCAGATTCAACACTACACTTACACTTAGCCTTTTGGTGCATGAATGAAAAAAAAATGTGGGCCAGAAATTATGATTAATCCAGATACATCCATAGAGTTAAATCACCCATGTAATCTTGGTATAAAGATAAACAAGTAGATTCAACAGACAAAATATGAAGTCTAGAAATAAGCCCACACAAATATGGACACTAACTTGGACAAAGACACAAAGGTAATAAAGTGGAGAAAGGACAGCCTTTTCAACAAATGGTGCTACGATTGGATATCTATATTTAAAAAAAAAAAGAAAAGAAAAAACACCTTGGATGCATACCTCAAAATGCATCATAGACCTCAACGTAAGACCTAAAACTATACAACATCTAAAAGAAACCAAAGGAGAAAATCTTTGTGACTTCGTTTTAATTGACAATTTCTTAGATATGATACCAAAAAAAAAAAACCATAATCCATAAAAGAACAAATTGATTTAAAAAAAAAACTTCTTCTCGTCAAAGACATTGTTAATAAAATTAAAAAAACAAGCCCAAACTGAGAGAACATTTTTACAAAACAAAAATGTAAGGAAAAAACTAGTATGCAGAATATATAAATAGCTTGTAAAGCAACAATAAGAAAACAACTCACTTTTAAAAACTGGACAAAAGATCTAAACTTCACTTCACCAAAAGAAAATATACAAATGGAAAATATGCATATGAAAAAATGCTCAAAATCAAAATCATTTTTATTAGGAAAATGCAAATTATAACCACAATGAGATGCCACTGCATACCTACTAAAATCAAAGAACCTGACAACAGAGACTTTTGGAATGCCTATGGTCACTTTGGAAGCACTATGGCAGCTTCTTATGAAGTTAAACATACCCTTAGCATATGACCCACCAATACTACCCCTAAGTATTTACCCAAGTAAACTTAAAGCTTATATTCACACAAAATCCTGTATGTGAATATTTATAGCAGTGTTATTCATTATCACCAAAAAATGGATACAATCAAGATCTCCTTCAACAGGTTAGTGGATAATCAAACTATGGAATACTATAGAATTCTACATCTGATGGAATACTATTCAGCAATAAGAAATGAACTACTAATACATATGAATACTCAAAATAATTATGCTGGCTTAAAGAAGCCAGCTATATAATAGTACTTACTATATGATTCCATTCATAATAAAACTCTAAAAATGCAAACTAATCTACAGTGACAAAAAGCAGATCAGTGTTTGCTTAGGGAAGCCAGCAATGGGAGGGAGGGAGATTACAAAGGAGCACAAGAAGACTTTTGGGGGTGATGAATACTACTATGTTCACTATCTTGATTGTGAAGGTTTCATGGGTGTCTATATATATCAGAATTCACTAAGTTGTACTGTACAAGTATGTATACTTCATTGTATAGCAATTATACCTTGATAAAGCTGTTTATGAAAATAAAAATAAAGTGGGCCTCAGTTGATCACAATCCTAGGTACATAGTACAACAAAAACCACCCTCCAATGCTTCAAAGAAATACCAGATAAAATTTTAAGAAACATGAACTCACAAATAAAAATTTCATGGCAATTTAATTATTAGGTCTTTACATCCTTTCAAGCTTCATATGCATCTTTTAGCCCACACTCCTACTTTATTTTTTTATTTTAGTTTATTGATTTGAGAGAGAGAAACATTGATTTGTTGTTCTACTTATTTATGCATTCATTGGTTGATTCTTGTATGTGCCCTGACTGGGCATTGAACCAGAAACACTCTAACCAACTGAGCTACCCAGAGCACACACTCCTACTTTAGATTCAAGTGGTACTGAGCCACATGCAGTTCCTCAAACACACAAGTGTCTTCTTATAGCTCCTTCTCCTTCAAGTGCAGCATAAATGTTGCTTTCTCCAAAAAAATAAGTTTTCCTTGACTTCTACATAAATTCTGTCGTCCTACAGTTTCCTTCATAACTCTTACCATCATCTGTATTAATATTTCTCCCCCACAACTTTCAAATAGGAAGACTTGGGCACTTTTCTCCTATGTTCTTACTGTACCTTATACATCAATAGCTTATATAATAAATAGGTAATATGCAAATTGACCCTCACACCATAACGCTGTCACAAGATGGCTGCACCCACAGTGGAGGCGGGGTTCCCGTAACACAAGATGGCTGCACCCACAGCGGAGGCGGGGTTCCTGTAACGAGCAATCAGCAGAGACCTGAGGCTGCATGGCACCGGGCCGGGGCGGGGGGCCTGAGACTGCACCCCCCCGTCCAGTGGGGCTTGACTGGGAACCTCAGGCTGTTCCCCCCACCCCAGTGACAGGCCAGGGAACCTCAGGCCGCAACCCCCGCCTGGAAGGGCTTGATGCGGGACCTCAGGCTGCGCCCCCCACCTGGCAGGGCTTGACGGGGGACCTAAGGCTGTGGCCCCCACCTGGTGCCGGACTGGGGGACCTGAGATTGCACCCCCCGCCTGGCGGGGCTTGATGGAGGTGGGGCCAGCCGGGTCTGGGTCTCACGCGATTTCGAGGCATGCGCAGGTGGGTGGGGACTTGACTCTGGGTCCCACGGCGCACCCCAGACTCTAACAGGAGGAAGATTTTCATATTCATTTTACTAATTTTCTTTCATCTCTGATACTTCTATTATAGAGGAAGGGCAATATTAAAATATTTCCTCTAATTAATTTCCTTTTAATGTGCACGAATTTCATGCACTGGGCCACTAGTAATATATAAAAGCCTAAGCGGCCAGCCAACCAGCCAGTAGCTATGATGCATAATGACCACCAGGGGGGAAGATGATCAATGCAGGAGCTGCCAAGCAACAGCAGCTTTGCAGAGTGCCCTCTCACACTCTGGGACCCCTCAGGGGATGTTGGACTGCCAGTTTTAGCCCAATCCCCACAGGCCAGCCCAAGGGACCCCACCTGCTGGAGGAACCCCACTCACTCGCAGACACCCTTTGAGCCCCAGCACCGCCCCAGGTGCGGGCAGCCTGGGAGGGACTGCGGGAGCTTGGCTCCAGGGTGTGTCGGCCCATCTTGCCCAGTCCCACCCTGCCGGCAACCTCCTTTTTTCTTTTTCTTTTTTAAGTGTGTTTTTTTTTTAAATTTAATATATTTATTAATAAAATATTTAATAATATTTTTTAATTTAATAAATCTTTATTGTTCAGATTATTACAATTGTTCCTCTTTTTCCCCCATAGCTCCCTTCCACCCGGTTCCCACCCCACCCTCTGCCCTTACCGCCCCCCACTGTCCTCATCCATAGGTGTACGATTTTTGTCCAGTCTCTTCCCACACCTCCCACACCCCTTTCCCTCTGAGAATTGTCAGTCCACTCCCTTTCTATGCCCCTGATTCTATTATATTCACCAGTTTATTCTGTTCATCAGTTTTTTTATTCACTTGATTTTTAGATTTACTTGTTGATAGATATGTATTTGTTGTTCATAATTTTTATCTTTACCTTTTTCTTCTTCTTCCTCTTCTTAAAGAATACCTTTCAGCATTTCATATAATACTGGTTTGGTGGTGATGAACTCCTTTAGCTTTTTATTATCTGTGAAGCTCTTTATCTGACCTTCAATTCTGAATGATAGCTTTGCTGGGTAGAGTAATCTTGGATGTAGGTTTTTGCTATTCATCACTTTGAATATTTCTTGCCACTCCCTTCTGGCCTGCATAGTTTCTGTTGAGAAATCAGCTGACAGTTGTATGGGTGCTCCCTTGTAGGTAACTAATTGTTTTTCTCTTGCTGCTTTTAATATTCTCTCTTTGTCTTTTGCTCTTGGCATTTTAATTATGATGTGTCTTGGTGTGGTCCTCTTTGGACTCCTTTTGTTTGGGGTTCTCTGTGCTTCCTGGACTTGTAAGTCTATTTCTTTCACCAGGTGGGGGGAAGTTCTCAGTCATTATTTCTTCAAATAGGTTTTCAGTATCTTGCTCTCTCTCTTCTTCTGGCACCCCCATAATTCTGATGCTGGTACGCTTGAAGTTGTCCCAGAGGCTCCTTACACTCTTCATATTTTTGGATTCTTTTTTCTTTTTGCTTTTCCGGTTGAGTGTTTTTTGCTTCTTTGTATTTCACATCTTTGACTTGATTCTTGCAATCCTCAAGTCTGCTGTTGGATCTCTGTATAATATTTTTTATTTCAGTCAGTGTATGCTTAATTTCTAGTTGGTCCTTTTTCATATCCTCCAGGGTCTCACTAAACTTATCAGCCTTTTCTAGAAAATTCTTGACAAACCTTATAACCATGGTTTTGAACTCTATATCCAGTAGTTTACTTTCCTCCATTTCTTTCATTTGTGATCTCCGCATTTTGGCTGCTTCCTGAGTTGATAGAGTGGCTTTGTGTGCTAGGTGTCCATAGGGCCCAGTGGCTCAGCGTCCCCAGTTACCTGAGGTGGACACTCTTGGTGCACCCCTTTGTGGGCTGTGTGCACAGTCTTGTTGTAGTTAAGCCTTGATTGTTATTGGTATCACTTAGAGGAATTGACCTCCAGGCCAATTGGCTGTGAGGATCAGCTGTGTCTACACGGGAGAACTTCTGTGCTGGAGACACCCTTATGAGACAGGACTTGCAAAAGCCTCTGTGCTCAGCTTGGATGAGGTGGAATCTCAGGGCGGAGCAGACAGCATTGGTTTCCCGTTAGCCCTGCCCTAATAGGCCCCTGTGTCTTAGTGTCCCATGGTAATCTCTGCAAGCACCTCTGAGAGAAAGCCACCCTCGAGTTCCTCCCACTTCCAGACAGTCCAGTTTCTCCCCGATTGAGTTGGGATCCCCAGAGTCTCGCCCGGAACTGGAGTTCAGTGCAGTCGTGAGCTTTAGTCTCCCTCCCGCTTGAGAAAGCCAGCCGCGTACTCAGTTGCCCGCCCTCTCTGCACGCGTGCGCCTCGGTACCTCTGCCTTCCACAGTTCCTCTGAGTCTCAGTGTGCTTTTCTCTTTCCTGACAGTCCAGTTTCACCCCGTATGAGTCTGGATCCCCAGAGTGTCACCCAGAACTGGAGTTCAGCGCAGTCAGGAGCTTTTGTCTCCCTCCCGCTTGAGAAGGCCAGCCGCACACTCAGTTGCCAGTCCTTTACGTGCGTGCATCTCATTACCTCTGCCTCCTGCAGCTCCTCTGAGTCTCAGTGTGCTTTTCTCTTTCCTTCTAATTGTAGAATTTCCACTCAGCCCGCCTTCCTGTGGTTCTGGATGATGTCCGTTTTGTCTTTTAGTTGTAGTTTTGAAATTGTTGTGCGAGGCAGCAGTTTAGGTGTTTACCTATGCCGCCATCTTGGTTTTTCCCGCCGGCCACCTTCTAATTAATTTCCTTTCAATGTGCACGAATCCATGCACTGGGCCTCTAGCAATGTAATATAATCATTAAAATTAACAATAATTATGTTTACATATAATTATTATAATTAATAATGATTATTACAATAATTATAATTTTTCACTCCACAAGATGCTAAGCTCCTTTGAGGGCAAGAACTGTGTTTTTTCATCTTTGTAACACTAACACTAACCGTAACATTTGAAACATGGTAAGTATAATAAAGTTGAATTAAAAAAAAAAAACAGCCCTAACTGGTTTTCTCAGTGGTTAGAGCATTGGCCCATGGACTGAAGGGTTGTGGGTTCAATTCTGGTCAAGGGCACGTACCTCGTACCTCAGTTGCAGGCTCAATCTCTGGTCCTGATTGGGGCACATCTGGGAGACAACCAATCAATGTGCCTCTCTCACATCAATGTTTCTCTCTCTCTGTCTCTCCCCCTCCCTTCCACTCTAAAAAATCAATGGAAAAAAATATCCTTTGGTAAGGATTAACAACAAAAACAAACAAACAAACAAGCAAAAAAAAAAAAAAAAAAAAACCCACAACCAAATTAAAAAATGGTCTAAATATTCCTTGAGGACCTGAGACCAAAATTTGTTTCAAAACCCATATGACTCCTTTTGATTAACTCTATCATACAATATTTCTCAAGAGGTGCCAGCATTTGAGTGGGATGATTCTATGTTATTCACCACTATTCTGAGTCCTATAGAACATTTTGCATTTAAGCATTCTTGGACCTAACCTCACTAAATATTAGTGACTAGAGGCCCAATGCATGAATTTGTGCACAGGTGGGGTCAGGCCGGCCCACCCCAATGGGGGCCCATCGGGGCCCTGATCAAGCCGGTTGGCCTCCCCAGTGCACATCATAGCGACCGGTCATTCCGGTTGTTCCAGTGTTTTGGTCTCTTGGCTTTTATATATATAGATGGTTGCTAGTCATTGTGACAAACCCAAATTTCCAAAAGACCCTCCTCCAGGAAAGGAGACAATATTACCTCCCAGTTAAGAATCACTGCTTTAGAGAAAAGAGTTGATATACTGTCAAATGTCTATTCAGCTTGAATATTGTCATTCTATCAGCATTTGACAATATCATCCCATTGAATCTTCAGAGATTTAAGTATAACAGAGTACATGCAAAACTTTAAAAACAAAATCAAGAAAAAAAAGTAAAGCAGATAGGAATACCTCTTAGCCACATCACTGGGTTTCTCCCCTGCTTTGTTGGTAATATTACTGTCTGCTCCCATTTTAATTATCCACTGCAAACATTCTATGTGACCTTGTCCAGCAGCTGTAAAAACAAACAGAAAATATACAAAAAGTTGTTACTAGTAGCAACTTTCCAAAATTTTAAACACCATTAGAGAATACTTGCAATAACCAATAAATTGAGCAGATGTAATTTTCACCATTTCATTTATTCATTCATCAGACAAACATGTAATCAAATATACACTGTGCTCATCACCTATACAGAGAACTTTACATACAGATATAAAAGTTGAGGTTCAAAGAAGTTATTTCTTTAACATCACACAATTAGTAATAGATTTGAAACTATAATCTAGTTTTTTATAATCCTTATTGAGTGTTTGTCTGCTGATATTTATAGCTCCTGACCAATCTTATATCACACCTTATATCACAGAACTTATTCCTCTGACTCTCACAACTCAAAATTTATAGGTCCCCAATTACCTAAACTGTTTACACCTTTTTCTAAATCTTATCCTTAAGACACATGCACTCGATATTAATTTTCACCTCCACAACGCTGCTTATGTGTCTTCTCACCTAGTGCCCATCACTCAACTCTATGCTTATCTGACTTCTACCCATCCTTCTAAGTCCTTCTCAAGACTCAGGGAAACTGGGGCGGGGGGGGGGGTGGGGACTTAATAGACTTAAAAGAGCTGAATTTAGGTCTACTAAACAATGAGACTGAAGGACAGAACAGAATTTAGCAAGTGGCTGGCACATATAGACCTGCAACCAATATCTATAGAGTTGATGAGTGAATGAATGAAGAAAAAAAGTAAATGAAATCTAAGCTCTGCTCTTACCAACTCTGTAACCTCAGTCAAAAAACCTGTGTCCTCTGGACCTCAATTTTCTCATCTTTTACACAGATAATTTCATATTTATAAAGCAGTAGTGATTTACACTGCTGGTTCATAAAATTACAATAAGGGTTAAACATGACAGTTTTGCATCCTGTTAAATGTCATATAAACATAAGGTGTTATTTATGAATTCCCATGAATATTTCCTCAATAATTTAACCCTTAGCAACTTGTTATGTTCAATTTCTACTCCTGAATTCCACTGCATGTATTTTAACAACCAAAAACTTTTTGCCATTTATTACATCCTGACTTATACAAATCTCTAGTTGTTCATGGTATAAGTATATAGCTCCTTAACAGTAAGGTCTGGATCTCACGCGATTTCCATGGTGTGGGCACATGACTGGTGCTGAATATATATGTGCCTCTGTAAAATAAATCAGAGCATGAACTTTTGGTATGGCTTGCTGTCTTAAAAAGTTAATACACCTTCAATACTGGGAACAGAGAGGAAAGGACACAAAGACAGATCCAATGACAAAGCAACCCCATCACTATAGCCCTATGGCCCAGCTTACAAAAGGTCTACTAGTATAAGCACTCTTGTCCTACCTTTCCCGAATTGACTCAGATCCATCTTCCAAACTCAGAATTGGCAGTTGAGGAGCCTGGGGCTTCTCTTTTCGCTTCTCTTTTCTCCTTCAGCAAATCCAAAATAGCTAACAAAGAATACTACAGGATTTCCCATACCTCTAGACATAACCCTTCTTTACACAAAAACAGCAACATCTTTTCTCTTTAAGAGTTATAAAACCATATTTATGAATCATGAACAATGATGAGCTTTATAAAACAGAGTTTAACCCAACATTTCCATTTTATTACACAGGTAATATTTATAGGGGGGAGGGCTAAGTAATTTATCTACAATGAAATACAATAAAAGAATTTTTATCTAAGATCCTTATTTTATATTGATTAGAATATATTTATTAATTTGACCAATGTTTTATAAGAGAACAAGATAAAATTATGCAGTGGCTATAAATTTTTTTTAATTATTTGAAATAATTAAGACTTAAAAGTAAACGAAGAAAGAGAAGTTATAGTAGATTTAACAATCATTAAATGACTGATACTGCAGCTTATTTACTGAATCAAAATTAAAATGAAAGGAAAAGAAGCAGATAGACTGACAAAATGTTAATTAAATTATAAGGTAACTTTCATTTACCCAAGTTGGTATGATTTAGCATACAGATACTCCACAGAAAAAAAGATAATGTACACAAAAATGTCCCTTCCCCCTGCTGCAGCCACTTATCACCCCTCCACCACACCATCTGATCCACCCCTGGCCCCAGGAGTCCTTACGGACAAACTGACCAGAGAAGGGGTGAAGGGCAAACCCTTTTGGTTCCTCTTCACTTTCACCCTCTCACCTTCTCACAATGGCTGTAACCCAAACACTCTGTTGTTGAACATCAATCTCTTTAGAACCTTCTTCCAGTTCCCTCATTTCCATCTCAGTTCAACTGGTAAAGAATTGACTGAGAGAGTCTGAAAACCATCTGGCAAGTAAAACTTTAATGTATCATCCCTCCAAAGATGCATTATAAATACTGTGAGTGAGCCTCTCTTTTGCTCTCCCATAAATGACACCCCACATACACATTAGGAATAAAAACTGGTTATACTTAGGTTATGAAATAGGGGCTTTGCTCCAGGCAGCACATTTTCTTAAAAACCACAATCTTTTATGCACATTTCATAAAAGTATCCACTCCATTCATAAATCCCATAGTGAAAAGTTTTAATGCCTAGACAGCTAGTAGAGATGGATAGAGTGAGATTCTCCAAGTACAGAATAGCATTTACCAAAGTGGGCCACCTCTATGTATAAGAGAAACCCCTATCACTTCCGCTTCTTTCTGCTCCAAATACCCTTTCTCTTATAAAACTACTAGAGGCCCAGTGCACAAATTCATGCACCAGTGGGGTCCCTCGGCCTGGCCTGCAGCATCAGGCCAAAACCTGGGCTCTCCAACATCCCTTGAGGGGTCCTAGATTTGTGAGAGGGTGCAGGCCAGGCTGAGGGACCCCACCGGTGCACAGTCAGAGCCAGGGAGGGACACAGGAGTTTGGCCAGCCAGGGAGGGACTGCAGGAGGGCTCCAGAGCATGTTCGGCCCATCTCGCTCAGTCCCAATCAGCCGGATCCCAGCAGCAAGCTAAGCTACCAGTCAGAGCATCTGCCCCCTGTTGGTCAGTGCACGTCATAGCAAGCGGTTGAGTGGCCTTAGCATATCATTAGCATATTACGCTTTGATTGGTTAAACAGTCGACCAGTAGACCAGACACTTAGCATATTAGGCTTTTATTATATAAGATTGGTACACATGGTACTTAAGATTCTTAAGATACATTATAAATTAAACAAACTTTAATGATTAAGCTAAGAACCTAAACAACAGTAATGTTATTTCATAATTTATGAAATAAATAACAACCATAAATTATTTATGAAATAAAATCCTATTCAAACACAGGACTATATTAACAAGACTACTGTCTTTTTATTGTTGTTGTTAATCCTCACCTGAGGATATTTTTCCATTGCTTTTTAGAGAGAATGGAAGGGAGTGGGGAAGGGAGAGAGAGTGAGAAGCATGGATATGAGAGAGACACATGGATTGGTTGCCTCCTGAATGGTTCCTGACCAGAGCCAGGTTCAAGCCTGCAACCAAGGTACATGCACTTGACTGGAATCAAATCCAGGACCCTTCAGTCCACGGGCTGATGCACTATCCACTGAGCCAAATCAGCTAGAGCAACATTACTCTTTTTACTCTAAGACTTGTACAAGAAATACCAGCCATCACATTATAAAAAAAGGTATAATATCACAAATGAAGCAAAATAGAAATTTCAGATGCTGGAAGTTAAAGATTTGGCTTTTTATTTTATAAATAAAAGGGAGATTGGCAAGAATAAGTCCTAGAGATATACTCCCTGCACTGAGTTAACAATCTGACAGTCTGATTTAAAATAATAACAAAAAAACACGGATCGATATTTTAGAATTCCACATAGAAGAAAGGAGAGTGCAGAGAAAAATTGTGCATATCTAGAAAACGTGTTCATGTCATGTTCATTGATATTTCTATAGAAGTAAAAACATTTTTTTGCAGAGTATTATAATAAAGAAAATTCTCCTAGAGGTTGCTTGTTTGATTCCCCATCAGGGTACATACCCAGGTTTCAGGCTCAGTCCCCAGTGGGGGCCGTGCAGGAGGTTGATCAATGTTTCTCTCTCTCTCTCTCTCTCTCTCTCTGTCTCTCTCTTCCTTTCTCTCTAAAATCAATAAAAACATTTTTAAAAGATAGATATTAGCATTAACCGGCCATTTTCAGTCCAAAGAAAATGTTACTCTTAAGAAATTTCTCTAACAGTGAATTTCACATCTCAACTACATGACAAAATCAAAAGAGAACTTTTATTGGAATTACCCTCAAATGTGAAAATGTGTAAATATCTGACATCATAAAAGGAATATCACACTTGAATTGAAAATTAAGCACTCTGACCCTGGCCGGGTAGCTCAGTCGGTTAGAGCATTATCCTAATACACCAAGGTTGTATCCCTGGTAAGGGCACATATAAGAATCAACCGATGAATGTATAAACAAGTGAAACAACAAATTGATGTTTCCTTTCTCTCTTTTTCTCTCTCTCAAATAAATTAAAACATTTTTAATTAAAATAAAATAAAATAAAATAATAAAATAAAATAAAATAAAATAAAATAAAATAAAATAAAATAAAATAAAATAAAAATTAAGCACTCTGCCATGCATTTTCATGTGTTTCTGATGGGTAATTATTATAAAAGGTAAATAATTCGCCCTAACTGGTTTGGCTCAGTGGATAGAGCGTCAGACTGCGGACTGAAGGGTCCCAGGTTCGATTCCAGTCAAGGGCATGTACCTTGGTTGCAGGCACATCCCCAGTAGGGGGTGTGCAGGAGGCAGCTGATTGATGTTTCTCTCTCATCGATGTTTCTAACTCTCTATCCCTCTCTCTTCCTCTCTGTAAAAAAATCAATAAAATATATATTTTTTTAAAAAGGTAAATAATTCAATAGCAATTGTGTCAGAATTGAAAATTAAACAAGAATCATAACTCACCTTTATGCATAGGAGTTGATCCATTATTATCACGTTCATTAATATTGATTACTCCATCTTCTATTAATTTCTTAAGCATTTCCAAATCACCCTTAAAGGCAGCCACATGACCTGGAAATGCTAAACCTATGAATAAAAAATTCAGCATTTCAGTAAACACTTGAGCTCATTCTTTTTTCCTGCCTTAAGTGGTTGCACATTTTAGATTTCAATATTAACTGAAGTATGAGAATGTTACATTGGAATTAGTTCTCTTAACAATAAAGTAATAAAAAGAGAACCACAAAATAAGATTATTATTAACTGTGTAGCCTTTCCACCCCTCAGGACCTCAAATATGCTAGGAGTAGTATTATACCAGAACTATTCTTAGTCATATTCCCTTTTACCCGTGAGCCACCACAAAACACAAAGAGATGGTCATTTTTGACCGTTTGCATAAAGACATACTTGGCTCAACTCCTACATTAGCATAAACCACTCTTTCCCTCTGTTTGCAAGGAAGTGAAAAAAGTAAACGTAAGCAGATAAAGTATAGGTATGTATATACACATATACAAATATATATATACATACAGTATACACATACACACACACACACACACACACACACACACACGTGTGTGTGTGTGTGTATGTACCTGATCTATTAGTGCCTACCATATCTATATATATATAAAGAGCCAGGGTCATAACATCCAAAACGACCAAAGGCTCGACCATAGGCCAGGCTGCGCACACAGCAGGCAAGCGGGCTGAACTGCTGACCTCTCGGAGAGAGAGAGATGTGGGGCTGATCAGCAGGGGCAGCAGCTACTGGCGAGGCACGGAGAGAGAAGCAGGGTGATCAGACCCTGCTTCTCTCTCTGGGCCTCGCCAGCAGCCAAGCCTCTCTCTCTCTCCCAGAGGTCAGCAGTTCAGCCCGCTCACCAGCAGCCTAGGGCGGCTGCTGATCAGCCCTGCCTCTGTGATCAGGCTCAGAGATAGGCCCGGAGATGCTGATTGGCATAGAAACCAACCAATCAGAATCAAATCTGGGTGAATTGCAAGGAGCCAATGGCTGCCTAGGAGGCAGAGATTTTGACACTGAGTGGAATAGAAACCAACCAATCAGAACCAAATCTGGGTGAACTGCGAGGAGCCAATGGCTGCCTAGGAAGCAGAGCTTTTGATGCTGACTGTCATAGAAACAGACCAATCAGAATCTACTCTGGGTGAACTGTGAAGGCAGAACCTAAGATGGGGGCTGAGGAGGGGTTTTAAGGGCAACAGCTGTTTGGGGTAAGGTGTAAGAAAGTGATGCAATTTTTTAATGACCAGTTTGGCAGTATAGTGCATATGGCTGGCTATCAGTCCAGATATAGGGATTATGTATTTTTGTCTGCCAAGAGCATCTCCTCCTGCTCAAAAAGGCTTTCCAAGCCCCCATTTAAGCAATCCTATCCTACATAATCTATCTATAATAAAAGGGTAATATGCTAATTAGACCGGGTCAACCAGCCATCTTCCAGACATCTGACTTCCTTCTGGACAAAGCCATGGTGGTTGGGGCCGAGGCAGAGGTGGTTAAGGACAATCAGGCCTGGTGGGGAGGGTAGTTGGGGGAGAGATCAGGCCAGCAGGGGAGGGTAGTTGGGGGAGAGATCAGGCCAGCAGGGGAGGGCAGTTGGCGGCGAGATCAGGCCTGCAGGGGAGGGCAGTTGGGGGCAAGATCAGGCCAGCAAGGGAAGGCAGTTAGGAGCGATCAGGCAGGTAGAGGAGGTTAGGGGCCATCAGGCCAGCAGGGGAAAGCAGCTAAGGGTGAGATCAGGCCAGCAGGGGAGGGCAGTTAGAGGCGATCAGGCAGGCAGGGGAGAGCAGTTAGGGGCAAGATCAGGCCAGCAGGGGAGGGCAGTTAGGGGCAATCAGGCTGGCAGGGGGGAAAGGTAGGGGCAATCAGGCCGGCAAACAGAGGGGTTAGGGGCAATCAGGCAGGCAGGCAGGCATGTGGTTAGGAGCCAGTCATCCCGGATTGTGAGAGGGATGTCCGGATGGGTCCCAGATTGGAGAGGGTGCAGGCCGGGCTGAGGAACCCCCCTCTGGCATGAATTTCGTGCACCGGGCCTCTAGTCTACATATATAAAAGCCTAAGCGACCATTACGACTGAATGACTGGAACAACTGGAACAACTAGCCAGTAGCTATGACACACACTAACCCAGAACTTGCTGCTGAGGCCCTGACAGCCCCGAATCTGATTCACCCGCAACCCAGACCCAGACAGGAGGGAGGAGGGAGCCTGATTCCTCGCTGAATCAGCCATTGGTTAGCTTGCTGCTGGGGCCCTGACAGCCCCGCACCCTGGACCCAGACAGGAGGGAGGAGGAAGCCCGATTCCTTGAGGAATCACCCATTGGTTAGCTTGCTGCTGGGGCCAACATCCCATGGTCCCTCCCCACTGGCAGGCCAGCCCCCCAATCAGCCCCGATTGCAGATTAGGCCAAGGGACCCCACCCATGCACGGATTCATGCACTGGGCCTCTAGTAGCAAATACTTGATAAAAATTTTTTTAATAACAACTACATATATTGAGCCTTTACTGAATGCCCGGCACAGTTGTAAGCACTTTCAAGGACTGCCTCGTTTAAGCCTTTTAGCAACTCTGAGATACAGCTATTCTCATTTTTACATATGGAAAAGAAACAACTTAGAATAGCCAAAGAGTATGTTAAAAAGAACTAAGTTTGAAACTTACAGCCTCACTATAAAGCAACAGTCATCAAGACAGGGTAGTACTGGCAAATAAACAGATATATTAGTATGATAGATAGAATGCAGAGGCCAGAAATACACCTATACATATACACATGGCTGATTTTTTATAAAGCTGCTTTCCAAAAATATGGAGCTAGGACAAGTGGCTATATTTTTATAAGTTAAAATCAACACTTTATTTCATTCAATACATCAAATTTAACTTGATGTGGAGATCAAAGATATGAATTAAAAAACCAAAACTGTAAAATTGCCAGAAAACATAGGAGAATATCTTGCTGACCTTGGGGTAGGCAAATATTTCATAGATAGGACACAAAAAACACATAACCTGTAAAATATTGATAAATTGTACTTTATCAAAATTTAAAACTTTTACTCTTTGAAAGACACTACTAAAAAATGCAAGCTTCAGAGTGGGAGACAATATTTGCAATACATATATCTGAGAAAACATAATGAACTATCAAATATTCAATAATTAGTAGACAGTCAATCCAATAAAAATGGGCAAAAGAATTAAATAGACACTTCACAAAAGAAGGTACATGAATGCCCATATAAGAAGATGCTCAATATCATTAGTTATCAGGAAAATGTAGATTAAAACCACAATAATATAACACTTCACATCCTTTAGAATGGCTAAAATGAAACATGACCATATGAAATGTTGAGAATTCCCTGGAGCAAATAGAATTCTTATGCATATCTGGTGAGGATGTAAAGTGATACAACTACTTTGGAAAACAATTAGACAACCTTTTAATGTTTTGCTCCACTCCTATGTATTTAACAAGAAAAATGCAAACATATGTCTATGTAAATGTTCAGAGCAGATCTCTATTATTAATAACAGCCCAAACTGGAAGCAATCCAAATACTCATCAGCAGGTGAATTGATAAAATATATACATTCATACAATTGGAATACTATTCAGAGATAAAAAGGAATGAACTACTAAGATATATATATATATATATATATATATATATATATATATATATATATATATGTATATGTATATATATACAGATAAAATTCAAAATTATTAATTTAAAAAATCAAACTAATTTATATCAGCAATTTTCAACTGATGTGCTGCAAGAATTTTTAGAAGATGCAATACCTGACTATTTAGTCAGGGGCACTGACCTCTTTTCCCTTAGACTGTCAAATTTAAAAAAAAAAATGACAACAACCAACACAATAATAGCTGTCCAGTGAATGAATCAAAATTATGCCTATATTCTTTGTCAGATGTTTCTCTCTCACATCGAAATTTTTTTTTCTCTTCTTCCCTCCCTCCGTCTCTCTCTCTCTCTCCCCCCTTCTCCTTTCCTCTCTCTAAAATCATTAAGCAGCCAAAACCGGTTTGGCTCAGTGGATAGAGCGTCGGCCTGCGGACTGAAGGGTCCCGGGTTCGATTCCGGTCAAGGGCATGTACCTTGGTTGCGGGCACTTCCCCGGTGGGGGGTGTGCAGGAGGCGGCTGATCGATGGTTCTCTCTCATCGATGTTTCTAACTCTCTATCCCTCTCTCCCTTCCTCTCTGTAAAAAATCAATAAAATATATTTAAAATCATTAAGCAGCCGGCCAGATTGGCTCAGTTGAGCATGGTGCTGTGCACTGAAGGGCTGCTGGTTCAATTCCAAGTCAGGGCACATACCTAGGTTGCAGGTTCGATCCTCAGTCAGGACATGTTCATAAAGCAACCCATCAGTTTCTTGCATCGATGTTTCTCTCTCTCAGCATATCCTCCAGTGAGGATTTACAAAACAAAACTAGGATACATCTATCAACCTAATCTAAAAAATATGTCATAGAAGGTAAGTCATAAAAGGATACATACCCTTTTATGCCATTTTTATAAAGTTTTAAAAGAAGTTTGAAAGACTGCTAGTTGTCTACTAAAATCCCTTTCCTTCATTAGAAAGCAAGCTGCATCTGAGATGATGCTTCTCATCTAGGTGGCAAAATCTCCAGGCTCCTAGTTATACTAGTATATGGCCAGGTAAATAAACTCTTGCCAGTGGAAAGTTAGCAAAAGTGATGAGTTCAAATTAGACTTGGAAAACCTCTATTTCTTGACATATACTCTTTTCCCCTCCCCATCTCCAGCTGAATTAGCAACAACTACTTTATTCTTAAATCCAATGGTATGAAGATTGCTCATTATATTAATCTCTGTACATTTCTGCCTAAAATATTTCTCAATAAACATAAGAAACTGTATAAATATACGGACAATGGTATGTAACATATTTTAATGTTTAACTTACAACTTCTTTCTTTTCCTTTTCCATTTATTCTACATATTAAATGCTAAAGCAATTCAGGTTTATTACTTACTTTCCTGATCTTTTGGATCATTTCTTTCATACTCAGCCCCCTGGATAAACTGTAAAATGTTCTGCTTATAGAACCTCTGGGCCAGGTCCAGCACATTTTCTCCATTGTCATTGAAGGCTTTTAAAGCTTGTGTTGCACTGTTCATTCTATTGAGTAGAAATTTAAAACAGTGAAGGTGGCCTTCCATGGCTGCTAAGTGAACTATAGGTGAGAGAGAAAAAAGAATTTCATTTTTAAATTGACAATAAAGTAATCATAAAAAAATAAATGATACATTGTCTCTAATCCTCAGAGGGACATACTCTGAGCAAAGAGAACAGACCTTTTTCCAGCCTACATGTCCTTACTCGGCCTTCTAGTCATGCCAAAGCAATACTTACTCTGAGTGTGGAGAAGCCAGAGGAGAGTCACCAAAGAGCAGGCCCCAGAATGTTTTCTTGGAAAGTGAAATCCCAGTTATGCAGCTTATCATTACATGAGAAAATGCTTGCTATGTAAGATAGATAAATGATAGACAAAATTCTTAAATATTTTGCAAAAAAGGGGAAATAAGCCAAAATAGTCACTATGCAAATATGACTGATGTTATTTTTATCACTATGTATTTTGTCACTTTTCCATAAATATTATCTATCTACTAGTAGCCCATTGCGTGATATCACGTGCATTAGGCCAACCACCGCTTCCGCGGCAGCCGGCAAGAACCGCAGCGCGCCACCGGGAGCCCCGCTTCCACGGGAGCCATGTGGCTTCTGTGGGAGGCAGAAGCAAGCCACTGGTGCCCCGGGAGCCAGGAGGGAGCAGTGCTGCTTCTGTGGTAGCCGGGAGGGACCCGGGCTGATTCTGCGGGAGGCAGGAGGGAGCCGCGCCGCTTCCATGGGAGGTGGGCCCGCAGTCTCCTCTCTGGGCCTGCACTTGGCCACAGAGGCTGCGGGCCGGCCCCCTGTCCCTGTCCATGTCCACTCCAGCTGGCCCAAGCCGAGGTGCAGAGGCTCGCCAGCCCCCCTGTCTCTGTCTCCATCTCCCCTCCAGGCCTCACCTGCATGCGCAACCTCCTCCTGTCCAGTTATGACCTGTTACGGCATCCCGGCCTAGTTTGCATATTTCTTCTTTTTTTTTTAAATTAAATATATTTCTTTATTATTTCAGAGAGGAAGGGAGAGGGAGAGAGAGATGGAAACATCAATGATGAGAGAGAATCATCGATCAGCTGCCTCCTGCATGCCCCCTTACTAGGGATCCAGCTTGCAACCTGGGCATGTGCCCTTGGCCAGAATCGAACCTGGAACCCTTCAGTCTGCAGGCCGATGCTCTATTCACTGAGCCAAACCAGGTAGGGCTCCATATATATATGTGTGTGTGTGTGTGTGTGTGTGTGTGTGTGTGTGTGTGTGTGTGTGTATTAAAAGGGTAATATGCTAATTAGACTGGACATCATTCTGGACATCTTTCTTGATGAAGCCAGGGCTGGAGGGAAGCTGGCCCTGGTCCCAGGTGCCAGCGGGCAGCAGGAGGAGGGAAGCAGCCCGGGTCCTGGGTGCCAGAGGGAAGCCAGTGCCAGCAGCCAAGAAAAGGAAGGCCTACTCTTGCATGAATTTTCATGCATTGGTCCTCTAGTCTATACTAATAAAAGGGTAATATGCTAATTAGACTGGGATACCTTCTGGGAGACCTTCCTGACGTCCTTCCAGAAAAAGCCATGGTGGTGGGGCTGAGGCAGAGGCGGTTAGGGGAGATCAGGCCAGGAGGGGAGGGCAGTTGGGAGTGAGCAGGTCAGCGGGGCGGGGGGGGGCCCAGTTGGGGGCAAGCAGGCTGGCAGGGCGGGGGGCAGTTGGGGACGAGCAGTCCGGCAGGATGGGGGCAGTTGGGGGTGATCAGGCTGGCGGTGGGGGGGGGGCAGTTGGGGGTGAGCAGACCAGCAGGGGGGGGGCACTTGTGGGCAATCAGGCCAGTGGGGGGGGGGGGCAGTTGGGGGAGAGCAGGGTGCAAGAGGGGCACTTGGGGGCGATCAGGCCAGCAGGGGGGGCAGTTGAGGGCGAGCAGGCTGGCAGGAAGAGTGATTAGGGGCGATCAGGCAGGTGAGTGGTTAGGAGCCAGTGGTCCCAGATTTCGAGATTGGGCCTAAACTGGCAGTCGGACATCCCCCAAGGGGTCCCAGATTGGAGAGGGTGCAGGCCAGGCTGAGGGACACTAACCCCCGCCCCATGCACGAATTTCATGCACCAGGCCACTAGTGTATATATAAAAGGCTAATATGCTAAGTGTCTGACCGTATGATCAGTTGCTATGATGAGCACTGACAGCCAGAGGACAGACGCTCAATGCAGGAGCTGCTGTGACAAGCACTGGCCATTTACAGAGAAACAGCACTGTGGAACTGGCGCCCACAAAGTAACTTCAGCTTCCCCCAAGTGGGACACTGGCCCTGCCACCACCCCAGAGCAACAGCCCAACAAAAATGCAGGCAATGCTGCCAAGATCCCATGGCGCAAAATGTGGCCCACAGCCCAGCCCAGCCTGGATACAATCGCTGTGGGCGCCAGGTAATGACGTCATGTAACCACGCCCAGCTTTCTCTCCCTAGCGACTAGCCTCCTTACAGTTTCTTCAGCCCAAAAACATGACTCGCTTTATAGCCAGGTGCAAACATTTCACACTTTAGCCAAATGTCTGTGAAGCATTTTCCCATGCCTCATCTCATTTGATCCTCACAGAAGTCCTGGAGTAGGTAGATAGGAGGCTCAATGGAATCCTATTTTCTTTTCATTAGTCGGAAAACGGAGATTTAGAAAGCTTAGAAACTTGACCCAACTGAAAAGAAGAAAGAAATGGTGGACCTTGAAAATGACTTCAGGTTTTCTCACTGCGCAGAATATAGTCAAACATTGCTGCAGTTAAATATTTTACCCTTTGCTCTCCCTGCGTGATCTACAATAATAATCTGCTTCATGTTGATATTTACTGCTGTGTTGCTGACAAGTACCTGAAAGAGAAGTTGGGGTGCTTCACTGGGCTGGAAAAAGTTTAGCTAAATCAGAAAGCAGGTTTAATTAAGCAAGTTTATCTATATACTAGAGGCCCGGTGCATGAAATTCATGCATGGGAGGTGTCACTTAGCACGGCCTGCACCCTCTCCAATCTGGGATCCCTCTCACAATCCGGAACTGCTGGCTCCTAACTGCTCGCCTGCATGCCTGCCTGCTTGATAGCCCCTAACCGCTTTCTACCTGCCAGCCTGATCACCCCCTAATTGCTCCCCTACTGGCCTGATTGATGTCTAACTGCTCCCTGATAGACTCATTGCCCACAACTGCCCTCTCCTGCAGGAGCAATCGCCCCCAACTGCCCTCCCTTGCCGGCCTGATCGCCCGTAACTGCCCTCCCCTGCCTGCCTGATGGCCCCCAACTGCCCTCCCCTGCCAGCCCGGTCTCCCCCAACTTCCCTCCCCTGACGCCCTGATCTCACCCCCAACTGCTCTCCCCTGCAGTCCTGGTCACCCCCAACTGCCCTCCCCTGCCAGCCTGATGGCCTCCAACTGCCCTCCCCTGATGGCCCAGTCACCCCCAACTGCCCTGCCCTCCAGGCCTGGTCACTCCTAACTTCCCTCCCTTGCCAGCCTGGTCACCCCTAACTGCCCTCCCTTGCCAGCCTGGTCGCCCCCAACTGCCCTCCCCTGCAGGCCTGGTCCCCCCCCATTCCCCCCCCTGCCAGCCTTGTCCCTCCCAACTCCCCTCCCCTGCAGGCCTAGTCCCCCCCAACTGCCCTCCCCTGCAGGCCTAGTCCCCCCCAAATGCCCTCCCCTGCAGGCCTGGTCCTTCCCAACTGCCCTCCCCTGCTGGCCTGATTGCCCACAATTGCCTTCCCCTGCTGGCCATCTTGTGGTGGTCATCTTGTGTCCACATAGGGGCGGCCATCTTTGACCACATGGGGGTGGCCATCTTGTATGTTGGAGTGATGGTCAATTTGCATATTACCCTTTTATTATATAGAATGATGTGATCACCATGATAAGTCTAGTAAACATATTTGTACAAAGTTATTACAATATTATTGACTAAATTCCCTATGCTGTGCATTACACCCCTATGACTTATTTATTTTATATCTAGAAGTTTGTAACTCTTTTTTTCATTTAAATTCTTTATTGTTTAAAGTATTACATGTCTCCTTTTTCCCCTATTGATCCCTCCCCAGCCACTCCTACCCCCCAGCACATGCTCTCACCCCTCTACTGTCTGTGTCCATTGGTTATCCTATATGCATGCATACAAGTCCTTTGGTTGATCTCTTACCACCACCACTACCCCTCCCCCACTCTCCTGCCTTCCCTCTGAGGTTTCATAGTATGTTCGATGCTTCTGTGCCTCTAGATCCATTTTTGTTCACTATATTCCACAAATGAGGGAGATCATGTGATATGTATATTTCTCCAACTGACTTATTTCACTTAGAATAATGCTCTCCAGGTCCATCCATGCTGTTGCAAATTGTAAGAATTCCTCCTTTTTTACAGCAGCGCAGTATTCCATTGTGTAGATGTACCACTGTTTTTTTAATCCACTCATCTGCTGATGGGCACTTAGACTGTTTCCAAAGCTTAGCTATTTTAAATTGTACTGCTATGAACATAGGGGCACATATATGCTTTCTGATTGGTGTTTCTGATTTCTTGGGATATATTCCTAGAAGTGGGATTACTGGGTCAAATAACAGTTCCATTTTTAATTTTTTGAGGAAACTCCATACTGTTTTCCACAGTGGCTGCACCAGTCTGCATTCCCACCAGCAGTGCATGAGGGTTCATTTTTCTCCGCATCCTCTCCAGCACTTGTCATTTGTTGATTTGCTGATGATAGCCATTCTGACAGGTGTGAGATGGTACCTACCTCATTGTTGTTTTGATTTGCATCTCTTGGATGATTAGTGACTTTGAGCATGTTTTCATATGTCTCTTGGCCTTCTGTATGTCCGCTTTCAAAAAGTATCTATTTACGTCCTATGCCCATTTTTTTATTGGATTGTTTATCTTTCTTTTGGTAAGTTGTATGAGTTCCCTATAAATTTTGGAGATTAAACCCTTATTGGTGGTAACACTGGCAAATATGTTCTCCCATGTAGTGGGCTCTCTTATTATTTTGTTGATGGTTTCTTTTGCTGTGCAGAAGCTTTTAATTTTGATGTAGTCCCATTTGTTTATTTTCTCCTTGGTATCCATTATCCTAGGAGCTGTATTGGTAAAGATGTTGCTAGGACATATGTCTGATATTTTGCTGCCTATGGATTCTTCTAAGATTTTTATGGTTTCCTGTCATATGTTTAAGTCCTTTGTCCATTTTGAGTTCATTTTTGTGTATGGTGTAAGTTGGTGGTCTAGTTTCATTTTTTTGCATGTATCTGTCCAATTTTCCCAACACCATTTATTGAAGAGACTGTCTTGACTCCATTGTATGCTCTTGCCTCCTTTGTCAAATATTAATTGAGCATAATGGCTTTGGTCGATTTCTGGGTTCTCTGTTCTGTTCCATTGGTCTATATGTCTGTTCTGTGCCAGTACCAGGCAGTTTTGAGAACTGTGGCTTTGTAATATAGCTTGTTATCTGGTATTGTGATCCCTCCAACTTTGTTTTTCTTTCTCAGGATTGCTGCAGCTATTCGAGGTCTTTTTTTATTCCATATGAATTTTTGGAGAGTTTGTTCTAGGTCTGTGAAATATGCCATTGGTATTTTAACGGGGAGTGCATTGAATTTATAGATTGCTTTGGGTAGTATGGACATTTTGATGATGTTGATTCTACCAATCCATGAACACAGCATATTCTTCCATTTGTTTATGTCTTCCTCTACCTCTTTTTTCAATATCCTACAGTTTTCCGAGTACAGGTCTTTTACCTCCTTAGTTAAGTTTATTCCTGGGTATCTTAATTCTTTTGGTGTGATGGTAAATGGGATTGGTTTTTTTTAATCTTTCTGTAAGTTCACTATTGGTGTATAAAAAATGCCATAGATGTCTGGGTGTTAATTTTGTATCCTGCTACATTGCAAATTCATTTATTAAGTTTATTAGTTTTTTGATGGAGTCTTTAGAGAATTTTGTAGCTCTGATTCTCTCCTTCACCACCAATCTCCCCATCCCCACCCCTCTGGCAAAATCAGTTTGTTCTTTGTATCTATTAGTCTGCTTCTGTTGTTTTATTTGTCTGCTTGGTGTTTTGTTTTTAGACTCCACATGTAAGTAAAATCATATGGTATTTGTCTTTCTCTGACTTATCTCACTTAGCATCATACCCTCTAGGTCCATCCATATTGCTGCAAATTGCAGTATTTCATTCTTTTTAATGGCTGAATAATATTCCATTGTATATATGTACCACAGCTTTTTTACCCACTTGTCTATTGATGGGTACTTGGGTTGCTTCCATATCTTGGCTATTGTAAATGATACTGCAATGAGCACATGAACGCATGTATCTTCAAATCAGTGTTTTTATTTTCTATGGTAAATACCCAGGAGTAAAATTGCAGAGTCATAAGGCAGTTTCATTTTTTATTTTTTTATGAACCTCCCTCCTGTTTTACATAGTGGTGCACCAATTTACAGTTCCACCAACCATGCATGAGGGTTTCCACAGCCTCAACAACACTTGTTATTGGTTGACTTTTTGATAATAGCCATTCTGACAGGTGTGATATGATATCTTATTTCCCTGATGATTAGTGATGCTGAGCATCTTTTCATAGGTCTGTTGGCCATCTGTATGTCTTCTTTGGAGAAATGTCTATTGCAGTCTTCTGCCCATTTTTTAATTGGATTTTTTAGGGTTTTTTGATGTTGAGTTATATGAGTTTGTTGTGTATTTTGGATATTAACCCCTTACCAGATATATCATTTGTAAATATCTTTTCCCATTCAGTAGGCTGTCTTTTCATTTTGTTGATTGTTTCCTTTGCTATGCAAAAGCTTTTTAGTTTCATGTATTCCCATTTGCTTATTTTTGCTTTTGGTGTCCTTGCTGAAGGAGACATATCCAAAAAAATACCTCTAAGATCAATGTCAAAGAGTTTACTGCCTATGTTTTCTACTAGGTATTAGGTCTTATATTTAAGACTTTAATCAACTAATAACAAACTATCAGAAAGAGAAATTAAGAAAACAATCCCACTTACAATTGCATCAAATGAAATAAAATACCTAGGAATAAGTTTAACCAGGAAGGTAAAAGACCTGTATTCTGAAAACTGTTATGACATTGATGAAGGAAACTGAAGACAACACAAATAAATACCGTGGGACAGGGATTGGAAAGGTTAATATCATTAAATTATCTATATTACCCAAAGTAATCTACAAATTCAATGCAATCCCTATCAAAATACCAATGGCATTTTTCACAGATCTAAAACAAATAATCCTAAAATTTATATGAAACCACAAAAGGCCTCGAATAACCCAAGCAATCTTGAGAAAGAAGAACAAAGTTGGAGGTATCATGCTCCTTGATATCAAACTATAGTACAAAGCCATAGAAATCAAAACAGTATAGTACTGGCACAAAAAAGACAAAGATCAACAGAACAGCAGAGATAAATACACCCACACTTATGTGGTCAATTAATCTATGACAAAGAAGCCAAGAATATACAAGGGGAAAAGGATAATCTCTTCAATAAATGTTGTTGGGAAAACTGGACATATACATGCAAAAAATGAAACTGGACCGCTTTGTTACACCATATACACAAATAAATTTATTTTTAAAATTTTATTCAAAAATTATTTTAAAAAAGAATGAGAGCAAAATAATCATTTACAGATACACAAAAACTGAAAAATTTTATACAATAGACCTTCACTAAATGAACATTAAAGAATATACTTCAGCCCGATCAGTGTGGATCAGTGGTTGAGTGTCGACCTATGAACCAAGAGGTCATGGTTCAATTCCTGGCCAGGGCACATGCCCAAGTTGTGGGCTTGATCACTAGTACGAGGTGTGCAGGAGGCAACCGAGCAATAATTCTATCTCATCATGGATGTTTCTACCTCTCTCTCCCTTTCCTTTCTCTCTCTGAAATCAATAAAAAAATTCTTTTAAAAGAAAGAAGCAAAATGATTACAGATAGCAGTGTAAAGGTGTGGAGATGAGGCCAGAGAGGTAGATAGGTAAGAGCCAAATAATGAAGACCCAGCATGCCAAGGTAAGGAATCAGAGCTCCACAGGGAACTAGGGGATTTTAAGCAGCAAAAGATTGCATCAAACCTGTTCATATAATTCTGCATAGACTTCCCGTTCATTTGTTTGCTAAAAATTCCTTTAAGAAATAATTCAAGTATCATTTTAGTAACTCTCACTCCAATCTCACTGTAACCTACCCCTCTTATGAATTTCTACAGCAGCTCTTAGAAGAAGACACAGTGCCCTAGCTGGTTTGGCTCAGTGGATAGAGCGCCAGCCTCCGGACTGAAGGATCCTGGGTTTGATTCCGCTCAAGGGCACATGCCTGGTTGCAGGCTCGATCCCCAGTAGGGGGCGTGCAGGAGGCAACCAATCAATGATTCTCTCTCATCATTGATGTTTCTACCTCTCTCTCTCCCTCTCCCTTCCTCTCTGAAATCAATAAAAATATATTTTTAAAAAAAGAAGACGAAACAGTGTTTAGAGTATAGATCTCAACTAGCCAGTTGATTGCAGGCTGCACAACTGCAGTTAGCAAATTAACTCATATACACTAGTGTCCACTATTTATACTTTTTAAAAAGTAGTCTGTGGAGACCCTGGCCGGGAAGCTCAGTTGGTTAGAGCATCGTCCCAATACGCCAAGGTTGTGGGTTCAAACTCAGGTCAGAGTACATAAAGAAGCAACCAATGACTGCATAAATAAGTGGAACAACAAATCGATGTTTCTCTCTCTCTCTCTCCCTTCCTGTCTGTCTCTAAAAATCATAAACACATTAAAAAAATAGCCTAACTGGTTTGGCTCAGTGGATAGAGCGTTGGCCTGCGGACTGAAAGGTCCCAGGTTCAATTCCGGTCAAGGGCATGTACTTTGGTTGTGGGCACATCCCCAGTAGGGGGCGTGCAGCAGGCAGCTGATCGATGTTTCTCTCTCATCGATGTTTCTAACTCTCTATCCCTTTCCCTTCCTCTCTGTAAAAAATCAATAAAATATATTTTAAAATAAAAAATAAAGTAGTCTGTGGGACAGAGATGTATAAAGCTAAAAAAATAACTCTAGACAGTAGACGAAGGAAACAACTAGCTAGAAGAGAAAATCCAAGTTTAATTTTGCCAATTTCTCTTTTGCTGATATAGTTCCAGAAAAAGAAATCGGTCCCATGACAGGCACACAATATAGAAGTAATATAAGATTTAAAAAATGTTCATGTTAACATATTTACTACTTACATTTTGTGAGGGACTATTAGCATGATGACAGTTTAAATTTCTTAAAACATGATCAACATTTTAAAAGCTTACATTAATGAAAATCCAAAATATTTGCTTTTGTGGATACCTGGAAGGTTTCCATTGTGGTCCACATCTTCTATGCCACATCCCCATTTAACTAGAAGTTGCAAACAGCCAAGTCGTCCATGAAAAGATGCATAATGTACAGGTTTCCATTCTCTCACATCAGTTATGCTGGGATCCTAGAGGTAACATTCACAAGGACTAAGTTTCTTTCCATTTTGTAGGGGAAACACTAGTGTAGCAGTTTAACTCAACAATTAAGAACTGGAGGTTCTTAAAACTATAAGGCAAATACTAAATATTAAAAAAAATGTACTGAAACCACTGATTTGAGCATACAAGCTAATAACATACTAATGAAATTTTATAAAATAGGCAACCAATCGATGTGTCTCTCTCATATCAATGTTTTTCTCTTTGTCTCTCCTCCTCCTTTCCATTCTCTCTAAAAATCACTAGGAAAAAAAAAATATATCCTTGGATGAGGATTAATAAAAGCAAACAACAAAAAAGAAAGAGTTAATGAAAAAATACTAAGATTTTTTACTTTTTCTCTATAGAAACACCAATTCTTACAATAACGTATTTAGTATAAGTAGTTATTTTATCAGAAGTTTTTTTTTTACAACCATAGGGCAATATTAAAAACAAATATAATAAGTGAAATTTATGGAGATATAAATCACTTTATAAATTACTAGTGGCCCAGTGCACGAATTCATGCACATTGAAAGGAAATTAATTAGAAAAAATATTTTAATATCGCTATTCACCCTTTCTTTATAATAGAAGTATCAACCAAATTCATGACAATGACAGATTGAAACACATGCGTGCGAATGGCACCAGCGAAAGCTTTATATGTATTGTGCATGTGCAAGTTAACTTAGCCTTTTATACATATACAGGCACCAACCCAGCACTGACTGCCATGGGGGCTGTGGATCAGACCCTACTTCTTTCTCCACGACTCTCTCTGGGCCTGATCTGCAGCCCCCTCAGCAGTCAGTGCTGGGTCAAAATTCGTGCACGGCGGGGGAGGGGGTCCCCCTCAGCCTAGCCTGTACCCTCTTCAATTGGGGACCCCTTGGGAGATGTCCGACTGCCGGGTTTAGGCCTGAGGATCGGGCCTAAACGTGGCAGTCAGACATCTCTCTTGCAACCTGGGACTGCTGGCTCCTAACTGCTCACCTGCCTGCCTGCTTGATCACCCCTAACTGCCTCTGCCTGCCTGCCTGATTGCCCCTAACCCCTCTGCCTGCCTGCCTGATCACTGCTAACTGCCCTGCTCTGCTGGCCTGATCTTGCACCCAATGGCCCTCCCCTGCCGGCCTGATCTCACCCCCAACTGCCCTCCGCTGCTGTCCTGATCTCGCCCCTAACTGCTCTCCCCTGCCGGCCAGATCACCACTAACTGCCCTGCCCTGCCAACCTGATCTCGCCTCCAACTGCCCTTCCCTGCAGGCCTGATCTCATCCCCAAATGCCCTCCCCTGCCAGCCTGATCTCGCCCTCAACAGCCCTCCCCTGCCGACTTGATCTCGCCCCCAACTGCCCTCCCCTGCTGGCCTGATTGCCTCTGCCTCGGCCCCCACCACCATGGCTTTGCCTGGAAGGAAGTAGGACATCTGGAAGATGACCAGTCGATCCAGTCTAATTAGCATATTACCTTTTTATTAGTATAGATTATGTAGGATCAGACCCTGCTTCTCTCTCCAGGCCTATCTCCAGGCCTGATCAGAGAGGTGGAGCTGATCAGCAGCCCCCGCAGCTGCTGGCGAGGGAGGGCAGTTAGGGATTGCTTAAATGGGGGGGAGCCTTTTTCAGTGGGAGGAGATGCTCTTGGCAGAAAAAATCCCTATATCTGGACTGATAGCCAGCCATATGCACTATACTACCAAATGGTCATTAAAAAATTGAACCACTTTCTTACACCTTACACCAAATAGCTGTTGCCCTTAAAACCCCTCCTCAGCCCCCACGTTAGGTTCTGCCTTCGCAGTTCACCCAGATTAGGTTCTAATTGGTCGGTTTCTATGCCAGTCAGTTTCAAAAGCTCCGCCACCTAGGCAGCCATTGGCTCCTGGCAGTTCACCCAGATTTGGTTCTGATTGGTCAGTTTCTACACCAGTCAGCATCTCTGGGCCTATCTCCAGGCCTGATCAGAGAGGCGGAGCTGATCAGCAGCCCTCGCAACTGCTGGCAAGGCCTGGAGAGAAAGAGAGGCAAGGGCTGATCAACAGCTGCCACGGAGGCTTGAGGATCAGACCCTGCTTCTCTCTCTGGACCTCTCTCTGGGACTGATCTACAGTCAGTGCTGGATCGCCGTGCCTACAGGACTGACTTCTGGTGTTTGGTTGTCCGTTTGGTCGTTTTGGACGTTACAGACTCTGACTCTTTATAGATAGATAGATAGATATAGAGATAGATAGATAGATAGATAGATAGATAGATAGATAGATAGATAAACTTGCTTAATTAGATCTTCTTTCTAATTTAGCTAAACTTTTCCCAGTCCAGTGAAGCATTCCAACTTCTCTTTCAGGTAATTGTCAGCAACACAGCGGTAAATATCAACATGAAGCAGATTATTATTGTAGATCATGCAGGGAGAATAAAGAGTAAAATATTTAACTATATTAAATAGTTAAATAGTGTTTGACTATATTCTGCGCAGTGAGAAAACCTGAAGTCATTTTCAAGATCCACCATTTCTTTCTTCTTTTCAGTTGGGTCAAGTTTCTAAGCCTTCTAAATCTCCGTTTTCCGGCTAATAAAAAGAAAATAGGGCATGAGTGTGGAGGCGGGGTGGGGGGGGGGGAGTGGCAATGGGAGATAAGGACACATGTAATACCTTAATCAATAAAGAAAAAAAAAAACAATGGGGTGGCACCGAGTCACCGAGTCTCCTATTTACCTACTCCAGGACTTCTGTGAAGGTCAAATGAGATGAGGCATGGGAAAATGCTTCACAGTCATTTTGTTAAAGTGTAAAATGTTTCCACCTTGCTATAAAGCAAGTCATGTTCCTGGGCTGAAGAAACTGTAAGGAGGCTAGTCGCTAGGGAGAGGAAGCCAGGCATTGCTATGTGACGTCATTACCTGGACGGACACTTAGCATATTAGCCTTTTATATATATAGATTATAATAATAAAAAGGCTAAGTGACCAACCATCTGTCCGTCCAACTGGCCAACTGGCTGACTGACCAGCCGGTATATATGTTGCACACTGGCAATTTAAAAATAAACGTTGCACCCTAACCAGTTTGGCTCAGTGGATAGAGCATTGGTCTGCGGACTGAAGGGTCCCAGGTTCAATTCCGGTCAAGGGCATGTACCTGGGTTGTGGGCACATCCCCAGTAGGGGGTGTGCAGGAGGCAGCTGGTCGATGTTTCCCTCTCATTGATGTTTCTAACTCTCTATCCCTCTCCCTTCCTCTCTGTAAAAAATCAATAAAATATATTTTAAAAAAATAAAATATAAATAAATAAATAAATAAATAAATAAATAAATAAACGTTGACTTGTGCATGCGCGGTATTTGTCCCTGTCTGATACTGGCCTCCCACTTAAATTAATTCAAGGACAGTTTCCCATAATGCCAGCATTTGCGATGACTATTAATAAATCACAAAGACAAACTCTAGACAGAGTAGGAATACCTGAACCCGTTTTCAGACACGGTCAGTTATATGTTGCTTTCTCTCAAGTTCGAAGAGTGTGTGACATTAAAGTTGTAAATACTTTATCACAAGGGAAATTAGTCAAGCACTCTGAAAGTGTTTTTACTCTTAATGTGGTTTACAGGGAGGTATTAGAATAAGTTTAATCAATTTTTCAGTCATTGTTTGTATCAATGTTGTTTTTATATCATTTTTGTTGTTTTTATATCATGTCTTTGTTGTTGTTATATTATGTTGTTAGTTTATTTATTAATAAATTTATTAATGTATTTATTAATGTATTTTCATATACATTTTACTAATTTTCTTTCATCTCTGACACTTCTATTATTAAGAAAGGGCAAATAGCGATATTAAAATATTTCTTCTAATTAATTTCCTTTCAATTTGCACGAATCCATGCACCAGGCCACTAGTATGAAGTAAGAGTTATACACAGAAATTCAGAAAGACTTACAATCATTGGTTAACATATGTTTAAAAGCTTCAGAATCTTCCCAGTTAAACTCTGAGCTGATATGAAGAACCCCATAGCCTTTGAAATAGTTTATACTACTAACTGGGTGTTTTGGGGTTTTCTGAAGATTTATCTAAATTATTACTCCTATTCCTAAAGATGGAAAAACTAAAGAGAGAGATCCAATTACTTCCCTAAAGTCATAAAGGATATTTAAAAAGTCAGAAAGAGATAACTGGGCTACCAAATGCTATTTCATTTATATGGTTATACATCCTCACATACTAACAGGAATCCCTCACCACTCCACTCCGGAGCATTATTTGTAAAGTGAAAGAATGTCCATGTGTTGCAGCAAGATGTAAAGGAGTGCAACCACGATCATCTTTAGTTGCCAAATTTGCTCCGTTGATTATAAGAGCCTAAAAATAGAGAAATAAGAATGAGTTTATGTTAAATCATAAATGTAGTTGCAGATTATTTAAAGGCAAGCAATTTATTAACCTAGCTAAATTGCTATGTTCTTACATATGTGCCACAGGCAAAGTGTGAGAAGTTCTTAGCTAATCCAATGAAAATGTTTTGGATCCTTTTTAACACTGCCCAGGAGATATTTATAATACACAATTTCACCATCTGATTTGAGCATGGACATACAATTTATAAAGCACAATTTTCATGAGCACTGATTCATAACCACTAAGTTAAATACTTTAATGTTAAGCTAATAAAACTGAAAATTAAACTTCAAAACAGAATCTTTTATTAACTTGGATTTGGATAGAATAAAAGGATTTCATTATTAAAGTAACTAGTTCTAAGCTCCAAATCAAACTTCTAACTACATCTGAGAAGATCCTACCTGAATTTACAATTGGCCCAGTTTCTGTATATGGGTTACATCATATACAAGTACATCTATCTCCCTATGTAATGTACAGAGTAATTGCTTCAAAAAATTATTAGGGTCCTAGCTGGTTTGGCTCAGTGAATAGAGCATCGGGCTTACGGACTGAAGGTTCCAGGGTTCAATTCCAGTCAAGGGCACATGCCCGGGTTGTGGACTCGATCCCCAGTACGAGGCATGCAGGAAGCAGCCCATCAATGATTCGCTCTCATCATTGATGTTTCTATCTCTCTCCCCCTCTCTCTCCCTCTCTGAAATCAATAAAAATTTATTTTAAAAAAAAAGAGTTTTAGAAAGAATAACCTCTATGATTTTGTCTGATTCACATTAACAAATCAGTTAATAATCATCACAAACCATATAATGAGTGCTTACTATGTTTTAAAAGTCACTACAAAGAATATAAAGACTTATTAACATAGGGAATTAGGGCTTATGGAGAGACAAAGATAATCAACTATACAAAGCTGTCCTTGATAAGCAAGCACTAAACAGTATAGTACAAAAAAGGCATCACACCACCTCTGAGAAGAGGTCACTTTGAGGAAGAGAAGGACAATCAAGGCAGAGGGAATGGCTTGAACTATTGCTTAGAAGGAAAGTATCAAGTAAAGCTTTATTGGAACCTGATAACTCCTAAAGTTACCATTTTCACTTCCTACTTCTCAAATTAATATCTCAACTCCAAATCCACTTGCAAAATGAGTGTCACCCCCACCACTGCAGAGAAATACAGCCAGCCTCACTCTACAGTGAGCTCTTAAGTTCAGTGGCATTTCCTTAAGCTTTATTCCCCTTAGTTTTATCCTGTAACTGACACTCTGCCTAATTCTTAAACTTCTTCCCTCACTTGCACAGCCCTAATGGATCCTGGCTCTACCTCTCAGACTTCCTCCTCCAAATTCCTTACTCTTTTCTCTGCTTTCTCTCATGCCTACTAGTAACATTCTTCAACACTTGAAGAATTCTTCTCTATAGTTTATTATTCCTCAAATCTTTGTCTCCAGCCTCCTTTAAATTGTCTGCACCTTCTGCACCTGAATGACCTACAGACAACTTAAACTCGAAATGTGCCAAATTAAACTCAACCTCTTTCCTCCCAAATCTCCCAGCCTTTCAGATATCCCTATCTATAGTTTCATAATTAGCTATAATTCTGACTCAAAACTTTAACTTCTCACTATACAGTGTCAATGACTGCTTTGGAAGATGTCTTGAATCATTTTCTTTCCCACTGCCACCACCTAATTTCACCCTCTATAGTTAGTGAGTACACAAAAAATCTCTAATTGGTCTTCTTGCCTCCGAACTCTCTTTTCATTCTAGGTAATCCTAAATACATTTCACAAGAATAATTTCCTGAAATATTGCTTTCATTACATCATTCCATGTGCATTTGTACATAAATGTGTGTGTGTGTGTGTGTGTGTGTGTGTGTATACACACACTAGAGGCCCGGTGCATGAAATTCATGCATGGGGTGGGGGGGAGGGTCCCCTCAGCCCAGCCTGCACCCTCTCCAATCTGGGACCCTTTGGGGGATGTCCGACTGCCAGTTTAGGCCCAATCCCAGGCATCCCTCTCACAATCTTAGACCGCTGGCTCCTAATTGCTCACCTGCCTGCCTGCCTGGTCGCCCCTAACTGCCCGCCCCCGCTGGCCTGATCACCCCTTACTACCTCTGCGTGCTGGTCTGATCGCCCCTAAATGCCCTCCCTGCCACCCTGGTCACCCCTAACTGCTCCCCGCTGCTGGCCAGGTCACCCCCAACTGCCCCCTCCCAGCCAGCCTGGTCACTCCTCACTGCCCCCCATGCCGGCCTGGTCACCCCTTACTGCTACCCCTGCTGGCCTGGTCGCCCCCAACTGCCCCCCTCTGCTGGCCTGGTTGCCCCTAACTGCCCCCCCAGCCAGCCTAGTCTGCTGGCCTGGTTGCCCCTAACTGCCCCCCCAGCCAGCCTAGTCACCCCCAACTGCACCCACCGTTGGCCTGGTCGCCCCTAACTGCCCCCCCCCCCCCGCTGGCCTGGTCACCCCACGCAGCCTGCTGTTCAGTCGTTTGGTCGTTCCTCACTAAGCCCCCTGCCGGCCTGGTTGCCCCACGCAGCCTGCTTGTTCAATCGTTTGGTCATCCCTCACTAACCCCCCTGCTGGCCTGGTTGTAGGCAGCCATCTTTGAGGGCATGAGGGTCAATTTGCATATTACTTCATTATTGTATAGGAGGATGTAGTATGTGCATAAAACCTCTTTCCTATATAAATGAAAGTAAGATCTCTATTCTACTTCTCATTTTACAAACTAGCTTATCCAAACTTTGTAACAGTCCACAGAACTAATCATCTACACTCAGTCAAACTTATGTTATAGTATATCCCCTGAACACATCTCATTTTTCCAATTCAGGGACTTCACATAGAATTACAACATAGAGATTAACAGAACAAAGTGTAGGTTCAAATCCTTGCTTTGTCACTTATTTAGCAAGGTACTTAACTCTCTGAATCTGTTTCCTAATCTATAAAAAGTGGAACTCATAAGACTGTTGTATTAAATGAGGTGATGCATGGGAGACTGATTTGACACATTAAAAATGTTCAATAAATGATCATCATTATTTTTATTTGCTCCTGACATATTCCCTACCAATAATGCTTCTTTACTAGTTACCTCTTTAAAATCAACCCATTCCTTTAGGCCTGGCTGAAATTGTATTTCCTCCAGTTATACTTTCTCTATCTCCAGCTAAGTTCTATAATTCTTCTCATCTGTACTTTTCATTAATACCTTAATCATAAAATGTGCCTTGTATTGCATTGTAATGCACTGAGCAGAGCTCTTTTCACTCCAAACAGAATCTCAGGTTTCTTACAGGCAGGGACTGTTTGCTTATGTGATTTTGTATTTCTCCAAATTCTAGTCTATTGTACACTGATTAAATCCAGCTACTCTAATAAATTAGATCCTGTCACATATTAATGTGCTATTCTGGCTAGGAAACACATTAAATAAGGAATTTTAGGCATGGAAAGCTATAAACAAGGTAATCTGTACATGAATGTGACATCCCTTAAAACAATCTAGACAGATAATCAACTACTTTGAAGATAAAAGGGTCTCTTCTCATATATCATTTGCTTAAGTGGATAGTTGATACCAAAATATCTAAGACATGGAATCCAGTAAGTTCTTTTTTGTAAAATATATTTTATTGGTTTTTTTTACAGAGAGGAAGGGAGAGGGATAGAGAGTTAGAAACATCGATGAGAGAGAAACATCGATCAGCTGCCTCCTGCACACCCCCTACTGGGGATGTGCCCACAACCAAGGTACATGCCCTTGACCGGAATCGAACCTGGGACCCTTCAGTCCGCAAGCCAACACTCTATCCACTGAGCCAAACCGGTTAAGGCTAATAAGTTCTTATTTAAAAGTAAATCTATAGGATCAAATTATTAGAATAAAAGCAACAGCTTAACAGAACTATGCTAAAGTAAACTTATTGAATTTTTTAAAAATAAACAAAATTATTTTTACCTGCATACAAGCATCTTGACCCCTGATTGCAGCTATGTGAGCTGCTGTCCAGCCTCTCATAGTTGCTTGTGTTATATCAGCTCCGTGCCAGAGGAGCCAATGAAGACACTAAGTTAAGAAAATAACCATGTTAATAAGTGATAAGATAGATGTTTTAAACATTTTTATATCTTTTAAATTTATTTTTTTTATGTTATCCCCCTTTTATTTTTAGGTCTTTTAAAAGTATCGTTCAATAAAGTTATTCCATTTTCTACACAAAGGTCTCATAGATTCTTTTTTTATCCCTTTGGGTTCTTTTAAATTTAGTCTGTCATCAAGAAATACTACAACCTGAGAAATATTATAAATGAATGAGGGAGCCAGGTATAAGCACAAGCACAATGACAGGATACCAACATCAGGCCTTAGTGTTGGGTAAACAATAGCAGTAGGAACTGTGACAAACTGGAGATGCCATTCCTTGTCAATAAGGTGCAGATGCCACTCAATTCCAGCCAGTTGTTGTTGTGACTAAAATGCTGATCCAAATCTTATGTTTGACCAGTACTGTACAAGCCAAACAAAAAACATACATGTGTTGGAGAAATAATTGTAATAATCTGAATAAAGATTTAATTAAAATAAAAAAAAAGAATGTGGCAAATGGTAAAAAAAAAAAAAAAAAAAAAAAAAAAACCTACATGTGAGCCAAATTCACTTAAGGGCTACTAGTTTGCAACCTCTACCATAGATTTTATTTTTTGGTTTGTTGTGTTTTTTTACATAGATTTTGAATGCGTCAAGAAACTTCTGTATCAAGGCAAACTTTGTTATTCTGATGATATTCTCTAAAAAGAGGTTTATATAAAAAGGGGGGTGGTGGGAATCAAATATATCTTCATTTAAGATTTATAAAAATTACCCTAAGGCTCATTATAATAAAGTAATTAGAGGTCTGTGCCACATATAGTATTACTGTCATTATATGTTCATGTTTATACTCTACCTTCAAGAAGTTTCTTTTTTTTTAAATTGACTATCATTGGAATCACAGTCCTATCATTTGTTGAAAGCTTACCATAAGGTATCATTTGCCTGTCACAGGGATTAGTGGCCAGTAATATATATTTTTAAAAGTTCAACTTCACTAATAATCACTGTAAATAATTCACTTATTCAACAAATATTTGCGTGTATACTACTATGTACTAACACTGTTTAGATACTGGAATAAAACCATTATAAACATTCATGTACAGGTTTAATTGTTCTAGGTAAATACTATGTAGAAGCAAGATTGCTAGAACACAGATAAGTATATTCAACTTTATAAGATACTGCCAAACTGTTTTCCAAAGTGGCTGTATCATTTTATACTTCTACCAGCAATGTATGAGAGTTCTAGTTATTACATATCCTTGCCAATACTTTATATCGTCATTTCTTGAGTTATCTGTAGGGGGTTGTTTTTTTTCAGTCATTATAATATGTGTGTAGTAGCATCTTTTGTGGTTTTAACTTGTATTTCCCTAATGCTTAATGATGATGAATATCTTTTCATGTGTTCAATTGCCATCCATATTATCTTTCAGTAAGTGTCTATTGAAGTTATTTGCCGTTTTTTTTATTGTGTTTTTTTTTTCTTTTCTCACTACTGAGTTGTGAGTCTCTTATTCTGGTTGCAAGTTCAGATACATGATTTGCAGAGATTTTTTTCCTATGCTTTCTTCTAGAAGTTTTATAAGGTTAAGTTTCAAATTTGCCTATAATCTGTTTTGAGTACATTTTTCTATATGGTGCCAGGTATGAGTCAAATTTTGTTCTTTTTACATATGAATGTTCAATTATGCCAGCACCATTTAATGAAATTAATGTCTTCTCTCCATTAGATTACATGTTCACCCTTATCAAAAAGCAATGCACAAATAAGCAGGAATTCAGAAATGGATAAATAAGGAGCTTGGAAAATCCTCCCTGAGAAGCAATGATAAAACTAGACAAAGTTGTCAAAAACTACAATTTAAAGACTGGAAATTGACCAAAGGCATATAATAAAATGAGAAGCATATATATGAGAAAAATCTACTGGATCTTAGTAAGAACAGGAGACTGAGACTATAGCTTCGCCTACCCCGCTGCATGGTGCAGAGATCTACTAGGTGGACGGCTCCACTGCTCTGCTGGAGGGGCTGACTTTATTAGAGCTGAACACATAAAATTCCATGCCCAGATACATTGTCAAAAACAATTCTGCTCCTCAGAACAATCCAAGAAAGCCAACATCAGAGCTAGCCTAAAGTCATGATACTGGTTGGAGCATGCACAAAACTAAAGACTATCCAGAAAATTAATAGGAAATTCCAAAAAATGAGATGGCCAAAGTGATCCTTACTACTATTCCATTTATCCCTTGAGATCTAAAAGGCTGTGTGCATGTACAAGAATGCTCAGACCCAGAAAAGACTGGAGAGGGACTAAGTTGGTAAGATATCCCTGGCTAAACATGAGGCCTTGCAAACATATTTTTTAAAAAAGATGTCAGGCTGGCTTGTAAGCTGCTTGAATTTCTCCATACATACCCATCAGTAAAAGATTAAATCCTTACGGTATTTAAGCACATGCTCTCATAAGTCACTGGCTGACCACTAAACTATGCAGGCCCAGGGGTGAACCCTGGGGAGCCAGGCTTAAAAATAAAAACAAGAATTAAAAGTGGGAACAACTGAGCAGTGGCCACACACTATTAGGAAAACAGACTCCACATAATTAGTCTAGGCAAGTAAATAAACACACAGGAACAACCATGCCTGGGTAGGGGTGAAGGAGTAGGATCAGACTCCAGTGCCATAATATATCATCTAAAATGTCTAGTTTTCAAAATGTCCAAATATGTTGGGAGATGAGATTGGAGATATGTCTACTGTATTAAATAGCTTGAACTTTATCCTATAGGATAGGAGTTAAGTAATATCAGATTTTAGTTTTAGAGTGGTAACTTTATATACAGAATATGAACTAGAGATAGACAAGACAAAAATCAAGAAAATCTATTAGATCTAAGGCAGTGGCTATGTGGATGAAGAGTACAAATTTGAAAGTCAAAGATGGAAGAGAATCAAAGGACCTAGTGATCAGTTTCTACTGTATCAATGTGCACCACGTAGGGCACCTTCAACTAGACAAATGTCGAGGATGTGTACTGTTCTGTAAAAAATTGAGACAACTCGGAGAAACCAAGATGGCGGCATAGGTAAGCACCTAAACTGCTGCCTCGCACAACAATTTCAAAACTACAACTAAAAGACAGAACGGACACTATCCAGAACCACAGGAAAGCTGGCTGAGTGAAAATTCTACAACTAGAAGGAAAGAGAAAAACTCACAGAGAACTGGAGGTACGGCAAAGGGTCTTTGTGCGCACAGAGAGGAAGGGTGGCTGAGAGCCTGGCTGACTTTCTCTGGCGGAAGGGGGAAGGAAGCCCCCGACCACACTGAACCTCAGTTCTGACTGCACTGAACCCCAGTTCCAGGCGAGCCTCTGGGGACCCACGCTCTTACGGGGGGGAGTCTGGACTCTCGGGCAGAGACTCGGGAGCCGGGGAAGGCAGAAGTCTGAAGGAGCACGCGTGCCAGTGCGCACAAAGGCTGCGGAGGTTGCCACAGGCTTTCCCTAGTGGAAGGGAGTCGGAGGCTCCTGACTGCACTGGGCCCCAGTTCTAACTGCACTGAACCCCAGTTCCAGGCGAGCCCCTGGGGAGCCACGCTCTTGTGGGGGGAGTCTGGACTCTCGGGCGGAGACTCGGGAGCTGGGGAAGGCAGAGGTCTACGAGTGCGCGCAAGGGCAAGGCTAACGGGAAGCCAAGACTGTCTGCTCCACCCTGAGACTCCACCCCATCCAAGCTGAGCACAGAGGCTATTGCAATTTGGCAAGTCTAATCTTATAAGGCTGTCTCCAGCACCGAACTTCTCCCAGCATAGACACAGCTGATCCTTACAGCCAACTGGCCTGGAGGTCAATTCCTCCCAGTGATACCAACAACAATCAAGATTTCATTACAACAAGGCTGTATACACAGTCCACAAAGGGGTGCACCAAGAGTGTCCACCCCAGGTTAACTGGGGAGGCCGACCCACTGGGCCATAAGAAACCTAGCACACAAATTTACCCTACCAACTCAGGGAAGCAGTGAAAATGCGGTATCAAAGAAACAGATCACAAACGAAAGAAATGGAGGAAAACAAACGACTGGATATAGAATTCAAAACCACGGTTATAAGGCTTTTCAAGAATATCCTAGAAAAGGCCGATAAATATAACGAGACCCTCGAAGATATGAAAAAGGACCAACTAGAAATTAAACATACACTGACTGAAATAAAAAATATTATACAGAGACCCAAAAACAGACTAGAGGAACGCAAGAATCAAGTCAAAGAATTGAAATACAAAGAAGCAAAAAACACTCCACCGAAAAAGCAAAAAGCAAAAAAAAAAATCCAAAAAGTTGAAGATAGTGTAAGAAGACTCTGGGACAACTTCAAGCGTACCAACATCAGAATTATGGGGGTGCCAGAAGAAGAGAGAGAGCAAGATACTGAAAACCTATTTGAAGAAATAATGACTGAAAACTTCCCCCACCTGGTGAAAGAAATAGACTTACAAGTCCAGGAAGTGCACAGAACCCCAAACAAAAGGAATCCAAAGAGGACCACACCAAGACACATCATAATTAAAAGGCCAAGAGCAAAAGACAAAGAGAGAATATTAAAAGCAGCAAGAGAAAAACAGTTAATTACCTACAAGGGAGCACCCATACGACTGTCAGCTGATTTCTCAACAGAAACTATGCAGGCCAGATGGGAGTGGCAAGAAATTTTCAATGTGATGAATAGCAAGAACCTACAACCAAGATTACTCTACCCAGCAAAGCTATTATTCAGAATTGAAGGGCAGATAAAGAGCTTCATAGATAAGAAAAAGCTAAAGGAGTTCATCACCACCAAACCAGTATTATATGAAATGCTGAAAGGTATTCTTAAAGAAGAGGAAGAAGAAAAAAGTAAAGATAAAAATTATGAACAACAAATACATATCTATCAACAAGTGAACCTAAAAATCAAGTGAATTAAAAACCTGAGGAACAGAATAATCTGGTGAATATAATAGAATCAGGGGCATAGAAAGGGAGTGGACTGATAATTCTCAGGGGGAAAGGGGTATGGGGGGTTCAGGAAGAGACTGGACAAAAATCATACACCTATTGATGAGGATAGTGGGGGGGGGGAGGTAAGGGCAGAAGGTGGGGTGGGAACCGAGTGGAGGGGAGCTATGGGGGGAAAAAGGAGAAACAATTGTAATAATCTGAATAAAGATTTATTTAAAAAAAAATTGAGACAACTCAAGCAGACATTTCAAAATAGGTCACATTTGGTGCTTCTCAGATTTCTGAGGAAATTAATTGCTTTGTATTGTATATTACAATGATCACCAACTGACAATATTGTTTTATAATAATTCTGTGGGGTTTTTTTCCTGAGGTTGTTATTAAAGAAATACTTTAGGTGGTGAAAAAGAAATTTTAAAAAAACTAAGAAAGGGATAGAAAAGAATAATAGCTTAGTTTTACAGAAACTGAATTTGAAATGCTAGTCAGATATGCATGAGCTGTTGATCAAGCATGATATATAAGCCAGAATTAAGGAGAGGAAGCAAAACCATGCATTTTATGTAGACACTGGAGGCCCAGTGCACCAATTCATACACCGGTGGGGTCCCTCAGCCTGGCCTGCACCCTCTCACAATCTGGGATTCCTCAGGGATGTAGTAGTGCACTAAGCAGCAGGTGCCAGGGAGGAGCCTGAGCCCAGGGTGGGCACCGCACCACTCCTGCTCATCCCAACCCCACTGTGCCTGCCGCTGCCGCCACTTGGTAGTGCTACCACAAAAACAGGAGAGGCTCGTGCCACTGCAGCTATGCTTGCCAGCTGTGAGCCTGGTGTCTGGCACCTGTAGGTCAGCTGAGCGGCGCTCCCGCTGTGGGAGTGCACTGACCACCAGGGGACAGCCCCTGCATTGAGCGTTTTCCCTCTGGTGGTCAGTGCACCTCAGAGCAACTAGTCAACAGGTCATTCAGTCGCTTAGGCTTTTATGTATGTAGATGATAAAGCCAATGAAGTCTAAAAAACTGCCTGGAGAGAAAAGGCAGAATCATACAAATACCTATCTTTATAGAATAGGCACGGGAGGTTAACCAAAGAAGCCTAAATGAGAGTAATCAGAGAAGCTGAAAAGGTACCAGGAAATAGATTAAATAAATGGTATATAAAAAAAGTCCTATTCTATTGGAATATGGCAGAGTAAAATCAGTATTTCATCTCTTCAAAATCATCCAAAAAAAGAAAGGAAGAAAAACAGGGAGAAAACCCCCTTTGATGGAAGTAGAAGACATCTGAAACTCAAACCACAAAAACAGATGGGAAAGTTGCCAAATTAGAGATCAAAGAGGGATGTGGGAGGAAACAGCAGAGAAAATCCCCACCCAGGGCTGTATGTGCAGAAAGATCCATCAAGGCACATTTCTCCCAGCTGAGAGGAAGTCACTAAAAGGCCAAAGGGAAATTCTTGTTTACAACAGTTCCAGCGGGGCACACAAACTGGTGGAGAGAGATTCTCCAAACAAGATTTGGTTCCAAGAAGCAGAGAAGCCCAGACAAACAAGAAATCACACAGAGAAGCCATATTCATAGAAAGCAGTCTCTGCTGGTGTAGCAGGGAAAAGGTCTGCATAGTGAATAGACCCACTGCAGTCCACAGGCTGGGGAAATGTAGTAGCTAAAATAAGCTCTCCACACACAGCCTTGAATCATGAGAAAAATTTTAGTTGGCTTTGTATCCAGTCCAAGAATAAGAAGTTTTGCATTAAAAAATTCATTAAGAATGCTTGTACTAGCTAAAAATTGAAACCAACTAAATATCCATCAGTTGAAAAATGAATAAATTCTGATATTAGTGTAAGAATAGACTATTAAAATATGGCTGAAATAAACTAGCGTACATATATTTAATTACATGTATCAAGCTGCAGAATGATACATATGTCATTTATATAAAATATGTCATTTAGAGCAATGATATAATCATATGCAATAATAGCATAAAATATAGATAGGGATAATAAATAGCAAATTCAGGGTAATAGTTGTCTCTGGATTTGGAAGAAGAGAAATAGTGCCTGGAGGGGTGCTCAGGGATTTCAAATGTATCTATAATATTCCATTTGTTTTCTAAAAATCTGAAGCAACTATAGCAAAAAAAAATTAGGATTTAAGAGAACTAGGTATTCATTCTGTTATCCTAAGTTACCCTTTATGCTTTCCTTTGGAATCCAGCTACCACACGGTGAGGAAGTACAAACTAGCAAGGTTGAGAATCTTCACAAATAGGCCCACAAAGAAAAACTAAGGTGCCTAGAGCCAGCATATACCAGACAGCTGTGTGAACAAGCCTTCAGAAGGATCCAACCCCAGCTTTTCAATCTGTAGCTGAAGCCCCAGACATCATGGAGCAGAAACAAGCTATGTCTGAGATCCAAACTCCTCGTTCAGTCCTGAGCGTAAATAAATGGTTATTTTATGCCACCAACTTTTGGGATAATTTGTTACAAAGCCATTGTAAGTAAACAAAACACCTAATAATAGACTGAATTAAAAAATAAATTATTTGCAATGCCTCAGTCCTGTTTGCTAAATTTATAAAACTGCTAACAGTTGTAAACTTATCCCAGTTTTATTTAGCTTACCTCCAAACTTCCCGAATGTGCTGCCCAATGTAAAGGGGTAAATTTATGGAGAATGTCAACTTCATTAATGCTGACTCCACCTTCTACTATTTCTGAAAGCTGCTTTACATCTCCAGCACGTACTGCATCATGTATGCTACTAAAATGCACCTTCTTTCTGGCACCTACTGAAAAATCAAATTGCTTAAAATATATTACAATGCCAAAAAATAGAAAAAGACTAAAGCAATAAGACAAAAGAAAGCACAAAATCACTTTGACTTTCCAAATAATTTAATACAAAGATGTTTATGATTAACATCTTCTTAATCAGACTTCCATTTCAGTTCTAATGTCTAAAAAGCATGGAAGTATCATTCCCTTATACACAGGAGAAAACAAACTGAAAACCAATAACTTTTCTTAGACTGATCAGAGAACTGAAGTCTCAGCAAACCACCACCCTGAATCTGGAAAGACAGGCAAATACAGAGAAATACAGTTAAGCTCAGTTCACCTAGAGCAGAAGCCACGGGAGCAACGAAGAACCAGAAGCACTGAAATGGGGAATCATTGAGGGATTTTAAACAGAAGACTAATAATGATCAGATTTGTAATGCTGGATTTATGGGACTGGCTGCAGGTGAGGGGAATTCATTGGGGAGCAAAAATGCAGTAACAGAGATTCAGGGAGGCTATGTCAGAAAATAGCTATGTAGTCTACAGCAGAAAGACTGAGATCCTCAACCCAGAGAATGGCTTTGGAAACAGAATATTCAACAAATATTATAAAAACAAGTTGAACTGAATTTGGATGTAATAGTGGACAAAATAAGGAGAGTATTGGGATAACTTCAAGGAGTCTGGCTTAGTTCTCTGAGTGGTGTGGCACAATTGAGACAGTGAACACTAGAGGACAGAAAGGCCATGTGGATACAAAATTATTTTATTTTTGAATTTTTAAAATATATTTTTATTGATTTCAGAGAGGGAGAGAAACATCAATGATGAGAATTATTGATCAGCTGCCTCCTGCATGTCCCCTACTGGGAATCGAGCCTGCAACCTAGGCATGTGCCCTTGACCAAAATCAAACCAGGGACCCTTCAGTATGAGGGCCGACACTCAATCCACTGAGCCAAACAGGCTAGGGCTATTTTTTTTTGTTTTAATCTTCACCCAAGGATATGTTTTTATTGATTTTAGAAAGAAAGGAAGGGCGGTGAGAGAAATAAGCATCAGTTGCCTCCTACACATGCCTGGACCAGGGATCAAAACCAAAACCTAGCTATGTGTCCTGAAAGGGAATCAAACCAGCAACCTTTTGGTGTAGAGTAAGCATGTCAAACTCGCGACCCCCGGGCCACATGCAGCCCACAATGAATATTTTTGCAGTCCAGCCAATATATCAGTATGCAAGAAACGTTTTAATAAAACTTTTATAACTTAATTTTTGCAATACCCTATTATACATAACTAGAGGCCTGGTGCACGAAATTCGTGCACAGGTAGGGTCCCTAGGCAGCTGGCCATCAGGGACCTTCCTTCGCTCTGTGCCGCCTCCTGGTGGTCAGCGCACATCATAGCAAGTGATAGAACTCCCAGGTTCCCGGTGGAACTCCTGGGGGGACACCTTGCATATTAGCCTTTTATACACATAGATTATTAATAATGAACTAATGACTACTATAATCGTTGCATTCATTTCCCTTACGTGCCTTACGCACAGGTGCACCATTTCTCTCTACTAATACTAGCAGCGAATATTTTTAATCTTGCCACATCATTAGTCTTGTACTGATTTGTTTGGTGTGCGCAACAGGAAATATTTCACTTTCGGAGAACAAGAAAAATAGGTTTATTTACGTTATGCTTATTAATTTGTGCAGTTATTCAGTGTCTGATAAGTCAATGTTCAAGAAAAAAGTATTTTTATTAAAATGTTCTATTACTTTATGTTAACGATTACTCATTTATTTCAGCCCTTTGTATTCAGCATCAAAATAAACCTATGTTTCTATGAAAATTGAAGCTTTTGTTTTTTTGTGGCCCACATAAACTTAAACCTTGTTAGCTGTTGAGTTTGACATGCTTGGTGTAGAGGATGATGCTCCAACTAACTGTACCACCCAGCCAGGGCCAACATTACACTGTAGACATGTTGATTTTAAGGTGCTCAGGATGAGTTCCAGAAGGGACTTCTACATGAGTCTGCAGCTCAGAGGAGATATCTGGAGTTCAGATCTCAGTAGTAGATGTGTCCAGCATTAGGTAGGTTTTTCTGATACCCGTAAACTGGAACTAATGGCACTCTACTCCTCTTTATAATATTCATCACACTAGTCATTATTTGCTCAGTACTTATCTTCCCCAGTAGAAGGTAAGGAATATGCCTGTCTTCTTAATATCCTTAACAGAACACATATTAAGCACTCAATAAATATTTACTGGATGGTTGAATGAATAACATAGATTTCCTCAGTAGGGCTAAAGTCATAGTACATAACATAAAACGATGGCACTGGAGGGGGGCATTGAGGGGAAGGGAGAAGCAACATTTAAGGAGAGGATGGAAGAAAAGTCAGCCAAGAAAAGGGAGAGTCAACAGAATGGGAAGAGGAAAACGAGGTAAGTCTAATGTCATCTCCACAGGGTCAAATGCTTCAGAGAAGTCAAGTAAGAACTTAAAAGGGTTCATAAGATTTAACAAGCTTGGTCATCATTGGGCGAGAAGTTTCGGGAATGTGCAGATGGAAAGAAAGGGAGTAAAGCTAAAATGAGGAAGGTTGGGGGAAAGGGGAACAGCTTTGGGACCTACTGAAAACAGGTCACTTAGGTGGAGAGAGGAGTGACAGCTGAGAAAGGGAACGGCCAGAAAAGATAAGGCTGATGTGGGCAGAAGTGAGAGAGAGAGCGTGGCAGAGATGAGGGTCATCGAAGTCATTAACCTGACTCACACGGGGTTGCAGACTCCGTGAAGGAAGCGGAGGGGCCTGAAGGGGGCACCCCGGGCATGGTGCAATCCCACGGATGCCGAGGAGGAGACGAATCCTGGCCCCGGCTGCTGCGGCGGTCTTCACTCGCTATCCCCCATGAGCCACTGCAGCGGCCGTCTTCGTCCTCCCTGGCTCTCTCCCAGGAGCCCCTGCCGCGGGAACCTCCGTCCGCACTTTCTCTCTCCCAGAAGCCCCTGAGGCGGTGGCTGTAGTCTTGGCCGCCGCTCACCCCGGAGGAGTCGCTGGCCGCGTAGCCGCGGTCTTCACTCACTCCTTCCCAGGAACTACTGAAGCTGGTGCCGTCATCCACATTCCCTCCTTCCCAAGAGCCACTGAGGCGGCGGCGTAGCTCGTCGCTGCCCCTCTCCCCGGAGTCGCTGGTTCCAGAGCCGCGGGCTTCTCCGACTCCCTCCCAAGTACCCCCGAGGCGGAGGCTGCGGTCTTCTCCGACGGCTCCCCCGGAGTCACTGCCCTGGGCGCCGCCGACCTGACAGAGACTGGCGTCGGTGCTGGGAAAGCCGCGGTCTCCCCTCACACTCTCCCAAGAGCTGCTGTGACCGTGGCCACCGTCTCCCCTAACTGTCTCCTGAGAACCACCGCGGCGGCGGCCCAGGTCTTCACGGACCCTTCTCGGGTCCCTGCCGGAGAGGCCCCCGTCCTCTCTCACTCTTCCCGCAGAGACGCTGCAGTGGCGGTCGTCCTCTTTGCGGATTGTTTCCGTGTCTTCGCTGAGACGAAACTCCTGGTCTTCACTCCTTTCCTCAAACTGGCCGCCGCGGTGACTGGGTCGGTTGTCTATCCTCCACACGAGAGGGCCGGCGCGGCGGCCGCCGTCTTCGGCTGTGTCTCCCCGGGAGTCGCTGAGGCGGCGGCCGCCGTCGATGGGGACCCTCTCCTTGAAGGAGCTTTCCAGCGTCCCGACTCAGGCCGCCTGGTGGGAGCGGTAGAGGAGACGTCGCCTTGGAAACGAATAAACTTCCGGCTTCCGGCATGATAGGGTCATTTCCTGTTCCTTGCGGCTTTGCGTCACTTCCGGCTTCCCTCCCTTCACCCTTTGCAAGGCTTGGCCTGCAGACGAATCGGATGGTGGTAGAGACCGGTTTTCGGTGAAGTTCCGCTCGGTCCCACACCCAGCCTTATCTGGCCCCGTCTCTGTAACTGCTGGCGTGGTTCGCGGCCTCCACGGCCCCGCGCTCAGGTGGAGGCCCCAGGACTGCCGTCTGCGTAGGTGACCTGTATGGCTCTTGCCGGGCGGGGCCTCTCGTCCTTGGCAAACCAAGTATAATTTTTTTCAGTGCAGGTTGGAATGTTGAAGAAAAGCTCTTCTTCACCCTAACTTCTCACAAATATGGAAAAAGACCTAACGGAGAAGTTAGCAGCTGCAGCCGGTGTCATTATTGAGTGCTTACTAGTGCCCGGCCCTTTGATAATCGCTCGCTTGGTACTTAATTCTCACAATAATTTGGTAAGGTAGGTGGTATACCTATTTTACAGGTGAGGAGATCGAAGGTGTCAGTATTTTGCTAAGGCCAAACATCAGGTAAGTTGTAGAGCCAGTGTAAAAATACAGGTCATTAGTCAAAAAATTGCTTCCGGTTTTCTGACTTCAAATCCAAGATTCCTTTCACTGTAAAATATTTACTTTCAACAGTTTAGCCCTGATCTTTTTCTCCAGTCCTATTGCTTAACGTGCATTCTTCCATTCACTATTTATTGTAAAAGTATGGCTCAAATGTATGGAAATGTACAACAGCTGAGAGTACAGAAATTAAAGTTATCTGCCCTCCAAGGGCATCACCCAGCTTGATTCCCCTCACCCTGTTTTTTTTTTCCATCGTTATTGCTTTGCCACAGGGTTTGTTGTTGTTATTGTTACCTTGTTTTGTTTTTTTAGCCACAAAACTTTTTAAATTTTATTTTTCAATTACATTCATTATTATTTTGTATTAGTTTCAGTTGTACAGCATGGTGGTAGACAATCATATATTTTACAAAGCAATCCCCCTGATATTTCAAGTGTCCACCTGACACCATACATACTTATTACAGTATTATTGACTATATTCCTTATGCTGTGTTTAACATCCCTGTAACTATTTTGTGACTACCAATTTGTACTAAATCCTTCACCTTTTTCACTCAGTCCCTCTACTCCCTGACCTGTGCCTCACCACAGGTTTTGTGCTGTGAACACATTTAGGAAATTCCCCTGACCCCATTTTTACTCTCTTGAAATATGGTAAATTGCCTTTTTTTAAAATTCCATACCCTCTTGTAATATTAATAACTGCCATTTGTTGAGTTCATATGAGTATGGCACTCTACTAAGTGCTTCATATTTGTTCTTTAATCCTTAGTATAACCTATCAGCATAGTATTACTATTGCCTTTTACAAATAAAGTGCAAAGTTAATTGCCTGAGGATACACAGCTCATAAGTAATAAGTACCTGAATTGGGGTTTCTACCTAGATCTTTGATTTTGCTGCACATATTCCTCAAAGTCTCCGAATTCCCACAATCTTTATATCAAACACATCAATTGTATTATAATTACCTGTTTAACAGTTAATCCTTACCCCTACCCCTCAAGGACTCTGAGCTTCTGGAAGGTAGAGACTGTTGTTTCATTATTCATCTTGGAGTTCCTGACATCTAAAATATTTGGCTCAAGGGGGAAGGGCTTACTAACTGTTGTGTGGGTGAGCAGGTGGATTGATGAGTTGATTTTTTCTGGTGGATGAAGTGATAGACTGAAAGTAAAGTTTTTTTAGAGTTGGAGGGGATTTGGGGATTAGTCATTTTTAAAATGGGGCAACTGAGGCCTTTTATCAGACATCTGTTGAATTATTAATATGGGACAGTTTCTATGCTAAGTGACTTACAAATAGTTTCAAACTTAATCTGTATTGTTCCTGTTTTTACAGATGAAGAAACCGCTCAGATTTGGCCAAGATCACATAACTAGAAGGTGGAAAATTGGAGCCCACTATGACTGCTCCAAATTAATATAGTGGTTGTAGCCACTTATATAATAATGGTAAAGGCTTCATTTTTTGTTTTGTATGGGTAAACTCACTGAGGGAAGGAGGCAGCACATCCTTAGATACACACATGACAGGAAGGATTAGAAAAAGAAACAGAAGAAAAACAGAAATAGTAAAATGCCCTCAAATTAATTTTAAAGGATTTAAAAATAAAAGCAGAGATAAATGGACTAGGAAATAAATTGATCCCAATAATAGCTGGTATTTGAAAACAAACAATAGACACTTAGCAAATCTGAGGAAGGAGAGAAAACAATATTGGAAACAAAGGCAACATATTACTGACATGAGGGTTTTTGAAAATCAGAAATAATTTAGTGTAAAATTACACTAATAGTCCTGAAAAATGATGTATAATTTTCTAGGAAAATGTAAATTTCAAAAAAATTGGTTCAAGTTAAAAAACCTTAATAAGCCGATAATCATAAAAGAATGACCAATGTAGCCCTGACAAAAGTTACCAAGAACAAAGCATAGAGAAGAATGGAATACTTCCCCACTATGAAGTATCATAAATAAGGAGAGGGAGGAGAAAAAACTTGCATCTCAGTCTCACTTATCGATGTACATGCAGCTATCCTAGGAACAATGAAGCCAGCAGTGTATTTAGAGAACCATGTCATAACCAAGTTGGGTTTATCCTGCCAGTACAAGGATGGGTTAACATTAGATAATATAGCAATGAAAATTTCCTAATAAAGGAGATAAATTATATGATCTTAATTGATATTGAAAAATTAGCATTATTCAAAAAGAAGACAAAATTCATATTAAGTAGTAAAAGGAAGCTTTACTTTACTGAAGGAACAAATAGCACATTTAATGTTAACAGTCCAGATTATCTACTGTCAGTCCTGCAAGTCAGCATAGTTCTGAGAATTTTGGAACCAGTGTAATAATAAGCAAGATAAGGTATGAAATTAGAAAAGAAGAAATTAAGACAAGTGATGTATTGTTTACCTGGAAAATATAAGACAACTGTAAAATATTAAATACTAGAAAAGAGAGTTCAGTAAGATGGAGAGCTAGCAGGGCAACATACAGAAGTAAGATTCCCTATAAACTAAAATCAATGTGTAAACGTAAAGAAAGATATTCACATTAGCAGCAACAGTGGGGAAATAATTCTGAGAATAAACCTAGTAAGAAGTAAGCAAAATCTACATGGAAAAAAACATGAAATTTCATTTATGGATGTTACCGAAGATTCAACTAAAAGGAAAGATGCTATGTTCCTGTGTGAGGAGGTTCAGTACTGCAAAGATAGAATTCTCCTGAAAGTAAATTTGCATTTGAAGTAGAAATCAAATGTAATTTTTTAGTGGAAGTTGGCAAGATGATTTTATAGTTTATCTGGAAGATTAAATGTGCAAGGTTAACCAAAACATGTTTGGAAAAGATCAATTAATGACAACCCAAATACATATTAGAACTATAAAACTAGAACACTTAGAACAGGGTGGTATTGGAACAGGACTAGACAAAGAGATTAGTGGAAAAAACTAGAATCCAGAAATAACCCCATTATAGAGGCGGAGTTTTTCAAATAGAGAAAGATAGGCTCTTCGATAATTTTCACATACAGAAATTTCAGAAGTTGTTAACAATTATAAAGTGTTGAGACAATACAGAAAATTTGTTTCAGTGAGAAAGAATAACTCAGTAGAATTAATGAGCAAAAAACATGATAAAAATACCAAGAGCAAATTAACGAGAGGATACTCAAACTCAGACTGTTGAGACATCACAATGATAAAAACTAAAAGATTATAGATAATGAATGTTTAGAGATGGTCTAAACAAGTACTCTGAAGACTGCTAGTGAACAACTAAAGTGGTGAGACCCATGAAGGACAGTTTCACACTATGTCAAAATTCCATCGAGTTGTAAAATCTTCAAAATAACTTGTATGTACTAGGATAGTCATTGCAACACTTTTTAATTGTAAATTAGAAATTTGGATATCCATCAGTGAAAAAATGGCTAAATGCATTTAGCAACATGGAAAGGGTTGTAAGAAATGGTAAATGAGAAAATCTACCAAATTGTTAACTCAGTGGTTACTTTATGTAACAAGAAAGAGGATGTGAAAGGACTATTTTCTGTACTACTTACATATTATTTTTAAAATTTAATTTTTCCTAAGTAAAACTAGCAAAGCACAGGAAGACATGTATTGTCACATAAAGCAAAAGATACTTTAAGGAGTACATGGGCCAGGAGAGATTAAGAGACTAATAAAAGCACATTCGTTTTGGCAAGGAGTCAATACTCAAGAGAGCAATTTTAATGAAGCAGCCAAGATGTAAAAGCCAGATTGCATAGGATTTCAAGGTAAGTAAGGGACTAGCATTAAGGAAGTTTCTCAGGTGAGAAGGTTCACAACACAGAAGTGGGCATCAGCATTCCAGATAATTGGAACCCTTTGTAAGTAGGAAGATTATGATTCCAACTAGTAAAAATGGATAGTCCTCCACCTGTCTACCTTAGGATTTCCAAAGTTGGGTAATTAATCAGGTCTGCATCTACTTCCAGAGAAGGAAGTAGGACCAACCCCAGACCAAAAATTGACTTAAGGATTTTGGTGACCATCTCTTACTTTGTTCCCTCATGCTTTGCAGGCATTCTTGCTCTCCCTCAGGGCATCCCACTGGTGCTTTTTTGGCTTTTTCTTTAACTTGCTCTTCCTCACCTGCCCAACAAAGTGTCCATTATTTCAGGGAGCTGACCCCATATAAGATTAGGAAAAAGCTACTCCTGCAGAAGTTAAGGCCTTGACAATAGTCTGACTTTCCATTTCTACCTCCAGATTACCTTTTTAGTCAGCTAAATCTTTTCACTTGGAGACATGCTTAGATGCCTCATACTTAACCGAATATTTTGTATAAACCTTTCAGAGCATATATTAGACATTAAAATAGGCTGTAAAGAAAGCCAGCCAGGAAAATAGAATTCTCTATTTGTTAAGCTGTTATAGAAGAATCTTTTAATTGGTAATTAGGTCCTATTTTTACTATCCCTAAAAGCTTTTTAGCTGAATAACAGGTCACTGTGTAGTATTTTCCAGAACATTGAAGTTTTAAGTAGGTAAATTATATTGATGATGTACAGGGTATAAACAATGAAATCGGTAGTTTTCAAGAAATAGACTATTTTATTCTCTCAAACTTATTTCAAATGAGAATGTTCCATCTTTAAGTTTTCCAGCTTTGCTACATTTTCCAGTATAAATTATTTCTAGTTCCCAGTGCTATGTGGTGACTGTTATTTTTCCATCTTTTGGGGCTAAAGTTCAATGCTCTGATTTCTAGATCAGGAGATTTGCCTGTTCGTTAGAATCAAGTTTAGAACTTTCAAAAAATATATATATTTTAGTGAGGAAGGGAGAGGGAGAGATAGAATCATCAATGATGAGAGAAGAATCATTGATTGGCTGCCTCCTGCATGCTCCCCACTGGGGATCGAGCCCGCAACCCAGGCATATGCCCTTGATCGGAATCTAACCCGGGACCTTTCAGTTTGCAGGCTGATGCTATCCACTGAGCAAAACCGGTTAGGGCAAAGAACTTTTTAAAAAGTATATTTGTATTGATTTCAGAGAGGGAGAGATAGAAACAAGTTATGAGAATAATTGTTTGGCTGCTTCCTGCTACCCACTAATGGGGATTGAGCCTGAAACCCCTGCTTGTACCCTGACGGAATCAAACTGATCTGGTTCATAGGTCCTCAATCACTGAGCCAGGCTGGAACTTTTTTATTGATATAATTGACATTAATTTTGAGTATAACTAATGGAGCATCTGAAATACTAAGGTGTTTCTAAATGAGAATCCATTGACTCTCCAGAGATAAGGAATCTATTCTTAACATTGTCATTCTAGTGCACAGCTCTAATTGGAGGAGGGGGAAGGATCTAAATCACTACCCTAAATCTAGCCTCCTACTTCAAAGAAAAAATAGGAATTGAATTCTCAATTCCAGGCCCAAAACCTGTGACCATCTTGGTACTGTTCATTCTTTTTTTAAAAAAATACTTATTTTTATTGATTTCAGAGAAAGGAGAGCGAGAGGAAAGATAGAAAACAATGATAATCATTGATCAGCTGCCTCCTGCACGCCACACAGTGGGGATCGAGCCTGCAACCCAGGAATGTGCCCTGAACAGGAATTGAACCCGTGACCTGGTTCAAAGATCAGTGCTCAACCACTGAGCCATGCCAGCCAGGTGGTCCCTTCATTCTAAAGCTAATTTCTCTTGTGCTCCAGATAGTCTTTCCAGCTACAACTGGTCATCTCTTCAACCTTTCTTTCCAATGTGTTTTCAGAATGCTAACATCTCTCATTCTAACCACAATTTAATCTCTCCAATTAAATTTCTTAGGAGTAGCTCTTATTTTGTCCCCTATCACCCACACAATCCATCACAACTGACATTGGCACTCAATAATTAGGGGATATTTCTCAATCTTCCCATATTTTTCTGACTACCCAGTCTTTGAAATGTTTTCCTCATTACTGGTTTTCCTATTTTAATTGTGCTCTCACCTTCCTAGCTGCAAAGCTAAATGTTCCCCAGGGATCTCTATACAGACACTAGGTTTGAAAGCCACCTTCTGTTTGACTTCACATACTTTTTTTAAAAATTGAAGTGTATTTTAATTTTGTATGTTTTTGTTGATTTTGGAGAGGGAGAAACATCCATCTGTCACCTCTTAAACCCACTACCTGGGTATGTACCCTGACTCGGAATCAAACCCACCACCTTTCAGGATTTTGGACAATGCTCCAACCAGTTGAGCTATACCAGCCAGGGCGATAGTCATACTTTAAAGCATTTGATAAAAACTATGGTTTTCCCAAAAAGAAGCACAACAGGAAACTTTTCCTACATTTTTCAATTCAGACCCCAGCATTTCTTCCATGCTTGTATATTCTATTCAAAAGTTCAGCTATCTCAAGTCCAGTACATACTTAATCCAGTTTTCTTACTGGACCTCTATATTTGAAAATATTCTTTCAAAAAAGAAAAGCCAACCTTAGATGCAGATTAGGATATACTTGTTTAAAAATTTCTAGTGGCTCCCATTGTCAGTGTAATACAAACTCCTTAGCATGACCAAGACTACATAATCTATTCCAAGTTACTGGGTTTTAACCATGTAAAATTTAATTTTTGAAAACATATGTTTACATTTGCTGTTCATTCTCCAGAGATACCCTTCTCAGGAATGTGGACTCCACTGCTAGCTATCTCCTCTAAGACGTAACTATCACCACCTTTATACTAGTAAAGCCTTGTTTAACCTATCTCCAGGTAGTTTGGTGTGCCTATTTCTATCCTAGCATTTTTCTTAACTATAGAAATAGTGTGCACTAAAATGAAGCAAAGCCTGCTTTATGTTCTTGTTCTACACCTAAGGTGATTCAATTTCACCTGTAAATTGGGGGATACCATCTATCATACAAAATTTTCTTTAAGTCCTAGAGAATATATATAAAATGTTTATCAATGTCTACCACATAGTAAATGCTCAACTATAAGTTTCATTAGTTTTATATGCCTATCTCCTCCAATAGAAGGCTCATAAGTGCCACTTTGTTTTAAAGCTGAAGAAAATAGTCACAAGCTAAAGCCATTCAAGAAATAAAGAGACACAAACCAAGTTTCTTCATTCTATTTATTACATGTATGAATATTAACATCTCATGGTATCCATCTAATTCAGTCAAAACCAACAAATGAAAAAGGTTAACCATGTTTCAAATGAACATTCTTACAGACTCCCCTGTAACTTAAAATAGAAATATGTCCACTGCATAAAATTGACAAATTTGAAAAATGTCATTAAAAAAAAAGTCACCTTTAGTACTTAAATATATTCGTTAATTATTTGATGGCATCAATGTCCAAGTTAAAGAATAAAAGTTGCTTCATTAGATACTTTTCAAAAATGGACATCTGGATGGTTCTCTATAGCTGGAGATATATATATATATATATATGCATAAATGTCCTATTGTTTCTAAAATTTTTTCAAATCTGGCTTTCCTATTTGAGAAAAGTCCTGCAGTGCTCTCTCACAACCCCCCTTTGAAGGATAAAACTTAGACTTTGCTTTAATCATGAGAACTAACAGAAAAAAATCTTATGTTGAGGTTGCTGTTTAATTCCATTTTCACCCAATAAAAAGTACAGAAACACTGTCTTTATTTGATGGTGTGCATAAATATTACACTCCATGGGTAGCAAAAATATTTTTTATTTATAATTTACAGTTTCACAAGTGAAAATCGTACATTTTTACATATACAATTTCATTTTGTTAAATTTGCACACATCTACAGAACTTTCACACAACAAGCACCTGAAACTGTGCAGGCAGTAGGATATGCAAATACTAAAATGTATTTATTAACCAAATGATAGCTGAAGGCCCTGCCTCAGCTAGACAATTTATATAGATAGGTCTATATATACATAAAAAAATTCTTCACCTTCTAGATCCAAACAGCAGCTTTTTTAAAAAAGAAAAACATACCTTTCTCATTTTATTTAAACTGACTCAACTGTATCATTTTCTGTTTTAATTTCAGTGGGTGTTGCTATGCTCTCCTCTGTACAAGCTGGTGGGGTATCAATTTGTTCTTCCTTAACTTTGGGACTTTCACAGGGTTCCTGCAATTCATTTTTGACAATGTTCAACATAATGTTCAAAGGGTTTTCAACTGGTGTCTTGCTGGGAGATGGTGTACAATCAAATGAAGATGTCTACAAAATAAAAAACCTTATATAAGTACTGATTACACTTCAAAAGTATATTAAATGAGTTTTATAGGACACTTATATGGGCAAAGAAACATACATAATACCACATGCAACTGAAATATCTGCTTCCCCACAAAACAAGACTACTAAAAAGCCTAATCTTTTGATGGCCTACATATATCTACAAAACTGCCTCTCTGAACCCATGAAATATTTGAAAAGCAGTATGTTTTGTTCCATTGTTTGGATTAAAAAAGTGGTCACTATAAAAAAAATGTTTGCATTTCTAAGGGAAACACATTGATATCTTTTTCAGATTTCATGTGTGACCATTTAAAAAGTATTCCTGTATGATATGGTTGAGTGAAGTATGTAAGAAAAAAGCTGTAAATGCTACCCCATAATTCTAGAAACCCATTCCTATTCATGATCCTTCAAATCTTCCAGTTTTCCTCACATTTCTCGGACTAGTGTTCTAGTAAAAGACATCATCATGATTGAAGTGAATGGAATGCAAGGAATAAAGAAATTTAAATCAGATTCTAACAATATAAGATTAAAATAGCAATAATGTTCTATGCAAAAATAACAATGTAAATGAGAACAGTAACCAAAAAGAACTTACATTTTGATAATCTTCATAACATGATGGATGATAAATCTGAAGCAAAAAGAAAAAAAGTAAGTAGATATTCACATGTATATTCATTTCTAATGGCTATTCTAGTAAGATTTTCTTTTCTAATTTAAACCAGAAGATAACTATGTTTGGAAAATCAATTGTTTATCTCTTTAAAGTTGGCTTTCTGCATTTAAATAGATAACATGGTATGCTTTCAAGGCAGTAACAGCTTTAATGAAATAGAAATTTAGAATACGAAGTGTGGTTAGGCAGAAAGACTCACTAGATTCAGAAGACCTAGTCCTAGGTTTATCATTAACTAGTTTTGCAACCTCTTATATAAATGAGTCTAGAACCAGACTGCTAAGATACCTTTCAACTCAAACACTGACTAAATTCCAGTACCTCCGAAATATCCTTTTTTATTAAAAACAAAAACATTTCTCTTTCAAAGTGGTGAGCTACCTTTACAAAAAAATTTTAAAGCTTCCTATAAAGAACTGAACATTACCTTTCCATCGACTCTAATGGCATTCTTTAAATGCCACTCCTCCTCCTCTTCATCCCAGTATTGTTCAAATTGTTCTTGACAGATTTCACAACTCTAAAATGGAGTAATATAAAATGAAATGTACTAACAGAACACATTAAGTAAAAATATATAAACATTAAGTGGAAGAAGAATTTGAGTTTTCTGAACGTTTAAACAACGTTTGACATAATACAGATACAAAGTTCTAAGAATTTTGCATTCTTCTATGGAAAAAAAGCAAACATTTCACTGCTATTGGTCACTGATAGATATTACGTAAATAACTACAGTTATACTCTGTGATTTGACTTGGGGTTATAAAACCCCAAGTCAAATCACAGAGTACAACTGAAGAGTAAAGCTTACACAAAATCTTAGTATCACTGAAAGAGTGATGTAAATAAATATGTTTAAGTGAGCGACATGACCAGAGGTAGAAAATGTAACATTCTTTTCTTACCTCCACTGCTCCAGCTGGCCCTGCAGGTACACTTTGGAACTCTTTTTCTTTAGCAGCTTCCTGAGTTTTGAGCACAACTTCTTCATGCACCTTTTCAAAAAACTGGCTCTTTGCACGTTCTTCCAAATCAGCTATTTCCTCAAATTCTATCCAATCCTTAAAAGGAGTTGATTTAAAAGAAGAATATTTTCATTTGTTCCTAAACTTTTACTGCATATCTTCATTATAATGCCACTTAAAGGTATGGGTACCTTCTTCTTCTACAATATACCTTAATATTATTTAAAATTATGCGTTCTCTTCCAACATTTGTTTTAAAAGAGTCAAAATAAGTAAGTAAATAAAATTATGTATTCTCTTTGAGCCCCATAACTAATAGACAACATAAAGCCACTAATTACACTTAGGACCTTAATATTTTCCACTGCCTCTAGACTTACAACTACTAAATTTAAACAAGATAAATTTTATGTACAATTTAAAAAAAAATCAGTCACAGCAACTTGGAATTTTAGGCCTAGAAGAAATCTGTGTTCCACTCTAATTTCAACAACAACAAAAAATACATACTGTTCAAATTTCTTTTCTTTAAAAAACCTTTTATATTCTAGGGGTCAAATATTATTCAAAACATTCACAAGTTAGATCCCAGCAATTATTTAAACCAAGCATGTCAAACTCGCAGCCCACGTGGCCCAAAATGAGTATTTTTGCGGCCCAGCCAATATAATAGTATGTAAGAAATGTTTTAATAAAAATTTCGTAACTTAATTTTTACAATATCCTGTTATACATAATTATTAATAACGAACTACAATGTTCACTGACTGATTTCTATAATCGTGTTGCATTCATTTCCCTTACGTGCTGGCGCACCATTTCTCTCCACTAATACTAGCAGCGAATATCTTAGCAGCCAATAGCCATGTCATTAGTCTTTGGACTGACTTGTTTGGTGTGCGCAACAGGAAATATTTCACTTTCAGAGAACAAGAAAAATAGGTTTATTTGCGTTATGCTTATTAATTCGTGCAATTCTTCAGTGTCTGGTAAGTTAATGTTCAAGAAAAAATACTAATTTTTAGTAAAAATGTTTTATTATTTTATGTTAACGATTACTCATTATTTCAGCCCTTTGTATTCAGCATGTCTCTATCGAAATAAACCTACGTTTCTATGAAAATTGAAGCTTTTGTTTTTTTGCGACCAACATAAACTTAAACCTTGTTTATTTGGCCCATGTTAGCCTTTGAGTTTGACATGCTTGATTTAAATTAATATACTTTTAGAATGATAGAATTTAAAAGTTGACAGTTCAGGGGTTCAGGAAGAGACTGGACAAAAATCATACACCTATGGATGAGGACAGTGCGGGGGAGGTAAGGGCAGAAGGTGGGGTGGGAACCGGGAGGAGGGGAGCTATGGGGGAAAAAGAAACAATTGTAATAATCTGAATAAAGATTTTAAAAAATAAATAAAAAAAATAAAAGCTGACAGTTCAGAGACATATGGATTACTTACTGTTAAACTGTAGTACCAACGTCTATGAGTGACTTTTCTGCTAACATCTTTTTCAGTTCTATTTTGCCGATAATGCCAGTCCAAGTGATCTGCATATACATCTGTCTGTGATGTTGTAAACCTCATTCCACAAGAGTAACACTGAATACCAGTGTACAGTCGATTTATAACACTATCATAACGCCTGTTTCGAAAAAAAAAGAATCTTTAGTTTTTAATGGACTTTAAAAAAGACAATTACAAATATTATCATTTTCTATTATTTTAATAATGCTGATGCCATTATTATGTCACAAAATAATGTTACTGACACTCTTTCCTTAACTTGGGTGAATATGCAACATGGAATCTATCCCATTATTGACAGACCTGGCCTAATTGCTTATTTCCTTTTGGCTAAAAATGGAATGACCATGTGCTAACTAATAGAGCAATAGTTGGCCTGTTCTTAGACTAGTGTCAGTATCAAGGCGGACACAGCAAGCAGACATGGCAGAATAATTAAGAGTTCACCTCTTCAGATTTTTGAAGTTCTCAATAACTCAACTGCCCCACCCTGGTCTAAAAGAATACTGGAAGAGGTACAGAAGCACTAATTGTATGGATTACTAAAAAGAAAAATTATAAGACTAATGGGAAACTAAGATCAGCAATAATCATTTTTTAAAATTCTAGGTTCCCTACTTTAATTGAAATTGTATACAGAGCAAGTAAATCCACAAACAGGGCAGTTAGGAATGCCAAATAATTTTTTAAATAGCAGAATAAAGCAAAGGACAATACACTAGTACTTTGTATACCAGCAAACAAAATAAATAGTGTCATAATATTAATAGTGAATTATTTCATAAAAAATGGTTATATAACTATATAAGAAAATTGATAAAACAGTAAAAGAACTAGCTAAATCTCCACTTTCAGAAAGTCAAAAGGCTTCTAAACATGATAAATCAAGCAATATGATCAATCACCCCTGAAAATCTATAATTTTATTAACCAATATCACTCCAATAAAATTTCAATTTTTAAGAAAAAAACGTGATAAATCAGAAAAATTAGGGTGGGGCAAAAGTAGGTTTAGAGTTGTTTGGATGGAAAGTAATACAATAATTCACTAAAAATAATACAAGTTTGTGTACTCATAACTGTAAACCTCTATTTTTGCCCCACCGTGCGTGCATGATTCTTGTAAGAAAATAAGAGAAATATTAGGAACCACAGAATTTAAATGTTCTTTTATAACTAATATATAGGCAATAGAAAATTATAAAAAGATTTGCACCAAAGGTTAAGAGTGGTTATCAGTAAAGTGGGAATTGTAGGTCATTTTATTTTCTTAATTTGTATTTTCTAATTCCCCTCAATGAGTATTACTTATAAAGGGAAAATAGATTTTAAAAAAATTTTTTAATACTAGAGTACAAAAATTTAATCCTCTTAGCCCCAAAAGCATAATATCAATGAAGAAAAAATAAGAATTAAGATAAAATAGATGAGTCATTATTAATACCTAATATTTACACCACCTGTATTTGTTACACCAAACACAGATATGACAAAATAGAAATTTGGGGGAAGCCTTGGGCCTAAATATTTGTGCAAACATATTTTAAAAGGGGATTTAAAAACAGGCTTCCTTAAATTTATATTGTGTATTTTACAAATTTAAAAAAAAGAAAACAGGCTTCCTAGATTTCAAAAGGGGCATATGAGGGATAAAATTAATAGCACTAATAATAATGTCCACTGTTAATAAAGTCATTGCCCTTTTTATATTAGAAAATTAGATTACATACTGTTTTAATTCTTCAATTGTAAAATTGGTAAGATCTGGAACATCTTGATCTTCATTTTGATCTTCCTCCTCTTCAGTGGGAGGCTGAGCAGCAACTTCATTAACTTCTTCAATTAAAAAGAAATATACCAATTTCTCAATACCATTCTTCCACGTATTTTTTTATAGGGGAATACTATAGTGTTATAAGCAATAGAGAACCCCATATTGTCTATTCAGCGCTTCTAAACTTATATTTATTTACTGGCCAAAATATTTATCACTTATTTTGATAAGTGATATTAGGTTTGACCTTGTAAAAGTCAATCTTCACAAAATTTTACTTCAGCAATATTCAAATTATTTGTAAAAAAACTACATTAACATTGAATAGTAAAAAGTCTGTACATTATCTATAGAAATGTTAATAAATTAAAATAATGTTCACTAAATTTAAAAATAATTTTATTATAAACCAATTCTTTTAGATTTCCAAAAAATAAAGAGTATACCCTAAAAATTCAATGATTGTAAATAAGAACTTTTATAACTTACATTATATAATATTATGTCATACACCTGTATAACTTAATGGAGCTCTGTAGAGATGAAGCATGGAAACACACTTACGTGTTGTAGCTGAATCAGGCTGGGACAATTTCAGAATTCCTGTTTTTAGCAGTTTTGAAAATAATTCATTTACATCCACCTGACTGAGGTGATTATCAGGATATGCCTTAGGAAGGGCTCCTTTAAAAAAATAACAGTCTCAAAATGAAAGAAGAACTTAAAGATATAAATTATACTAAACATGAAAAGTTTTCTTGATTTCTTGAAGATGTCCTATCAACAATAAATTTTATAAACTCTTGTTAAGGATGACTATAAATTAATTACATCAAAAGCTCCTAAAATGAACTTTACATTTAGGTAAGTAAATCATCACCTCTTAAAAATATACTCTAGGAAAAATACTAAAAAAAACACAGATACTTTATACTCATACTCCCTTCTAGGCAATGCAGCCCATCACTACAAACCACTTCTATTTCCAACTATCTAAAATTTCTTATTCGTCGTCATCTAACTATACTGAGGGGTAGGGGGGAATACCCAAAGCCCAAGTGGAAGTACTCCTCAGCCTCCACCCCCATGACTACCCAGGGGAACTAATGCAGGAAGATGAACCATGTGGCTCCAAGTATACCTGCCTCTCTGACCTTTACTGAATTACTGCACTTGCAAAGCAGTTCAAACTATTGCTAAATAGGGGTGAGGATTATCAAAACTTCAATAATTGAGATAACAATTATCTCTTTAAGCTCACTGGTGAGGAATCAATTCACAATTACATATTTTGTTAAGCAGTAATCTAATTATGATTCTTTCACTCAACTACAAAAGTATTATTTCAATGTATTTGTATGTCACTGCATCTCACTACACATCTAGAAAATGTTATGGATCACTAAAAATTCCTTCTTGAGAAGAAATTCAATTTGCATCCACAATACACATAATCCCTGCTCTTAACCACTGCATACTCTTCCACTTAGCACAATGCCTTGGACACAGTAGACTAATGTCTATTGAAATTAAATGTCTGAATACATGAATGAATAAATCAACCCTGAGATCAATTACAATAGCCTTTCACACATTACTTTAACATTTACCTTTCATTAGAATTATTTGTCTTAGTCCTAACTAGCTATTTACAGGTCTTCAGATGGCAAAGTTTAGTGATCAAAAACATGAACTATGAAAAAAACAAAAACCTGAACTATGGAACCAGACTGATGGGATTCTAACTAGAAATCCCACATTTTAGTGTGTGACATGATCAAGTTGCTTATCTGTACCTATGTTTCCTTTACTTATGAAAGGGTAATAATAATTGTTCCTAGATTGCTATGAGGACTAAATGAATTCATAATTTTAACGCACTATGTATAGGTTTATTTTTGTTTTTAAATTTGCAGTTTTGCACACTAACCTCCATGCAACAAATCCTCTACTCAAAAAGAAAAACTAAATTCTAAAGTAAAATACATTTGAATGTATATAATGTACTTAAGTTACAAAATACTTTTGCATATATGATCTCATTGATTATCTTATAAAAAAAATTTTCAGGCAAATACTGACTTTTATCATATTCTCTCTAGAGAGGAAGAAAATGAAGCCCAGAGAGGATTTTTGCTAATAACCTGCCTATTCAGAAATAAGAGTGAAAATACTAAGGCTGGTCTTCTGACTTTAGATTCCAAATTCTTTCCTTCCCTTCCATTACAATGACACCAAAAAACATTAATTAACCTAAATCAAACTAGAAATTAAAAACAAAAAACTTTCAAATTAATTGAGTGAATTCCTTATGATGATACTGTTTAAGAACTAATGCATAAGCCAGAACTTGGCTAGGACTTCCCTAGTTACTTCAAATGATTTGGACAATTCCCTAACCTTGTAAACTGAATAGTACCATGTTAAAGCATGTTTCTGAAGATTCAAAAATAAAACAGCCTGGCTGGTGTTGCTCAGTGTTTGAGCATCAACCTATGAACCAGGAGGTCACAGTCGTGGGCTCCATCCCCAGTAGGGGGCATGCAGGTGGCAGCCGATCAATGATTCTCTCATCATTGATTTTTCTGATTTTTCTATCTCTCTCCTTTCCTCTCTGAAATCAATAAAAATATATTTTAAAAAACAAAATTCATTTTTAAAGCCCTTGTGTCCAATATGTTATTATACCCATAACGATATTGTTATGCTTCACCCCAGACTAACAAAGATGCTTATCAGTGTACTTGGCTAGGGAAACACAGTTTTTTTCTACTCTTTTAACATGTTGGGTATAATTATAATTTGAGTGCCCATAATCAACTTTATAAGGCAATATAATATCCCTAGTATTTACTTAAAGTTTATTGAATCATCACACATATACATAAAATATCAAATGAGATTTCTGAGGTTTGTCATTTATCACTTTAACATAGGTATCACATTCCTCCCCCACCTTCCAGCTTCCAATAGGTTTCATGCCTCCCATTTTAAATGAGCTACTAGTCCTCAATAATCATCTCTAGTTGTAAATAGGATCAATGTGAACACATCAACAATGTAAACAAACTCAGTAGCTATTCAACAAGACAATAATTATTCGCCTTTTGAAAAACACAAAGGTCAGCAGCAAGTACATACCTGAAGGATTTTGAACAAATGCTCCAGGATTTTGTGGATGAACTGGTAAAAATTGTTGTCCCTGGCCAAATGGTACTGGCTGAGCAACACCAGTCAGAACCTTTAAAAGAAACATTGGTTTTGAGAACATCTGTTCCATATTTTAAGTAAAATTTTAACATATTTATCACATCACGAGGCCTGGTTTCTATAATAATAAATATTTACGAGTGTAACCTGACTGGGTCACTTCACTTCTAAGCTTTCTACAAAAAAAAGGAACAATAATACCTTACCAAATCTGTTCTATAAAATTATAAAGAACTGAGAATGGATGTGAAGCTTCTTTGAAAAGTTGAAAACACCATGAAAATATCAGGTCATCAACAACTAGCTGTGTGACCTTATACAAGTTACTTTACTTGATCGCGCTTTCTCTTATTTTACAAATAGAAGAACTGACATCCAGAGATGTGACCTATACATAGTCATAATGGCTAGAGTTAGCAACAAAAATGAGACCAGAACGCCTGACCTGATCACAGGTATCAAACGTCAGTTTTAATTAGCAATTGAACTCTTTTGTGATCATCTTGCTTGGCCATAATACTTTGGGTTACAAAGTAGATTGTAAAAGACATCAAGGGAATGTTAAAAAAATGAAAAAGTCATGAAACTATTGTGCAGGCATACAAATACTATATTTGTAGTTCAGAATGAGGTAGGACTTCTACATGCTTCCGCCATGTAAATAATTATCCATTCATAAGCCTTGTTCAGTATCCATGTGAACTTTCAGTGGTATGTATATGTAATAAAACCCAATTCAGTTTAATGTACCAAGCAAGACTCAGTCAAATCCCACTCCTAAATATGTCAATAACAGTATCATTTTTTAAAGAACATACAATAGAGTAAATCTGTGCAGAACAATTGTTTTTTCAAATTACTGGATATCAACAGAAGATTGCTTTCTATCAATAACCAGAGGCCCAGTGCACAAAATTCGCACATGCGCATGTGTGTGTGTGTGTGTGTGTGTGTGTGTGTGTGTGTGTGTGTGTCCCTCAGCCCAGCCTGCACCCACTCCAATCTGGGATCCCTCGAGGGATGTCCAACTGCCAATTTAGGCCCAATCCCATGTATTTTAAAAATAATGCTTATAATATGATTTTAAAAATCTTTTTGTTTTACATTTTCTTCCATGCAATGTTACTACTAGTGTAACATGATTTTGTCCTAGTGTCAGCAAGTGCAAAAGAATACCAACAAGTGATAAAATGAATATATTTGGGCGGGAAGTCACAGGTTTGCTGTGTTGATATTAATATCAAATATTTCTATTTGACTGGAATGACTAGGAAAATGCTGCAAAGTAGGAGAGGAAGAAAAATATTCATAGGCTGTAAAAGCATGGACAATTTGATTTTCTTACTAAGGAAGTTCTTAAAGAGCAATCTAAAAAACAAGATCTAGCCCAGCCGGTGTGGCTCAGGGGTTGAGTGTCAACCTATGAACCAAGAGATCACAGTTCGATTCCCGGTCAAGGCATATGCCCAGGTTGCAGGCTCAATCCTGATCCCCAGTGTGGGATGTGCAGGAGGCAGTCAATCAATGATTCTCTCTCATCATTGATGTTTCTCCCTCTCTAGCCCTCTTCCTTCCTCTCTGAAATCAATAAAAAATAAAACGTAAGATCTCTGGTTAGTTTAAAGCTTATCAAGGCTCACAGTTCTACAATGTAGCAGAGATCTATTAAACACCCTCACAATTGTAATACTTTACTAGCTTTGTAGCCTAAAGCAAACAAACAAAAACATTATGGGGAAGCTATCCAGGTATGAAGGCAAGAAGTATAAGGGACATATCTATACTTCACAGCATGATTTTGCTATGAACCTACAAGTACTCTAAATAGTCCACTTTAAAAAAAAAAAAGTGTAGCCCTAGCCCAGCAGTGGGCAAACTACGGCCCGCGGGTCGGATCCGATCTGGCCCGTTTGGCTGTTCTATCCAGCCGGCGGAGCCGAAAGAGCGGAGGGTTCTCTTGCTCTCCCCTCCACTCCTTAACCAGCAGCAGTGTTAACATGGCAACGTCGGGAAACACGGCCGCAGCTCCTTCTTCTGAGTGGGCGGATTTATATCCGCCCATTCAGTAGAAGGAACAACCTCTCAATCTTCCAGAGGCTCCTTGTAATGCCCGTGGACGCGTCCCCCGACATCACCCTGGGAATGCGTACACACGTTATCCTGGTGATGTAGGGAGACACGCCCCTGGAGAGCACAGTATCAGAGCATTAGCTAAAAAGGAGACCAACAACACTGTTCCCACTGAAGTTGATGTTTTAAAGACCAAAAACCTTTCAACCCAGTCTACATTGCCATCTACATCTACGTCCCGGGCATAATTTGGAAGTTGCACTAAAGAAAATGTTTAATTTACTGTTTACACATTTTGTTCTTTTCTATTTGTTTTAAATTACTTTATTATATTTAAGTTTAATTTGAAAGGCTTTTGTACCTTTCCTTTGTTAGGCAATTTTTGCCTTTGCCATCTTCAATATAAGGTATGTTATTGTGCTATGATTCCTCCATTTTTTGAAGTTTCAAATTATAATAGTGTTTACATTCTTCTTGTTAAAATGTTTGAAATGAATAAAACTATTGAAATAAAAAAAAAAAAGACCGCACCCTTTTATGTAATGATGTTTACTTTGAATTTATATTAGTTCACACAAACACTCCATCCATGCTTTTGTTCTGGCCCTCTGGTCCAGTTTAAGAACCCATGGTGGCCCTCGAGTCAAAAAGTTTGCCCACCCCTGCCCTAGCCTGTTTGGCTCAGTGGATAGAGCGCCAACCTGCAAACTGAAAGGTCCCAGGTTCGATTCCGGTGAAGGGCACATGCCTGGGTTGTGGGCTTGATCCCCAGTGGGGACTTGCAGGAGGCAGCCAATCAATGATTCTCATCATGGATGTTTTTTTCTCTCTCTCTCTCTACCCCCTCTTCCTTCCTCTCTGAAATCAATACATTTTTTTTTAAATAAAAAGTGTGAATGTGTGTGCATGCATTGTGTGTGTGTGTGTGTGTGAGTGTGTGTGTGTGAGAGAGAGAGAGAGAGAGAGAGAGAGAGAGAGAGAGAGAGAGAGAGAGAGAGAGAGAGATTTCTCTAGTTACTGGAATAGCCAAAGTCAATTTTTGATTGAAATTGCAAATTTTAGACCTAAGACACTCTTCCCACTTCCCTAGCATGTGGGGTTTTTGAAGTACATTAAAAACTTTCCAATCTATGAACTTGTCTCCTGAAGACCTTCCTCAAACCCTAAAAACATTAAAAATGGTTCATATCTCCACACAACTTAATTTTAGAATACAACACAACAGACTTACCTGTTGAGATGCCTGAATGTTTCCTACTGTTATTGGACCGGGTAAATTGCCAAAGTTTCCAAATTGAGAACTTTGAAGATTCTTTTCATCAAAATAGTGTCCAGAAGCTCTGCTAAGAGGATTTGAGAAACTCTGGTTTCCAGGGCCATGTGGTCCATTAAAATTTGGTCCTTGAGGTGAATCAAATATTTGTTCATGTCTTTGGAATTGCAGTCCTTGGGATGGGGCATTAAAAGCATTGCCAGGCGGGTCATTATATGGGCCAGTCTGATTGAAAGAAACGGATTCAAGCCTTTGTGAAGGATGATTGTCAAATCGTGCGCCTTGAAGACCAAGGGGAATATCAAACCTTGATGCTTGCTGGTGTTGTGGACCATCAAATCTTTGAGGAACACCATCAAATCTTGGTTGAACCTGCTGTCCAGGTGGTCCATCAAATCTCTGTGGGCCTGGTTGACCAGTTCTTTCAAATCTAGGACCTGGTTGACCATGTAATCCATCAAATCTTGGTAAGAGTGATGGCTGACCTGGCTGCCCATCAAACCTTAAAGCATGACAACCTTCAAATCTTGGACCACCTTGACCCAGAGGCCCTTCAATTCTCAGTCCACCTCCTGGTACAGGACCCTCAAACCTCATTCCACCTCCTTGTTGGACTAAAGGTCCCTCAAACCTGATCCCAACCCCTGGTTGACCATGTGGACCCTCAAACCTAAGGTTCCCACCGAGTTGATTATGTTGTCCTTCAAACCTCAGACCAGCTACTGACTGACCATGGGGGCCCTCAAACCTCATTCCAACTCCCTGCTGTAGCAAAGGGCCCTCAAATCTGATCCCACCTGCTGGCTGACCATGAGGTCCATCAAACCTAATTGCCGCTCCTGATGGACCATGACCCCCCTCAAATCTAAGTCCACTTACAGGCTGACCTCGGGGATTATCAAATCTAAGTCCACCCACAGGCTGACCATGAGGTCCCTCAAACCTCAGACCTCCCACAGGTTGACCCCGATGTCCCTCAAACCTGAGCCCACCCACAGGCTGGCCACCTGGTCCTTCAAATCGTAGACCACCTGCAGATCCCTCAAACCTCAGACCAGGGGAACCTTCAAATCGAAAACCACCTCCGCCTGCTTGACCAATTGGCCCCTCAAACCTCAGAGGTGTCCCTACTGGTCCTGGAGGACCTTCAAATCTCAAAGGACACCCGCCTCCTAGTTGACCTTGTGGTCCTTCAAATCTCAAAGGGCCACCTCCCCCCATTTGTCCAGGTGACCCATCAAATCGAAGAGAACCTGGTGCAGGAGGTCCATCAATTCTAGGGCTTAATTTATTAGGTCCTTCAAAAATCATCTTGGTTGGGCCATCTCTTGTTACTGATGGCCTACTAGGTCCATCAAATAATGGTCTGTCTTCAGCTAATGCTGTAAGTCGCTGATTTGTATCGAGGCCGGCAAATCGTGATGCTGGGCTATCTACAAATGGTTTATCTGAATCTTCATATCTAGGTCGCTTAAGTGGAAAACGATCATTGAATGGTGACCTCTGCTCTTCTCGTACACCTTTTAAAAAGAAAATAAATTATTTTCCTTGAATCTGAATTTATATAAAATTATCTTCAAATCTTATGTAAATGTTTATCCAAAAATATCCATAACTATCTCACTTCATTACAGGGGAGGGAAAAGACACCATCAAAACAGCCTTTGGTAAAATGATGCCCTCTAGAGTCAGACACACCAGGATTTAAAAAATCCCCATTCTGTCAACTTACCAATTATTTTTTTTAAAGCAAGTTATTTAACTTGTCTGGTCTTATTTCCTATCTGTAAAATGGGGATAATATATATTTCACTGGGTTGTTGTAAGGGTTAAATCAGATTACATATATAAAGAACCTAGTAAAATACCTGACATATAGTTGGTTTTATAAATATTAACTCCCTTCCCTCTGAGGGAAAAACAAATTGAAACAAAAAAAGGTAGTCTGAACAGTCACAAAAAAAACCATCCCCACTTAGCTGTTCATTTTCCCTTCACTGCTGTGATTCAATAGGCATAATCTGATTTAACTTTCTACCTTTAGCAGAGACTTGCTCGTCATGTCTTCTCCGGCCCTCATGGGGTGAAAGATTCTCAGCATAAGAACGACTCCCAGATATAGGAGAAAGACGTCTTGCTCTTTCACTAAATTGTTCTTTTCTGTCAAACTGTGCTCCACTATTCCTACTTGCATGTTTACTTTTGGATGGCTCACATTCTATTCCAGACAACAAGGCATCAGTCAAAGGGTAGTCAAAAATATCAGGATCTAAGAGATCAAGTCTTGGAAATGAATGCTGAACCTGTGTCCTTTTCAGTTTTGCTTTATGTTCATAGTAGGTTAATTCAGCATCAGATAAGAGAGGTTTCTTTTTTAATCCACCTTTATTTTCTTCTGAAGGACTATCGCGTACATTGCATCTATGTTTACCTTCTTGATACTGAAATAGCTGTCGAATTTGATGCACAACAACAAGGAACTCATCCTGTGTAATTTCACCAGATGCTAAACGTTCACTCGTCTGCATGGGATGATAAAAAGAAATCAAGTATTTTAAATATAAAAAGTACTTACAAAAAAACTTAAGACAAGAACAATATTGATTACATGGGATCATGGTAACTACCTTTTGAAGTAATTCTCTTTTGCTTGCAAGAGTTAACTCTTTAGGAATCTGAAGATTGGCATCTACACTTAATCGATGCTGTTGCTTTGGGGCTCGAGGTGACAAGATTCCTTTAGTGCTTGACCAGCTTTCCCTATGCCTTAGATGAGGAGATTTATTATGGTCATCACCTTGTTGTAAGCTGAAACCATAAAAGCAGTATGTTACTTCATAAAATTTAAATACTCAGGACCATATTTAAGAATCCTTTTCAAAGCCTCTGGTTAAAATAATTATATGTAATCATAAAAGTTAATTAAAAGCACAAGATCTTAAGTCAGGAAAATCAGATAAATTCTAATTCTTTCATGTCCTGGGTATGCAGCCTTAGATAAACCTTTCTAAACTTCACTTTCCTAATCTGTAAAATAGAAGTAATAATGATATTTAACCCATGATGTCGTAAGAATTAAGTGAAAAAATAAAGCAACAATTACAGCACCCCATGAACATTATCCAATTTTTAAGTTAACACTGTACTTTAAAATGCACATATTATTTCACTTGATTTAAAATGTGAACATCCTACCTTTTATTTTCTTCCCAACCAGATTTCCATCTTTTGTTAGACTTAGAACTTGACCAATTTTCTACATTCTCCTTTGGTTCGGTGCCTGACTTTGTAGAATGCTGACTTGTAGTTTCTTGTGGTCGTTCCTCTTCAGTCTTCTTTATTCGCCTTGGATCTCGAACATCCTGTTTAGTACTTCTCTTAGCATTTCTCTCTTCCCTGGAAGGTGGCATAAAGTCTTCCATATGTGACTGCTTACATCCAGATTGGCGAATCTTTCCAGCTTTGGCTGTCGAGGTTGGAGACATACTCCTTTGCCTTCGTTTGGGTGACCGCCTATCTCTTCTCTTAGGAGAATGTATAATCGGTGACCGAGACTTGGGTGATCTCGATCTTGATCGCTTTCTAGTACTTGATCTCCCTGGTTTTGTTCCCTGTTTTTCTGAGTCTTCCGTTATATCTTGTTTTTGTACTATGCCATTAACGATTTTATTTCGACTTCCAACCAGTCTATGTTCAGATGATTTCATATGCTCATCTTTATCTTTTTTTTCTGAAGTTTTTCTTTTCTCTTTTATGTCATCATCTTTGCTATCAGTCTTATCTTGAAGATGTTTTTTTAATCTTGGATCTCTCTTACTCAAATCAGACACCCTTGGGCATTCAGATTCTTGATTTTTCAAGTCTTTTGTGTGAGAGAATTTGTTTTTCAAAGGTGATGGTGATTTAGATTTAGATTTAGATTTAGAATCTAACTGGTCAAGTTCTTTCTTGGTTATTTTTTCACTTGATTTACTTTTTTCTTGTTTGGATGAGTTTAGTTTTTCAGAAGGTATAGTTTTACTTGTCTTAATATCAGATTGGTTTAATGTGTTCATTAGGAATTCTTTTCTGTGACTTTGATCTTTTCCATGAGAAGAATGCTGACTCATCCTATTAAGACGGGGATCCCGGTTTGTTGCTTTCAAGTCCTGAATTTGTAAGGATGGACCTGGACGGCTTTTTTCAGGTTGCAAAGGAATCTGATGGGGAGTTTTAACTGCCATAGGGGGAATCTGTGAAACATGTAATTTGGATGGTGCAGATCCAGGACCTAAGTTGGATGTCTCCTGCTGAACACTAAGAGAAACTGCCTGAAATACAATACAAAGTAAATGTTTATGTTAATACTGTAAAACATCAAATTATCTATCAAGAAATTGAAACCTAGAATATGCTTTATTCAATACATTTACTCAATACTGTTTTTACACTGAATACTTCTAATGTTTAAGTGGAGATTAAAGTGAAAAGAGAAAGTTCATATACTTATGTGGCCTGTTATTTCTTACTAGTCCTTTACTTTGGGGTTTTATAATATAATCTCTAGGTAGAATGAAAAAAGTGGCACTAATAATAAACATACAAAACTCTGCCTTCTTGAACCTCCTCACTCTCAAACAAACTTAAGTGCCAAGTAAAATAACTTTGTATAAGGTCATTCATGCATATGAACATGTAATCTTCCTAGAGTCATTAATTTTGTGGTGTCTTTTCTTTTGTCTCCTTCTATGAACCTGACTTCTGCTCATGAAGCACAAGCTCATAAAAGATTCAAGACTCTGCAAAAACATTCGCCACACCACACCAACCATATTGGGACTGATACTAAATCTACATGATTTAATTGTTAACAAAACTAAGGTGTTATCTTCAAAGATAGCAATCCAATAGAAAAGTACTTGAGAAGAAAATAGTGTAGTTTATACTCGCGTTTTACAATAAGGATATAAAAATTTGCTCTAACAAATACACCATAATTTGTGAAATAAAAGTGGGAAAAGACACTATTAATAAAAGTAACGTTAAGAGAATTCAAACATAAAATAATTACTTCTCTATCAGAAGACATGATTGAAATATTTAAAATGTAGATTTCCTGTACTTACCAGTTGTGCTTTAGCTTGCTCTAGTTCAAGCTCCAGCTTTTTCTGCTGAAGTTCTAATAACTGTTTTTGTTTTGCAAGTAACTGCTGCCTTATTAGTTGTTCTTGGGTAAGATTCTTTTGTATATCAGGAACAATTGGAGGAGTGGAGATGCTAGGGGAACTGACCACTGTGCCAGGTGTTGAAGGCTCTTCAGGCTATAAGAGAAAATTATTTGTTAAAAAACTACGTATCACAGCTAAAAAGGAAGTTAAGAGGGAACTGAAAATTATGAGTTTATCTCTTAATAAATACCATCCATAATTTTAAATGGCCAATCATGTTTAAAAACACACAGAAAACTTTTCAGGAATTTAAAATCAAAATAAGTATATTATGTAATACCTAAACATGAATATATGTTTACATGTACTGTGAACCTGAAGAGAAAAAAAATTTTAAACTGTTTCAAACACAGGTTATTTTTGATATTTCTTTCTGGCAAGAAATTTTAGAGAAGTCAAAATTTGACAGTTAAAAATATTAGCTATACACCATTCATGTAAAACTTACCGATTTATTTAAAAATTTAGGATTCACATGGATGCTAGATGTATTCACATTGGGGGGTAGAGGTTTAATAGGCCAAGCAGGATCTAACGAATTGACTCTGACATCCAGGGCATAAAGTTTCTTCAATGGGAATATCTCATCCCATGTGGAACGTAATTTAAATAAACTTTTTCTAGTATTTTCATCCACCTAGAACAACAGAACAATTCTATGGCTTGTTAAGTCACTATAGAATGTTTTAAATATTAAGTATAAAGCTATTATCAGTCTCTTCTTCTTCACATATAGCACCCATACTGCTCATTCATAAATATATGTACAACAGTAAAAATTTATTCAAGATATAGTTTACAAATGTTAAAGAAATTTCTCTCTCAAAAAAAAAAATCAGAAAAATTAAAGTTGTCATCATCTAGCCTTCATGAAAGCAAACCACTAGGCATCTTTCTACTTTTAAAAGTACAATTCTACAGGAAGTTTGGCTTTGAGATTACTGAGACAAAGAACTACTATATGCAGATAGAGCCCACAGATGCTCATGTGCTTCAGAAAAACCTCAAAGTCCCTTATGGCCAGAATGCAGATGTGGAAAAAAACTTATAGACTTTCTTGCACTTACTTGCTTGTAGCCAAATAAAAGAGGCCTATTGAAAAAAAAAAAGTGCAAAATGTTTCCAAATTTTAGGTCTTAAAATAGCATTCCTAATGTTATTCTTACTCTGGACAAAACATAAGACCATAAAATTAGGAAACAGTTTATTACCTGATGGCTTAAATTTCTTAAATTATTTACATGGTAGTATAAAGTTAAAATTAAGACAGAACTATCTCACTAATACATCTTCTGCAATACAATATGGTTTCATACCTCAGAATAAACTATTTGTGGTGTGGAAGGCACCTTAATAAAATTCAAAATCTTACCCACTGATGAGCTTTAGTTTTATAACTTAACTGCTCATGCTTATGATGGGCATAACTATTTTTTAAATTAGCCATCACAGAAACCTTGTACTTAGGAAAACTGAATTATTTAACTTCAGGATAATAAAGCCTTGACTATATTCAAGTCTTCAGATAATAATTATATTTACTACAAGGTCATTTTCATCAACTGTTAAGGTCTTAAGGCCCAGTTAGATTCAGTAAAGGTATTCTATCAAACACCCAAATGAATTTGAACATATTAAAACTGAAGCCAAGTTGGTTTAGCTCCCCAACTTCTACAATGCAGTTAACTTCTCCTTAAGTCCATAGGCTCAGGTAGCAGTATTTAGCAAAGGTCTACAATTACTATTAACAAGCTCCTTAACACAATCTGAAATATAGCTTTCCAAATTTCTTCTGCATGTACTTACTTAGCAGTATTTCTTTTCTCTAGAAATTTAAAGGAGAAAAAATTGCTCAAGTAGCAACTACATTTTCTGTTCTAACAAACAAATAAAATCTGATACTGAATAGTTCAAAATAATCCCAATTCTCCTAGTCCAGTGGTCGGCAAACTCATTAGTCAACAGAGCCAAATATCAACAATACAATGATTGAAATTTCTTTTGAGAGCCAAATTTTTTAAGCTTAAACTTCTTCTAACGCCACTTCTTCAAAATAGACTCGCCCAGGCCGTGGTATTTTGTAAAGAGCCACACTCAAGGAGCCAAAGAGCCGCATGTGGCTCGCGAGCCAGTTTGCCCACCACGGTCCTAGTCTGACAACTTTTAAGTTTTCTCCAAACACAAGTACTTCTAAATATAAGAACTACCAATTTTTTGTTAGGAAACAATCTCTAAACCTAATTATCTTATAAATGCCCTTTTACTAAATTTGAAAGATAAAGCCTGACAGGACGGTAATTACTTCAGCAAATCCCTTGGTCTCAACATAGTAACTGTATTTACCAAACTATCAGATACAATGTTATTGAAGGAATGTACAATCTCTAGGTCTAGAACTAATCAACCTTTCTTCTGAACACTAAAGAGGTTAAAAAGTATTTCCAATATAACCTAAGGCAATTAACTGGTCCACTATTCACACATACCTAGAACATTCATATAAAATATACTTGACCTAATAACAAGAGGAAACAAAAAAAAAAATCACAAAAGTTTCAGGAATCAATGGTAGGTTGAGACACACTGGTAGATTACACTTTTTTTTTCCAGATAGGAATAGCCAACAACCTAACACCAGAAATGTAAACAATGAAATTTGAAATGCTCTTGATAGCTTCAGATCTTTTTGCCCATCTAAAATCAAAGTCATCTAGGGGAGAAAATGGGGGACACATCTGTAATACCCTCAGCAAAAATAAATTTAAATATAAAAATAAAAGCAAAGTCATCTAATCTTTGGGTATTGTAAAATTCCTAGAGTCTGAGTTAAAAATCTAACATAAAACACTAACTTTAGCATGGTACTTGGTAAATGTCCAAGAGAATAAATATTTCACCACCCAAGAAAACCCAACACAAAGGCAAGTATTTATTTAATCAGGAACACATTTTTTTAAAATTCAAATGTTTCTAAATGCATATATACCTTTTCAAACACACAAATAAATGTTGCAACTAGATTTTTAGTAAAGGCAGTGAGATACTCTCGTCCAACGTTTTTCACGATAGAATCCATAAGGTACATAACAGGAAGCTTCTCTGAGGAAGGAGCCTGAATAAAAAGAAACTGATAAGTTTAGTATAATGAATTGCCACCAAATACTTTTAAAAGTGAATTTTTAAACATACAATACAGACCTCTATTTTTGTTGATAATTTAAAATTAACGTTTATGAAACATTTGTGGTCAATCAAGTAGTCATTTCTTACAGTGATCTTTAGCTGAGCATACAAAATAAGCTCAAAATCACCATTAAGAAAACCTTAATCTCTAGTATACTCATTTAATGCTTAATAAAATTTCAGGTTCATATGATAAAGACCTGGTTTAAGTGACCAAAAAGTAGGGGGGAGATATTTTCTGCAATCCAAGTATAATGTGACCCACATTAAATTATAATGGTGTACCTAGACTAAATGAAGTTTTCAAACTTCTTGCAGAAACCCTAATTTCCGTAAGCATATTTTATATGTTAAAGTCTATGAAGCTTTTGTTACCTGTAAAATCATTAGGATTATTTCTCTATAATCCAATGTACAAAGAAATCAAGTATACTTCACTTATGAAGTTAATGGCAAAAAAAACACCACTTTTAAACTTGCAGGAAGGTGCAAGTTGTTACTGATACAAGAAAAACTGGATGGAGCGGCCGCTGAGTCATGTAAGTCAGGTTGAACTTGACTCTGGAAACCAGGATTTGTCCTGAAGATTTTCTTCACAGCATGGACTCTCCGTCGAAATTATTTTTCCTCTGACATGCACAAACCAGAGGTTCTAAATTTGTGCAGAGCCAGTGTGGTGATGCGGATACAGGTGGCCCTTTCCAAAGCAAACAAATGTTGCCCCAGTCCAACTGGAATGTCTACCCATCACTGGCTTTTAGAAGGCACAGCAAGTTTCCAGAAAGCATCAGCAGGTTCACAGACTTGCTGAGGAGCATTAAGACACACCATATAAACTAAGTGTTAAATCCGACTCCACAGGAGCAACCATGATTAAAAAAAAAAATTATCCCCATTTACCCATCCCCCGTGTATAGGAATCTTAACCCTGAACAACACCCATAGCTACCTGTAGCTAGGGTAGGCTCACAGTTCTGCAGTACACAATTCCACCGTATTTCACAAAACCAATTGCCCATAGAAGTGTGTAGAAGTGCTCTTGCTTCCGATAACCTTTACTACAACCAAAGTTGACTAAGGAAACCTTTGAATAACCTTGTTTGAAAAATTTCTTTTCCGGTACTTCTAATAAAAGGGTTCACAAGGCCACTGCATGTGGGTAAATTAAGAATCAACATGTCAAATGCTTTATTGCTGTGTCTTTATCTTACCATGTCATGTTTTACACCATTTTAGTCATTGTGATCCTTATGAAAACAACAGGCTCTCTATAAAACCAAAATCTGTTCAGTAGGCTAATTTTTTATTGTACAAGTGAATCCTATATGTAATATTTTTCGCTACTGTCTCATGGGAGGAGTCAAATTAAGTGTGAATCCTTAAGTTTAGCAATGCTGAGATGCTAGAAAATAAGGACACAAACATCCACCTCCAGAAACACAAAACCAAGCCAGTTTGCTACCAAATGACAGAAAATCCCTCCCCTCACCCTCAACCCCAACCCTGATTAAGGTATTTCCCCAAAGTGACTTTTACATCTTTTCCTCAATCTGGCTTTACAAAAATAATCAGGAAATGTGTGCCAAAATTTTTTTAGCTGTCTTTTATCAGCAAATAGTCCATCTATTTTCACCACTCTGTGTAGCCATACACAAATACAAGTTTTAATGTGACCCTATATTCAGCATTTACTTTTCACTTCTCGAAGATCTTCAGGATCCATAAAACCCAGCAAGAAACTTGAGTGACAACCTGAGCTACTAAATATTAGGCTCTGTGGAATATTAGTAATCCCCCCAAATACTAGGTATTTAGATTTTAAAAATCAATGTTATTTTTAAAAAATGCAAGTGGTTTCATTTTTTTAAAAAGGCATTCAATGTCAAGTTAAGCCTTCAACAAGGCAAAAATTAAGTTTTCATGTCCAACATGTTTGTGGTATCAACAAAAAGGATGTTGAGTATGAGGAATGCTTCCTTTTTAAATCTCATACTTTAAAAAAAGAACAATAGCTGTTTGACACCAACATTCACAGGAAAAGGAGAATGAAGGCTTATATTTTAGCTGCCAGACTGAGCATGACAAACTTGTTGGGCCCTTAAAAAAAAAAAACCCACAAAAAACCTTACTTTTTATCCTTTTTAAATTAAGGTATGAAAGGACCACCTGAAACCGTGTATCTTGTGAATGGATTTACCCAAGAGTGGATGGAACCTAAAGAATGAACCCAAGTCACTTAAAGACTTTTGTTTAAAACACACAACCACGTAGATAAAAATAAGTCTTGGAAGCAGATTCTACACCTTACAAAGGTAAATAAAAAAGACAAATACATATTTTATATGTTTTATTCACAAATTTTATAATACCAATCACACATTTCAAAACCATTTATTAGTCAGACCACTCAGTTTTACACTAGACAGAAACCGCCTCTAAACAATATATTTGGTGGTTGTTGTTAAAGTGGCCTTTTAAAAGGGGTTCACTCTGCTAAAAGGAGGCTCATCCTGATCATTTCAATCACTAACAACTAGAAAAAAAAAAACTAAACCATAAGTACAAGCTTGAAGAACTTAAAACGTAGTGCTGGGAAACTATTAGAACTCATTATGATAACCAAGTTGAACAGTAACTTTAAGTGACATATCACTCCCACATGAATGCACAGAAGAGGAGGACTACAGGGAAATATAGGGTGGCAGAGGACCACTTCTGTCAAGGGGTGAAGAAAAAGCACGTCTCCACTATCAGGGAAGGGAGGAAAAAAGAGAAAAGGAAGAGGAGGGACTGAACTTTTCAAAAAAACTACAAGTACTTGTTACCCAATGGGCCAGTTCTCCACCTACAGGTTGGATAAACCTCCTTCCCCCACCCATACCCCACCCTCAACCCCAATTTCCCATTTGGGGGGACAAATAAAGCACTCCGAGAGGAGAATGGAAGTTCTATCTAGCCGCCCCCACCCCAAAACGGGGCTGACGGGTGTGAGCAGCTGCCTGGCTGGCAGGGAATGGATTCTTCTCTCTTCCCTTTTGCATCATGTGCTTTGCAGGCGCCATGTTGGGCTCCGAACAAGCGGCTGCTCCACTCGGGGCCAATGCCCTATGCCCACCCCCCGACAGCTCGCTCCCAGGTCCCCCTTCACCTCCTTCCAACCCACACAGCACAGATTACCCAAAAGGGTTCTGGGAGAGGGGGGGAAGGGGGGGAGAACCACTCCCCACCTTCCCAGGGGCTTAAAATGCTTTTAACTCTTAACTTCCCCGCACCACAAACTGCCTTCAAGTCTCCCCCCTCCCCAAAGGGCTCTATTCAAAGCGTGTGTCGGGCTCTACAATGCGGTGGCCTAGATAGGGAGCTGGTAAGCGGAAGTGGGACTCCACCCTTCACCCGCCCCACTCCCTCCCCGCAAGAGAGGCCCACGCTCGAAGCCTGGGCCCAAGACCGAGCCAGAGTTGGAGGGGGGAGGGTTGGAGAGGAACGCTGTCCCCCTTTGGATGGAAGCGAGACCTGGGATGAGGCTGACACTAAAATCAGGGAGTATTAGAAGAATAGGAGGCTGCGGGGTGTATAAAAACCTTGGCGGTTTGGGCCTCGATGAGAGAGACGATCTCCTTGGCGAAGGGCAGGTTCTCCTCGGCTAGAATGGTCAGCATATTGATGTGCGGTTTGCTATTGAAGGTCAGGTCTTCGAGGGATGACTGATAATCCCGACAGGCGTCCTCCCGGGCCCCCGCGGTACCGGCCTCGGCCGGCGTCGGCTCTGACATTGCGCCGCGGCCCCCCTCCGAGGTCCGCCGCCGCCGAAGCTGAAGCCGCTCTCGACACCCCGCCTCCCTTCCGACTGCGCTTCCTCTCCCCGCTCTCTCGCGGCTCCGGCCTCACCACATGCTGACCGCGGAGGGGGGTTGGGGGACGACACGGGGGGGACCTCGGGTACGCAATGCCGCCCTCTCACGGGTGATCTCCGTCCACTTCCAGCCGCCTCAGGAGCCTCTTTCTCCACAGGCACAAAATGGCGCCGGCGCTGGCGGCTCCAGCTCCGAAAATGTCTGTGTTCCCAACCGCTGCGTCGTGCGAAATGAGCTAGGGGAGGGGAAATGTGCGGTAAATGGGCGGAGCCGTTTGGTAAGAACGAATGTGATAGGCTAGTTGTAGTGACGTCACAAGCCCCGCCTCCGCTCTTCCGCAGAACGTCCGGGCACCGTCCGGGCACCGTCCGCTCGCCGCCCGGACCCGGGCTTTCGCAACACTTCAGGCTCAGAGATGTGGTGGAAAAGACGGGCCCGCTCATTGGCCAGTTCGTAAGGGACTGTCCGGTCATTTGTTACCATAACAACCCATTCTGGGAGGCCGGGAGGCCTGGGGAGGCTGTTCCCGAGGCCCAACCCAACCGTTTAAGGGGAAAGCTCAGCTGGCCCCCCTTCGCCCCGCCCTCTGCGATCCCCTAGCCACTGATCAGCTTTGTCAATCATCCTCCTCCCGCCCTTCCTTGCGGCGGGGAGGGGGTCCAGGGGGGCGGAGGCTCCCTGCCCTCCCCTTCCCCTTCGCCGCTGGCGTCTCAGGTGCTCCCCAGAGCCTGGGCGGGGCCAGCTGCTGCGGCCCGCTGTCTCCCCGCACTGAGCCGGGAGAGGGGGGAGACTCCGACTTTACCCAGAACCTCGGGAGAGTCGCTCGAGTCGATTTCAGCACGCTGCTTCCCACACCCGCAACAAAAACACCTAGGCTGGCTTTCTTGAGTTGAATCCCCAGGAAAATGTCTTTATTGAGAGTGTGTGTGTGTGTGTGTGTGAGAGAGAGAGAGAGAGAGAGAGAGAGAGAGAGAGAGAGAGAAGATTTGGAAGAATCTTTGAGAAGCCCCCTCAGATCTGTCGCCTGGGTTTTCAGTAGCCACACCAGCCACGAGCCTGATAGCGCCTCTCTTGTCATTACACACTTCGAAACAGCCTTAGAATACGCCATTTGGGGCATGTCGGGAAAATGTGTATATTTCAACTCTAAGGCTCTTTCCCCAAGCTTCTAAAATCCTATTTGGAGGCTGGAAATGATACTCTAAAAGCACAAAGCATTCAACTAATTCTGTCGTGCAACTGCAGCATAATACAATCAACTAAAAATGTGTTTTGTTTTGTTTTTCCACTGCGTAAATATAAAAAATAAACATGTAGGCTAAAAAAAAAAAGTGCTAATTAGATAAAATTTGCTTCCTTAGGTTACCAAGCTCTGTAAAGATAACTTCGTTGTTCCCCAGAAGTAACAGCTCTGAAGAAATAAACGAAGCAATTCCTTTATTTGTCCCCTATAAAGTAGAATTTTTATTTCTTTTTTGTTTTGTTTGGGGTTTTTTAGAAACTTTATTGAAGAATAATTGATATATAATAAACTACACGTAAAGATTGTTTTGAAGCTGAGGAACATTGTTGAAAACTATTTATTGATCTCAATAATTTCATACCATTGTTATTGTGGTATTTGGATTTAATAGACTGTTAAAATTTAGGAATGGTCTGAGTTCCTGTTTTCTGAAGGGAGATAAATGTCTGGGCTAAGATAGTCCTCTAACAGTTTTCCTTGTAATTTTAAAGGTGAATTTAATTACTAAACTTTGAGGTATAGAACATATCTGCCTGTCATTTTTAATATTTTTTTTAACAACCAAGTGTGCTTCAAAAAATTTAAAGTTTTCAAAGCTCTAATTTCGCTTCTATTTGTAACACTCCCAGGCTAAGCACAGAGTAAACAATATATGCCTAGCATCATATAAAGCAACAAATCTATGCACCCACAAAGGACACAGAAAACTCGAGTGAAGTAGCAATCTTAAATCATGTGCAATACTATAACAAGACTTTTTCTTTTTTAAATATATTTTTATTGATTTCAGAGAGGAAGAGAGAGATAGAAACATCAATGATGAGAGGGAATTATTGATTGGCTGTGTCCTGCACGTCAGACTGAGCCTGCAACCCAGGCATGTGCCCTTGAGCGGAATAGAGCCCTGGACCCTTCATTCCGCAAGAGGACACTCTATCCACTGAGCCAAACCGGCTAGGCTAGGGCAAGACTATTTTTCTTTATATCCTCAGGACAGATAACAAACTAGGTAATCAGTATTTTTAAATATACAAATAAATGCCTGAAACTTCTCCCATGATAGTTTTGGTGCCAGTTCTTTCATCAGAATACACACCTAATGACCTCTTTGCACCAACATTAAGCCCCAGCTATCTTCCCATCTCTGTTATTTGCAGTGGTGAACCTGATAGGCCCTTGGCCCAGCCTTCATGAAATTTAAAGCCCAATTATAATTATAATCTCATAGAGTAGTATGAAAAAGTACTACATCTGACTAGGAAACAGTGGAATGTATTCCAGAACTGTTTTAAAAAACGAAACCCATTGACTATTGTGTTTCTGAAGGATATGAAACTTAACCTTTTTTTAATATAAGGAAATAGCATTCTCCCTTGGTTCACAGGGTGCAAAAGAAGTTAATTTCTCCTAAAAAAATGTTTTTAAATAAAAAAACTCTGTTCTAGGCAATCAATTACCCTTCTGATGTAAATTTTTTGTCATTAGAAAAACTGAAATGTGTATACTAAACAGAAATTACAAAAGGAAACAAAAATTAGAAAGCAATCCCTTTGACCCTGGCCAGGTGGCTCAGTTGTTTGGAGCATCTTCCCAAACTCCAAACGTTTTCTGATTCAATCCCCTGTCGGGGCAAGTACTTTGATCTCTCTCTCTCTCTCTCTCTCTCTCTCTCTCTCTCTCTCTCTGTCTAAAAATCAATTTAAAAAATCCTCAGGTGAGGATTAAAAAAAAGTTTTTAAAGCAATCCCTTTCATAAGTTATATAATTGTCTAATCACTGGGTTGTACACCTGGAACATAATATTGTACATCAACTGTAACTAAAAAATAAAAAATTATTTTAAAATATATACAGCAGACCCCAATGATAAAGCATAAATAAATAAAAACCTCAGCTATTTTTTTTTAAAAAAAGCAAACCCTTTGAAAACATAAAGCAGATTATTAACTAGCACTGCCAGCAGGTGGAATTTCCCCTTAAACATGTGAATCCAGTGTGTGTTAATAATACTCAAGAATAATATTTACACCATATATATAGTATATGTATATACAGGGTGGGGCAAAAGTAGATTTATGGTTGTATGTGAAACAGCAGCAAAAGTAGGTTTACAGTTGTGAGTATGTAAAACAGTTTATTCTTGTATTGTTATTTATTAACTAGAGGCCCAGCGCACACTAAATCGTGGCCGGTTAGGGTCCCTAGGCCTAGCCTGGCCTCCATCATATGGCCTCTGCCGCCCCGCAATGCTATATGAAGCTCCCCGCCCCAGGATGCTCCGTGATACTCACGGACACTCGACTGCTCTGTGGGTCTCCCCCCCACCCCACCCCCCGCCGCCCTGCCCCGCCCCACCCCTCGACTGCTCCATGAAGATTGCTGCCGCCCTGTGAAGCTCGCCGTTGGACGCTCTGCGAAACTCCCCCTGACCTGCCACTGCTCCACAAGGCTCCCCAACCCCACAACTGCTTCATGAAACTCACTGCTGCCTGGGTGACTGCTCCGCTAAGCTCACGGCCACCCTGTGAAGCAGCCCACCACCACCGCTCAACAGTCCCCAGTCCCGCCCCACCGCCAGCTCCCCCTCATGGTGAGCAGCTCGGGGGCTGGGGGAGAGAGAGGACCGAGAGGTGCTCCATGCACTTCATGGTGATCGGTTGCCCGTTCGGTCATGATGCCACCTAGCTGTTTATTTTCCACTAGCGGCCCGGTACACGAAATTCATGCACGGGGGTTGGTGTCCCTCAGCCCAGCCTGCACCCTCTCCAATCTGGGACCCCTCGAGGGATGTCTGACTGCCCACCGGGATTGAGCCTAAACGGGCAGTCGGTCATCCCTCTCACAATCCAGGACTGCTGGCTCCCAACTGCTCGCCTGCCTGCCTTCCTGATTGCCCCTAACCGCTTCTGCCTGCCAACCTGATCACCCCCTAACCACTCCCCTGCCAGCCTTATTGATGCCTAACTGCTCCCCTGCCAGCCTGTTCTCCCCTAACTGCCCTCCCCTGCAGGCTTGATCGCCCCCACCTGCCCTCCCTTGCAGGCCTGGTCCCTCCCAACTGCCCTCCCCTGCTGGCCATCTTGTGGTGGCCATCTTGTGTCCACATGGGGGCAGGATCTTTGACCACATGGGGGCAGCCATCTTGTGTGTTGGAGTGATGGTCAATCTGCATATTACTCTTTTATTAGATAAAAGAGTAATATCCAGCTGGTTTGCCCTGAAGGGTGTCCCGGATCAGGGTGGGGGTTCCCTTGGGGCATGGGGCAGCCTGGGTGAGGGGCTTGTGGTGGTTTGCAGGCCGGCCACACCCCCTGGCGACCCAAGTGGAGGCCCTGGGATCTGGAGTTTATTTATCTTCTACAATTGAAACTTTGTAGCCTGGAGTGGAGCCAAGCCTTCTGCTTGCTCTGTGGCTGCAACCATTTCTGTTGGGATTTATGTATCTTCTATAATTGAAACTTTGTAGCCTTGAGTGGAGGCCTAGGCAAGCAAGGGCAGGCAGGAAGCTTGGCTTCCTCCATTGCAGGGGGAAACCCAAGCCTCCCTCCTACTCACTTTGGCCGAAGGCCATCTTGGTTGGGTTTATTTGCATATTTGCTCCTGATTGGCTGGTGGGCGTGGCTGGTGGATGTAGCAGAGTGATGGTTAATTTGCATATTACTCTTTTATTAGATAGGATAGGAACAACTGTAAACCTACTTTTGCCCCACCTGTACAATATCATACCATATACCTGGTATATGTATATATAATACTTATACATTGTATATAATGTATATATTGTTGCTATAAACATGAACAATGTTATCCATTTAAACATTGTTTACACATCTTATAATTATAAAAATAATACATGCTTATGCTAAAGAATTCAAATACAAGTATAAAAATAAAAAATGACCATTCCGCCCTAACCGGTTTGGCTCAGTGGATAGAGCGTCGGCCTGCGGACTCAAGGGTCCCAGGTTTGATTCCGGTCAACCATGTACCTTGGTTGCGGGCACATCCCCAGTAGGGGGTGTGCAGGAGGCAGCTGATTGATGTTTCTCTCTCATCAATGTTTCTAACTCTCTCTCCCTCTCCCTTCCATCTGTAAAAAAATCAATAAGATATATATTTTTTATTTTTTTAAATAAATCTTTATTCAGATTATTACAATTGTTTCTCCTTTTTCCCCCCATAGCTCCCCTCCACCCAGTTCCCACCCCACCTTCTGCCCTTACCTCCCCCTCACTGTCCTCATCCATAGGTGTATGATTTTTGTCCAGTCTCTTCCTGAACCCCCCCATACCCGTTTCCCCCTGAGAATTATCAGTCCACTCCCTTTCTATGCCCCTGATTCTATTATATTCACCAGATTATTCTGTTCCTCAGGTTTTTAATTCACTTGATTTTTAGGTTCACTTGTTGATAGATATGTATTTGTTGTTCATAATTTTTATCTTTACTTTTTTCTTCTTCCTCTTCTTTAAGAATACCTTTCAGCATTTCATATAATACTGGTTTGGTGGTGATGAACTCCTTTAGCTTTTTCTTATCTGTGAAGCTCTTTATCTGACCTTCAATTCTGAATAATAGCTTTGCTGGGTAGAGTAATCTTGGTTGTAGGTTCTTGCCATCACTTTGAAAATTTCTTGCCACTCCCGTCTGGCCTGCATAGTTTCTGTTGAGAAATCAGCTGACAATCGTATGGGTGCTCCCTTGTAGGTAATTAACTGTTTTTCTCTTGCTGCTTTTAAGATTCTCTCTTCGTCTTTTGCTCTTGGCATTTTAATTATGATGTGTCTTGGTGTGGTCCTCTTTGGATTCCTTTTGTTTGGGGTTCTGTGCGCTTCCTGGACTAGTAAGTCTATTTCTTTCACCAGGTGGGGGAAGTTTTCAGTCATTATTTCTTCAAATAGGTTTTCAGTATCTTGCTCTCTCTCTTCATCTGGCACCCCCATAATTCTGATGTTGGTACGCTTGAAGTTGTCCCAGAGGCTTCTTACACTATCTTCAACTTTTTGGATTTTTTTTTTTTTCTTTTTGCTTTTTTGGTTGAGTGTTTTTTGCTTCTTTGTATTTCAATTCTTTGACTTGATTCTTGTGTTCCTCTAGTCTGTTGTTGGGTCTCTGTATAATATTTTTTATTTCAGTCAGTGTATGTTTAATTTTTAGTTGGTCCTTTTTCATATCTTCGAGGGTCTCGTTATATTTATCGGCCTTTTCTAGGATATTCTTGAAAAGCCTTATAACCGTGGTTTTGAATTCTATATCTAGTCGTTTGTTTTCCTCCATTTCTTTCGTTTGTGATCTGTTTCTTTGATGCCGCATTTTCACTGCTTCCCTGAGTTGGTAGGGTAGATTTGTGTGCTAGGTTTCCTATATGGCCCAGTGGGTCAGCCTCCCCAGTTAACCTGAGGTGGACACTCTTGGTGCACCCCTTTGTGGACTGTGTGTACAGCCTTGTTGTAATTAAGTCTTGATTGTTGTTGGTATCACTGGGAAGAATTGACCTCCAGGCCAGTTGGCTGTAAGGATCAGCTGTGTCTATGCTGGGAGAAGTTCGGTGCTGGAGACAGCCTTATAGGATTAGACTGCCAAATTGCAATAGCCTCTGTGCTCAGCTTGGATGGGGTGGAGTCTCAGGGCGGAGCAGACAGTCTTGGCTTCCAGTCAGCCTTGCCCTTGCGCGCGCGCACGTGCCTTCAGATCTCTGCCTTCCCCGGCTCCCGAGTCTCCGCCCGAGAGTCCAGATTCCCCCCCGTAAGAGCGTGGGTACCCAGGGGCTCACCTGGAGCTGGGGTTCAGTGCAGTCAGAACTGGGGCTCAGTGCAGTCAGGAGCTTCTGACTCCCTTCCACTACAAAAAGCCTGTGGCAACCTCCGCAGCCTTTGTGCGCACTGGCATGCGCACGCCTGCAGACCTCTGCCTTCCCTGGCTCTCGAGTCTCCACCTGAGAGTCCAGATTCCCCCCCCATAAGAGTGTGGGTCCCCAGGGGCTCACCTGGAACTGGGGTTCAGTGCAGTCAGAACTGGGGTTCCGTGCAGTCAAGAGCTTCCGACTCCCTTCTGCTAGGGAAAGCCTGTGGCAACCTCCGCAGCCTTTGTGCACACTGGCGCGCGCGCCTCCAGACCATGCCCGCCGGGGCTCCCCCGGGTCTCCCCCGGGTCTCCAAGTCTCCGGGTGCCTTTCTCTCTACCTGACAGTCCAGACTCCCCCTGTATGAGCCTGGGTCCACAGGGTTTTGCCCAGGACTGGGGTTCAGTGCAGTCAGAACTGGGGTTCCGTGCAGTCAAGAGCTTCCGACTCCCTTCTGCTAGGGAAAGCCTGTGGCAACCTCCGCAGCCTTTGTGCACACTGGCGCGCACGCCTCCAGACCCCTGCCCGCCGGGGCTCCCCCGGGTCTCCCCCGGGTCTCCAAGTCTCCGGGTGCCTTTCTCTCTACCTGACAGTCCAGACTCCCCCTGTATGAGCCTGGGTCCATGGGGTTTTGCCCAGGACTGGGGTTCAGTGCAGTCAGAACTGGGGCCTTCATTCCCCCTTCCCCAGAGAAAGTCAGCCAGGCTCTCAGCCGCCCTTCCTCTCTGCATGCACAAAGACCCTTTGCCGTACCTCCAATTCTCTGTGAGCTTTTCTCTTTCCTTCTAGTTGTAGAATTTTCACTCAGCCAGCTTTCCTGTGGTTCTGGATGGTGTCCGTTCTGTCTTTTAGTTGTAGTTTTGAAATTGTTGTGCGAGGCAGCAGTTTAGGTGCTTACCTATGCCGCCATCTTGGTTTCTCCTAAAATATATATTTTTTAAAATGACTATTCCTCTGGCTGTCCTTGGTCAGAAGGTAACCACTGTTCATAGTTTAATGTGTAATCCTCCCATGTCTTTTTCAATGAACACACACACCCAAACACAAAGTATATAGCATTTTATTTTTTTGGTCTTTACAAAAAATGGGATCATTATAGTTATTACTTGTTTTTTAAACTTAGGGTATCACATACATCTTTCCATGAGCAGTCCTAAAGCTATATAAGTCAAAGCATTTGTTTTTTAAGTTTGTGGCTTAGAAAGATAGCTCAGACAAGAATAAAGCCAGCCCAGTGTTACCTCTAAAGGAGGCTCTAAAATTGGCACACAGTAGATATTCAATGAATATTTGTGGACTGATCCAGGCCTTCTGATTTCAATTTCACCTTACTTGACCACTGTTGCGGTCTTACTAACTCAAAGAGGCAAATACTGAGCTGAGAACCTATGACAGAACTTGAACTTGATGTTATCAAGTTTCAAGATAGTTATTAGGGAGGCAGATCGACAATTCAGATGGTGTGACCACCATGTTCCAAAGTTTAGTTCATAGTTTGGGGACTTAAATTTTTTATTTTGCCAGCAATTCTAATCTTAGCATAACAAATGTGGAGATAGGCAAACAAGAATCTGAAAATAATGTCCAATTCAGTCAAGCAGCGAGTAGATGAGCTACCCGATCGTTTCAAATGAAAAAAAAAAAAAAAAAAAAAAAGACAAACTAGAAAATTTTATAGAGCCAAATCAGCATAAACTTTAAAAATATGCTTAATACTAATCATTGGTTTGAAACCGTTTTTGCTGCATATCAATCAACTTTAAACTTTCAGGAGCTTTTAGCAATACATTTATTTTCTCTCACGGGTGTAGGTTGGATATGGCTCTGCTCGGCTTGATTGGAATCGGGCTTGACTCCAGGCAGTTGGTTGGGTTCAAGCCTCTCCACATATTGCCTCATTCTCCTTGGGCCAGTGGCTCCCTGGGACATGTTTTCATGGAGGGTTACTGGAGTCCAAGAGAATGAGCAGAAACATAACATGTGGCAGGAGGCTGGGGGGGTGGGGGGAGAGAGGAGGGGGGAGGGACTTCCGTAGGGGAGAACTCCACCCGCAGGCCCTGCTCCTCCGGGCTAGGGCAGGTGGTCCGAACCGGACCTGGGTACCAGCTGCTCAACGCGATACCATGGTCTCGAATGGGCAGGGGCTGCTTGGAGCTCTACGGGTGGGCATGTTAGAAGGTCGATTGGTTAGAAATGGCCTGAAGGAGGGAGAAAAACTTAAATGAGAAAGAGCATGGATGATAGCCGTGATGACATGGAAAGAAAACAAAGTGATATTAAGGAACAGCAGGAGAGACTTCGTTGGCAAAAGACAACTTTTTGGAAGCAAGAGGTTGGTAACGATTTTTTAGGTTGGCATGAAACGTGAATATTTGTTTTATTAAATATTAAACCATATAGAAAAAGAAACATAAGATGCCTTTTGAGGCCTTCTTGGCCTAGAACTGGCACACTTGTCACTTTGGCCTACATCTCAAAATTGAATAAAACAAATTATAAAGCTAAGCACGTCATCACTTGGGGTGAGAGGAAATGTTCTCTAGTGGGACAAATAAAAAAGTCATATGATAAGGACATAGATGCAGAATTCCAATACAGAAAGGTCATGAAGCATTGCGAACGATTTAATCTATCATACCATTTAAAAGAGCCCAATGTGCTCCTTAAGGCTCAAGAATTATGACAGCAGTCATAGTGGGCTCCAATTCTCCAGTTTCCTTGGGTTGGTAAATATAGAGACAATGAAGTAAATTAAACCCTTATTGCATATTTGGTATTTATTTGGGGGAGAGGGGAGTAAAATAGTGGCAACAGTAGGGGTTTGCATCCCATCATTTTTTCTTAAATATATTTTTTATTGATTTCAGAGAGGAAGGGAGAGGGAGAGAGAGATAGAAACATCAATGATGAGAGAATATCATTGATCAGCTGCCTCCTGCATGCCCCCTACTGGGGATGGAGACCACAACCTAGGCATGTGCCTTTGACCAGAATCAATCAATCAATCTCTCTCCCTCTCTCTCTCTCTTCCCCCTTTCTCTCTGAAATAAAAAATAAATAAAATAAACAAAATAAATGAAAAAACAAATTGATCTTTTTCTCCCTCCCTCTCTCTCTTGCTCTCTCTATCTCCTCCACCCTTAACTCTCTCTAAAATTAATAAATGATTTTTTTTTAAAAATTGAAAGACTTAAGAAGAAGCAGGGCAATGTAACCTAAAATCAAGAGACTAAAGTCAATAGAAGCAGATCCATAGATGACTCAGGTGTTGAAATAGGACTTTAATACATTTATAAATATGTTAAAGAAATTTGAAAAAAAAGATCAACAAAATGAATGTAAAGATAAAAGAATTTTAACAAAGAAATGCATCTTTGAAACAAAAAAGAACCAAATGGAAATTACAGAAATAACATAAAGCTTAAAATGTAGTTCAGTAAATATCTGGCCATTATTTCCTAGTCACCTCGAATTGAGATTTTTGATACAGTAGTGGCCCCTTATCTGTAGAGGATACATCATAAGACCTCCGTGGATACCTAAAACTGTGCATAGTAACAAACCCTGTGTTTTTATAAAAAACGCTATAAACCCTGTGTTCTTATACATACATGCCTATGAAAAAATTAAATTTATAAATTAGACACAGTTAGATATAAACTACAATAACTAATAATAAAATAGAATAATTACAACAATATACTATAATAAAAGTGGTCTCTCTCTATTTCTAGAAATTTTTATACTTTTCAGTGGGAACCTATTTCTGAATATGTGTAATCATCCCTTGCAGTAATTAGCTTGGTGTCAGTTGTTTCAGAGGATCCCTTGCTGCAATCTTCATATGGGCTTTCTGGTGCAACATGTTGTCATCAATCAAAACACATTTTCCATTTATGTTTTCTACCCACAAATGTAATGCCTTTTCTGCCTTAACTAAGCACTTAACACAAACTGTGGCCATAACTTTTACAGTTTGAGGTACGACAACAAAACTAACATGAATTTCTTTTTCCTTCTTCTCAATTTCATAGGCAAAAGGTTCATTCTTACCATAGATCTCAGCATCCTCAGCACACGATTATTTTTCTTAAGTCAAGACATTTCACCTTTTCACTTACAGGAAGCACTTTTCAGCTTCTCTTTGGCATAGCTGATTACCAGCATCATTATTCCTGCCCTTTGGGTCCATTGTTAAGTAAAATAAGGGTTCTGTGAACACCAGCACTGTGATACCAGGAGAGTCAATCTGATAACTGAGATGCCTACTAAGTGAATAATGGGCATAAAGTATGGATACTGTGGACAAAGGGATGATTCACATCCTGGGCAGGATGGAGTGGGATGGAACAAGACTGTATCACGCTACTGAGAATGGCATCAGTTTAGAACTTCTAAATTGTTTATTTCTGAAGTTTTACATTTAATGTTTTCAGACAATAGTTGGCTGTGAGTAAGAAACTTTGGAAAGTTAAACCACAGATAAGGGGGAACTACTGTGTAAATGGTAGAGGCTTGAGAAATACTTAGTTTCATCAGTAACATATTAACATTCTAGCTCTTAAGTAAATGGTTTCCTCAGAGGTTTTGTTTCATTTTTTCATATGCTGATGAATATTTTACATTTTGCCAGAAGCCTGTGAATTTGCTCTGTTTTGGATTCATGACCCTCTGTACACTTTCACCATCCTATATAATCCTATATAATAAAGAGGTAATATGCAAATTGACCATCACTCCAACACATAAGATGGCCGCCCCCATGTGGTCAAAGATGGCTGCCCCCATGTGGACACAAGATGACCGCCACAAGATGGCTGGCAGGGGAGGGCAGTTGGGAGGGACCAGGCCTACAGGGGAGGGCAGTTAGGAGTGACCGGGCCAGCAGGGGAGGACAGTGGGGGGTGACCAGGCAGGCAGGGGAGGGCAGTTAGGGGTGACCAGGCAGGTAGGGGATGGTAGCTGGGAGCAACCAGGCCTGCAGGGGAAGGTAGTTGCGGAGGACCAGGCCTGCAGGGGAGGGCAGTTGGGGGTGACCAGACTGGCAAGGGAGTGGTTAGCAGGTGATCAGGCTGGCAGGCAGAAGGGGTTAGGGGCAATCAGGCAGGCAAGTGGTTGGGAGTCAGCAGTCCTGGATTGTGAGAGGGATGTCCGACTGCCCATTTAGGCCCGATCCCAAGGGGTCCCGGATTAGAGAGGGTGCAGGCTGGGCTGAGGGACACCCCCCACCCCCCGTACACAAATTTCATGCACCAGGCCTCTAGTCTATGCATATAAAAGCCTAAGTGACCATTGCAATCGTTATGACCGAATGCCCAGAATGACTGGAATGACTGGTTGACCAGTCGCTATGATGCGCACTGACCACCAGGGGCAGACACTCAATGCAGGAGCTGCCCCCTGGTGGTCAGTGTGCTCCCACAGCCAACCTCCCACGGCCAGCCAACCTCCCCCAGTCCCTCCCCCCATCAGGCAGGTCCCTGCCAGCCCGGCCCTGATTGGGACTGGGCAAGATGGCCCCAATAGGCCTTGATCACTGGCCAGGCCTAGGGATCCCACCTGTGCACAAATTTCATGCACGGGGCCTGTAGTATAAAATATTTCAGAGAGCCCGGCTTGTGTGGCTCAGTGATTGAGCATCCACCTATGAACCAAGAGGGCATAGTTCGATTCCCGGTCAGGGCACATGCCTGGGTTGCTGACTCGATCCGCAGTAGCGGGTGTGCAGGAAGCAGCTGATCAATGATTCTCTCTCTTTCCCTCTCCCTTCCTTTCTGAAATCAATAAAAATTTATTTTTTAAAAAAAATTTCAGAGAGAGTTCTATTATAAACAATTAACTACTGTATGTTTATTTTAAAAATTGTTTTGATGTTTACAGATTAATCCAGAAAAATCAGCTGCCCTATGATCTCAGATGAGTCAGGGTTTTCATATGCTTCTATTTATTCACTTCATTTTAAATCAAAGAAATATTCTGATTGTAAGACATTTTACATGACCTTATTTTTACCATCTTTGAAATGTGTTTACTCTCCCTGCTATAAATCAAAGGCTTCAATAACCAAAGCCTTCTCTAAGAGCACCTGCCTCTGAACCAAAATTGTAACACTATTCTTCATAATCTACTTTATTCCTTTATAATATGTTCAAAGAACTCTCATTGTTTTGAGATGAGTGGTATTTAATAAATTGAATATTACATAAATTTAAGCAATTCACTTTTTTAAAGTATTACTTATGATTTTAGAGAATTTAGGTTTTTAGAGAATCTGGCACATAAACTTACAACTTCTAAATAAAAATGTGTAATTGAGTAATTAATGCTAGACATAAAATGATTTTACTTTTCATAAATAGTATTGCAATATTTAAAAACTCAAGAGTTTGAAAAGATTTTGCTTATGAAGTCAAGCATTTAAAGTGCTTGAAAGAAAACAAAATGTATTAAATTTCTAAGTGTAGTTTAAATGTTTAAAGAAATGCAATTAACTAAATTGAAAATAGGTTTGATTGTTTGATGAAGATTGTTTATTCAAGTGGAGTTGATTGAACATTAATCAGGCATTTTTAACATTTCCTAGATGTATAAATAAAATATTTGAATTTATTATTTTAACTCAAAGACCTGATGAAAAGTAAGTTCCTTCAATTGTCATCTTAATATATTGAATATTAATTTTTTAAAATTTCAATACTGATTAAAAGTCTTTTCTTTGTACAAAGTCACTCTTGGACATTTAAAAATTCACATTAACAAAATCCTCTGTTGAATCAGGTTAGGTAATAAAAATTAAAAGTACCTCTGATTCTATTTTGTTTGTTAGTTTATTTTGTTTATTAGATTAGAACTCATAGATAAAGAGAACAGGCTGACAGCTGTCAGAGGAGAGGGGGATTAGGAGGCTTCATGAAAAAGGTGAAGGAATTAAGCAAAACAATAACAACAAAAATTCAGACACTGACAACAGCATGGTGATTACCAGAGGAAAAGGGGATAGGGATGATAGAAGAGGATAAAGGGGGGACTTTGGGTGGTGAACACACAAAACAATATACAGATGATGTATTATAGAATTGTACACTTAAAACCTATATAATTATATTAATCAATGTCACCCTAATAAATTCAATAAAAATGTTTTAAAAGTAGCTCTGATTATTTGAAATGAGTATATAATTCTTTTTTCCCAATAATGCTTTTCACAATATCTTGTTTTAAATATATTTTTATTGTTGATAGTATTATAGATATCTCCCATTTCACCCCTCCTCCCAGTCCTTTCTCAACCCCCCAGGTCTTTTCTACCCTATTGCCCTTGTCCTTGGGCTATGCATTTAAGTATATCATTCTTTTGTTTAAATACAATAATAATCAGCTTTGGAATATGTTATTGGCAGCCTGACAACCTTCACTTCACCAAAGAACTTAGAGGCCAACCAGTATACTGTAGGTTTCTACACTCTATATTCTGCAATCAGAGCCATCATTCTAAACATCTGCTGCAAAACTTAAGCCCTTCCATGGCTTCCCATTGCCCCCAGGATCAAGTCCCTAAATCCTAATACCACTTACTCTGGTCCTTGCCTACTCATGAACCTCAGGAAGCCAGTCTGTCCTGATTCTCTATATTCCAGTCACATAAGTCCAGCTCCAAGCCTCCTCCTTTCTCAGGGCTTAGCAGTGCTACTCCCTCTGCTTGGATTGTTCCCCTTAGCTTCCCTCCCAACGTACACATGGCTGCCATCACTTCCCAAAAGAGGCCTTCTCTCACCCTCCAGACTAGGTTAAGGACTCCTTGTTTTAGTCTTTGAAAACGCTTAACAGAAATTATATCTTTATCATAAGGTTGGTTAGGCATCCTTAGCCAATCCCCTCTAAAATATATGTATGTTGTGTATAGTGTTTAATTATTATACACAATGACTCAATTGACACCTTTGTATATTATTAGTAAACTAGAGGCCGAGTGCATGAAATTAGTGCACAGGTAGGGTCCCTAGGCCTGGCTGGTGATCAGGGCCTATCAGGGCCTTCCGGCTGCCGGGTGGGGCCTTCCTTCATTCCATGCCTCCCCTGGTGGTCAGCGCATGCCATAGTGAGCGATGGAACTCCCGTTCTCCTAGTTGAACTCCCAAGGGGACACTTTGCATATTAGCCTTTTATGTATATAGATTACAACAGATGCTGCCAGTGCTCCATGGATATTTCCTTGGTCCTCACTGTTTCCTTACTCTCAGGCTCTCTTTCTACTTCAAGCACCTGTGACTTGGACTTAGGCCCTGGGCTTGGTCCACACATGGGCAGGGCATTAACAACTCAGCAGCCCACCATCTAATGATGGATGGAAATTTGTGAATAACTACCTCAACTTCCTTGGGTAAGACACCTCTGGGGAAAATTCTATATAGTCCCCTGAAAAGGACTGAGCCCCAGTTACCCACAGTTGTAATTTGTTAATTAATCTTGCACTCATATTGGCTTCCTGCCCTTCCCTCTCTCATTTCCTCACTTCCTCATCAGTGATTCTGGGGCCGCTGTTCCAATTAACCACTTACTGTCAAATCCTTATCTCATGGACTGTTTCAGGATTAACCCAACTCAAAACATTATCATATATGTGCTTATTTAGATTCATTTGATAATTACTAAAGCAGAATTAAGAGTTAAGCATTTAAAATTTTTATCTATAATGTCAAATGACTTTCTAAAAAGTTGGTGGAAGGAACGCCTACTCAGCAAAGAACATTTAAAATTTTTAATTTTTTAAAATATATAACTTAATTTATTTCATACAGGATTTGAGACACATTTCTAACAGTAAGCAACTGTTTGCCAACTTATTTACTAGGATCTTTTGGTAGCTTGTTAAGAGAATGGGGGGCTTTGGAGTCAGGTAAACCCAGGTTAGAGTCCCATATCTTACTGATTAACTTACTTGTTAACCTTACTTGTTAACTATGTGACCTTAACAGGTTAACATTTCTAAACATAATTTTCTTTATGTGTAAAACAAGCAACAACAATAATAATGTCAGTTTCACAGATTATTTGAAGATTAAATGAGATGATACATTTTTTAAAAACAACTCTCTACAGTGACTGGCAAGTATTAAGAGCCCAATAAGTGGCAATTATTATTACTACTATAAAGATCAATGACATTCATGTTTGTGTCCATGGTATTAAGCACACTATCTGGGACCTAGAAAATGCTGAAATGTTTACTGAGCTACCTAAACTACCCTAGAAGACTAGAAAGACGCAAAAACACTTTGACTAGAAAATACTCTAGAATCACGGTGCTAACAATCCCCCACCTAACCCTTGACTGGTAAAAAGTCTTATTTTTTTTCAGATAATAGTTGACTAGATGGGTGTCACTTTTCCTGTTCTTTTCAAAATCAACATTTTGAGGCATTTTTAGACTTTACTCAGTGTGAAACTTCCATTTCTGTGCTTATTCTGCTTGCAGCCACCCCACTGAGCTCTCAGGAGTGACTGCTTCAGTATGGATCCTCTTCCCTATCATCCTGAATCAAACTCCGGTGGTGCTTGGCTTTGTGCCACAGGCAGTCAGATTGGGGTCAGAGTGTAGAGTTTTGACCTTGATTTTTTGAGATAGTCCAAATATCCAGTATCCAGATAACCTAAATTAATTTTGTGAATTGTTGTATTTCTTTTTATAGAAATTATCATCAATTTATTCATTCCTTTAGATTATTATTGAAGACCTGCATGAGATAAGCAAGTTATACTACTGAACAAGATAGACATGATCCTTGTCCTCATGGAGTTTATAATCTTGTAATTACATGAGTCACTGGATATGGTTTAATTTTTATGCTTTGGAAGACTTTTGATACAAATAAATTCACAAATTGGGAAGAAAAGTTTTCAAAGCTTGTTCCCATATTTTTTATTTTTAAAAATATGGTCACTTTAGCCCTGCCAGTGTGGCTCAGTGGTTGAGCATCGGACCTATGAACCAAGAAGTAATGGTTCGATTGCAGGTCAGGGCACATGCCCAGGTTGTGGGCTTGATCCCCAGTAGGAAATGTGCAGGAGGAAGCCGATCAATGATTCTCTCTCATCATTGATGTTTCTATCTCTCTCTCCCTCTCCCTTCCTCTCTGAAATCAATAAAAATATATTTTAAAAAAATATGGTCACTTTAGTTGTGAAGAGATCATCTCTTTCCCACAGTTCTCTCACAAAGAGGAAGAGGAAAGAGAACTTTACTTTAAAACCAGGTACTTCACTTAAATTATCTAATTAAATTGTAACAACTTCAGAGAAAGAGTTCTCATCTCCATTTTAAGAACTGAGACTCAAGAGAGGCTAACTGTCTTGCCAAAGTCTACCACTTACAGATGCCACTGCTGAAATTATAACCCAGTGCCACCTAATTCCCCAGCCCAAGTTCTTTCTCCAACTCCATTCTATCCCAAATCAAGCAACCAACAATTAAGCCAAATAAGTATGTATTAGTGAATATTATGTTCAATAATATGTTATGTGCTATGGGTACAATACAAAAGAACATGGTTCTTAAATTCAAGAGGCTTAAATCTGTGACACAAGAATAACATGAACTAAGCTAAGTGACTCCAAGTATAATAAGAATTCCCAGAAAATATACATAAATGTGGGCTTGAGTGGTTCAAAACAGTTAAAAACTTTTATTATTTTTTTTTAAAGAGAGAAACATCTATTTGTGGTTACACTTATTTATGTATTTATTGTTTGATTCTTGGATGTGCCCTGACTGGGGATGGAACCCACGACCTTGGCATATCCAAATGATGCTCTAACCAACTGAACTACCCAGCCAGGGCAAAACAGTTCTGTAGAAAATACATAACTTGCCCTAACCTCTTCCAGACATGTGTATTTCCCTTGCCATCAAGTGATACCTCTGATCACATTGTAGTCAATGAGTTTTCTTGCCTTCCTTCCCTCCAAGAGTATGAGCTCCATGAGGTCAAGAGCCACATTCTCATTTCATTAACCTTTGTGTCCCCACAATCTATCACAATGCCTACCATGTAATAAATACTAGGAGTCTGATAAAAGTTTAATTAAATTTTGATTTGAGATTAATAAGGGACGCCCTGGCCAGAGCTCAGTTGGTCAGAGCGTCGTCCCCATATGCCAAGGTTGTGGGTTTGATCCCTGGTCAGGGCACATATAAGAATGAACCAATGAAGGCATAAATCAATGAAACAACAAATTGATCTCTCTCTCTCTAAAAAAAAAAGTCAATAAAAAAAGAATAATTTAAAAAAAGATTAATAAGGGAAGAGCACTATAGGTGAGGGCCATAGTGAGGGCAAAAGTGAGGAAGTAAGATTGAATATGGCAGGTATGGTAGAAATAGTCTGAATGGAGCAGAAGTTTGAAAAACTGAATGCCATAGCTGTTCCAGTGTTCATGGGGCCACCTATGAACTGATAGGAAGACTTTTCAATCCAAAAACTAACCTGAGATTAGAGACACTACAAAGGAAAATGGGAAAAGGTAGTTACAACCATCATGAAAACAGAAGCAATAGGAAGACGGGAGAAACTTGCAAAATGCTCAGGATCTCCCAACAACAGCTGGGACTCCCTGTGAGCAGTCAGCCCAGAGGAATCAGACTATAGCAATTATGTCACCAGTGTTGCTAGACAGCATTCCAGAGATGAGTTAATGATCCCATCTTTTATTTGATCCAAGTATAACTCTAGGTGAGGCCCATGAAAACATTCCTGAGCACTAAGGGTGCCAATAAAAGTCTCTTCTGTCGCTGTAACCTCCCTGTCCCTTCTATCCTTTCCACTGGATCATAAGGACTCCCTCTCACTGGCTGAGTTGCTAAGCTCTTTAGCCTGCTAGAGCAAATCAAGGTGAGGCTCAAAGGACAAGAGAAAAACAAAGTGAATGTTAAACTGTCTCACAATGAAAAGGCCCAATTTTGAGAGGCTGAGGGAGGGGTCTTCCATGAGCTGGAACCATTTAGTCCAGGTTTCAAGCACCAGGGGTTTCAGGTTCTGGCTGCTATTCAGTGTTGGATGCTCAGGGGGGCAAGGAAGGGTCTTGTCATAAATATTAACCCTAAATGAAACATATGCATCCCTAGGACTAGCTTCATTAGAGGAAGAAGGCTGATTCGTGATGAGAGGCCTCAGCCCCGCCAGCATGGTGCAGTGGTTGAGCAATGACCTATGAACAAGGAGGTCATGGTTTGATTCCCAGTCAGGGCACATGCCCTGGTTTTGGGCTTGATCCCCAGCGGGGAATGTGCAGGAGGCAGCCGGTCAATGATTCTCTCTCATCATTGATGCTTCCCTCTCTCCCTCTTCCTTCCTCTCTGAAATCAATAAAAATATCTATAATACTAAAAGGATAATATGCTAATTAGACCAGATGTCCTTCAGGATGTCCTTCTGAATGACCTTCCAGATGAAGCTGGGGCAGCGAGGGAAACCCGGGTCCCAGGTGCCTGCCGGTGGCCAGAGAGAAGCCTGGGTCCTGGGTGCCAGAGGGAAGCCGGTGCCGGCAGCCCGGGGAAGGAGACCTACTCTTGCACGAATTTTGTGCATCGGGCCTCTACTATTAAAATAAAAAGATGAGAGGCCTTAAAATGTGAAAGCTACCCCAACTCATGGAGGCTCTCCAGGGTCTACGAATAAGGAGCAGAGACCTAAACTACAGCATAGATATATCTTTGCACTTCGAGGACTGGTAGGAAGACATTCTGGGATCATAAATTATAGTTCTTTTAAAAAAGACAAACTCCTCACTTGGGTAATTTAAATTTGTTCCTGCCTGAAGCTTACCAGTATATTTACAAAGAGCTTTCACCCACAATCATTGACTTGATCACAACAAACCTGTGAGGTCCCAGTTTATAGTTGAGGGTTTAGATGTTCAAAGAGACTAAAATTATTTAAAGAGTTCACCTGGGAGGAAGTTCCAGGATTGGGACCAGGTTTCCTTGGCCTGCTCCAGCACAGTATTTGTTTCCACTAAACAAGTAATTCAAAAGTGTCTTTATGGTTTTTACTCCCACTAGAAAAATCAAATCACAGTCTTAGCTCTGTCATCTTGCTAATAACTCAGAAAACATATTGAGTTTCACCATGAGAAGGGCAGGGCTAGGTGCTAGGAATATAGAGCTAAATAAGTTACAGACTTTCCTTCAAGGCCCCTGAGTCTAGTCAAGGAGGCAGACATGTAAACAATTAATGCAATGCAGTGTGGTAAGTGCTGTAATTCAACTAAGAATTGAAAATAGAGTTGAATAAAGATCAACTCTACTTGCAGGGACTGGAGAATAGTGTCCCAGAAAAAGTGATAATTAAGTTAAAACTTGAGATATAAGTAGTAGTGTACCTTGTGAACAAGGGGAAAAGGCATTCCTGGCAGGATGAATAGCTCATGCAAAGGCATGGAGATGTGAAACAATAAGACTTCGATGTAATCATCACATGTTAATGAGTACAGGAGTTAACACTTCCTGGTGTAGCTCCTTCAGTCAGTAGTGGCATCTCTGCAATTTGTACCAGATGGCATTCATCTGTGTTTGTGTTTTTTTCCATTCATTTAGCAAATATTTACTGAGCCCCTACTACTGATGAACTCTGTCCTAAGTGCTGGATACAATAAAACAAGCAAAATCCCTACCCTTAAGGAGCTTACATTCTAATGGGAGGGAAATAATGTTAGGAGGTGATAAAGGTTATGTAGACAGGTAGCTACCATAGCATAAAATCTCAGTTCCAAAAATACATTATTTAGGATTTGTTTGGCTGCACATAACAGAAAAATCAAATAGAACAGAGAATTGCACAATATAGAGTTTATTCCTTATGCAAAACAAATAGGTAGTCCAGGGCTGTTAGAGCAAGTTTTCAGTTGTCAGAGACCCAGGCTCTTTGTAACATTCTGTTCCATCATCTCTAGGGTGTGGCTCTGATCCTCATGTTCCAAGACAGATGTTGGAGCTCCAGGAATCATCGGATGGAGGAAGAGAGAATATCGTTCTTATATCCTTTTTAAAGAGATATAAGAACTATATATCATTTCTACTGCTGTGGCCCTGCCTCGCTACAAGAGAAACTTGAAAAAATATATTTTTGGTTGTATAGCAATGAACTCAAGTAAAAATGAGCATTCTGCTCCCAAATAAGGGGAAAATAAATATTGGGAAGTGTATTACTCAAGATCCCAATGGGAAACAGTTAGTATTCTCAAAGCTAAGGAAGATTTTTTTATAAAGGAACTATTATCAAAGTGATCAGGGTCCCACAAGGCACAGTGGGGGCTAGTAGTAGCTGTGTTGTTACCAACCTAAGGTCCAAAGGATAAAAGGAGTGAAGGCTTTCAGAACATAGAACAAAAGAGAGATGTGTAACCCTAGCGGATATGGCTCAGTGGATAGAGCATTGGCTTGCGGACCAAAGGGTCCTGGGTTCGATTCTGGTCAAGGGCATGTACCTCGGTTGCAGGGTCCTCCATGGCCCGGGCCCTGGTCAGGGTGAGTGCAGGAGGCAACCAATCGATGTATTTCTCTCACATCAATATTTCTCTCTGTCTTTCCCTCTCTCTTCCACTCTCTCTAAAAATCAATGGAAAGAGAGAGAGAGAGAGAGAGAGAGGGAGGGAGAGAGAGATGAGGTTTGGTACCCTCAAGAGGAACTGTGACTTTGGTTGAGGGACTCAGTCAGCCAGAAGTGGCCCTGCAGGGATGAAGCCAAGAGAATAAGCACCTCTCCCTGACTTTCTTTCCTGCCTTTCCCCCACTCTCAGACCAGGGCTTTTCTTTATGCTAACCTAATTGAGACCTGGAAGGCATTAAAGCTCTAGACATGGAGTGGGGAAGGAAAGTGAAGGGTGGATCTAGTGGGCAAATAGGAAACATTAAGCACAAGAGGTAGTGGCACTCTAACCACGGGGTCAATTCTGGCAACACCAGACCCCCTTTCCACCTTGAGTTTTGGATCCAGTCCTAATTCTCTCTCATACGTCTTCTTCCTCTCTATTCTCTCTCCATGACCCTTAGACCTCCTCCCTGCCTGCTCCTAATCATGCTATTTTGACTCTTCCTGATGATGGTTCTGCCTTTCCAACAGACAACCCTTCATTAGATCACTTCCAACCTCTTGATCTAGAATTTGGGAGAATTAATAAAGGAAACATCAACTAAAACTAGAGTCAGGAAGACCCATAGAGAGTGATGCTTTCATGCTCTACCATTCCTATTGTCAATTACCCCAAACAAGAAGACCATTACAGTATCAATTAATTCAGTTATGGATTCCAACAGGAAAAGAGGCACCTTATACTCCCAAACAGTATGTGCAGATATTTTTTATTGCTCCAGCAGGAGGAAAGAGGATTTTTCTTTCACCCAGCAACAAGCCCAACCAATGGAAACACTATAGCTTAGCCAATGAGAAGTTGTTGCCACCTGAATCCTTTCCTCCAATGAACTTTCATTCTTCTCTTGTTGATGATTTCCTTGTCCCACCCTTCTTTCTATAAAAGCCTTCCATCTTGTATAACCCCTCCAGAGTATATAACCTCTCTACTTAATAGATGAGATCTCACCCAACTCATGAATTATTTAATAAATCCATTAGATCTTCAAATGTACTCATTTAAATTCTGTTTATCAACACACTAACTGCTCTCTTTTCAGAAACTATCCTCATGGAGTGTGCTCCCATATCAATCTAGTTCAAAACCAAGAGTAGGAATAGCCCAAGCTTCATAGAAAATCACAAAATCTGAAATACAGAGTTTATGAATAATGATACAAATTCACTTTATGGATCAACACTCCACAAATATGGGTAATTTCAGAATTGTAGCCATCCATTTTGCATCTACCATTTTATACCTAATCTGCTATTTATTAAAATATATTTTTATTGATTTCAGAAAGGAAAGGAGAGGGAGAGAAAAAAACATCAATGATGGGAGAGAATCATTGATTGGTTCCCTCCTGTATGCCCCCCACTGGGGATCGAGCCCACAACCGGAGCATGTGTCCTTGACTGGAATCAAACCTGGGACCCCTCAGTCTGCAGGCTGATGCTCTATCCACAGAGCTAAATCACTAGGGTCCTAATCTGCTATTAACTGGGCTGTTCTGCTGGTCTCTTTCTTTGGACTAGTTTAATTCCAGGGGTCTGCTAATAATAAAAAACATAAATACTTCCTCAAGCTTAGCATTCACTATCTTGATGTTCTCTGTTAAAGATGCTGATAATCAATTCAATAAATAAACATGGGAACGAGTCTACCCAGCACAATATCTGATTATTGGAAGAACATCAAGGCAAATGGGGTAACCACAAATCGTAGGAGAAAACAGTTGGATGTTAAGCAATGATTGAATATTTCTGAGAGTTCCCTCTTTTGTGGTTGTTTTTTTGTGGGCAGTTTATGCTTTGGTAACTAAAGTCTCCCCTACCAAACTTGTTTATTCTTCCTAAAAACAATAAATTTGAAAAACATTTAAACAATCCTGAGATCGTAAGTATTGTTTTTATAAAGAAACCACCTTTAAAACTTCTGTATTAATTTACTCACAACAGAATTAATAGAATTAGTTTCACTATAGTCCCAACCACTTTGTGTATGACTTCAGGCAAGTTTTTTCAACAGTTAAGCCTCAGATTCCTCATCTGTAAATTAGAGAAAAAAAGACCTTCCTCCCTCCCTGGAAGTTGTAAGGATTAAGGGAGATAAATTTTGTAAAACTGGTATCACAATGCTTAACATTTAGTGGCAATGAAAAAAATGTCTATTTTTTTCCCTCCATCCTTTATGAAACTATCATTTGATGTAAAATTCTGTAATTACAACACATTCCCTTCCAAGCAGGTCTGGACAAATAGACTTTGAAGTCCGGGAGTAATTATTGGTAAACAATAATATTAAGTTTAAATTTTCCATTGTTATATGTCAATTATACCTCATAATAAAAAAAATTTCCCCCAGACATTCCTTTTCTTTATTAGCAGTACCTGGCAATAATGGGTGTTCAATAAATGTCTGTTGAAAGAATGAATGCATAATTAACAAAATTCTTCCTCTTTTGAAGCCCTATGTCATGTTATTTGTGTTTCTCTTTCATTTTTTAATATAAGCTTTTTTTTTTTTTGAGGAGTTACAGGTTCACAGAAAAATTGAGAGGAGGGTATAGAAATTTCTCATATCTTGGTCCTCACACATGCATAGCCTCTCCCATTATCAACATCCTCCATAAGAGTAGTATATTTGTTACAATCAGTGTACTTACATTGACATCATTATTATCCAAAGTCCATAGTTTACATTAGGCTCCACACTTGGTATTGTACACACTATGGATTTGGACAAATGTGTAATGACATGTATCCACCATTACAGTATCATATGAAGTAGCTTCACTATCCTAAAAGGCTTCTGTGCTTCACCTACTCACCCTCCTTTCATGGACAACTGACCATTTTATATCTCCATAGTTTTGCCTTTTCCAGAATCATATACTTGAAATCACACAGTATGTAGCCTTTTCAAACTGGTTTCTTTCACTTAGTAATATGCATTTCCGATTCCTCCATGTCTTTTCACAACTTGATAGCTCATTTCTTTTTAGTACTGAATAATATTCCATTGTTTGGAAATATCACCGTTCATCTTTCCATTCACTTACTATAGAATATCATGGTTGTTTCCACGTTTTAGCAATTATGAATAAAACTGCTATAAACATTCATGTACAGGTTTTCATGAGGACATACATTTTCAGTTCCTTTGAGTAAATACCAAGGAGCACGATTGCTGGATTGTATGGCAAGGGTATGTTTAGTTTTTTAAGAAACTGCAAACTGTACCAGTTTGTATTCCTACCAGCAATGGAGTTCCCATTGCTCCACATCATCACCAGCATTTAGGGTTGTCAATGTTCTGGATTTTGGCTACTTTAATAGGTGTGTAGTAGAATCTCATTGTTGTTATAATTTGCATTTTTCTGATGACATATGGTGTAGTCTTTTCATATGCTTTGTGTTTTTCTTTTGACACATTGTTTTATATTTTATTTTAGTGATATTTACTTGCTTTATTCTTGCTGTTAGCTTCACCCTATGACCTTCCCCTATATAAGTATCCATAAAAATAACAAAGCTTTTTTTTCTACTACTATAAGAATTTTCACATGCATTCCCAAATCAAAATAATAATAATAATAATAATAGAATTCTGTAACTGATGTTTCTTATTTTTTATTCAGATGACTTTTATAGGTATACTGAGCCAGAATTTCTATTTAAAAAGCTAATAAATCTAAATGACAAAAAAGCAATAAAGGGCCCAGCCGGCATAGCTCAGTGATTGAGCATCGACCTATGAACCAGGAAGCCATGGTTCAATTCCCAATGAGGGCACATGCCCGGTTTTGGGCTTGATCCCCAGTGTGGGGGATGCAGGAGGTAGCCAATCAATGATTCTCTCTCTCATTGATGTTTCTATCTCTCTCTCCCTTTTTTTTCTTCTATGAAATTAATAAAAATACGTATTTTTTAAAAAGCAATAAAGGGCTATAAAACTAAATTACCTTATATAGCAAGATAATTCATCAGGAACCAGGGTGTACATTTTGCAATCAATTTATTTTGAGTTAATCACCCCATAGGTCCTTTGCTTATGCTAACTAGAGTCTTCACCAGGATGTTGTTTACCGGCATGCTGGTTTCACCATAGATATTCTGATTATGTTGATTCAGGGTAAAATCCTGGAATCTATATTTTAAAAAGTATCCCAGGCAGGGAAATAAACCTTCTCTGGGGTGATTTTAATATGCTTTTATTTTTACTGATTTCAGGGAGAGGAAGGGAGAGGGAGAGATAGAAACATCAATGATAAGAGAGAATCATTAATCAGCTTCCTCCTACACGCCCCTTACTCAGGATCAAGCCCACAAATACATATTTCTAAGGAATCGCACCACGACCTCATGGTTCATGCGTTGACACTCAACCATTAAGCCATACCAGCCAGGCTGGGCTGATTTTCTCTCTTTCTCTCTTTCTCTTTCTTTCTTTCTTTCTTTCTTTCTTTCTTTCTTTCTTTCTTTCTTTCTTTCTTTCTTTTAATGTTTTTATTGATTTTTTTTATTGATTTCAGAGAGGAAGGGAGAGGGAGAGAGATAGAAACATCAATGATGAGAGAGAATCATTGATTGGCTACCTCCTGCACGCTCCCCACTGGGGATCGAGCCTACAACCCGGGCATGTGCCCTTGACTGGAATCGAACCTGGGACCCTTCAGTCTGCAGGCCAACGCTCTATCCCCTGAGCCAAACCAGCCAGGACGGGCTGATTTTCTTATTGCTTTGCTTTATAACTTAGTTTTGTACAATTTTTCTACATTGATTATTACTTTTTTTTTTAAGCATGGTCCCATACACCAAAAGGTTTCCAGTTTGATTCCTGGTCAGGGCACATACCTAGGTTTCAGGTTTGATCCCTGCCTTAGGGCACATACCGCAGGCAACTAATTGATGTTTCTCTCCCTACCACTCTCTCTAAAAATCAATAAACCTATCTACAGGTGAGGATTTAAAAAAATGCCTTGAGAGGAATCCTTTTGGCCTTTTTAAATACAGTGAAGATTCTACTTAAAAATATACATTTGTGAAACTTCTAGTAGTTACATTGTTTATTTCAAGAGAAGTCAGTGTCCATAATGATTTCAATGAGACATAGTACATCAGAGGTGTCAACCATATTCTTAGCCACATCCTCAAATGTCCATATCCTATATAATAAAAAGCTAATATGTAAATTGACAGGACGGCAGAATGACCGGTCGCTATGATGCCCACTGACCACCAGGGGGCAGATGCTCAATGCAGGAGCTGCCCCCTGGTGGTCCGTGTGCTCCCCCTGAGGGAGCACCGCTCAGCCAGAGGCTGGGCTTGCTGCTCCTTAGCACTGTCTCAGAGGCAGGAGAGGCTCCCGCCACCGCTCCTGCGCTCAGGAGTCAGGCTCATGGCTGGCGAGCACAGCAGTAGTGGCAGGAGCCTCTCCCACCTCTGCTGCAGGCGGGTGGTAAGGAGCAAGGGGTCCCAGACTGCAAGAGCCCTGGACTGCGAGAGCCCCGGATTGTGAGAGCCCCGGATTGCGAGGGGGATGTCTGACTGCGAAAGGGCACAGGCCAGGCTGAGAGACCCCACACACAGTGCATGAATTTCATGCACCAGGCCTGTAGTCTATAATAATAAAAGTGTAATATGCAAATTGACCAAATGATCGAACTGCAGAATGACCATCTGGATGACCTTCTGGATGACCATGCTATGAAATGCATTGGTGTCAGGCCAGCCAAGGCGGTTGCGATGCGATTGGTCGGAGGCCCCGCCATCGCCCACAATTGCTCTGCAGAGGGAAGCCCAGGCCACCCTCTGTGCAGTGATTGATCATGGGGCCCTGGCCAGGTGGGTGAGGCCTCCCTCTGCAGGGTGATCGATCTGGCGGCCCCGTGATCGATTTCCCCACAGAGGGAGGCCCAAGCCAGCCAAGCCATCACACCCCATACCTGTCGCCTGCAGAGGGAGGTGACTGGTGACGGGAGAGGGGGACAGCGCCGCACAGATGGCAAGCAGTGGCAGTGGCAGGGGTGGGGCCAGCTGCCAGCAGCCGGGGAAAGGAAAGCCCCGATAGGCCCTGATTGCCGGCCAGGCCTAGGGACCCTACCCGAGGGGTCCCAGATTGTGAGAGGGCTCAGGCCAGGCTGAGGGACACACCTCCCCCCTGCACAAATGTCATGCACCGGGCCTCTAGTGTGTGTGTGTGTGTGTGTATTGATTTCAGAGAGGAACGGAGAGGGAGAGAGATAGAGACATCAATGATGAGAGAGAATCATTGATTGGCTGCTTCCTGCATGCCCCACACTGGGGATTGAGCCCGAAACCCAGGCATGTGCCCTCACCGGGAATCGAATCATGACCTCCTTGTCGATGCTCAACCTCTGAGCCACGCCAGATAAGGTTCAAATGTCTTAATGAGGTGCTCACAGCAAAACCTACCCAGCAAGATGAGATGATAACATTATTGAACCAGGGTTAAATACAATTGAAGTCCAGGGCTTCCACAATGAGTTTTTTTTGTGTGTGTTTATTTGTTTGTTAATCCTCACCCGAAGATATGTTTTCATTGATCTTTAGAGAGAGTTGAAGGGAAGGGAAGAGACACAGAGAGAGAAACATCAATGTGAGTAAGACACATTGATTGGTTGCCTCCTGCATGTGCCCCAACCAGTGTCGGGGACCTAGCCTGCAACTGAGGTACCTGCCCTTGACTGGAATTGAACTCAGGACTCTTCAGTCCTTGGGCCAACGCTCTATCTACTGAGCCAAACAGGTTAGGGCCACAATGAGTTTTTTATATCGTCAACCTGAACCTTCAAAGTATTTTGGTATCATTAATTTGATGGATAGAACCACAGACTAGCGAGAACAAAATGCTCTCTGCCCCTTATCCTGGCTTTAAGTCAGAGCTACAAACATGGTTTCCGGAAGACTTACTCTTAATGTTCTGTTTTAAGGAAAAAATGTTATTGCCAGAGTTACCCCTTAGTTGCTGATTGAGAACACAGAGTGCTTCCAAATGTTCCTAAAGATAGATTCACACTCCACAGCACACCTGGGTTCACACAAGTTACCAGACCTCCTCCACAGGTGAGGTGTCTGTACTTTGTGGGGATAGGGGAAGATTCCTAGCCAAGCCGTATGGATACCACCATCTCTAAAAGTCAGATAATGGAAACATCAGTGGCTTTGGACAATCCAAAGTTCAAATCCTAAGTCACTTCCTGGCAAGCTGACCTTGGGGAACTGAACATTTAGGAGCCCTCGTTTCTCCATCAGTATAAATTAGGCCTATAAATGATACTTCATAAAGCAGTTGCGAGAATTAAACAAGAAAACAAATACAAAAGGCCTTTCCAAATGATCTCTCTTTGAAAAAGACTGTGGAGTCCAAAGGGACCTTTAAAAAATGTCATCCTCTTCACACCCTAGGGTGTTTATTATTACAGAGTCATTAGTCCTAGGGGAATGAGCTTTTGACAGTAAGAGAGACCTCAGTTTTTTCCTGGTTCCTCCGCACCAGACTGGGTTGGAATTGTAGCCAATATGCAAAGCAGCCAACTGTTTTTTATTTTTTTAAAATATATTTTTATTTACTTCAGAGAGGAAGGAAGAGGGAGAGAGAGATAAAAACATCAATGATGAGAGAGAATCATTGACTGGCTGCCTCCTTTACCCACCCCCAACCCCCAACATTGGGGATCGTATTCGCAACTCAGGGCATGTGCCCTGACTGGGAATCGAACCATGACCTCCTGGTTCATAGGTCAACACTCAATCACTGAGCCACGCAGGCTGGGCAGCAGCCAACTGTTTTGATTGAAGAATAGTGAACGTGTGGTGGTTCTTTTGGTTTTGGTCAAAGGAGTTGGAAAGAGAGACTTAAACATACATCTTCAGTTTCTACTACTTGCAAGGCATGAGTGAGAGGAGTATGATGCAATGCTGTGGAGCATGGGCACTAGGACCAGATTGCCTGGGCTCCACCTCTGACTGTGTCACCTGTAGGGATGTCAATGTCCTCATCTTAAATTTGGCATCCTATCTAATAAAAGAGTAATATGCAAAATGACCATACCTCCACTACACCCACAAGCCATGCCCACCAGCCAATCAGGAGCGAGTATGCAAATTAACCCAACCAAGATGGCTGCAGCCACGGAGAGAGCAGGAGGCTTGAGTTGCCCCCGGCGATGGAGGAAGCCAAGCTTTCCGTACACCCTGGCCTGCCGTGTACTCCACTCAAGGCTACAAAGTTTCAATTATAGAAGATAAATAAATCCCAACAAAAATGGTGGCAGCCACAGAGCTGGAGAGAGCAGGAGGCTTCAGTTGGCCCTGGCGATGGAGGAAGCCAAGCTTTCTGCCTGCCCTGGTCTGCCCTACCTCCTCTCAAGGCTACAAAGTTTCAATTATAGAAGATAAATAAATCCCAACAAAAATGGCTGCGGCCACGGAGCGAGCAGGACGCTTGGCTCCACTCAAGGCTACAAAGTTTCAATTGTAGAAGATAAATAAACCCCAGATACCAGGGCCTTTGCTTGGGTCGCCAAGGGGCGTGGCCAGCCTGAAAACCATCACAGGCCCCTCGCCCAGGCCGCCCCACACCCCAAGGGAACCCCCACCCTGATCTGGGACATCCTTCAGGGCAAAGCAGCTGGCCCCCACCCGTGCACCAGGCCTCTATCCTATCTAATAAAAGAATAATATGCAAATTGACCATCACTCCAACACAACAAGATGGCTGCCCTCATGTGGTCAAAGATGGCTACCACAAGACAGCCAGCAGGGGAGGGCAGTTGGGAGGGACCAGGCCTGCAAGGGAGGGAAGTTTGGGGTGACCAGGCCTGCAGGGGAGGGCAGTTAGGGGTGACCAGGCCAGCAGGGGAGGGAAGTTAGGGGCAAACAGGCTGGCAGGGGAGCAGTTAGGCATCAATCAGGCTGGCAAAGGAGTGGTTAGGGGGTGATCAAGCTGGCAGGCAGAAGCAGTTAGGGGCAATCAGGAAGGCAGGCAGGCGAGCAGTTGGGAGCCAGCAGTCCTGGATTCTGAGAGGGATGTCCAACTGCCCGTTTAGGCCCGATCCAGGTAGGGGCCCAGATTGGAGAGGGTGCAGGCTGGGCTGAGGGACACCCCTCCCCACCCCCGTGCACGAATTTTGTGCACCCGGCATCTAGTTATATTATAATATACCTGTTGTGAGGACTAAATGAGGTAATGTTTGTGAAGTGCTTATAGTAAGTTTTTGTGTTTGATCAATTCATTTTGTGGTTAGTGTTTACTTCATCTGTGTAGGTCTTGTTTTTATCCACTGGATAATAAATCCCCACAGAATAAATGAATCTTGAAAAGGGAAGGGGAAGTTCACATTTTTGCCTTGTGTTAGGGAGTGTCCCTATACATAGTCTGTGTTAGATTGTGTTTTATATCCATTACACACATTTAATTCCCACCGATTGAGAGAGATGTTATCTTTTACAATCAAAGAAGCTAAGGTTCAGAGAGTACAGTATTGGAGACAGAATTCAAATCTGTTCTAATGGCAAACTCCAGAGTCATCTACCTTAATAGTTATGAGGATATGGAGGGGGAGAATCCAATGCTTGTTGTGTGATCACATTCTGCTATTATCTCTTATCAGTCCCCCTAAAGTGTTCAGTGTATGTTTCTGAAATAATACAAGGACATATAGTCAATATTGTGCCTATGAATCAGAGGCACAAAAGTATTCATCCTACTTTCCCAAAGTAAATATAAATTCATGTCAGAGAAAAAAACAGTAATTATATTCTTAGGAGGAGGATAAAGGAGTGGAAGAGGTGAAAAGGGGGCAAAGAGGAAGGGAAGAGAAGATATTTTGCTGACTAGAAAATGCTATAAACTAAATTTATAGGACTGATTAACACAAAACATGCAGGAAGCACCCTAAGTAACATAGAATTAGCTTCTGCCTGGAGGAAAGAAAAGGCCAGCAGACAAACATGTCACAGGCCACCAGGAAGCTCCCAGGTGATCAGACTCAGGTGCTGTCAAGCAGAGGAAGCATCCCTAGGACAGATGAGTTTCAAGCCAGGTGTTAACATAAGGAGCAAGTGAAGAGAAGACTGGGGCCCATGGTCACTGCTACTGACCTTCAGGTAAGGCTGACAAATCAGTGGCTTTTGGAGTTGGGTTTTGAAAAATGCTGTTCAGAGTACTTGTGAAAGATTGTTCCATAAGATAAGGAGTGTGATGAGGAGAAACGGGATGGATAGGACAGATGTGGAGCAGGCAGGAGGAAAGGAAAAGGGAAAGACAGAATGGGGTTAGTAGGGAAGAATATTAAAGGTATCAATGAAAAAAAACACACACTATCAGGCAGATATTTTAATTTAGCACCTACTACATGCAGAACACAAACTACATGCCTAGAATACAACAGAATAATGAGACCACTGTTTTTCTGAATGTTTACAAAGTGTCACATACTATGGTAGCAGGTTACATACTTATTTTCTGTTTTAATCTTAACAGCTCTCTCCGGTGAGGATTCTTGCCTTGAAAGTTTAATCAAAGCTAGTTAGTGGCAATCACAGATTCCTAAACTGAGTCTATTAGGATAATATACTTTCCTTCTCCTCCCTCATCTTCCCTTTAATTTTTATAAGATTTTTTAAAATGCATTTTCGTATATTTTAAAGTGTAAAACGGATACATACTTATTGTAGAAAAACTGGAAAACACTGCTAATAGCGTAAAAAGTAATGAGATTTTTCAAACCTATACTCTTTTAAGGAAGGACAAGAAAGAACATCCTGACATTGATTGCTAAAGAATGTATGAATGATCCTGTTCTTAACACTCAAATCGACATTGAGTACCATCATTTTTAAAAATGCCCATTTGATAAAAAGAAAGGGAAGATCATTTATTTTAATTTGCATTTCTCTAAGAGGTTTTATGGTTTTTCATGTTTTTGGTTTCTTCTACATTGTATGTCTGTGTCATACATGAGTATCTTTTCTTTTCTTTTTTAAAAAATATATTTTATTGATTTTTTACAGAGAGGAAGGGAGAGTGATAGTTAGAAACATCCGATGAGAGAGAAACATTGATCAGCTGCCTCCTGCACACCTCTTGCTGGGGATGTGCCTGCAACCAAGGTACATGCCCTTGACCAGAATCGAACCTGGAACCCTTCAGTCCACAGGCCAATGCTCTATCCACTGAGCCAAATCAGTTAGGGCGAGTATCTTTTCTTTATTTTTTCTTACCGATTTACAAAATTATATTAAGAATATTAACTTTGTCTATTATATGTAGCAAACATTTTTCCTAGATTCTCTTGTTTTGTTTATAGTACATTTTGACATAAAGAAGCTTTTTATTCTTGTGTAATCAAATCTACTGAACAATTCCTTTATGTTTTCCTCGTTCGCTTTCTTCCTTTTGGAAAGGAATTCTCCACCCCACGAACAGCTTTGTTATCTGCTAATGGGCTGGGTTTTGAAGGAGACAAGGGACGTGGATTGACTCAGAGGAGGAGGAAGGGATTTAGGGACTCAAGGCAAATACAATGATGGGGCTGATGTCGCCAGAAGCAGGGATGAGGCCCAGGGACTGGCAAATAGAAACTGGATTGCATCAGTGTACAGAAGGCAGACACAGAGAGGACACTATGTAGACTTGGGGCCTTGAAGGCTGGGCTGTAGAGCCTGGTATTGATTGGTTAAACAGGAAATAGAGACTCATGCCAGCTTTTCCCAAAGGGGAATCCCAGGTGGGAAAAGGGCACTATATAAGGGTAAATTTGCTAGAAGTTGCACAAATGCAGGGAGCCAGAGGGCTGGGCCACTGTTGCTGCAATCCAGGCCTCTGATGATGACATATCACATTGGCAGGTCCAAGAAATAACAGCGATAAGAACGAAACTAGGATTTTGTGACTCGGCATACTAGCAGACACTCAAAAGGTAGGTTTTTAAAAAACTTCTTCAGTGTTTGGAGAAGCAGGTGAGGTTTCTGTCTCAATGATAGCAGCAGAGAGATTTGTAAGGATGAACTGGCTTCAGGTGCAGTGCAGGTAACACCTAACCATAGTGTTGGGATGTTCTCATTTCTTAGCAATGATGAAATATCCAATCACCGGCCAGTGGTCGGCAAACTCATTAGTCAACAGAGCCAAATATCAACAGTACAACGATTGAAATTTCTTTTGAGAGACAAATTTTTTAAACTTAAACTTCTTCTAACGCCACTTCTTCAAAATAGACTCGCCCAGGCTGCGGTATTTTGTGGAAGAGCCACACTCAAGGGGCCAAAGAGCCGCATGTGGCTCGCGAGCTGCAGTTTGCCGACCATGGACCTATCCCATGACTAAGGAAAGAGAGAGCACCTCACTAGTGGAACGAAGGAAGTTTGAGATCAAGCAGGAAACTGGGCGGCTTATTCTCTCTTCCTGAGCACATGGCTCTGAGCAAGGCCTGCACTGTTCTGGATACTTAGGGGGCTTCATCAGGAGCCTTCAATGCGTTTTATTTTTTATTTATTTTTTAAAATATATTTTTATTGATTTTAGAGAGGAAGGAAGAGGGAGAGAGAGAAACATCAATGATGAGAGAATATCATTGATTGGCTGTCTCTTGCATGCCCCCTACTGGGGAACGAGCCTGCAACCTGGGCATATGCTCTGACTGGGAATCAGTGATCTCCTGGTTCATAGGTCAGTCTCAACCACTGAGCCACACCGGCAGGGCTACAATGAGTTTTAAATGAATTCCTATAGTTAGTCCTTTTTTTTTTTTTTTTTGGTTAATCCTCACCTGAGGATATTTTTCCATTGATTTTTTAGGGAGAGTGGAAGAGAGAGGGAAAGACAGAGAGAAAAATCGATGTGAGAGAAAGACATTGATTGGTTGCCTCCTGCACATGCCCTGACCAGGACCCAGGCCAGGGAGGAGCTTGCAACCAACAATGTGCCCTTGACTGGAATCAAACCCGGGACCCTTTGGTCCGCAGGCCAGACTCTCTATCGACTGAACCAAACCACTATGGCTAGTTAGTCCTTTAACAAGCATGAGAACCAGCTATGTGCTGGGTTCAGACCTTGACACTAAATTATCAAATGAAGAAGATAGTGGCACTCACAACAGTAGGGGAGACTAGAGTAACTCAGGGGGAAAATTTGGAGACCAATTCAAGATGGAATCTAATTGGAAACTAAAACTGTGGCTTCGAAGAGCAACAGGGTGAGCTTAGCAGTGATGTCTCACCCTAGGTGGTTTGGCTCAGTGGATAGAGCATCAGCCTGCGGACTGAAAGGTCCTGTGTTTGATTCCGGTCAAGGGCACATGCTCAGGTTGCAGGTTCCATCCCCAGTGGGGGGCATGCAGAAGGCAGCCGATCAATGATTCTCTCACATCATTGATGTTTCTCTCTCTCTCTCTCTCCCTTTCCCTTCCTGTGTGTGTATATATATATATAGGAAGTGATGTCTCCTCTACCTTTCTGGCTTTGCTTAGTTAGCGTTGAGAAGCAGACATAGTTCAAAGGAAGTAGCAATCAGCTGAAGGTCACACATTAATTAGAGGACAGGTGCTTCAAGCCAAGCCTTGAGTCACTTTAGAGCTCTTTCCATGGCTGCAAGGGAAGAACTCATGAAACATACCAATTGTTTGCACTGACATGAAGATGAAAAGGTCTGCTCTCATTGCAGGAATATTTTCTGAAAAGGAAGTGTGGAGCAAGAGCCTTCTTCCTTCAGCTTCCCCTTTTCCTCCACGTTCCTGGATCCTTTGTAAAGGGATTGCTTCTGTAAGAAAGTTGTGAGTGACGGTGAATTTTCCTGATGAGGATGAAAGATGGTGAAGGGTTCCTTGCTTAACAAACCTGGGAAAGCTGACCTAGAATTTCCTTGTGTCAGTCAGGGCTCTCCTTCATGTCTCCTTCTACCCTGCAACGTTGGTGGCTGGACATCTGATACAAGATTGGCTGTGAGGTCATGAGACCTTTGCAAGTCAAAGGATGGGAAACTTGGCACCTCACTTACAGCATGGTATCTCTTCTTAGGGCATGGTTGGTGCAGGGCCGGGACAAAGGGACTCATTAACATTTTTAAGAGTACTTCATGATGAATATGAGTTATGATCTACATACTTTTTGTTATTCAGAAAAATCCTGGGAACTTTATTTTCAGATGGGGACCCAAATCTCAGAGATGAAATATTAGAGTCAGGATGTGGGGCCTACCTGAATCACACATCCTGAATCTCACACTCGATTCATGTCACAGCTGCCTGTCTTCTAGACAATTCCTTGTAAATATACCAAGTAAACCTTGTTTCTGGGGACCATCTTCTGAGGACTTGAGCCCTTAGATAAAAGAACTTATTATAAAGGGATCTGGCCTCTAACTCCAACCCTTCCTACTACCATTTATGAACACGTCCTGTATACCACGCATCATTATGCCAAGCAGTTTGTAGTCTCCATCTATGTAAACTTCACTGCAATGATATGTATGTGTGCATGTATATGTAGTTGTGTGTGTGTGTTACTTGCTCAACTTCATATACTAGTAATTTTTTAGGTTAGAACTCTACCACTCTAGCCAAGGAGTGTCTAATTCTAAAGCTGCTATTACCTACTTTAATAGTCCTTTTTCTAGACTTTTGTTCTTATCTTTGCAGTGCACAAAGTGATAGTCAAACAAGCTTTCTTTTTTTTTTTTAATATATTTTATTGATATTTTACAGAGAGGAAGGGAGAGGGATAGAGAGCTAGAAACATCGATGAGAGAGAAACATCGATCAGCTGCCTCCTGCACACCTCCCACTGGGGATGTGCCCGCAACCAAGGTACATGCCCTTGACCGGAATCGAACCCGGGACCCCTCAGTCCGCAGGCCGATGCTCTATCCACTGAGCCAAACTGGTTTCGGTTCAAACAAGCTTTCATTTTTAAAATTTCCGACTTCTTTCCTACATGTTTGTTCTGTCACAGACATAAAAAGAAGAGGACAAAAACTATGATCTCCCAAAGGACTCTCAAATTTGGAATTAATTTTACTAGTCGACCAAGAACTATGAATGCATTTTTAGGATCATATTTATAATTCTGCTGTCAGTAAAAAATATGTTTGTTTAAACTAAGATACTCAATTGGTCAAGGTTGCGGGTTCGATCTCCAGTCAAGGCACCAACAAATTTTAAAAAATAAAAAATAAAATAAGGTCTTCAAAGCTTTAATTATTGATTTATTCAGGCTTTAAACACCCTTTTTTCCAAAACAGCATGAGTACTACTCATCCCCAACAATGTTACAGTCTTTCTAGTGCTTACCTTTAATAAAGACTCTACCACAGTTTCTCAATTAAATGTGAATAGCCCCGTTTTTTAATCTTTGGATAAAATTTGCAGGATTGACATCTCAAGGAAGGCTCAGTTACGTTGCTTCAGGCATACATCCTCTCACCTTTCAGTGAGGAAGGCCCTTAGTTGATTTTCCTGAAGCTCTGAAGAGAGGTGGCCTGGGCAGGAATTGAAACTGGCACAGCCCCTGACAGGGAAGATCCAGAACAGAGCCCCTGTGTGCTCACCTGCTCCACGTAGTTAGTTAGCAAATATTTACCGAGCACAATGCCTGTGTGCTAACTGTACAGGGACTCTGGCACATGGGAGCTCATTTCAGTTTCCTCTTCCTTCACAAAATGCCTGCAGAGTATAAAAGGTCAGTGCCCAACTTGAAGTTCTTATTACAGATCCTGATCTGCAGGTTGGGAACCACTGATTTTTTTCTTTCTTAAACTCACTTATTTTGAGATTTTACCATTTGCCTGGTGATATGCTAAATATATATATATATATTTTATTGATTTCAGAGAGGAAGGGAGAAGGAGATAGGAACATCAATGATGAGAGAGAATCACTGATTAGCTGCCTCCTGTAGGCCCCCTACTGGGGATGGAGTCTGCAACTTGGGCATGTGCCCTTCACTGGAATCGAATCCAGGACCCTTCAGTCTGCTGGCTGACGCTCTATCCACTGAGCCAAAGCGGCTAGGGCTGCTAAATATTTTTATATTCATCATCTATGACTCTGATTCCTTGTCTGTGACACAGAGGCAATAATAGTAGCTATCCTGTGGAGTTATATTAAATGAGATGATGATGATGATAATGGCCACGATTTGTTGAGAGTGAACCCTGTGCCAGGCACCATCGTTAGCACAGCAATTATTTCATTCAACCCTTACAAAAACCATGAGGTGGGTACTCTTATTAGCCACATTTCACAGATTGAGGTTCAGACTGGTTAAGTAAATTGCCACATTGAGGCTCAGGCTGGTTAAGTAAATTGCCAAGCTCACAAGGAAAATAAGTGACAGACTTTGGACTCTAATCTAGGTTGGTCAGAGGTTAAAGCTATGTGCTCAACCACTGATCCATGGTGTCTTCCTAACAAAAGTGGAAGAAGATTTTAATGTACTGTTTGGCAATGATTGCCCTATGTTGGTTGCTTCTAATTCATTAATCCATTTTACACTATAAATAAACATTTTAAAAATTAAAATTTTCTCTGCTAAATCAAATTAGATGGATTTATTCTTGACCAAACAAATAGAAACACAGGGTTATCCTTTGAGTGGTTGGAAGCTAAAGTGAGTACATTTCCACTGCATACTACCTTTTTGCCTTTTTTTTTTTCTGGTCAAAAATGGGCCAATCTTAAAGGAGAAAAATTCACCAAAGGACAACACATAGCCTGAACTGAAAGTGAGAAAGGTAGAAAGTGAGAAAATTAATATTTATTAATCTCCTCCACATGTGAGTCATCTTAAGTATGTTATTCACTTATTGTGCACAGCAAAATTTTTTTGAGCACCTACTGTGTGCCTGGAAATGTGCTGATGATAAGCTATCATATTCTTACCACAACATGGCAAATGAGGACAGAGAGCCTCAAAGAAATTAAGAAATTTGCCCAAGGTCACATGACCAGTAGTTGACAAAACCTAGTTTCAAATTGTGATCGGCCTGCTTTCAGTCTGTGCTATTTTTTATTTTTATTTTGAGAGTGCATTTATTAAAGCTGGGGACAGTGAACAAAGGAAGGACTTAGTACAGAAGGAGCAACAGGAGAGAGGCTAGGCATTAGAAACATTATGGAAAAGAAGTGAGCCATGCAAGGTGGCATGCACTCATTGGGAAGTAAAGGTCACAGTGACAGAAGTGAGCTAAGACGGGGCTGCTGTTAGCCCACTGGAAAGTCAGAAAAAAGGAGACCTTGGAAACAGGTTCAGGGGTTAGCCTGGGATGAGCTGCTGCTGCCTATTGCTCTCCTGGTTGCAAGTTTCCTCAGAACCCTTAGAGCTTAGGAGAAGGAAAGCAGAGATACACGCCCAAGAAAAGGGGGAGAAAGGTATGGATGTGCTTGATCCCCAGCCCCAGTTGGGACCCATATAGGAGGCAACCAGTCGATGTGTCTCTCTCATATCGATGTTTCTCTCTGTCTCTCACCCTCCTTTCCACTTTATCTAAAAAAAAAAAAAAAAAAATCAGTGGAAAAATATCTTCTGGTGAGGATTAACAAACAAACAAACAAACAAACTCAATTAGAAAAGTAACACATGCAAAATAAAAAAACATTGGGTTGTCCCAATTTGTATCAGAATTCAAACTCAGACATATCTAACTGCAAATCAATGCTCTTTGCACTGTTCCAAGTTATCTAGAATTAAAAATATGATTTTAGGGAGAAAAATTTTCTCACATTATGCAGGGAAGCAAACTGCCCACAACATTTGCAAAGCACTAGGAATTATTCCCTGAGCTACTGTATCATCAGTTTAGTTTAAATATAACAATTATCAGAGGAACCCATTATAACTCACAGCTGTCTACATTCTAAATTGACTAGGGTCCCCCTTTTTACAGAAAAAACCCTCTTCCTTTTCCCCCTCTTGTTTCTCTATAACTTCTTTGGGAAACCATGTCAAACTGTATTAAGATTTTTGACAGTGAAAACATAGTCATATTCAAATGTTACACAAAATGCCTCCATAAAATGATAACATCTTCATTAAATGTACTATTAAATTGGATTGGGATTGTGAACACATAATTAACTACTTTGGAAGAGTAATGGGCTGTTGGAAAAAAACAAACACTTGATTATTTAGAACTGGATCTTATAGAGTATCTGCCAAAGTAGACTATATCATTGCCTATCTTGGATAAATCATGTATTTATATTTCACTCAGCCCTAATCAACTTGCTAGCTTCCTTCCATATGCATTAGTATTTTATTCTCAGTCTTTTCATTGAATAAATGCTTTCATCAGTGTAACCAGCTAGTGTTTACTGAGCCTAGCAAGGTAATTGATTGCATGCCTGTTTAGTATTTTGTTCCAAAAGCTAATTATACACGCCATATACTAAGTCTTTAATGAAGACAATTATAAAAAACACTAAGCCAAAACCAAAACTATGAACAATAATATTTAACCATAAGCAAATGAACATTAATTCCTCAAATATTGAATTATGGAGTAAAGGTAGAGAAATGACATAATAATTCTTCAGAAAAATAACAAAAATCCAAGTTTCAAGTTTCTCAAATTTGGACCAGGATAAAAAGGGAACTTGGTGTCAAATCAGGTTAAAAAAAAAAAAAAAAAAAAAAAGAGGGGATTATAAACCCCAATAGGCAATGATCATCTTTGCAAACACCTAGTAATGGTGCAAGAAAAGAAAACAGACCAATGGAATAGAACACAAAAACCAGAAACAAACTGCCACAGGGATACCTGATTGATAGCAAAGGTAGCATTTCAAAACAGTGGGAATAGTACAGTCTTTCAATAAGTGATGCTGGGTCATTAGATGTCCATATGCTACAAAAAGGAAAGATAACATACAAAGTTCAACACCAGGTATATGATAGCCCTACATATGAAAATCAGGACAATACAACTTCTGGGAGATTATGTAGGAGAGTATCTAACTAGAGGTAGATGAAAAGTTCCTAAATAGAACTCAAAAAGCACAATACAAGCACAAGACTGAACAGTTGACTATATTAAAATGAAGAACTTCTATTTATCCAGTGATAGCATTAAGAAATGAAAACACAAAGCACAGATTGAGAGAAGATATGTGCAACACATTATCTATTAGGACTTATATCCAGTACATAAGAAAAACACCTACAAATCAATAACATAAAGTCAAACGAGCCAATTTTACAAATGGGCAAAAATCTTCAACAGGCTTGGCCTAGCCGGTTGGTTTCAGTTGACTAGAGCGCAGGCCTGCAGACTGAAGGGTCCTGAGTTCAATTCCAATCAAAGGTACATGCCTGGATTTCGGGCTCAATTCCCAGTAGGGGGTGTGTAGGAGGCAGCCAATCAATGATTCTCTCTCATCATTGATATTTCTATATCTCTCTCCCTCTCCCTTCCTCACTGAAATCAATAAAAATAAAAAAACTTCAACAGGCACCAAACAAAAGAGGATATCTAAATGGCCAATAAACATTAGTATTCAGAGAAATGTAAATTAAAACCACAATGATATGCCACAACACACCCACTGAAATGGTAAGTATTAAAAAAGAAAAAAGAAGGAAAAAGATGTGGAGCAACAGCACTCATACATTGCTGATGAGTATATAAATTAGTTCAACCAATGGGGAAAACTCTTTAGTATTAGCTATGGAAATAAATTGCTTATACACATCAATTCTGCTCTGCGGAATATACCCATTAGAAATGTATGCACATGCGCATCAAAAGATGTACACAAGCCCATTCTTACGTATGTCTTAGTATAAAAATTCAGGTTGGTGATTACCTTTTGATGGGAGGGAGGGAGCATGAGGGGCTTTGAGGATTCCAGCAGTGTTATATTTCTTGATATTGGTGGTGGTTACATGGGTGTTTGCTTTGTGATCATTTATTGAGTTATATATTTTGTTTTGTGAACTTTTCTTTTTTTTCTTTCTTTTTTTTTTTTTAATATATTTTATTGATATTTTACAGAGAGGAAAGGAGAGGGATAGAAAGCCAGAAACATCGACGAGAGAGAAACATCGATCAGCTGCCTCCTGCACACCTCCCACTGGGGATGTGCCCGCAACCAAGGTACATGCCCTTGACCGGAATCGAACCCGGGACCCTTCAGTCCGCAGGCCGACGCTCTATCCACTGAGCCAAACCGGTTTCGGCTTGTGAACTTTTCTGTACATGCATTATATTTCACAATTTGAAAAATGTATTTTTTTAAAAATATATTTTATTGATATTTTACAGAGAGGAAGGAAGAGTGATAGATAGTCAGAAACATCGATGAGAGAGAAACATCGATCAGCTGCCTCCTGCACACCTCCCACTGGGGATGTGCCTGCACACCTCCCACTGGGGATGTGCCTGCAACCAAGCTACATGCCCTTGACCGGAATCGAACCTGGGACCCCTCAGTCCGCAGGCTGACGCTCTATCCACTGAGCCAAACCGGTTTTGGCGAAAAATGTATTTTTTTAAAACCCTCTCTCTGGAGAGAAAGTGAACGTGGCAAGATGTCAACAATTGCTGCAACTAGGTGAAGGGTATATGGATATCCTACTATTCTTTCAATTTTTCTGTAAGTTTAAACATTTTTTAAAAGTTGAAGGAAAAGCTCTCTAGTGATCTACCTTCTCAGGTGACCACTTCATCCCATTACCATACGGCAAAACTTCTTGGAAGTTTCTGTATTCAGAGTCTTTAGTTCCCCTCATCCAACCATCTCCTGAACATATTCCTGCCAGGTTTTGCTTCCACTACAGAAGTAAAACTGTCCTTCTCAAGGTCACCAATGATGCCCACATTGCAAAATCCAATGATCGTGTCTCAGTCCTCAACTGTATTTAATATCTGTAGCATTTTACACTGTTGAGCACTCTCCTCCCTGAAACATTTTCCAGTTTTCCAGGACACTTGCCTGATTTTTCTTATTCTTTCAGATGCTTCTCACCATTCTCCTTTCCTGGTGCTCTTAACTTCCCTGACCTCTAATTATTGGAGTGGCCCAGGGCAAGCCCTAGAGAGCACATGGGCACTTTAAATCTTTACTCAAATGCAGTTTTTTCAGTGAGGCCTTATCTGGCCACTCTTATCTAAAATTGTAACCCAACATTTCTTAACTCCTTTTCTTAGTTTGCTAAAGTATTCCCCTTAGCACTATCTAAAAAATGTTATCTTACTTCTTTTGTTTACTGCCTGTCTTCCCTGCTAGAATGTAACTTTCAAAAGTTACTGCTACATGCCTAGAACTTAGAACAGTGCCTGACATACGTATATTAGGCACTCAATCAGTGTTGACTACTGAATGAATTGCACTTAAAGTAAAATCCATTCTCCAAGCTTACAAAACCCTGCTTAATTTGTCTTCTGCCAGCCTCTCCTCTTCCATTTCATACTGCTTTCATTTCTAAACTCACCAAGCCCTTCCCCCACTCAGAGGCCTTCGCACTTCTCCATCTGCCTGGAAAGATTTTTCCTGGCTCTTCGCATAATTGGCACCTCAGGGCTCAATTTAAATATTCCCTCCTCTGAAAAGCCCCACTCTGACCACTCTGATTGCCTCCCATCCTACCCAATTACTCTTTCACACATTCCCCTGTTTAGTGCCCTCATTTTTTATTTGTTCGTGTGGTTTTTTTTTTTTTGGTTGTTTTTGTTTGTTTGTTTTGGTTTATTTACCATAGTAAGATGTAAACTTCATGAGGATAGGAGTCTAGTCTGTCAGTCTTTCTCATTGCTATTTCCCTAGATCGGGCACATAACTGGTGGTCAATAAATGTTTACTGAGTTGACAAGTGAATACACAATTAAATAAAGGAAAACAACAACTTTCTCAGTGTTTAGAGCAGGATTAAAGTAGACACAAAGAAGCAATGCCATCACTATCCAGAAGAGGACAAAGGACATTTGTCCTGTTGCATCAAGAGCCCAAGAACGACATATTCAGCATTCCTTTAGAGTCAACTTCCTTACAAGATCCTTTTTCCCTCCTCACAGTCTGACCAGTTGCTGAGGGATGAAGAACCAATAGTCCACCTGCACCAAATGGGCTCCTTTTGATGTACTAAGCAGAGAAGGCCTGAAATGCTTGGTTATGGACAATTAAGGATGACTGGCCTTTGTAGTCTGTGCTTGAAACAACAGTGGCTGTGTGGGAAGAGGAGTGGGAGGGTGGCTTCCTGGTTGGGGGCAAAGTACACTGTGTGTTCCACCCACTTCTGCATTTTATTATTATATGTTAGAGAACAGGTTTTATAGCAAATTAAGGTCAGATTTAAAAGGAAAATTAAATTACAAAGGATTTTTTTTAAAAAGGCAACTTGGCCTGGAGAAGTTGAAGGGACAGAGGGCCAGATCATTTTTATGGGGAGGGCCAGGTACTGCATATAAATGACAGCACTGAGTCTTCACAGTAAGTCTTCACAGTGAGATATCATTCCCATTTAACAGATAAAGAAATGGAGATTTAGCCCTAGCCGGTTTGGCTCAGTGGATAGAGCGTCGGCCTGCGGACTTAAGGGTACCAGGTTCGATTCCTGTCAAGGGCATATACCTTGGTTGCGGGCACATCCCCAGTAGGAGATGTGCAGGAGGCAGCTGATCAATGTTTCTTTCTCATCGATGTTTCTAACTCTCCCTCTCCCTTCCTCTCTGTAAAAAATCAATAAAATATATTTTTTTAAAAAAAGAAATGGAGGTTTAGAGTTATGAAGGATTTGTTCAAGTTTACACAGATTGAAACCTCAATCCCTCTGATACCAAAGCTCTTTCTTTTCTTTTTCTTTTCTGTATTAATCCTCACCCAAGGATATTTTTCCACTGAAAAGAGTGGAAGAAAGAGGAAAGACAGAGAGAAACATCAATGTGATAGAAACACATCAATTGGTTGCCTCCTGGACGGGCCCTGCTCAGGGCCCGGGCCAGGAAGGAGCCTGCAACTAAGGTATGTATGTGCCCTTGACCGGACTCGAACCTGGGACCCTTTGGTCCACAGGTTGACGCTCTACCCACTGAGCCAATGCGGCTAGGGCAAAAGCTCATACTTTTCCCATGATACCTGGTAGTCTCCCCCATCTTCCTCCAAAAGAACAGTCTTGGATCCCAAAGCTGTGCCACCTGAGATGATCACCAGAGACTTCCCTGTGCAATGCTACCTTATGGTGTATTTCTCTCCATTCTCTGTGACTAGCATAGTGCCTGCTACATAGCCAGCTCTTCAGTAAAGGTCTATCGAGTAAAAAATAAAAGAATGAACAAGGGAGATGTCTTAAACAATATAGCTTATCTTATAAATTACATGCTGAGAATCAAAACGACTTAGCCAGCTTCTGAGGGTCCTCCCCACTGTAGTCCTCCAGGGGAAAAGGCTGCAGTCAGTCTGGTGTTGACTTTCTCTGCCCTGACCTGGGGGATACTCTCTTTGTAAAGCTGCAGGATTATCTTCTTGTGGTGTAGTAGTTGCCAATAATGATAGCTATCACATATTGAGCAAATACTCTGTGTTAGGCACTGTGCTAAGCTCTTTTCACATTTTACTTATTCCTCAAAAGCCTGAGAGAGAGAGAGAAAGAGAGAGAGAGAGAGAGAGAGAGAGAGAGAGAGAGAGAGAGAGAGAGAGAAGTCTATTATCTCACTTCACAGGCCAGGAAAAGGAGATTTTGGCTTGTCTACAAAAATCAGCTGCCAACTTGTGAGGCAAATACTGTGAAGTTCCTTCTTTTCTCTCTCCATCTCTTCTTAAGATGTAAAATATGATGCCCACAGAAACTCATTTGTTTGAGAATAGAGCAGGGGTGGGCAAACTTTTTGACTCGAGGGCCACAATGGGTTCTTAAACTGGACCGGAGGGCCAGAACAAAAGCAGGGATGGAGTGTTTGTGTGAACTAATATAAATTCAAAGTAAACATCATTACATAAAAGGGTACGGTCTTTTTTTTTATTATTTCAATAGTTTTATTCATTTCAAACATTTTAACAAGAAGAATGTAAACACTAATTATTATAATTTGAAACTTCAAAAAATGGAGGAATCATAGCACAATAACATACCTTCTATTGAAGATGGCAAAGGCAAAATAAAATTGCCTAACAAAGGAAAGGTACAAAAGCCTTTCAAATTAAACTTAAATATAATAAAATAATTTAAAACTAAAACAAATAGAAAAGAACAAAATGTGTAAACAGTAAATTAAACATTTTCTTTAGTGCAACTTCCAAATTATGCCCGGGACGTAGATGTAGATGGCAATGTAGACTGGGTTGAAAGGTTTTTGGTCTTTAAAACAGCAACTTCAGTGGGAACAGTGTTGTTGGTCTCCTTTTTAGCTAATGCTCTGATACTGTGCTCTCCAGGGGCGTGTCTCCCTACATCACCAGGATAACGTGTGTACGCATTCCCAGGGTGATGTCGGGGGACGCGTCCGGGGGCATTACAAGGAGCCTCTGGAAGATTGAGAGGTTGTTCCTTCTACTGAATGGGCGGATATAAATCCGCTCACTCAGAAGAAGGAGCTGCGGCCGTGTTTCCCGACGTTGCCATGTTAACACTGCTGCTGGTGAAGGAGCGGAGGGGAGAGCAAGAGAACCCTCCGCTCTTTCTGCTTTCTGCTCCGCGGGCCGGATAGAACAGCCGAACGGGCCGGATCCGGGCCGCGGGCCGTAGTTGGCCCACGGCTGGAATAGAGGCATCAGGAAACGATTTGCCTAGTCAAAAGATTCAAGAATCCATGACACTGCATTTGTTCTGATAAATGCAGTAGGACAGGGCTGTTCTAAAAAATACATTGTTTCTCTAGAAGAGACTGCATTACATTGATGTCGAAAGCCCTGGGGTTGAGTCCAGGTTGCCGTTAATCTGGAGGAGCCTCAGCTTTCTCACATATGAAGTGGGAATAATACAAATCTTTTCCTGATGGGCTTGTACTAAGGGTCAAATGAAGGAATGTGATTTTAATAGAGTGAACCTGTCTGCAAATGATGACTATTCTCCTGTTTGGAGATGAGTTGGGCTTCCCCAGGACTCTCGAAGATCAGGGTCTACCATGCAGCCCCAGTTAAGAGTCCCTTGCCATAAGAGCTGGTGACAGTGAGCTTATGTCCAAGATTGTACACAACAGTGCAAGGAAGGCTTCTGAGACACTGGGAATCCAGGTGAAGTGCTATATCCAGAGCAGTAAGAAGCAGGGTGGAGTGTGTCTGAACATGGGATATTTCTCCATTTATTTATGTCTTCTCTGATATCTATGAACAAAGTTTTAGTCTTCTCCCTAGAGATAGCCTCATCTTTTGTTATTCCTGGGTATTTGATATTTTTAATGCTATTAAAAGTTATCTATTTCAGACAATTTAAAATTTGTGGCTGGTATATAAAAATGCAATTGATTTTTATATATTAGTCTTGTATTCGATAAACTTTCTAAGCTCTTATTAAGTCAAATCATTTATAGTTGTTTTTGGATTTTCTTTCTTCCTTTCCAATCCTTATTACCTTTTATTTATGAATTTTTCTTGCTTTACTGAGCTATCTAAGACCTCCAGGGCAATGGTAAGTAAAGGAAGTCTTATTTTTTATTTCAAAGAAAAATTTTTCATCTTTTAACCATTTAGTATGATATATTTCTAAAAGTTATCCTTTACCAACTTAAAAAGCTTTTGCTTCCTTAAATATAAGGTTTTTAGATATCCTTTATCAGTTTTCAAAGTTCTATTCACAATTTGCCAAGAGTTTTGTTTTTATGGGTGGATGTTGAATTTTATAAAAAATGTTTTCTGCATATTTGAAATGGTTATATATGTTTATCCCATCAATCAGTTAAGGTACAAATTACATCTCTGACTTAAAAATACTAAACCAATCTTATATTCCTGATGTAAATACATGGTTATGTCTATTTTAGATTTAGCTCAGCAGTATTTTATTAAGATTTTTGTATCCATATTTACAAGTCAAATCAGTCTCCATTTACCTTTGCAAAGTGAATTTTCTCAGCAGCCTCACAAAGTGGTTTACCACTTCCATTTTACTTGTGTCTCCTAACAAGTTGAATAACTGACCAATGTCACAGAGCTAGTTGGTGGCTATTCCAGGACTTGAAGTAATAGCAGGGTAATAGCAGGAAATAGTCTTGGGAGGCTGTGCTAATATTCTGATTCACCAAAGTCAAGAAGAAATAATTTACCTGTATTTGAGGAGAAAATGGGAAGCCAAGAGCTAAGTAGCTATTCATGTAATTCTACAGGAATCAATCTTACAAATAAGAATGAAAGATAAAGAGAGGAAAACATAGGAATAGTTGCTAGATCAAAAATATGGCATGAGATCATTCAGAAATCCAGGGTAATCCAAATTACAGAAATTCAAAATCTCAAGATAAAAAATTGGCTCCAGCTAAGTAGCTGTAAAGTCCAGAAAATGTGTTTGAGTGAAGGAAAGTGATTGATTATACACAGGCTAACTTGAGAGAGAAGTCTAAAATACATATTTCAGCTCTTGGGTTTAAATGAACAAGTAAAAGGTGTTCATCAAGTTGAAGGATTCCCAATGCAGTATAAAAAATGTATTCATACTTGTGTATTTTTATGAAACTTAGAGAAATGTTTTGAGCTGATTAAGTAGGCTACAGAGAGTGAGGTACTGCAGGAGTATCTCCATTCCGTGAGGTGCTCCCAGTGGTGTCTATGAAAAGCTTTGGAAACCAGAGTGTATATCAGGGATTCCTAGCATTTTTTTCTCACGCTTTACCCAAAGAACTTTTACAGATAGATGCACAGAAGCTATCTCATAAAAGTAATCTTTCTTAAGCCAAAGAGGTAAATTAACCTTTTTATTGTACATCATGTGCCAGACACTGTAAACAGTCTATCTTTCCCTTCTCTGGATTCTTGACAAACTTTGTTGTATTAGGGTACACTAAGTTCTGTAACAAACAATGCCAACATCTCAATGATTTAACATAACAAGAGTTTATTTTTGGCTCATATCATAATCCAATACAGGTTGGAGGTGCGGAGGAGAAAAGAGAGGCTCTTGCACTCAGTGGTTCTGCTGGCCCCTCTGACAGATTATGGAAGAGAACACAGAGGCTTTCCAAGGAAAGGTTCATGGGTCAGGCTTGGAGGTGGTGTGCGTTACTTCTGCCCATATCTCACTGGCAGGACACAATAATGTAGCTTCAAGGGAGGTCAGGAAATGTAGTCCTTTTGTGCGTCCAGGAAGAAAAGGAAATGTTTTGCTGAAAATGAGTAAGCCTCTACCACACTAGTATATTGTAAGGATTAAATAAATTTCGTGTAAAGAGTTTAGCTCAGCATCTCTGTGCACACAGTGAAGGTTCAATAGTATCATGTAATCTCTTCTCAGTGAGATAGGTACTGGCATTAATCATCCTCATTTCAGAGATGAGAAGCAGACTCCAACAGGTTGCTCTTTCCCAAAACTGCATGGCTGAAATTAAATATAAGTAGGTCTGACAAGGCCCATTTTCTTAAAAACTATAATTTATTAATTGGAGGCACTTGACAATTAGGTTATGTCCTTTTACAGACAGGCCACGCTCTCAAAGGTTCAGCTATGCTCACCTCTTCTGATTTCCTGGGAAGTCACGTTGTACCCTTCCCATTTGTCATTCATAAATGAATTTCAACCAATCATTGCTAAAGATGGGTTTGATTATTCCCACTTTATCAGTGCAAATTCTGTTCCTTAGATCACTGATCTCCAAAGTGGGGTATGCCCACTCTAGAGCAGTGATTTTCCACCAGTGTACAACAAGAATTTTAAAAACATGCAATACCTGACTATTTAGTCAGGGGCACTGACCTCTTTCCTTTAGATTGTCAAAGAAAAAATGGCAACAACCAACAAACAATAGTCATATGGTGTGGATAAATAAAAATTATACCATTTTTTGTCAGATCGACAAAAAATATATTTTTTGGTCTGCCACAGAATTTTTAGTAATTACTTTGTGTGCCATGAGATGAAAAAGGTTGACAATCGCTGCTCTGGAAGTATGCAAGACAATCCACTGATCTGTGGTAAGAATTTTTGTAACTTAAATGTATGTTTGTAACTCATTAAAAAAATAACCTCTATTAAAATGGATTAAACTTGGCATGCTCACACTGTCCCTATACTTGATGCTCACATATCATTTGAGTTATGAATGGAGAGTCTTTCACTTTCAGCATTTAGTGACATATGGCAGTTCAAAAAAAGATTTATAGTTTTTTTTTCAAAATCTAATTTTCACTAAATTAAATCTCACAAAAAGAACAACTGGTTTAAAAAGATTGCTGGGGGAAAAAACACCTGTTAATTGAAGGACAACCTACTTCTGAGATTAAATAAATGATGATCTAATCAAATCTGATACATTGACAAAAAAAATCCCTATTATGTAGCCCATTTGAAATATTAATTTATGTCCACTCTTAATAACAAATATAGAATCCTAAGTTCATATTTGGCCCTGAGATGAAATAGCTTATTTCAACATTATTTCATTTCTTAAAATTTTTGACTTTATCTATATTTCATAATGGGCATCATATACTAGTAATCTACATATTTTGAGTGTGTGCTCAAAATAAGTGTACTTAATTTGAGATATAGTAGTCCCCCCTTATTCACAGGGGATATATTCCAAGACCCCCAATACATGGTTGAAACTGCAAGTAGCACCAAATCCTATATATTATGTTGTTTTTTCCTATCTATTATAATAAAAGCATAATATGCTAAAGAGACTGGATGTCCTTCCAGACGACCTTCTGGATGAAGCTGGGGCTGTGAGGAAAGCCTGAGTCCCGGGTGCCAGAGGGAAGCCGGTGCTGGCAACGGGGGAAGAAAGGCCTACTCTTGCACGAATTTCGTGCATTGGGCCTCTAGGACATATATAAAGTTTAATTATAAATTAGGCACAATAAGAGATTAACAATAACTAATCATAAAATAATTATAACAATATATTGTTATAGTTATGTAATGGTCTCTCTCAAAATACCTTATTGTACTGTACTCATTCTTCTTGTGATAATGTGAAATGATACAATGCCTACATGATGAGATGAAGTGAGGAAAATGACATGGGCATTATGATGTTAGGCTACTACAAGGGTTATTTAAACACAAGAACTGTAATACTGTGACAGTAGGTCTGATAACCAAGCAGGCTATTAACCAACTAAGGGGATGGGTATTGTATACAGCATGACATGCTGGACAAAGGAATGTTTTACATCCTGGGAGGAATGGAGCAGGAAGGAACAAGATTTTATCACAATACTCAGAATGGCATGCAATTTAAAACTTACGAATTATTTTTTTCTGAAATTTTCCATTTAATATTTTCAGACCATGGTTGATGGCAGGTAACTGAAACCTTAAAAAGTGAAACACAAATAAGGGGGGGACTACTGTACTGACTTAGACAAAGCCTTTCCACCGTTCTCCAGTTAAGAGTTCTGGCCTATGAACAGAGTGACTGGTGCCTGATGATCATGCAATGAGAGTTAGTTACTATTATTATTAGGTCCAAAAGCCCAAGGAGGTTCAGATCGTTCTGATGTAGAGAGACTTCATTTATATAATAACCACCATTTCACCTCAAGTAAACAACATAATCTGTGGTCTCTCTTGAGACAGTTTTTTTGCAACCATAACATTTGCTGCAATTATAATGCTGGATATAACAGGCAGTCACATTGACTTGAGAAATTCCAGAAAGCCTTTCTTCTAAACCCCCTTTCATTGCAACTTGAGAAAACTCAAAAGACCTCTCGTAATTTCTTCTCTACCCACAACAGCCCCTACCTCATTCCCACCTGAAGTCCCTCTATTAGCATTTATTCCTGTGAAGGGGACTACCTTAACCATCCCACCTCTGCCCCCAATTCACCTTCCCTCCTCTGTGCTCCAAAGCACCTAGTATAAAACTCAAAAACAGCACTTTGAATGTACTTACTTGTTTATGTGTCTGCCTGCCTGCTGAATAATATGTTCTGGTAGGGATAAAGGCTGTCTTATTCACAGGCTTTGGAATTAGTGCCAGTGATATGATCTTAGGCATATAACTATACCTCTCTCAATCTAGGGTCTCATCTATAAAGTGGGAAAATACCTCATAGGGCTTCTGTGAACCTTAAATGGGATAATGTATTTTTTTAAGTATTTGGTTCACTGCTATGGCGCTGCAATCCTAAAATCTACAATCTTTAATTTGAGAGAGTTCTCAGGGATGACAGAGCAAAATGCTATTCACAAAAATGTCTTCCCAGAGTCCCTGACTATGCTGGTTGTAAGTTTGGAGTTTGAAGAATAAAAATCAATTTCCCAAAAGAACTTGGTTTAAAAAAAGTATGTATATATATATGGCTCATTTTAGGTGTTCAACACAATACCTGTTTTCTTCATCCCTCCCACCCAACAAAATAATAAGTACCTTTTTAGTGTACATTAAGTGAAAGAATGATGAACCAATTAATTTATTTGGCTTGAGCTCTTATAGTTTTTTTTGTAAATAATAATGTTTCAAATGTTTACTATGTCTCAGGTACTGTGGTATATGCTTTATATATATTTAATCTGCACAACAACCATATGAAGTTGGTACTACCTTAATCCCCATTTCATACGTGAGAAAACTGAAGCCTAGTTATTTATCCACTGATGAGTGGTAGAGCCAAGATTAGAATCTGACTCTCAGGCCCATATTCAAACCGCTGTGTTTAGTGTAGAGGAATACTTACGGTTTAAATACCCAATTTTCAACTGTGCTCAGGGCTAGAACAAAGCTGTGTGTATTTGGATTTAAAGCAAACACTGCCTAGGCCTTTCGCAAACACTTCATGGAGACCATTCCGTTCCCTCTCCCATAAGACTGTGCCCTCTGAAAAGCAATGTGCATAGCAGTGCCAGGAATCAGATCCTTTGAAGTACACAGCCCATGAAATCAACCTGCCTGGGCTTTGGTCATCAGCCAGCTCTGAGTCAGCTGGTAGGCAAAAGGGACAGAGGCTCAGATGTAATCAGTTCCTGAACAGGCTCAACCACACCACCTCCACCTTCCTCAGCCTTATTTATCCTTCCAACCTGATTTCACAAAAAACTTGTTTGCAAAGGAAGGCACCACCTATCAGAAATGGCCCAGTAACTCCCCCTTAAACTCTTCCAACTAACTTCCTCCTCCCCCCAGGAACAGCCACACTTACTAGTACTATGCAAAAACCAAGAATGATTAACGATAATAATGCTTGGAAGCTTTGGTAACGTATTCGAACGAAGTACAGACTTTGGAGTCAAATCAGCCAGAGTTCAAAGTCTTAGTTTTATCATATTGTTGGACAAATTTTCCAATCTCTTTTAAAAAATACATATTTTTATAGATTTCAGAGAGGAAGGGAGAGGGATAGAAACATCAATGATAGAAAAAAATCATTGATTGGCTGCTTCCTGCATGCCCCCTACTGGGGATCAAGCCCGCAACCCAGGCATGTGCCCTTGACTGGAAATTGAACCTAGAACCCTTCAGTCCGCTGACACTATTCACTGAGCCAAACCAGCTAGGGCTCCAGTCTCTTAAGATTCCAAATTTCTTATTGATAAATTAGGGATGGCAATATTAACAGTATTTTACAGAGTTGTTATAAATATTAAGAAACTTCTGAAACTTTGCTTACAGGAAGAGATTAAATGTTATCTGTAACTGTGAAGCCTTGGGTAAGAGAACAATGGAGACTCTCTCACTCCCACCTAGAAAGCTTTTGTGTAAAATTAAAAAGCCCCTGGCACAGAGTAAGTGCTCAAACATTAATTTATTTGATCAAAACTCCCTGTTTCCCAGTTTAATAATAATAGTAAACAACTCAAGTTTCTTCCATCACAAGCCTGATGAGATTCAGTCTTGTCATGTATAAAAGGGACAACACTATTGGAGATTAGGTAAGCATTTGGACTATATTAGGTTCTGAGGATTTTATATCAGGTAAGAGCCATATGTACTTTAAAAACCTTGGAATTTACATAGCATTTACTTTAACCAGTCTAACCCTCAATGTATGGGGTAGTTCTCATATCATATTTGGAATTATTTATAGTTGTCCCTTGAACAGGGGTCCACTCTATATTGGATTTTTTTTCAATTGACCTGTTCAAGAGTCAAGTCTTTGGTTAGGAATCCCTGTGTGTAGAGAGCTGTCTGTAGTTATACTCGAATTTTCTACTGCCAGGAGGTCGGCACCTCTAACCCTGGCTTGTTCAAGGATCAGCTCTATTTGTTTCACGTGCCATTCTCCTCCACTATGAGACAAGGAACATTTTTCATCATCTTTCTCTATATGGATAAAATTTCACTGATGAGGACACAAGCCTAACTGTTTTAAGTGGGTTTCTGAACAGAGAAAGGTAATAATAGAAAGCCAGAGATAATGTGACTCACATAAGGTAAGTTTGGGACAAACCTTAATTTATTCATCTTTAAAATCACATAATCCTTACTTCAAAAACCTTGAAAAGATAAAGATGCTGATCCTTTGGTTGTAGCACATATTAATAAACCTAAAAGCAAGTTGAATACAATCTTTGATTAAAAAAAAAACTGAACATGACCATTAGTTAATGCTCAGGAAGCATGATATGATTCTCCCTAATATGTAAAGGACCAAGAAAGGATGGTAACACTATAAATTTATGGAACTATGCTTGTAGGATGCCTGGATACCCAGAAATGTTTCCTAGGTTGAGTTCTTAATCTGGGGCACATGAAGGGATTGTAGAGGGGCTAAAAGCATTCCAAATACCTGTACAGATGTAAAGTGGTTAAGGTGAGAGGGACATGGTTGTTCCTTTTTGTGTGCATGGAGGAGGTGACATCCTAAATAGGTCCATAGCTTTTCTAATATTCTAAGAGGTTAATGGACCCTAAGAACCACTACTTTAGGGTATGAGAAAAATCCCTATTGATTCAACAAACATCTGTCAAACCCTACATAGAGCACCATCCCAACTGTGCCCTCATACTAGAGAATAATGTGAAAAACAAATATTCTGAAAAATTTCAATAATTTATGGTATGAAACAGTTTTTCTCCTTTTTGTTATCAAACAAGCAGGCTCTGTGATTTCTTATCTGCTTATCTCAATCACCTGAAAAAGATAGGTATTTATAAAGTGCCTAACAGTAAGCTATTAACCATTAGTTCATTTTCCTTCACTTATCAGTTTAAAACATACATCTTCCCCCTTCTTTAGTGCTACTTTTTTGTTATTGTTAATCCTCAGCCAAGGATATTTTTTCCTTTGATTTTTAGACCAAGAGTGAAAGGGAGGGACGGAGGAATATCCATGTGAGAGAGACTCATTGATTAGTTGCCTCCTGCACATGCCCCTGACTGGGGCAAGCGCTCTAGCCTGAAACCCAAGTACATGCCCTTGACTGGGAACCCAACCCATGACCCTTCGATGCATGGTTGACGCTCTAATCATCGAGCACACCAGCCAGGGCCTTTGTGCTACTTTTAATATTCATTGAAAGAAAATCTTGCCTTAGGACTAACTATATTATCCAGGATGGGAATAGGAGGCACGGTGTGATTTCCCTGTATCTGTATATCTGTAAAGGATGGCAGCACTATAAAAGCCCTTAAGTAATGTAGGTCAAATACCTTACATTAAAAGCTCTGGCACATAGAAGGTACTAAATGAATAGTGGCTAATAAAAATAAGCTAAAATATTCAAAATCAAAACAGGTGCAGATCCAGTGGAAGTGAGAATAGAAGCAACACTGGTAAGTTTTAACAGGTTTCACAGTTGTAACATATGAGAACTACAGGGAACATTAGAGTATATACAGTCATTCTATAAATGAGAAGACTGAGGATCAGGGAGCTATATCACTGGTGTCCAGTTCAGATCAGCCTTAACTTTGCAACTTTTGACAGCAACTTACATGAAATTTAAAAAAAAATTTATTGAGACATGGATTTGTTGTTCTACTTATTTATGTATTCACTGGTTGCTTCTTGTATGTGCCCTGACCAGGGATCAAACCCACAACCTTGGGTTCGATAATCTAATCAACTGAACTACCCGGCCAGGGCAATTTACATGAAATTTTATGAGATCATAATGCTTGCTAGCGTTTGGTTTTGTCATCTACATATGTGTCTCCTCAGTTAAAATTGGAGGACAGAGCAGGTACTCACTCCTGGGAGCATGCCCTTGCCTTTCCCTTCCCACTCTCCTTTCCCCATAGGCGTGCATCTCCTAAACTCTATGGGGAGCAATGAGCAGCAGCAGCTCATCCTGGGCTAACCCCCTGACCCTGTCCCCAAGGCCCCTTTTCTCTGACTCTCCAGTGAGCTGACAGTAGCCTCGCCTTGGCTTACTTCTTTCCCATAATGTTTATAGAGAGCCAAAGCAGCCCTGCCTAGTCTGTCTGTTGCTTCTTCTACCCTAAGCCCTCCCTTGTTTCACTTCCCCAACTTTAATAAACATATTCTAAAAAAAAAAAAAAAAATTGGTAGACAGAAACTCAGGAAACATACACACACACACACACACACACACACACACACACACACACACGGTTTTACTTGTAATTGGAGAACACTGAATTGGACTTTGGAATATAATTAATCTAACCTTATTTATTATAATGAAATTGAGTCCCAGAAAGGGGAAGTGACTTTTCAAGACAAGCTACTGGTCAAGTCAGTACTGGAATCCCAGTTCTGTATCTCAGAGAAAGCCAGATCACACTTTACACGAAGGCCAGCCCTCTTCAGGGCTCATTTCCTTTCTTTGGTACCCCCTTTCTTTGAGAACCAAGAGCCCTCAATACTACTCAAAACACACTTCCCGTATATATCATTGCATGCACATTGTTCAGAACACATTGTCAAACCCTAATCTCCAACTCCATCCACTGACCCCATCCACTTTCTAACCTAACACACTTACACTACATACACCTTTTGTGAATCTTTTCAATAGCTTGATCTATAAACTAAGGTGCAGATGACTAACAGTGGTGTAATTAGCCCCTCTTTTTTTTTTTTTTAAATCCTCACCCAAGGATATTTTTCCATGCTTTTTCTAGAGAGAGTGGATGAGAGAGGGAAAGACAGAGAGAAACATCAATGTGTGAGAAAAACATCAATTGGTTGCCTCCTGCTACCAGGTCCTGGGCCGGGGAGGAGTCTGCAACCAAGGTACGTGCCTTTGACTGAAATCGAACCTGAACCCTTTGGTCCACAGGCTGATGCTCTATCCACTGAGCCAAACCGGCCAGGGCAATTTAGCCCCTCTTTGGATATCTGTATTTCTATAGAGGCTTATTAGAAAAGATGCTGTCCCAAATGCCTTTTTTGAATAAGAAAAAGTTGTACATGGAACATTCAAACATTACTCTTTGAAAAATAAAATTATCTTTTTACTACAAAACAATTTATAAAAGGGGCAGCACAATAAATTTTTTGGGGTAATGGAACTGTTCTATATCTTGACTGTGGTAAAATGCATAGAATTATACATCAAAAAATAAGTCTTACTGTATTAAACATTTTAAATTAACAGAAAAATTTTAAAAGGGGAAAAAGTAATTTCAAAGCTCATTAATAACCCTTAGTTCTCCTGCCCAGAGGCAATAGTAGTTTTATAAAAAATGATATTATAATGGTGGAAATTTGGTCACAGAGGAGGCTGCCTTATTGGGGAGATATTTTTGGAAATGATGGTTGTTAGTTCTCTTAAACCAGGAAATCTCCTACTCCACTACAATATATTATACTGCAGCTTTTTTGGCTTACAGATCTATTCCCTCACCCCCCACCCCCACGACTGTTAGCCTCCTAAGGGCATGTCTGTGCTTAGTTATTTTGGCGTCCCCAGAATCTGCCTAGTATATCTGACACCTAGTGGATACTCAATGAATATCTGCTGAAGAAACAAAAGTGTTTTAAGCACAGAAGGAAATGTGAAAATAAATATGGTATAGTTCCTGCTCTCTAAGGAATTTAACAACGTACTGGCTATGTACTTGCAATGTAGTTAATGGTATACAAACAAGTGGGAAATAAGAGGGCAGAGGTAGGGCAAGATTGAGTGTAGGCTGATGATGGAAACCTTCAACCTATCTTAATGTTCTGTTATGAACATTAGTGCTATAATGTACAACAGGAGTCCCTTTAATATCCCTTCATAGAACTATGGCTAATGATAAAAAAAAAACCTTACTGGTGACAGAACAGACCAAATGGAGGTAGTCTATCTAAAAATGCTTTATCTAATTGCAGAGTATATGGTTTGTGTGTTTTTTTTTTAAAGAAATTGAGGATGGAACAGCCTTTGACAAACGTGCATCTTAAAAATTTTTACATAAAGAATCAGGTCCCAAAGGAAAACAGTAATTAATGTCACCAAGATAGTCATTCTGGAGTAATTTTGCAGGCTTTCTTTAGAAAATAAATTTAAGTGTTACAGTAATGGCTTTATGGTCATGACATGAAACACAAAATGGCATGAAGCCCAGCTATCAATAATTATTTTATTCTCAAATATCATGGTCTTCTCTACACTGGCAATCAAGGATTCCAATTCAGTTTCCTGTCCAAAACTTGAAGGACTTCATCAAGCAGTGTTCTATTTCCTTCATTGTCTGAAACAGACTTCATTAGCACAGAATCTGTCACAAAATAATCAGGTGATAAGGGGTGATGTCAGTTACTACTTAAAGGACTAAACAATCTGTTAGTTTTAGAATTTAACAACTTGCAACTTGTTTATCCATTAAACAATTTGCTGCATATCTACTGTGTAAGTGCCAGGCAGAAGAGTGTATTAACTTCCAGCAAAGGTAACATCTGGCCACCAAAGGCAACTTACTGGTTTATGAGCCAGTCATTTTGCAACTTTGTGCTAACAGGGAGTTAGAAGGTAGAATCAAGTTGTCCTAGACATGGTAATAAGCTTTTGGGGAGCACTGTGAATTTTAGAGGTGGCTTTTAATTCTCTCATTGGCCCACTATTAGTCACTGGTTCTACCTTTTCCAGGTCAAGTACTAAATGATGCAGTATGTCCATAATTATTTTCAAAATATAAAATTGTGTCATGTAGCCTGCACAAGAACTACAAGTTAAAAAATACTGAAAATTATGATTGTTCTGTAAGGGCTAGAGCACATTGCCAGTGTTTATGCTTTTAGTACCAAATCACTTAGATGACTATTTTGAAAAGGAAGCAACTATAGGTGGACTATCCCTTATCCTAAACCCTTGGGACCAGGTGTGATGCAGAATTCAGAAATCCCTGGCATTTGGAATGGCAATAAGGTCCTTATACTGTATTACAGTTCCAGAGCAGGAGGAATAGGTTAATAGAGGCAGGAAAGTTAAAAGAAGGCCAGTGTGGCCAATTTGCAGCCAGTTTGTAACTAACAAGCCTATCTTTTCCAGCCAAGGAAACTTGAGAGCAAATGGTTAAAAACCTCTCCGAGGAGAGAATGCAGAAAGGAAGGGGGAAAAGAAAAACAGGGGTTTTACTCCCTAAGCAGAGAAGCCAGCAGTCTCAAGGCTTGACAAGATAAAGTTGCCAGGTGCTTCTCATGAATTCTGGGAAGGCCACAACAAAGTAAAAAGGGACCTTGAGGATTAATCTTTATCAAAATACTCAGCAAAGGAATTTTGAAACCTGTAGACAGGAGGGTAGATAACACCTCAGACCCCCAACCAACTCTTCAGATTAGCTGAGAGCCCATCTGCACTTCATAAACCAGATGTATGGGTTTGCTTGCTTTGCTTCTTTAATAAAGTTGCATGCTTGAATTGTTTTAATAAATTGGCTTTTATAACACAATAAAGGTCTCTTGTATAAATTCATTTATATGAGAAGATAGGATCGAGGTTGGGGACAGCCCTCTCCCAATGACTCAGAGAGCTCTCTGGTAACACCTCTCTGGTGTCTGAGAGGTGCCTCTAATATACTGTATTATAAAATACCTCCAGCAGGGTCTAAGTCAGCATACTGGTATCAAACAATACTTCTGCAGTGAAGTGAATGCTCAGCCTATAAACAGCTTTACATCAGCACAGATCAGGCCAAGCTGTACTCCCGAGCTGCCCAATTTCCTCATCTGTAAAGCAAAGTTCTTCTTTCAGTTGGTAGTTGACAAATATTGATGTGCTAATTTAGATATTGGTCTAGTGTGCCCCATGTGGATCAAAAGGGTTTGAAAATCACTATTCACTTTAGTATTTTTTTCAGTCCAATGTTTCTGTCTTAACTGCTTTATAGCCTTCTATACAAGCTATGGGGAAACAAACTCACTGATATCCATAGTGGTGGAGAGGGAGAAGAGCTATAAAATCCTTTCAGCTGTAAATTACCAACACAAACTCCAGAAACCTTGAAATTTTTAGAGGGTAGAAAAGATGAAAAGATACCAAGTGCACTGTGAAGGCAGAGCAAATTGCAGGATGAACTCCAGCTTAATTATTTTTAAAAACCTGCTTTAAATAATTATGGAACTTGCTTCACCATATGGTTTTTGTTTCATATGGCCGTTTTATTTCCTTGAGAAATGTGGGGGGAAAGAACACAACATATTTGTAGTCTTCACCAAATGGGAGATAAACTTAAGTCTGGGACATTTACTTTCTCATTTTCCCTAAAAGATACTAGTAGCAATTCTTATGTAGATCTTAAAAGTCAACAACCTGGGTTCTATTTTTTTTGTTATTGATTTTAGAGGGAAAAACACCGATTTTGTTGTTCCAGCTGTCTATACATTGTTTATTTTTGTGTGTGCCCCAACAAGGGATCAAACCCACAACCGTGGTGTATTTGGAGGACGCTCTAACCAACTGAGCTACCCAGCCAGAGCATAGGTTCTAGTCTTAATTCCTCTACTTGTTAATGGATGAACTTGAGATTTGTGCCTTAATTTAAAAATGGAGGTGACCCCAGCCAGCGTGGCTGACTGATTGAGTGCCAACTTATGAACCAAGAGGTCAGAGTTCGATTCCTGGTCAGGGCACATGCCCGGTTGCAGGCTTGGTCCCCAGTGTCCGGCCTGCAGGAGGCAATCAATCAATGATTCTCATCATTGATGTTTCTTTCTCCCTTCTCTCTGAAATCAATAAAAATATTTTTTAAAAAACAGAGGTGATTCTTACCCTAGGTACTGTTGAATGAAAATGGTAGCTAAAAATATACTTGTAACAGTACCTATCTCATTTACTTATTGAACGTCTAAGAGGTTTCTTACTTTCCACAGCTGTAGGTAGGTTATTGCTGAAATGTTTGAGCAGTGTCTTGGGAGGTACCAGAATTGAGACTGATTAGGTGAAGATAAACTTGTTGGGTGTGCCAGGCACTTTCCTGGGCTTTTGCAGTACCACCAGCTACAATGAAAACACATACACAACCTTACCTCATGGAGCTTACACACCAGTGGGACCACTTGCAGTCACTTTCCCTGCCTGTTCCTTATAAAACAAAAGGAGGTAAATCCTAAAAAGTGTCTGTCTCCACCATGAGAAATATGAGAACTTCCTTAAATCCATTGTGGTATAATCTGACTTTGAAATAGAGGCAAGGCATCACAAGTTTTTCAGTGAGCATGTCTCTGAAGTTCTTAATCAGGCCTTAGATTCAACAGTGAAAGAGAAAGTTCCTGTCATTATAAAAATTTAAAACAGGGTTGTGCATCAGGGGGTCATAGAATTCAGGGGGTCCATGAACTTGGATGGGAAAAAATTAATCTCCATTTTTAATAACTTCAAATAAAATTTGATTGTAGGTAAAGACCAGAGTAGTGTCCACAGAAAATGTTGACAACCTTAAGTATTTTATGTTCAATGTTGAAATTACAGCCAGTGCTAGATCTTGATGAATAAAGCATACCACGAATTTCAATTTTTGATAATTATTTCAATACTAGAGACCTGGTGCATGAAAATTCATGCACTGGAGTGGGGGCCCCTCAGGGGCAGGAGGTGACTCGGCAATCAGGGGAAGGTGATGCCATCACACCTCTACTGCTGACACTGCCGGCAGCGCAAGCCTCGGCCTGCCCTAGTTACCTGAACCTCAGGCAGCCCTGAGCGACTGGGCAGCCACCATCCAAGGCTTACCTGCACCTTGGGCCGGCCCTGGGCAGCTCGGCAGCCAATATTCAAGGCTTGCTTGCACCTCAGGCTGGCCCTGGGCGGCTGAGGAGACTGGGGGACTCTGGAGGCAGGTGCGTGGAGCAGCTGGAACCCCTGGGGGTGGGCCCGGCTGTGCTGCGTGCCTGCTGCCCCAGCAGGGCTGAGGTGACTGGGCACCACCATCTTTGAGGGTATGGCAGTCAATTGGCATATCCCCTTATTGGCTATGGGTGCCACCATCTTTGTGAGGGCATGACCATCAATTAGCATATTCCTGCTTTATTAGATAGGATTGGCTCCCTTTGTAACCCAACATACTGTACTTTAAAAATTTCTTTTGAAAATGACACTGAAAAGGTTGAGTCTAATGGTCTGAAGGATCATAGTCTCCATTGTATCTCCAGATCCTTGTACTTGATAATTATTCCATACTTAAAAAGAATGAAATGGATTTACAACTGGTTAAAACGGCACTCTCCAAATATTGATACTTTGGATGTCTATAATAAAGTTCTGTAGGGTTCATTATTCAAAAGTATTTTTTAATCAAATGCCTTAGTTGAAGACATGGATCATGTAACTTGTTCATTTCCCTAAGAAAACTGATACACCTTTGTTAAGCAATACTTGGTCATGTGGTCGAATTACAGTCTTCACTGAATATATATGTACAAAGAAACATTAAAAGATATTTGGCATTTGCTCTGGCCAGTATGTCTGTGTATAATATTGGCCAGAGCACCAAAAGGTTGAGGGTTTGATTCCTGTTCAAGGGCACATACTTAGGTTGCTCCCTGGCCTCGGGAAGCAACCAATGTGTCTCTCACATCAATGTTTCTCGCTCTCCCTCCCTCCCACTCTCTCTAAAAATCAATGGAAAAAATATCCTTGGGTGAGGATTAACAACAAAAAATTGGTAACTGTCTTGAAATTTCAACAAAAATAAGATGTACTGAGCACAATGGAAAAAAAAGACTGAATTAGGAACACAAAAGAGGGGGCTTACACTTAAGAGGCCTTTGGTATTATTTTACCTTGGTGTTTTCAAGTAAAATTAGGTGGAGAGAAATCACCTAGTGAGTTTATTATTAAATGGCTATATTCAGGGATATATTTATATTAAGTTCATGTTCATATACTTATTCTTAAAAATAAATGTTTTCAATCATCCAAACCTACAAAAAGAAAGAAAATCATAGGATAGAGGGCAGACTTTTCTGGTTAATCATTAACTATGGGCATTTAGATTTCAAATCTTGACTTTGGGATATTTACTGCATTTACCTTTAGTAGCACATGAAGCCAGAAGCTAAAATTATGCCAATTTGCTACAAATACAACAGTGGGTCAACTAAACAAGACTAGAAAACTTATTTTCTTTTCCTGAATATTAACTCAAAGTAAAATGTTTAAAACGTGAAATACTAAAAAGTTTACCGAATGAGTGAGATTCCAAATGCTGAACCCTGTAAGGTATGCTCATTTGTGTCTGCTTATAGAAATGTACAATTCAGAAAACATTTAACTCCATCTAAGGTGAGACCTGAAAAAGTATCTTTTGGTAAATGTTTTTCTTTCCCCCCCTTTAAGCTTACTTGTCTCAACTCTGTGATGAGGTTAGAGTAATTTTTAATGTAACTGCTGGGTCTACATCATTTTGGGTTGCTGGCATTTCATTTTGGAAACAAGAATATTGATTCTATTTTAGAAGACAGATATGGAAAAGCAGACAAATTTCATAGCTTGGAATATAAAAGCATTACTTTAGAACTATGTAAGACATGAAACAATTCTAACATTTTTCATAATTTAGAAGATCAGTTCTTTTAGAGAACAAATTACAATGATCCTAAATTAAGATAGGGCCTGGTTTTCAAAATCAACTGTGGGCTTTTTTCAAGCTACACAGGTATACAAGCAAAATCTGTTACTGTGTAATTTTCTAAAAAAATATTTCAGCCACCCTAGGTACTATAAAAATCTCTTCATAATACAACTCAGTAAGAATTTTATATTCCTTACGTGGTAAAGGCTGGAAAGAATTGTTGTTGCTCTCTATCATAAGAAATGGAACTGTATTTTGGTAAGAGCTTAGTCATGCAAGTCTGACTTATCAAAAAATTGCTGAAAGAGTACATCTGAGGTAATCTCTATCCTGTCCTTGGGATCCTAACTGCTCTGGGGCTACTCCTTAAAAATTTAAACACACACACACACACACAAACTTATCTGTTCCAAAGCCTTCTGCTAAATACTTTATATAGATTATTCTGTTTAATCCTCTCCCACACCCTAGAGGCTATTATCACTGAGGCAAAGACTGTTACTAATTTCTGTGATACTGTGCAAGGCATTCAAGATAGATTTGAAACAGCTGGAATCCAGAGGTCACTGATAATACTCTCTAAAATTCTAAAGTCAGGCTTCATTTACCGTCTCCAAGAGGACCGACCTCCTTCCTTCAAAGAAGACAGATCCTAAGTTTGTGAATCTTGGGGCTGCTTTAAACATTTCAAATGCTTGTTCTCTTGAGTATTATCTTTATTCTTTAGCAGATATACATGCAAGAATGCTATAGGATTTTGAATGTAAAGACTCCAAACAGTAATGGAGTAAAATTTGGAGCAAAAAAGATACTATACCCGGCCAGTGTGGCTCAGTGGTTGAGTATGAACCAGGAGATCAGTTGATTCCCACTCAGGGCACATGCCCAGGTTACAGCTCCACCCCCAGTAGGTGTACAGGAGGCAGCCGATCAATGATTCTCTCACCACTGATGTTTCTATTTATCTCCCTCTGAAATCATATTAATCGTTACCTGAGGATATTTTCCCATTGAGTTTTAGAGTCAGTGAAGGGAGGGGGAGAGACAGAGAAACATCGATGTGAGAGACACATCAATTAGTTGCCTCCCGCCGAAACCGGTTTGGCTCAGTGGATAGAGCGTCGGCCTGCGGACTGGAGGGTCCCAGGTTCGATTCCGGTCAAGGGCATGTACCTTGGTTGCGGGCACATCCCCAGTGGGAGGTGTGCAGGAGGCAGCTGGTCGATGTTTCTCTCTCATCGATGTTTCTAGCTCTCTATCCCTCTCCCTTCCTCTCTGTGAAAAATCAATAAAATATATTTAAAAAAAAAAAAATTAGTTGCCTCCCATACACACCCTGACAGGGGCCAGGGATTGAGCCTGCAACCAAGGTACATGCTCTTGACTGGAATCAACTCAAGATCCTTCAGTCTGTGCACCCATGCTCTATCCACTGAGCCAAACTGGCTAGGACAGTGGTCAGCAAACTCATTAGTCAACAGAGGCAAATATCAACAGTACAACGATTGAAATTTCTTTTGAGGGCCAAATTTTTTAAACTTAAACTTCTTCTAATGCCACTTCTTCAAAATAGACTCGCCCAGGCCGTGGTATTTTGTGGAAGAGCCACACTCAAGGGGCCAAAGAGCCGCATGTGGCTCGCGAGCTGCAGTTTGCTGACCATGGGGCTAGGGCAATAAAAATCTATTTTTTTTAAAAGATACTATATTTACATATGCTGTACCCAAATATCAATAATACTAAGATTAAATTAATAATTTTTAAAATTTAGGGTTTAGGGACTTACTAAATATTATTTTCAGAAAATTCTAGTATTTGGCTGCCTCTGTCTAGAGACTTGTTTCTTTTAAATATCTAAATAGCTTTACCATAATTTTTTGATTGCATTGAATTCTTACTGAAAAAGTGTCTCTTATTATCACTTCTTTAGCATTAGACTAAATCCTTACTCTAAGAAATAGCTAGGTAAGTTATTTTGGTATTCTTTCTCTCTCCCTACTCAAGTATAAATTGATCCCTGGGTGATTTCCTCATTTACATATGTCACAATTCATTTATGGGCATAATTTGTAATTAACCTAAGATCTTTGCCAATACTGTTTACAGTATTACAGATATCCCCCATGTCACCTATAATTTTAAAAATACACAAAAATTCTGTGCCAAAACCGGTTTGGCTCAGTGGATAGAGCGTCAGCCTGCGGACTGAAAGGTCCCAGGTTCGATTCCGGTCAAGGGCATGTAACTTGGTTGCAGGCACATCCCCAGTAGGAGGTGTGCAAGAGGCAACTGATCGATGTTTCTCTCTCATCGATGTTTCTGACTATCTACCCCTCTTTCTTCCTCTCTGTAAAAAATCAATAAAATATATTTAAAAACAAAACAAAAAAACCTTTAAAAAAAAAATTCTGTATGGTTCTAACCCTACAGAATTAGGCAGGGATGGGTGGGCAATAACTATGTATTTTTCGAGTTCTATAGGTGATCCTGACACTTAACCCTGTTGAAAAAAAAAAAACCCTTGCTCTAACAGCAACTGACATAATACAGTATTACTTAACTAGAGGCCTGGTGCATGAAAATTCATGCACTGGAGGGGGGTGGTCCCTCAGCCCAGCCTGCCCCCTCTCACAGTCCGGGAACCTTCAGGGGTGGGAGGCGACCCGGCGATCAGGGGAAGGCGACGCCCCATCATACCTCTGCTGCTGCCACTGCCGGCAGCACAAGCCTCAGCCAGCCTTGGTTACCTGAGCCTCAGGCAGCCCTGGGCGGCTGGGTAGCCTCCATCCAAGGCTTGCCCACACCTCGGGCCAGCCCTGGATGGCTGGGGGGTCTGAGGGGCCTGGGAGACTTCGGAGGCAGGTGCGCGGGGCTGAGGGGACTGAGCACCCCCATCTTGTGGCTGTGGATGCTGCCATCTTTGAGGGCGGGGCAGTCAATTAGCATATCCCCTTTTTTGGCTGTAGGAGCCACCATCTTTGAGGGTGGGGCCGTCAATTAGCATATTCCCTCCTTACTGGCTGTGGGCACTGCCATCTTTGAGGGCGGGGCAGCCAATTAGCATACCCCCTCCTTATTGGCTGTGGGCGCCGCCATCTTTGCGACAGCGTTAGGGTCAATTAGCATATTCCCTCTTTATTAGATAGGATGATCTACCTATAATAAAAATCAATGTACTAACCCTATTTTATTTTTTTCCATCACATTTATCTCCCCTATATCCTCCTCCCTAATTCTCTTGAGAGGTGGAAAAAGAGGTTTCTGTATCTACTTAAGGCTGTCCTAATAACACTTTTCAGTTTTCCTAACCCAGTGTTTTCTTTGGGACACTGAGGTTATTGTTTTAGAAGCTGACATCACTGACTCCTCAAATATTACTTTTGTTAATTAAAATTCCTAAAAAAGTAGTATAGATCTCCATTCCCCCCCCAAAAAAGTTAAGGGTTAACTCATGGAATCTTACTGTAGCTATTAGCTAGATTCATTTCTTTTCTTCATGGTTAGATGTGCATTGGATATAAGGCTAGAAAAACTTCAAACTATCCAAACAGATGGCAAATTACAGAAATCAGTGCATTACATAGGTCTCATTCTCACACATTTCTAAGAAATCTGTTGGTGTCTTTCCCCCCACAAATTTGTCTTCCATAGTAACTCAAATTGAGGAGGTTATTGCTTAAAGAAATATAAAATGAGCAAGTTAAAATAATTTTGTATAAGACACAAAAACACTTTTGTGTAACCAACCCCTAAAAATAATTTAGGTTTGAAACTAAGCCTAAATGTAAACCTGTCTAGTCTATTTTATATCTATTAAGCTTGAAACACTTCTATAGTTATAATGAAGGTCAGAAATAAAACAGTAAACACTTTGTTCCTTTTCCTATACTTACCACCGTTACCTTCAAAGGTATTTTTGAATAACAGAATTATTTGCATGAGCCCTTCCCATTATTATATTCATGGATAAATGAGATCAATACATAGTATCTTTGTTTAAAAGTAAAACAAAGCCATTCATCTTGTGACTTGTTCCCGGAAACGTGACATATAAGATCATTCCTCATAAAACTGCTTACATTTAAGAGACTATTTCTACCATGCTTTGATCGTACTAATTGTGCCTAGCCTTTCTTTGACAAGAGAATTTATCATCTACAGTTTTATTAACTTCTAGTAGGTGAAGTGCATACCTTACTGACTCAAAATAACTAGTTAGTTTTGTTTTCAGAATGAGGTGCAAAAGGAGGAAGTCAAACAGCATAAAGTATATTAGCATTTTTAACCCTTCAGACACCCTCAGGAGGAAAAGACATCTCCCATCTTTCCACAGTGTAGACAGACTCTGAAAAATAAACACACAGCATTGTTTTAGTAACACAATTGACATACAGATCATTTGAGACACTAGACAACATCACTTAAAAGACCAGTGATTTTGACTTCAGTTACTTAGTTTAAAAAATTAGTTGTTGAGTAGTTGTAATTAGGGAGTACCACACATTTAGGTAAGTTGGTGAGCCATGCTAATGAACATCCCATCTCTGCAGGATTTTAGCGAATACTCTCTGGGTTTACCCAAGAACCTGTGCTACTTGGGAACTGATCGCCAGCCGTCAATGATATCCCCCTTCAACATCTCCCCGCTTTTGCTGGCAGGTATGAAGATGTCATTTTAACCCGGGTGTGTTTATCCTTTAGGCCGCTCCTTATCCTTCCTTAACTGCGGCGACAAAGCACGGTCCGTCCCAAAGCACCGTCCGGCCCTTTGCAGCTTGTCTACCGTCCAATATCGATTTCCTTAGACCCTTTCATGCAAATCACTCTGCATGAAAAACCAACGAGGGTCCGAAACCTTTGGAAGGAGTAAGGAAGGATGGAAAATAAATTAAGAAGTTAAACATACATTTGGAGGGGACAGCCCAACTCTGTGGGTGGAATCTTCTCCGACCACAGGCGAGAAGGTCGCCGCCCCGGGTCCCCGCACCCCAACAAAGATATCGACCACCCCGACGGTCCTGTTAAGAGGGTCTAAATGATGCTCCGAGCCCAGACGTGAACTGACTCCCTCAGTACCTTACTTAGAAAATGGAGCAAGAGGCGTAGGGGGCCTAGGCAACCTCCGCAGAACCGTGAGGACGAGGCCCATTCGACCTCTGGAAGCCGCCTCCAGCCAGGCCCCCCCTACATCTGTCTCCAGATGAAACCTCCACCTCCCGGTTCCAGGCTCTGGCCCCCGATCTCCTACGGCTTGTCCTCCACCTCACCGTCCCCAATGCTCCACCACTCGCCTCCCGCGCTGCCTAAAGCCTCTGCCGGCTCCGCAGAATCGCCTGGCTCCCCCAATATGGCGGCCGAGCTTCCTTCGCTGCCAGAGTTCGCTCTGGGTGCGTCCGACCTCGGCGCATTCTGGGCACTGTAGTTCCGACAGCAGCCTCAAGGTCCCGGCCAGGCTTGAAGAAGACTACAATACCCAGAATGCAGCGCTCCTGAGCATGGCTATTGGGGCCTTTTGGACAGAGGGATGATGTCATTGCAAAAACCCCACTGCATTCATTGTGCTACGATCTATCCACCCCCCTGCTGCTGCTGGGCTTGTGATTGCCGCTCGCTCCAGCTGAGCTAAGAGTAGCAGCGGCATCAGGGCAGGGACTGACTCCAGCCCTTGGACTTAAGACTTCGCACCACCTTACGTTGCGTGCGTGACTCATTCGCATATCATTTCTGTTTATGCCTGGGGTGGGGAGAAATATCCCAAACCAGGTGAGTTGAAGTGATTTATTCAAATGGTTCTACCAAGTTATTCCTCCCGCTTAATTTTCAAGGCTTTTCTTTTGGGAAGATGGGGGTTAGGGGGAAGGATTGGGGAGGTGCTCGCAAGCGCTGCTAAGCGAAAAGCTCTGTGCAATTTGGGTCACTGTACAGAACAACTCCGGCAACCTTCCCCCGCGGGAGGACCGATTCCTGCCAATTCTCTAGTCGCAACTCCCCTCAACCTTTCGGAAGCTGAGAGGGGGCTGGGCTGGGGAGGATGTTGGGAAGTGCTCTTGGAGAATCAGAAGAAGGCTGAGGTGGGGGACTACTGCAGTCCTGTCACCAACGGCCCGCGTGCTGAGGTTTGAGTAGGAAGGGGTGATGCGTGGGGAGAAATGGAGACAGTGATTTAATGTGCTCGCACTACTTTAGAACATTTCTGTGTCGCTTGGGCGAGCACACACTCTTCGCTTTTAAGCTGAGCGTGCTTCTTCTCAGTAGGCTAAGTTTTGTGGGGCTCTATTTTATATGTGTGTCTATGTCGCTTGCCTCGCCTTTTCTGCGGATTTGAGGTGACAGTGTCCTTTAATGGTGCACTCCGTGCCAGTCAGAAATGTTTCACGTGTCTGGGGAAGCTTCTCTTGGGCTGCTGGAAGCATCCGTTTCGTTCAGCGTTCTTTTCCCGACTGCAGGATTTCAGGATTGTTTGGAAGTGGAGCTGACAGATTTGTGCTTGTGTGAGTGTTTCAAATTACATTGCAATAGGCTCCTTGCCACTGGCAGTGGTACCATAATGAGCTGCTGTTTCCTGAGGCACCGTCACCAGGCACGAATAACGGTTTGGAGAAGGGATCATTAAGGAAACCTGGGTTCATTTTAACGCGTTAGGGAAGGGAAAGTTAGAAGCACTGTTAACCTTCATTTGCCATTGCTGAAAGGTACCCACAAAAAGTGATCCTGGCCAAGGAAACCAAGGAGTATAGTAGTGTTTTTTTGTTTTGTTTTGTTTTGTTTTTATTCTTAAAGGAACTAACACATTTTAACAGGACAGAAAGCATTCTGACTTGTATGATGTTGGCTCTCTTCTTGTAAGTAATTAGGATGATTAGTGCAATAAATATGTTACTTGGACATAAACAACTGGCTGACTCAAGAACAGATGGGGCCAGTCTTAGCTGAAAGATCTACAACGTTGGAAATGAATAGACCTGGGGTCAACCACACCCCCCTCTTAGAATGTCAAAAGAAGGAGAAATGCCAGGCACTTAATGCTTAACTCTAAAATGCCAAACCTTTTCATAGTCAAGTCAGGCATTGAGGGTAAGTCTTTGCTGGTTATCTTCTGCTGCTGAATTGATTTTGTTCATTTTTAATTCTGATCCTTAGATCTCCAAAGTTTCATCTGGGTGATGCTTCATTTAATGCTGCTTGTTACTGAATGCAAAGGACAATCCATTGTATGGGCTTTGTAGTAGAGTGATTTATTGGAATGCAGTGACCAGCTTTTGGATTTGGGAAAAGATGGACTGCCTGGCTTTGCCTCTCTCTCTGTGTCTCTCTGTTGCTTACCGTCTGCTTTTTGGGGCACCTTACTTGTTTCTCCTGTACCTTCCTTTCCCAACCCTTCTACATCTCTTGAAGTTCTTTCGGTTTCTTTTCCCGTTTCTCCATTTGCGATTCTCACTTTTCCTCTGTGTTTCAGAATCTCCCTCTTATCACCGGTGTATCACATCTATTTCTTTAAGTTTCTTTCCAGTCTCTGAATACCCTCCCCACCCATTCTCTACCCTATCCAGAAACTCCAGGCTACATGGAGGCAGGGTGAATATTTATTCCACAGAGTTCTCTTTGAGGAGTCTTTGTCCTTTCTCTGTCTTTCAGCTGGTGCTTGGCAGGATGAGCAACATCGAGCCTGACCCCTTGGCCTGGTTTGTGGCTTCTGTGGCAGCATGTGAACAATGAAATGTTGCAGTAGAGCTCATGCCAACTGTATTGCTACCTTTATTAAGAACTGCCAATGGGTTAGCAAGGTTTTAAAATGCGTTACCTGGAATGTTCTCATGATTCTCAAGAAATAAATAGATTTCAAATGGCTTTTGTCACATTTAATACTTTTTTCCCCCTTATCCCCGCTCCAGTAAGTGGTGGGAAGTCTGCCTCCCCCCCCCCTCCCTTCTCTGTTGATTGCTGAGGAGTATCATCCAGGGGGGAAACCTTGAGCACAGACATCTTTTTTTTTTTTTTTTTTAAAGAACGCTTTTATTTAAAAAAAAATATTTTATTGATTTTTTTTACAGAGAGGAAGGGAGAGGGATGGAGAGTTAGAAACATTGATGAGAGAGAAACATCGATCAGCTGCCTCCTGCACACTCCCTACTGGGTATGTGCCCGCAACCAAGGTACATGCCCTTGACTGGAATCGAACCTGGGACCCTTCAGTCCGCAGGCCTACTCTCTATCCACTGAGCCAAACTGGTTAGGGCGTAAAGACATCTTTCTCTCCTGTGGTTTTTAATTTGTGGAGAAAGAAGTTTGTTATTTTATTTCCCCCTCTTAAGAAGAAGAGTGTGGTGGTAGTTATATTTGTTTGTTTAACCTGAGTGCTTCTCTAGGCATGGAAAGTCTAATGTCTAACTATCTAGAAGCAACTAGTACGACAGGCAGATTCGGAAGCTGTCATCCTAGACCTCTCTATACCGTCTTCTCATTTCTAGTGTTCTTCTTCTAAGATGCTCCCTTTCCCAACCATGTTTTTTAGTGTTTAGGGAGAAGAAATGCTATTTCTGTGCTCTTGAATAACTACGCAGTTCTTTCTATTTTAGTTTATATCCTTACAAAGGGATAATGATCCTTGCCCCTTGGTTTACTTGGCCTGCTGCAATCTAGGCCCAGCCTATCATTCTGACAATAAATATTAATTGAGCAGCTACTGTGTTCTAAGGACCGTGGATACATCAGGGAAAAAGAGAAGCTTCTCTTGCCCTCATAGAGTTTATATTCTAATAGGGAAACAATCATTGAACAAGTTATTGCAAATGTGATGAATGTTACTGACAAAGGGGGGTGTATTACAAGGTGGAACAGGAGTGCCTAACTGATGCTCTCCCCTTATCCGGAGGAGTCAGGCAAAGTTTCCAGTAGAAAGTGACATTTCAAGAGACTTGAGTGCAAATACTTTAGGATGGTAATGGAAGGTTCAATTACATATGTAGTTGGTTCAATGTAATATGTAGAAAGATATTAAAAACATCACTGTGGCTGTTAAGGGAAGAAGAGATTGGAGAGAATTGGCCAAACTGAATGTGTGACCAAGTAGTAAGTCATTTTTGTTGTCTACGTAAATAATGATGGTGGCTTGGATCGAGGGTAGTGGCAGCGGCTTGGAGAGAAGGGATGAGATTAGAGAGACACAAAGTTTGAAGATTATAAGTGATAAGATTATTAATTGATTGGATGTGAGGATAGGGAGAAGAGAGTCAGATAACTTGAGTTTTTTTCTTGAGCCACCAAAGATGTCATTTACAGAGAATAACACTGGATGGGGACCAGATTTTTGTTTGCTTTTTTCAAGAAGGAGTGACTTTTGGACATGTTGAGTTTGAAGTTCCAGGAAGACATCTAAGATCTTTCTCTCACCCTGTCCACATGTATGATGTGGCATGGTGGAATAGAAGAGAGCTCTGGTGACCGGGTACTACTTATTTATTAGCTGTATGATGTTGGACACGTCATATTCTTTTTCTGACCTTTATTTTTCTCATCTGTAAAAATATGCACTCCACGAATTTATACTGATCTCCAGCTATATGTGCACTGTGCTAGGAAGATAGCACTGATAAGATAGTGTTTGCTTTGGAAGAGTTGAGGGAGAAAGACAAATAACCACATACAGAGAGGTATGTAGGCCTTGGTAGAAGAGCACAGCTCCAAGGGATGCTTTTATTCTTCTTTCCTGGAGGGAGGGATAGTGTCTATATTGGCTTGTGACATTTGACCTGAGACATGAGGTAAGAAAGAATTCTCTAGACTGTGTCCCCAGACACCTAATAGAGTACCTTGCATAAATTAGGGAGTCTGGATATTTGTTGTTTGAGTGAACTAACCTAGGTCACTAAGGGCCCATTCAAAGCAGGAAATATCTAAATATTGAAAGAGCAATTAGTAATGCAAATATCAAATGTGAAATGTTTTTAACAAATCCATTAACCTGTATTCCTGAGACCTGAAGCCTTTGAGATGTTTTGTGGATGAATTTGGGGAAATTCAGAAATATTTCAAATCTGGTTTCCTTTTGATCTTCACTTCCTTTATTCAAGTTAGTTTCTCAGAAATGTTACCTGTATATAGTTTGCTAAATCAATGGGTCTTAGACTTTTGAATTTTATAGATAAGTAGTATTTTTAAAAATAAGATAAAATGGGGGGTGAGCGGTTGACAATAGTTCTTTTTCTAATGTCCCCTTTGACTTTTATCTCATAAAGGACATTTAATGCCAAAAGTTTTAGGAAGAGGCATAATTTTAAAAGTAAGAATATATTTAGCTTTATAAAATTTTTTTTACATTTTCTTTATTTTCTCACTTTGTTGGAGAATGGTTTAAAGAAGACAAACAATAGCCCTAGCCCAGGGGTCCTCACACTTTTTAAACAGGGGTCCAGTTCACTGTCCCTCAAACCATTGGAGGGCTGGACTATAGTTTAAAAAAAAAAACTATGAACAAATTCCTATGAGCACTGTGGGCCCGGGACGAGTTGGTTGCTAAGCAGGACAGGCAGCGGCACCCGGCGGGCTGGATAAATGTCCTCGGCGGGCCGCATGTGGCCTGCGGGCCGTAGTTAGAGGACGCCTGAGCCGATTTGGCTCAGTGGATAGAGCGTTGGCCTGTGGACTGAAGGGTCCAAGGTTCGATTCCAGCCAAGGCCACATGCCTGGATTTCGGGTTGGGGGCCTGCAGGAGGCAGCTGATCAATGATTCTCTCTCATCATTGATGTTTCTATCTCTCTCTCCCTCTCCCTTCCTCTCTGAAATCAATAAAGAAATATATAAAAAAATTTTAAAGAAGACAATAAAAACACAATATTACAATATTTTTTAAAACATCAATTTGTTGTTCCACTTATTTATGTATTCATTGGTTGATTTTTAAAATAAATGTGGAGTAGATTTATTTTTTATTTAAAATATATATCTGTATCTTATTTATTTCAGAGAGGAAGGAAGAGAGAGATAGAAACATCAATGATGAGAGAGAATCATTGATCAGCTGCCTCGTGCACACCCCCCACTGGGTATTGAGCCCACAACTCAGGCATGTGCCCTGACTGGGAATCGAACCCGCAACTTTGGCATATGGGGACGATGCTTTAAGTGACTGAGCCAACTGGCAACGAGGGCAGTATTATAATAATTTATGGAATTACTGTCCTATATTCTTGGCTGTGATGAAAATATGGCCCATCTCCAAATAAGAACATTTCCAAGTATGGAAGAATTTTATATGGACCATAGTTAATTTATTTTCAGTTTCTTCTTCATAGGAATCCAACCTCTGCAAGATTAGGCTAAGGCAGAGATTCTTAACTTGTCCATGGAGGATTCTCAGGGAGAACATGAACCCTTGAGATCATATGTTAAAGTGTGTCTGTGTGAGTTCACATGTGCATACATATGTTTTCTATCACTACATGTGTATCCTTGGGCAAGTTACTTAACTTCTTTGAACCTCTGTTTCTTCACAAGATTGTCGTGAGGGTTAAATGAGATAATGTATATATATATAGATATATTTTTAAAAAATATTTTTATTGCTTTCAGGAAGGGAGAGGGAGAGAGAGATAGAAACATCAATGATGAGAGAGAATCATTGATCAGCCGCCTTCTGCATGCCCTCTACTGGTAATTGTGCCTGCAACCTGGGCATGTGCCCTTGATGGGAATCAAACCTGGGACCTTTCAGTCGGCAGGCTGATACTCTATCCACTGAGCCAAACCAGCTAGGGCAGATAATATATTTTAAATGTCTGGCACTATGCCTGGTGCTCATGGTAGCTGTTTTTAACATTAAATGCATTTATTGTTTTGAATATTTTATTGGCTGAAGCTTGCTTAGTGCCCACAGTGATAAAACAAGTAAAAGATAACTTAGTGTAACTAGAAAACCTGATGCAACGGAAAGTATACAACATCATTGATGTAGAATTCTTGCCAGAAATGTTTGACCTAAATCTAATCATGAAGAAATAATCAGCCAAATCCAGGTTGTGGGACATACTGCAAAACAGCTGGCCTGCGATCTTTGAAAATGTGAATGTCATGAAATACAAACAAAACCAAATAAAACAAAATGTGTGGGTGGCTGATCGAGACTAAACAGTTGTGACAACCAAATGCAACAGGTAATCCTTGGTTGGATCATGGACTAAAAAGCTATAAAGGAGATTTTGGGGACATTTTGGGAAATTGAATGGGAGCTGCCGATTAGATAATCAGTTACAATGTTAGTTTTCTTGGATGTGGTCATGGTACCTTCTGTTTAGCCTGACATGTTATGGTCTTGGTGTCTAGATCAGTGGCCATTCCTGAATGTCCTCTTTAGGAATGTGTTACCGCAAAGCTAGAAGACATCAAGGGCTGCTTCAGAAGGTAGTGATTTTTTTTGGTCGCTACAAGTATTTAATCAGCCTATGTGCTGGAATACCATTTGTTGGGGGGCATTGTGAGTGATCTTTGTATCTTTTCTAAACATGATCCTGTATATATTCTATAAGGGTGCAGACTTTGCCTGGCCGGTGTGGCTCAGTGGTTGAGCATCGACCCATGAACCAAAGAGGTCACTATTCGATTCCTGGTCAGGGCACGTGCCCAGGTTTCAGCCTTGATCTTCAGTGGCAGGCGTGCAGGAGGCAGCCAATTGATGTTTCTCTCTCTTTGATGTTTCTACCTATCCCTCTCCCTTCCTCTCTCTCTCTCAAATCAGTAAAAACATATTTAAAAAAAGAATGCAGACTTCTACAGCTGGCATTCTACCTTTGATATTATTAGAAGTAGTAATGCAGGTGGAGCTGCAAACTAGCTGGTTCCAAAGTGAAGAGGAAAGGATGAGAAAGGGCACATAAATATATACCTTAATTTTATTTTTTAAAATTCTAGATATAAGATTAATAAAAATTTATTATAGAAATACACGATGAACTACATAGGAAAAGTTCCCCTTAATTCCACCCTGTTGAGATTTTTATGTATATTCCTCTGTCATTTTTTCCTACACATATGCTAATGATATTAGTATAATACATATATACATATTTTGCTTGCTTCCTTTAACTTAATATATTTTGGGTATTTGTCCCACATATTTGCATGTTGCTCTAATTTATCCATTTTAACTTATCCATGTTGGGCACTGCTGCAGTGAATATTTGCGTATGCATCTTTTTGTGAAGAATTTGTAGGACTATTTCTGTAGAATACATTTCTAAGGTTAGAAATACTGGGTCAGGTGGCATGAAAGTTCCCCTTTAATTGTCCCCTGACAATTGAATTCCTATTAATGGTCTTTGAGAGAGCCATTTCTACATACCTTTGTCAAGTTACTTAGCCACTGGAGCTAAACTCTTTTACTAAGGGAAGAAACTTGTGATGGGTAGACAGAAAGTGGGCAAAATGGAATTGCAGACTTCCTTCTGGTTTTTGAGATGGCTGTAATAAAGGTTGATATGTAAATAACATGGAAACCTCTGGAAAAGTAAAATACATTATCTAAACCTGTAGCACAGCATGATGTTTAAAAAGTGAACTGAAAGAATAAAGCAGCCAAGAGTTTCCCCCAGAAAATTCTGCAGGAAATTTTATTTTTGAGTTATGGTTAACTTCACTAAAATGTGGACACCATCAATCTTGAGATGAAAATAACCTCTTCTGCTTAGTTCCGCTCCATCTCAGTCACACAGCCACAGTTGAAAGGGGAACTGAAGCTTCACTTCATTTTTTAAATATCTGAAGCAGGTGGTTAAAAGGCCTGATATCAATAGAAGCAGTCCGAGGGCAGGTTTTTGGCATTTTTCTGGTAAAAAAAGTCTGACTTCAGGAGTGGCCATCGGTTACTCACGCTGCTCCAGTAAAAACCCTGAGGAAGAGATTGTAAGGATCATAGGCTGTGAATTATTTCAGTTCTGTTAGCCAATTATTCCCTTTCTTTTGTGGCTGAGTGGAGCAAGCACACATTTGAGTTGTGTGCTACATGGGTAATTTATCTTTTTAAGCCGCAGTTTCTTCATCTGTGAAATGGGGATTATTGTGAGGCTCAAATGAGATAACGTCTATAAAAGATTTTGGCAAATTTATGTGCTGTTGTGAAGGTGCTGCTGTCTCTGACTGGGCCAGCTCCTCTTAATATTTTCTTTAATGGAATTTGCAGCCTAAAAAGCAGCTGTCTCATACAGTCTCTCATTACTTCTTTAACCAATATTTGTGAGCATAAGCTAAAGGCAAGGCCCTGTGCTGGGTGTTCTGATAGGGAAACAAAGGTGGACCCATCCAGGAGTTTTCCTTCTTCCCCACTTTTATTCTAGGAGACTAATATCTTTTAAAGAGAGTCTTTAAAATAAGAGGTGCTTCACAATGGCGTGTTATGTATGCTGTCTCATTCTCTCAATCCTAGGTAGTAGATTTGAGCTCCATTTTTCCATATAAATGAGGAAACAATTCTTAGCGAGGTTAAGTAACTTGTTTTGTTTTTTTAAAGTTACCTAGCTTAAAAAAATTTTGCAGATGTAGGTCCTAGGTACATTTTCTGGAACCAAAAACCATACTGCTTCTTCAGCTGCTTCCTGTTTTTGCCTTAACTTCTGATCAAAAATATACACTTCATGAAGGCAAGGACTGGCTGGTGACCTTTCCTTTAATGTGATTCATTTTACCTACACGCATGGGGGAAGGAGCTTGCTGCAGATTTGTTGAGTTAGCTGAAGCCATGATGTGAACTGTCATGACATCTACTGGGTACTAGATGGTTTATGTGTTTTATTTGATTTTCCCCCAACTTATTTTGAACATGTTCAAACGTATGGAAAAATTGCAAAAATATTACAGCAACCACCCATACACCCTTCATCTAGATTCATTTGCTTTCTTTATCTATGCACACACATTCCGCCCCGCCCCCCTAAATTACTTGAAACTGAGTCGTAGACATGACAACACTTTATTTCTAAACACTGGAGCATGTATCTCTTAAGAACAAGGACATTCTCCTGTGTAACCATAATACCATTATATTGAAACAATAATATTTTCAGACTTTCCCAGTTGTTCCAATGTTGTTAAAATCTTTGTTTTGGAACCCAAGATGGAAAGAAGGATTACACACCGTAGATGTGTCTCTTTAGTTTCCTTTAAGATATCACAGTACCCCTGCCTTTTTTTGTGTGTCTCTTATGACATTGAAATTTTGAAGATTCCAAGTCTGTTGCCTTGTTGTAGACTGTAAGTTGGATTTGTCTGATTTTTTCCCCCTCACTATGAGACTCAGGTTAAACATTTGTGGTAAGAATTCCCCATAGGGAATGTTGCATCCCTCCCTTGCATCATATTTGGTGACACATAATGTGAGTTTGTAACATCACTGGTATGTGAGGTTTGATCATTTGGGTGAGGTGGTGTTGCCAGATCTCTGCATTGTAAAGATAATGTTTTCTGTTTGTAATTAATAACATTATCTGTGGGGTTATCCTTTGAGATTGTTTAGATATCCTGTTCCTCTGCAACTTTCATCCAATGGTTTTAACATCTATTGATAATCCTTGCCTAGGTCAATTGGTATCTATTGGTGCTTTCCTGATTGGTTAGCTTTTAGCTTCCCTCTTCTTCTTCCTTTTTTTTTTTGTATCACTTGAACTTCTGGATTCTATAATCCATCACCAATCTTCTGTCTTCTTTTTTCCCCCCATCCTTATGCTTTTTGATACACAAATTATCTCAAATTTGGCCACAGGGTATCTATCTTATCTTACTTAACTCTAAAAGCAACCTAATAAAGTAGGTGGGATTTTGACCACTTTATAAGTGAGAAAATTAAGGCTCAGATAATCTTCCCAGGTCACATAGCTAGTTAGCAGACGGTGCCACATCAAACTCAGTTCTGACTAACTCTAACTGCTTCCTGCTACTCACACTGCTTCCTGGCAGTCCAGGAACAGAATGTCATCTGATGAGACCAGGTTAAAAGCATTGTATCATTGTTGGTGATAGCGAATGATTGGGAACAGCCTAAGTGTGCATCAGTGGGAGACTGGTTAAATAAATGGATACGATCACACAGGGGAAACTATGAAACTACAAACAAGAATTAGGGTATTCTTGCCCTAGCTGGTTTGGCTCAGTGGATAGAGCATCGGCCTGTGGACTAAGGTGTCCCAGGTTCGATTCTGGCCAAGGGCACATGCCTGGGTTGCGGGCTCCCTCCCCCCCAGTAGGGGACGTGCAGGAGGCAGCCAGTCAATGATTCTCTCTCATCATTGATGTTTCTATCTCTCTAGCTCTCTCCCTTCCTCTCTGAAATCAATAAAAATATTTTTTTTAAAAAAAGAATTAGGGTATTCTTGAAGTACTGATATGGAGAGATCTCCAATAATATGTTAAGTGAAAGAAAGAAGGTGACAGAACAGTGCATATTTTGTGAAAGAAATGGGGCTAAACATATTTCAGTTTGCATGAAGATTCCTTGGAAGGGTGTAAAATAAATTGGTTACTAGGCACTTGTACAGGGCAGTAGGGGTGAGTGGTTTGTATGTATAATGAGATTTCTTAAGATTTACTATTGTATATAATGCTGACTTTTAAAATAGCTTTATTGAAATATAATTCACACATCACACAATTCACTCATTTAAAGTATTCAATTCAGTAGTTTTTAGTATGTTGACAGAGTTGTGTCAACATCACTAGGCTCAATTTAGAACATTTTCATTATCCCCCCCAAAAATTCTGCACTCATTATCAGTCATTTACCATCTTCCTCACCCCAGGACCTCAGCCCCAGGCAACCACTGATCTTCCTGTCTATAGATTTGCCTATTCAGGACATTTTATATAAATGGTTTCTTTCATTAGCATAATATTTTCAAGGTTTATCATGTTGTAGCATAAATTAGTACTCCATTCTTATTTTATTACCAAATAATATTTAATTGATGAATATATCATATTTTATTTATTCACTTATTAATTGATGGACATTTGGGTTGTTTCCATTTTTGGGGCATTATGAATAATGCTACTTTAAACACTTGCATACACGTTTTTAAGTGGACATTTGTTTTTATTTACTTTGCATCTGTATCTAGGAGTGTAATTGCTGGGCCAACTGAGAGCTCTATGTATGAACTTTTGAGGAACTGCCAAATTGTTTTCCAGAGCAGCTGCACTATTTTACATCTCCTCCAGCAATTTCTCTGCATCCTTGCCAACACTTATTATCTGCCCTTTTTATTATAACCCTTCGATTGGGTATATCACATTGAGTTTTGAACCACATGAATATATTACCATGTAATATCTATTCCAAAAATAAAATTAAATTAAAACAAAAAAAAAATTAGAAAGAAATGGCAGCTCAGAAAGAAGTTTCAGATGGCCAGCCAAAGGGTCAGGGTGTGGTGAGATGGCCTTAGGGTAGGAATGAATAAGGTTTGTCTTGTTTGCCATGGTGTCTTGATGCATATACATTTCCCTCTTCTGCTTTTTTCTTTCTTTTTTTTTGGTTAATCCTCATCTGAGGATGTTTTTTCCATTGATTTTTTTTTTTTTTTTAAGAGAGAGTGGGGAGGAGAGAGAGATTCTTCATCTGTAATAAAGGAGCCTAAGTATCTCCTCAGAAGGTACTTAATAATTACAAAGGGGGAGAGAGTGACTTTACAGTGGAGAAAGGTGGCAGGTACCATTTTTAATTTCAGTATGAGACAAATCAACATCTGAGGACATATCACTTGGGTGGCATTCCTGTGGAAAATGCATATTCTGAATCTATGAGGAAATATTAGATACACTTAAACTGAGAAACAGTCTATAAAATAAATGAACTGTATTTCTCAAAAATGTCAAAATCATAAAGACAAAAACTGAGGAATAGTTCTAGATTAAAGGAGACTAAATACCCATAGAAACTAAATAAATCAAATGATCCTAAATCAGATTGAACCAGAAAAAAAAATTTTTTTGCATTAACAGACATTATTTGGTGAATTAGTGAATTTGAATAAGGGCTGGGATTAGATTATAGTATAATATTTATATTAATTTTCTGGTTTTGATAATCATACTGTGAAAATATAAGAAAATGTCATTATTATTATTATTATTATTATTATTTGTTAATTCTTACCTGAAGATATTTTTTCCATTGATTTTTAGAGAGAATGGAAGGGAGGAAGTTGGGGGAGAGAAAGAGAGAGATAGGGAAGGAGAGAGAGAGAGAGAGAAACAATGATGTGAGAGAGACACATAGATTGGTTGCCTCCCACACATGCCTTGACCGGAGCCAGGCATCAAACCTGCAACCCAGGAATGTGCCCTTGACTGGGAATTGAACCCGAGAGCCTTCCACATGTGAGCCGACACAAGCCAGGGTGAGAATGTCCTTATATTTAAGGAAATGCTAAGTAGTTAGTGGTAATGTAATATCTATTTACAGAGAGAGAGAATGATAAAGCAAATGTGAGAAAATATTAACATATAGGTAATCTGGGTGAAGGATATATATGAATTCCTAAATTTTTTGCTTTTTTTTTTGTATGTCTGAAATTAATTTGAAATAAAAAGGTAGAAAAGGAGAGAGAGGCTCTGCCAATACCTAGAGCATACGGTTGTTGTGAAGATTAAACAGGCCCCTGTGTGTCAAATCTTAGCATGGTGCCCTCCACCTGGTGGGTCTCGATGGACAAGGCAGCCAGTAGCTCTTAGCCATTGCTGGGGAGCCAAATTAAAATTGACACATGGGATATGGTGACAGTATTGTTCTGAATCCAAAATTGTAATGCATGGTCTGACAAAGAATTTTTTTCTTTACTTATAAATTCACTTAATTGCAAAATTTTACAAATACATATATTACATCTCATTTTGTTTTTCATTTAACAAATCATCTTAGTATAGTGTTAAATTTACATGAAGTCATGATTGTTCTAGGAAAGTTAGGTGTTGTTCACTTGGGGCCACATTCGGGCTGATATTAGCATTCAGGCAACTTCCATTTACCTTTTCTTTTCCTTCCCTTCCCTCTCCTCTACCACACAACCAAGTTTCCGATTTTTGTCTCAGAGAGCCATTTTAATTAGCCATGTCAAATGTTAATTGTTATGGCAGACAAAAAGAAACTTGAATAAGCTTTTTCTTCTAATACTTAAAAACTACTTTCTAAGAGCTAACCTTGGAAGGAATGTTTCTGGTCTGGAAAATTCAGATAGCAACCTCAAAAGGAATTCATGTCCTAGAGCAGTGGTCGGCAAACTCATTAGTCAACAGAGCGGCAAACCATGGCTCGCGAGCCGCAGTTTGCTGACCACTGTCCTAGAGGAACTGGGAGGAGAGTGGGGAGTTCAGTTTCCTTTGAGACAGATTAAAATAAATATTTCTGTCTGAAATAGTAATAAAGGTCTATTTCTTTCTTTCATCTTTTTGCTAAAAGCTTTACAATATGAATGATTAAATTCAAAATCGATTTAGCCAAGGTACCAAAAAAACCCAAACCTCAAGTAATCCTGATTAAAAAACATTTGTGAGATCTTGGACAGGCTGCTGTGCTAAGTGAGATGACCCTTAGTGTAACATTTAGGTCTGTTCCTTTGAAGTGATTTCCAGCTACTAGAGTTGTAACCGTATAGCTCAAGATTCCACATTCGGTGGTACCAATTGGATTCATTGTTACTGCTGCAAAAGTGTCTGCTTTGACTGTTTCTTGCTATAAATTGTTTGGTCTCATAATACTTCATGCTCTTTGCTTTTAAAGTTATCGTGGTCAGGAAGCTAAGTGGTATGTTTGTATGTGCAATAAGTGACTTTTATTATATAACTTTATAAAATAATATTGGCAAAGTTTTAAAGTTTGTGATGTGCCAAGAGCTGTGCTGCTTTACATAAGTTATAGCATTTAATTGTGGCAAAACCACATGAGAAAGTTGAAACTCTGAGAACTTATTAAAATGCATAAGGTCCTATGACTAGTAAGAGGCAGATCCAAGATCAGAAATCAAGACTGTCTTTCTGCAAAGTCTGTGCTTTTTTGCTGTGATTCTGCCCTTTTGCAAATCTGTATGGAAGATGATTACTTTTTCACTTCATGTTTGGAACAGCCCTGTCTTATTTACTCAATAGGTACTTATTGAGTGCCCATTACCTGTCAGGCACCTTGAGAAATATAAAGCTGATTGAGACCCTTTCTTTGTCATTAAGAAGTTCACATTCAAGTAAAGAAGAAAAAACAGATGCACCCGTGTACACCCATGTTCATAGCAACGTTATTCACAATAGCTAAAAGGTAGAAGCAGCCCAAGTGTCCATCAACAGATGAATGGATAAGCAAAGTGTGGTATGTACTTACAGTGGAATGTTATTCAGTCTTAAAAAGAAAGGAAATTCTGACACATGCTAAAACATAGGTGAACCTTCAAGACATTATGCTAAGCAAAATAAATCAGACATAAATGGGCAAATATTGTATCACTAGAGACCTGGTGCATGAAAATTCATGCACTGAAGGGGAGGTCCCTCAGCCCAGCCTGCCCCCTCTCACAGTCCAGGAGCCCTCAGGGGTGGGAGGCGACCTGACGATCAGGGGAAGGTGACGCCCCCATCACACCTCTGCTGCTGCCACTGCTGGCAGCGCAAGCCTCGGCCGGCCCTGGTTACCTGAGCCTAGGGTGGCCCTGGGAGGCTGGGCAGCCGCCATTTGAGGCTTGCCTGCACCTTGGGCGTCGGCTGAGCAGCTGACATCAGAGGCTTGCCTGCACCTCGGGCTGGCCCTAGGCGTCTGGGCAGCCGACATCCGAGGCTTGCCTGCACCTCAGGCCAGCTCTGGGCGGCTGGGAGGCTGAGGGCGGGTCCAGCCGCACTGTGCACCTACCACCTCCCTGGCAGGGCTGAAAGGACTGGGGGACTCCGGCGGGGCTGAGGGGACTGGGCGCCGCCATCTTCTGGCTATGGGCTCCGCCATTTTGTGATGGTGTGATGGTCAATTTGCATATTCCCTCTTTATTAGAAAGGATTTCACTTACTGAGTTACCTAGAGTAGTGAAACTCACAGAAAACAAAAGCAGAATGGTGGTTGCCAGAGGCTGGGGTGGAGGGAGAAATTGGGAAGTTTTTGTTTAATGGATATGGAGTTTCACTTTTGCTAAATGAAAAAGTTCTGGAGATTAGTTGCATAACAGTGTGAATATACCTAACAGTACTGAACTGTGCACTTAAAATGGTTAAGATGGTAAATTTTATATTATGTGTATTTTACCACAAATTATAAACCCCAAACAGATATACCCCTCCACTATGTGGTGGAAACTAATTTGTGAGTCAGGAAGGTCTAATGAATTCAGAAGAATTAGAGATGGCTTCCTAGGGTGGATATGGCTGGGCAATGGGAGATGGGTAAGATTTGTGTGGCAATGGGGAAGGTGGGAAGGGCATCCCAGGTGAAGGAACAGTGAGCAAAGTTATTGAGGCTACTTGGTGCTGCCTTAAGATCCGATTCTAGCAAGGAACAAATCTCCAAGTACATGGTTCTGTAATTATGGTGTCCCAGCCACCTTCCATGTGGGCAGAGACTTAAATGCAAAGTCTAAACCACATTCATGAGGTCGTGGTATGTTAGACAGGGACTTATTCATGATTCATTCAGTAAACATTTATTTAGCACATAGTGCTATGCTGAGCACTTTATGTATGTTGGCAGATTTAATACCCCCAACAACTCTGAAGTTATTAATAGTCCCAATTAACAGATGCAGAAATTGTGACTCAGAAATGAAGTAACTTGCCCAAAGTCACATGACTGATAGGAGCAGGAACAAGAAGACGTTGCCTGTGGAGCCCAGGCTGTGTCCTCCGAGCTTTACTGCCTCCTCGTGGTGGTGAGTGATAAATGATATCTGTCTTTGAACTCAAAGTCAAAATGGCACGTGACTGCCACCACTTGTCATCTTCTAGCTGCTTATGTGGCTACCTTGGCTGAGTTATCTTACAGCTCTGAAATTCCTTCCTTACCTGTGAAATGAAGACCTTGTGTTTCTCCCATATTAAAAATCCCATTCATCCCTCCCTCCATCCATCAATCCACCCATCCATCCAACACTAATTTAGTATCTATTATATACCAGTTACCGTGCTGGTGGACACTGGTAATTGATATTTCACAGAGCACTGTTCTTGCCTGAAAGGAGAGTGTAACCTAGAGAAGGAGACATAAAATGGATGATTATTGTACAGTATGGTCATAGTGCTGGTAGTGGTATAAACAGAATACTGGAGCACAGAGGAGGGGTGCCTGACCCTGTCTTGGATAGAGGATGTCAAGAGGAAATGGTTCTACAGATCAGGAAGATAATATAAAAAAGATCACATGAACTGCATCCTTCCTGTTGTCCCTATGGCCATCTTTACTAAGTTTAAGAAAACATTGGTAAAGTCAGAATTCCTTTTTATTTTAAGCCTTGTGGAAAGTTTAGTTGAATTTGACCATTGTTAAGTACAACTATGTGCCCTCCCCTCCCCTCCGCTCCCTTTCTTTCTTTCTTTCTTTCTTTCTTTCTTTCTTTCTTTCTTTCTTTCTTTCTTTCTTTCTTCCTTCCTTCCTTCCTTCCTTCCTTCCTTCCTTCCTTCCTTCCTTCCTTCCTTTCTCTCTCTCTCTCTCTCTCTCTCTTCTTTCTTTCTTTCTTTCTTTCTTTCTTTCTTTCTTTCTTTCTTTCTTTCTTCCTCTCTCTCTCTCTCTCTCTCTCTCTCTCTCTCTCTCTCTCTCTCTCTCGAATTTAGGAAGCATAAAGTAGACTAGTAAGAGGCCCAAGGGCCCAGAGTTATTTGATATATTTAACTCAAGTCACAGATGGTTATATTTATATTTCATTCTTTTTTTTTGGTCTGTTTTTTTTTTTTTTTGGTTGTTTTTGATGGTTATATTTCAAAGAGGCAAGTAAAATGGTCAAGATATTGGATAACTGCCCGGATGGTGTAGCTCAGTGGTTGAGCATTGAGCCAGGAACCCAGAGGCCACTGGTTTGATTCCCGGTCAGGGCACATATCCGGGTTGCAGGCTTGATCCCCTGTGGGGGGCGTGCAGGAGGCAGCTGATAGATGATGTTCCTCTCTTATCATGGATGTTTCTATCTCTTTATCCCTCTCCCACTCTCTCTAAAAAATCAATAAAATATATTTTAAAAAAAAGATATTGGATAATATATGTGATTCTTTCAAGATTACTAAGGGCCAGTAGATTAATAATAATTAGAATGACTAAGTATTAGAATTCCAATATTAGGGGATTGATTGAGGGGGGGAAACTTACTGTGTATCAGGCACTGTGCTATGCCCCTTAGATTCATAATTTTGTTTTATCCTTCCCACAGTCCTATAAAATATGCATTCTTATCCTTTACAGATATAGAAACTGAAGCTCTAAGAGTTTGTGACTTGCTTCAGGTCACAGCTGACTAGAGTCTGAGCAGTGGTTCAAGCACAGGTTATTAAAATCAAGGCCTTTGCCCCTTACACTAACCCATGCTTCTTCAGGATCTTGGGTTTTCTATTTCTGGAGGAACTTCACTGGGATATAGGACCTCCCTCTCATTCTTGGAGCCCAGGAAGTAACAGTAGTCAGGAGAGGCCAGCTCTTCACACTTTCCAACATGCCGAAGGACAGCTCTCCTGTGTCTTCCTTCTGAGTTGGTAGATCACCAGCTACCAGAGATAAATGGCTCTTACTAAAATGTCAATTATTTCCATTTCTTGCCTTTCTCAGGCAGTATATGAATGCTTGCTTTTGACAAATTTGTCTCTTACAAGTGGCTCTAAAAAATCATCTGAGAGCCCTGGCCAGGTAGCTCAGTTGGTTAGAGCTGATATGCTAAGGTTGTGTGTTTGATCACTCGTCAGGGCACATGCAAGAATCAACCAATGCATGCATAAATAAGTGGAACAACAAATTGATGATTTCCTCTCCCCCCGCCCCCCTCTTTAAAATCATTTAAAAAAATCATGTTAGAGAATGCTGATTGAGGCCAGCTAAGTCTATGTCGTTGATCCCCTCTCCCTCTCCAACAAAGGGTACCTTGAGCTCATTTGCCCTGGATTCTATCTTTGGAGTCCTGAGAGACCTTGTTGTCTGGGTCTCAGAAGCCTCCAACTATGAGATTTTGACAAAATCACATGGAGGTCTCAGCACTTCTAACCCATGCCTCAGGCTCCCTCCTCCTCGCTCAAGGCCTCCCTGTGGGCATAAGCTATGGTATCTTGTCAGGGAATATTTTCCCAGCTGGTTTTGGAGGCAGGCCAGGCATCTATCCCAGGCCCTTTAACCCTCTGGAAACTTCCCACATATGACTACATGAAACAGAGCAAACTAACCTTCAACATGGGTTGAAGAATTATGGCACTGGGAAAAAATCTTGTCCAGCCAGGCCATTACTCTGCCCTGGAAGTCCATAGTGAAATGGACAGAGGTTCTGGAATTAGGAGATTGGATCTCAAGTCTTGGCTCAAATCATAAACCCTGGGGCCATGAGCACTTGACCTGTCTGAGCCTGTGTTCTTAGCTGTAAATGAAGGGCTGATGACAATCTCATCTTCACACTGTTGTTCTGAGAGTCAAATAACTCAATGTAGAGTATAAAAGTGCTTTATAACAAGCCCGCAAAATATATCACAGATGTCAGTGCTTGTTGTTATAAAACAATTTTGGCTCAATGATAAACGTTTCTGGAAACTGAACAGGATGCATGCTCTGTCATCACTGGCCCCCAGTTCCTGGCAGACCTTTTCATTGCTCAAGTAGGCATTCATCACATCACTCTCCTGTTTATTTTGTAATCTTTTCATTTATAGTCTTATAAATGTTCCCAGAAGCTTTGCTAATTCTTGAATATTTATCTTTGAAAACTCTGGCCAGGGTTGTATACTTATACCCAGAGCTATTTAGCCCAGAGTAATTACTTGAATTCTTAGAGCTCTATGTCGATCCATTTCCCAATAAATCATGGGACAGCAGAGCTGGCTATGTATGATAATGAGGTTTATCTTGCTAGTTAGGATTCTGTATGTTTGAGGACTCCAGAGGGTATCTGATGGTAGGTAAACCCTGAGGGAGGGCTATTACAACTTGGTACATGCTTCTGGTAATAAAATGAGAAGGAAGAGAGAGTATCACATTGTAAATGGTTTATGATTTTATTTTTTATTATTTTAAATATATTTTTATTGATTTCAGAGAGGAAGGGCGAGGGAGAGAGGGATGGAAACGTTAATGATAAGAGAGAAGCATTGCTCGGCTGCCTCCCTCATGCCCCCTACTGGGGATTGAGCCCACAACCCAGGCATGTGCCCTGATTGGGAATAGAACAGGACCTCCTGGTTCATAGGTCGACGCTCAACCACAGAGCCACACCAGTTGGGCTCAATGGTTCATGATTTTAGAGCTAGTAACCTTGAAACTGAAAAGAGTCTTTTGTGGATTGTCATCAGTTTATTGGAATTATTACTCTGTTCTGAGAAATTTTCTAGACATTTGGGGATAGCTTACTTTAATCTTCTTGCCACTTCAAATGATTGCAGTTTATTTTTCTTGACTATGTTCCTCTAAACTCATTTAAAAAAATTATTTATTGATTTCAGAGAGGAAGGGAAAGAGAGAGAGAGAGAATCATTGATTTGTTGTTTATTTATACATTCATTGGTTGATTCTTGTATGTGCCCTGGCGAGGGATCAAACCTGCAACCTTGGCATATTGAGAGGATGCTCTCCAGTGGTCGGCAAACTGCGGCTCGCGAGCCGCGGTTTGCCGCTCTGTTGACTAATGAGTTTGCCGACCACTGCTCTAACCAGCTAAGGTCTCAGAGCTCTTTTATGTTGTAGATGAAAGACCCTAACCCAGCCTGGCGTGGGCAAAGAGGGAATTTATGGGAAGAACACTAGGATATTTCATGTAACCACGGAAGGGTGGGTGCAGCTGGAATCAGGAGACATTAGAGATATAACAACCCCCAAGTTTCGGTGCTTAACACAAAGTTTATTTCTTGTCTGTATAGCAGTTCAACATGGTGTGTCGTGGTTAGGCCACCTTCTATGTTTCAGGAAGCCAGGATCCTTCCACCTTGTGAATCCCTTGTCCTCTAGTCTAGGTGTCTCAAAGTCCTCTCCTTTTAACCTGCAGATGGAGAAGGAAATTGAAGGATCTCATGTGGGAGGTTCTCATGGGTCAAGTCTGGAAGAGGATTATATCACTTCTGTCCTCATTCCATCAATTACTACTCAGTACATGGCTCACATAATGGTAAACGAGGCTGAGAAATATGGCCTGTTTGCCCAGAAAGAAAAAGAAGCAGGTTTGGTGAGCATGTAGCTAGTTTGAGCCACACAGGGACTCGAAGTAATGTCAATATTCTGTTTCTTGCTTTAAAAAAAAAAAAAGATATATATATTTTATTGATTTTTTTTTACAGAGAGGAAGGGAAAGGGATAGAGAGTTAGAAACATCGATGAGAGAGAAACATCGATCAGCTGCCTCCTGCACAGCCCCTACTGGGGATGTACCCACAACCAAGGTACATGCCTTTGACTGGAATCGAACCTGGGACCCTTCAGTCTGCAGGCCAGTGCTCTATCCACAGAGCCAAACTGGTCAGGGCAATATTCTGTTTTTTGCTTTTGCTTCTCTCCTACACAGTAGGGAGCATGGCCAGGATTGTTCCTGAGCTCTCTCTCTCTCTTTTTTTAAAGAACCTCTGGCTTTTAAAGATATATTTACTTGCTTTTTAATTTCAATGAGAGAGAATCATTGATTGGCTGCTTCTTGCACTCCCCCTACTGGGGATCAAGCCCACAACCTGGGCTTGTGCCCTGATCTGGAATTAAACCGTGACCTCCTGGTACTTGGTTGATGCACAACCACGGAGACACACTGGCCAGTTTTTTCAGTATAGTTTTATAGTCATCTTTTTAACCCTTCTTTCCACAGGTACATCAACTGATTGTATTTCACTGAATCTATGACATCATCATTTATAATATGCATGATTATATTTTATGTATTACTGAGAAAGAAAGAGAAAACAAGGTTCCAAATAAACTATGACACAATGCCAAGATGACTTCCATTGTAAAGTGCATCCTAGTTTTCAAGCTGTCAAAACATAAGAAAAAATGTTTTTAGAATTAATGAAAGATGATATTTATTACTTCAGAACCTATACTTTCATGCCTCAGTACTACTGCTCCTTTGTTTCTTTAGTCCATCCATTAATTAAAAAATATTTATAGGCCAGGTAACAATGAATAAGACAGATACAGTTTCCACGCTCTTAATGTTTACCACCTCTCCCCCTTTTCCATCCTGATGTTATGTAGTATCTGCTGGTGCTAGGCAGTCTGTTAGGCACTGAGGGCTCAAGAAAAAATAAGATGAGGTCCTTGTCCTCAAGGGACGTACCCCCTGGGGTAGTAGAAGCTGTAGGGTGTAGGGAGACAATCATAGAAACAGATGTGTAAATAAAGGGTCACAGGTCCTGTTATTAAAGTTCTTACAGGGTACATGGGGCCGTAAAGTAGAGGGAATGGTCAATTCTGCTTTGAAGAGTAAGAATGGTTGTACTGTGTTTACCGAGAGGATTGTACACTGTTAATAAAATAAACAGTAGTCTGTTTTGAGTATTAATATGCAGTTTTGCCGAAACCGGTTTGGCTCAGTGGATAGAGCGTCGGCCTGCGGACTGAAGGGTCCCGGGTTTGAATCTGGTCAAGGGCATGTACCTTGGTTGCGGGCACATCCCCAGTGGGGGGTGTGCAGGAGGCAGCTGATCGATGTTTCTCTCTCATCGATGTTTCTAGCTCTCTATCCCTCTCCCTTCGTCTCTGTAAAATATCAATAAAATAAAAAAAATATGCAGTTTTTCCATATATACATGATAATATTAAGTAGGCCTATGTGTTTTCCAATGCCTGTTTGAATCATCTCAAACTTCCTATTAAACTTCACATTCAAAAGGCACATGTGGGTCTCTTCTTTGTGCAAGTATTAATGAATAGTCTGTAAAGCCCTTTATAGACACAAAGTAAGTAGGTAGCAGTTTTATCTTGTAGTGGAGTCAGTCTGCATTTCTGTACATTAATTACCTAGAATCTTTCCGGAGACGCTTTTTCACCCACTGATGATTTTTCAGGCCCTAGTGGCTGCTCTGGATCACATGCTCCGCAGGAGAAGAGCAGGAGCCGCCAAGAAGGGCTGATGCAGGCACTCAGGCCGTGCTGGGCCCGTGAAGCAAGGTTTACAGTGGTGGGATTTGGAGAAAATGTGGGTGAGGCTGTTTGGAACAGGGATCAGAGAACAGCCATTGCTGGGCTTTTCCTTAGAGAATCCCAGAATCCAACACTATATCCCGAGTACTGGATCCTTCTCTTTCAAGCAAAGATTATCCTTATCTTTCAGCTAAGATTGAACCCACTTTAAAAAAATACGTTTTCATTGATTTTAGAGAGAGAAGATGGGAGAGATAGAGAGAGAAAGAAACATAGATGTGAGAGAGAAACATTGACGAGTTGCTTCCTGTACCCACCACTATCAGGGACCGAACCTGCAATCTGGGCAGATGGCCCAACCAGGAACCCAACCTGTGACCTTCTGGTGCACGGGAGGATACTCAACCAACTGAGCCACATCAGCCAGGACATAAACCCATTTTGATCCATTTAAAAAGCTCATGAAAACAAGAAGACTCTGGGAAGTAAAGGGAATTTTTTGAGGTTTATACAGAGATCCACAGAGGGCTAGTGTCTGTCTGTGTCTTCTGACTCTTAGGAAAAGCTTACCTAATGAGTCAGGAAGACAATCCAATCTTTAACTATTATTCTCTCCTCTGGTTTATGAAGATCCTGAAAATAACTACTGAGCTATACAGGCTTTTATTCCTTAACCTTCCAGGTCAGTGTGTCTAGAGCATGGTGCGTGGGGTTGGAGAGTGAAATGTGTGAATCTACTTCATTATGGGTTGAGGGGGGCCTTCAGGCCTCTGGTCAGTTGAGAGGAGAGAGAGAGCTCCAAGTAGCTTCTTCTTCTTCTTCTTCTTCTTCTTCTTTTTTTTTTTTTAAATATATTTTTTATTGATTTTAGAGAGGAAGGGAGGAGAGAGAGATAGAAACATCAGTGATGAGAGAGAATCATTGATTGGCTGTCTCCTGCATGCTCCCTACTGGGGATCGAGCCTGCAACCTGGGCATATGCACTTGACCAGAATCGAACCCAGGACCCTTCAGTCCTCCGGCCAATGCTCTATCCACTGAGCCAAACCGTCTAGGGCTCCAAGTAGCTTCTTTAGAGGAAAGTAAAGAGGATGGAATCTCTACGTCCACTTTGCAATTTCTAAGGACAGTCTGACACAGTACGAGGTTGGAGTGTGCTCTACTTGTACTGGAGATACTCGATGAGGGATGGCAGAAAAGCAGCCCTAGCTCCCTGCAGGAGAATGCTTTGTAGGCACACAGAAAGGAAGAGCAAAGAGCAGGGGGAAAAAGAGAACCAGAAGCTCATCTTTTGAAGTCAGCAAAAGGTATATCCCCGGGAGTGACTTATGGGTGTACAGAGGAGGAACATTAAAAGAATAATTGTTGGCTGTTTATTTTAGAAAAGTATGGGTAGTGAGAATGGAGGCAGGGAGCTTTATTTTCTATTTTACCTTGCTCCAGCTTCCATTAGTGTTAATGGGGTCATATATTCTAGACTTTCCTTGGCCTGCTGCCCTGACATAACTGTTTGAATTCCTTGTTTTAGTATTATATAGTCTTAACAACAGAGGGAAAGAGAAACAGAATGTTGTGTGCTAAATTATTCTATGCCTTATTGTGGATGGGATTTATTCTCATGGGTCCACAGCTATTAAGATGATCTGTTCAGATGATCTGTGTTTCTGATAGCTACTTCTAGATAGGTTTATAATTTGCCCAAGGGGTTTGTTCAGGGGATGGCTACATGTATTTTTTATTTGCTAGAACAAGGTAAGTCTTAATCCTGGTTATCTGAGCTCCAGGCTGGTACAGGGACTGCTACTATCCAAAGGGCCAATTGAGCTGCGTGTTCCTCTTGTTATGGGGAGTCGATCGTGGAGGTATTTTACTAGGCGGTCATTTGATACACATTGACCCTTTTGGTGGGAGACTTCGTTCTTAGGATTACTGCTGCGGAATCCATTTATTCAATTAAACAAATATCAATTGAGCTCCAGTATTTCTTCAGACGTGGGAATACTCTGTGCAAGAAGCCGGAATTGGACTGTTCAAGGAAACCCAGCAGAATTAGAATGCTGAAATTCCCGGTTTGAAAGAAACTTAGAGATAATCTAAGGGCCTGAGAATAGGTATATTTATTTTAGGGGACCACAAACAGTTTCTGATGCATATTATGCTTTGTTTGCTTTTATAACCATTTGAAAATGTGAGCCATCTTGGCAGGGTGGCTCAGTTGATTGGAGCATTGTCCCATACACCAAAAGGTTGCAGGTTCAATTCCCTGTCAGGGCATATACTTATGTTTTGGGTTCTATCCCGGGTGGGCCATGTACGGGAGGCAACTGATTGATGTTTCTCTCTCATATCGATATCTCTCTCTCTGTCTCTCTCAAATCAATAAACATATCCTCCAGTGAGGATTTTAAAAAAGAGTGAAAACTATTCTAAACCAGGGGGAGGGGGCACATAGGCTGGATTTGATCCATGAGCCATAGTTTCATAGTTTGCCAGCCCCTGATCTAGTCAATTCTCCTCCAGTTTTTTTTTTTAATCAAAGGGGAAACTGAGAGCCAGAGGGTGAAATGATTACTCCCCTCATTGTCCACCCCCCATAGTCACACAGCTAGTTTTTGATATTGTTGGATTGGTGACCCTTAAGAAAAGATCCCCAAAGTGCCTAGTCATTTTGCAAATGGCTAGTTTTGGTACTGAGGGAAGTATGAATTTTAGTTAATTTTAAACTTATTGAGTGCCTACCACATTCTGGGCACTGTGCCTGGGATTTAGGATGCAAAGTTAGCATGACAAAGTCCCAGGCATCAGTCAGCTTAGTTATTGGTGCAGATAAGATGGCAGTGTGGAAAGTGCATATGGAGACAAGTAGTGGGTGCCGGGAGGCACAGGGAGGCATTCTGCCCTCAGAATGCGGATGCTTCTGTGGGTGAATGAATGAATGAATTCATTGCACCTCCCCCACTTGTGTTTTGGATGCGTTACCCAGCCTAAAGGAAGGGGACAGGGTCTGGCTTCCTCCCCACTTGCTTGTTTTTCTCTTGGGGACTCATACCTTGTATACATCCTAAGTATGCAGGGGTGGGTTAGGAGATTAAAAGAACAAAAGTGAAGAAAGATTCAGACCCCCACCAGAGAAAGATGGTTGATTTGGCAGTTGCTTTGACGTACCAGTTTATCTAAGCAGTGGCACTGAGACACATCTGAAATCATAATATCAGCCATGGAGCCTTTTACTATTCTAGAGTTGGAAGGACCTTAGAGATCATGTAACTGTATACCCTTTCATTTTACATATAAAGAGCTTGAGGGTTCAGAGGTGTTAAATTTCTGGGTCACACAATTAATTCACAGAATGAATCTCAGTGTTGCAAAGGACTTTAAAAGATATCTAGTATAACCACCCAGATAATAATAATAAAGACTAATAATTATAGCTAATATTTATTGAAAGTTTATTGACAGGTGTAGTAATATGTATTATCTCATTTAATTCTGCCAGTAACCCAATGTAATAGGTACAATTACCATCCTTATTTTAAAACTAAGGAAACTAAGCTTGAATAGATTAAGTAAAATTTGCCCAACAGATGTTTGCACAATGAGTGAACCAATGAGTCAGGCAATCAAGTCGTACTTTCAGCACTTTTAGCGACAAGCGAATGGGAACTCAGTGGCTGAGCTAGAGCCATGCCCAGGTCTTCTGATGACTTATCCTGTCACCAGTTGTATGTGCTAATATGCAGATGTGGGCCAGGAAAGCCTATTGTTCTGCAGCTGTCTTTACGGTGTCACTGAATAGTTTTGAGAATTAATGTGCACAGTAGAATTTTCTTTGAACATCAAAGGTTCCTTGAAGATGTGACAGCCTGGTTGGTTTCTCTGAATCTGCTGAAGTTTGTAGAGGCAACTGGAAGATTCTCTCTGCATGAGGTACCTTCTTTTTTTTGCACAACCATTTAATTTAAAGTTGTAGTTTTAAACTATCGTCTGAGGCATCCTGGGGTTTGTGGGCTAGAGAACTGAGGGATTCTGTAAGAAAGCGTGGGCATGGATTTGGCTTTGAGCCAAATAATGCCCAAAACAAATATCTTTGCTGCATTAATTCTTTTAGCTCTGACAGATGAGAACAACCAACTCATTAGATGTGTATAGTAGCTTGTGATGTGTTCTTTCCTTATAAGTTGAATGTTTTTCTCACTGAACAATGGTAATATTTGGGCTTGTTTGATTGGAAGTTTTTGAAGTCAAAGACATTTTAATACATTTGTAGAGCTTGTTCTAAAAAAAAAAAACCCACCAAAACCTCTCTACCTAGATTACTGCTTTTTATGTAAAGAACAGCATGGGCATTGTTTGCCATTCATTGTAAGCAGAGTATCTCTATATGGCATAGAAAAACTGAGGTTCTTGGATTTCAGCTCAAAAAGCTATATCCTTTGAACCTAGGCCTCTGGGTTGATTCATAATGTCAATACATAGCATTAATAATTGCTGCATATCACTTGGAGGAAAATACACATTAAATAAAGGAGGCTTTCATTAGGTTGTGGAAAAACAGATTCAGGCTCTATTGGTAAGATAAACCACCATTTATTTGTTTGAGTGCCTTTCAGGGGGAAGAGATGTAATATAAGCTAATCTTCTCATTTGTAGGCGTTTGAGAAATCGCTTAAAATAGAAACACATGAATATTTGTTTTCTAACACAAAATATTTCAGAGACCTCCCCATGTGTCTTGCCAAAGCTTTTTTCTTTTCAAGTTTCAGCCAACCACCACAAATGTTTTTTAATTATACAGGGAGAAATCCTCACTTAGTGAATCCTTGCTATTAATATCTACTTTAAAATTTTTATTTATTTATTTTTAATCCTCACATGAGGAAATTTTTTAAAATTGATTTTTAGGGAGGGAGAGGAAGGAGGAGAGAGAGACAGAGACAGAGAGAGAGAGACAGAGAGAGAGAGAGAGACAGAGAGAGAGAGAGAGAAACATTGATGTGAGAGAGAAACATTGATGTAGGACAGAAACATCGATCCATTGCCTCCTGTACAAGCCTCTTCTGGGATCGAACCCAAAATCTAGGAGTGTTCCCTGACCAGGAATGAAACCCAAAACCTTTTGGTGTACAGAACGATGCTCCAGCCAACTGATCCACCCAGCCAGGGCAATACCTACTTTTAAACATTTCTTATGTATTAATAAATCTTTCTTTTAACTCTACCAGGGCTTGCCCCTGATTTACTCCATCTCCCTCTTCAGCAGTAGTAGTTGCTTTCAGTAAAAAAGGGGTAGGAGGTGGAGGACAGCACAAAAGGAGGAGAAGGATCTGTTCATTATGTGGTGGCTGCTGTGTTACCAAACAAGCTTTCAGTGTCACCATGTTCTGGAGATAGGCACACATGTAGACTTCTAACTTTTCATTTTTAAAAATTTCAAACGAACAGATTAGTACAAAAACACTCAAAAATTCTTAAAGTTACTAATTCTTAATGTTTTGTCACATTTGCTTTATTATTATATATGCAGATTTATGTTTTTTGGGGGCAGACGTCATGATACTTGATCTCTAAATATGTCAGTATTTATCTCCTGAGTATAAGGACATGTTTTTACATCACCACAACAGCATTATCATGCCTGAGAAATTTAACATTGATTCCATAATACAGTCTATATTTAAATCTCATCTTTAATCAGTTAACATTTGCTGTATAACAAAACCACCATTTATTTGCTTTTTCAAAAAAATTTTTTTTATTGATTTCAGAGAGGAAAGCAGAGAGAGTTAGAAACATCAGTGATGAGAGAGAATCATTGATCAGCTGCCTCCTGCATGCCCCCTGCTGGGGATTGAGCCCCAAACCCAGGCATGTGCCCTGACTGGGAATTGAACCATGACCTCCTGGTTCATAAGGCGATGCTCAACCACTGAGCCACACCAGCCAGCTGAAACCACCATTTATTAATTCTTATGATTCTGTGAGTCATCTGGGTAGTTCTAATTTGCATTAGGACATGCTGATCTTGGCTGGGTCCCCTCAAAGTTGGCAGTTAACTGCTGGATCTATCAGAGGCTGGCTGGTCTAAGTTGGTCTTAGTTTGGATGGCTTGTCTCTGCTCCAAAGGGTCTTCCATCCTCTAGCAGAATAGCCTAGCTTTGGTCCCATGGCAAATAGGCAGATTCCAAGAGAGAGTGGAAGTGTGCAAAGCCTTTTGAGGCCTAGGCTTGGAGCTTGCACAGTATAACTTCTATTGCAGTCTTTTGGTCAAAGCCAGTCAGAAGCTCCTCTTGATGAGAGGAGCTGAAAGTCATATTGCTCAGGGGCCTGGATACATGGGCATGAACAATTGCAGCATTTTTGCAAACCCCCATTGTTCAAAGAATATTAATAATGTTAGTTTAATAATGTTAATGTAGTTGTTGGTTTGTTTTTAATCTAAGATCTACTCAAAGATTGCACATTAAATTTAGTTGCTATGCATCTTTAATCTCTTTTCTTATAGTCTCTTTTAATCCATAGGTTTCCCTCTTTTTTGTATTTTATGACATTAATATTTTTAAGATTAAGATTCCAGGCCTGTTTTCTTAATAATATATCACAACCTGAATTTGTCTAGTTATTTCTCCATGGTTATATGTAGGTTAAACATTTTTGGCAGGAATTCTAAATAGCTGATGTTATATACTTCCCATTGCTTCACAAGGGGAGGCATATATGTTAGTTTATTCCATTATTGGTGATGCTCACTTGGCTAAGGTGGGGTCTGCCAGGTTTCACAATCATAAAGGTGTCCCTTCTTGGAGATAGATTTGTATTAAGTCTGTGCATTAAGTGCGAATATTCTTCCAATCACATCAACATATATTGTTTAGATACCTACTGTGTATCTAATCTTGAATTTAGTACTATGGAAGATCTAAAAGAATGGTTAGGAATGATGCCAGTCTAAAGAATATATAATTTTCTTGAGGTTGAGTTACTTTTAAAAAAAAACCTAATAAAGAGTACAGGAGTGGTGATTCTAAGTTAATAAAAACTGTTTATTGAAATATAATGAACAGACAGAGAAGTGCACACATAAGCATATAGCTTGATGAAGTTCTCAAACTGAACACACCAGTGCATTAACACCCAGATGAACAAACAGAATGTAAGCACATCTCAATAAGCCTGATTTTTAACTGTATAAAACGTAGGTCTAAAGATGGTTGTTCTTTTTGATAGCAATTTATGAGTGGCCCAAGAAAATCAATATCCTTTTAAGCTCAAATGGTATTATCTAACAATCACTCTCTGTATTCATCAAGCTTGAATCAGAGTAACTTTCACTATGCCCAAACATTAGTCTCTCCTTCTTCATTCTTGTCACAGTGCAGAAAGTGACCTCTCTTTTCCCAAGGGTAGCCTTTCACTGTGTAGTCTGTCCTGCCCTTCACTTCCTTAGGTCTGGTCCTCCTTGTTCTTTCTTGTATCTTCTTTATCTGTCTTCTGTCTTAAGCTTCTCTTCTTTAGGCTCCTGTTCCTCACCTTCTACACTTACCAGCAATCCTTCTGCTTTACCCTCTCCTTTTAAAAAAGTATATTTTTATTGATTTCAGAGAGGAAGGGACAGGGAGAGAGATAGAAACATCAATGATGATAGAGAATCATTAATCGGCTGCCTCCTGCACACCCCCTACTGGGGATCGAGCCTGCAACCCAGGCATGTGTCCTTGACCAGAATCGAACCGGGACCCTTCGGTCTGCAGGCCAATGCTCTATCCACTGAGCCAAACTGGCTAGCACTTCCCTCTTTTTTTTTTTTTATCACCAAACTTTTAAAAAGACCATATTCCCTTCCTCTTTAGCCCATTCATCCAAATGCCCTTGAAACTTGGTATCCTTTCCCACAATTCTAAGGAAGTCCATCAGTAACTCCTGGTTATTAAGTCAGGCTTTGTTTTCTTAGATTCTCCCTCCTTTGGATGGCTTCTCATCTTTTCTCTGAGACCACTTCTTCTAGGCTTCCATTTATTGTGTGCTCTGTCTTCTGCCAATTCTTCTAACAGTTTGACTTCCCAAAGAAAGAGCAACAGTTATTCCTGCTTCTTTTGGTCTGTATGAGAATGACATTTCTTAGGTCCTTATTTTTTTTTAAAAAAATATATCTTTATTGATTTCAGAGAGGAAGGGGGAGAGAGAGAGAGAGAGAGAGAGAGAGAGAGAGAGGTAAATAGAGAGTGAGAGAGAGAGAAACATCAATGATGAGAGAGAATCATTGATCTGCTACCTCCTCCTGCACACCCGCCACTGGGGATCGAGCCCGAAACCCAGGCATTTGCCCTGACCTGGAATCGAATCATGACCTCCTGGTTCATAGGTCAATGCTCAACCTCTGAGCCACGCTGGCCAGGCATCCCTTTATGGACTGTGGGTCATTATGTTGGCAATTTATCTCCAGTTTGACGATTGTGGTTTTATGGCAAACTCTCAATTAAATTGATGTAAAATCTCTGCGTGGTAGGAACTCTACAGGTTTGTTGGGATGATTTATTCATCCATTTATTCATTTATATGTTCAATAAATATTTACTAAATGTCTAATCAGCGAATTGAATGGATTGTTAAATTTAATAGTAGGTTACATCTTTTTTTCAAGTTATGTAAATATGGTTTTCTTTGTCTTTCAACTTTTGTTGATTTTTATTTGTCTTTTTTTCTAATTTGAGCAATAAATGGCTATATGATTCTTGGATAAGTTACCTCTAGAAATACGTTTCCTAATTTTTTTTTTTAAATATATTTTATTGATATTTTACAGAGAGGAAGGGAGAGGGACAGAGAGCTAGAAACATCGATGAGAGAGAAACATCGATCAGCTGCCTCCTGCACACCCCCCACTGGGGATGTGCCCGCAACCACAGTACATGCCCCCGACCGGAATCGAACCTGGGACCCTTGAGTCCGCAGGCCGACGCTCTATCCACTGAGCCAAACCGGTTTCGGCCGTTTCCTAATTTTTAATGTAGGGATAGTAATAGTGCTTACCTTCTGGATGTTTTTTTTTTAAGGATTAGGTGACAAAATGCCCCTAGATCATATAGTACATGCAAGCATATAGTAATGGCTCAGTAAATGTCATTTATCATTATTCTTATTATAATGTTTCAGACATTAGACTTTGGTCCTCACAGCAATTATCCTGGATTAGGCATTATTTTTCCCATTTTTTAAAGAAAGAAACTAAAACTCTAAGGATTTAAATAACTTGCCAGATATCACAGAGCTGGTCTGGGCTGTCAAGGATTTACCAAGGAAGTTGTGGCAACTCCAGTTCTGAAAGTCAGATTAATAAAGATTTTATCTTAAAAACACAGAATTCTAGGGTTTAGAAGGATTTTAGGCTTAGGAGGATTTGTCCGCCCAATTATTGAATTCTTTAACCATGTAGCCAAGGGGTCACCTGGTTTATTCTTGAACACTTCCAATGACAGGAAAGTCGTCAGCACCCGGGGAAGCTTATTCCACTTCCCCAGCTCTGACCAGGAGACAGCCCTTCCTTACACCAGCCCAACTCCTCTCCTGTGTCTGCCCTCATTCCTAACTCTGCCCCCTCTCTGCACTTCCTCTGCCACCAGAACTCCCTCTTTAAGGCACAAATCAGATTGTCACTCCCCTAATTAAAACACTTTTTTGATTTTCCATTGCCCTTATGACAAAATCCAAACTCTTTTCTGTGGTCAAGTAGGCCTGCCTCATCTCAAACATTCTTTTTCCTTGTTGCTCACTCAGCCTTGGTCCTGGTGGCCTGGTGGCCAATGACACGCCCATTGTCTTCCTGCAGATGGCCCTTGCCCTGGTCCTTCTGCCTGTGTGCTTTTTTTCTGAGCTTTGCAAATGGCTGGCTCATTCTCATCTTTCAGATCTCAGCTCAAAGGCCACTTCCTCAGAGAGGCCTGTCCTGATCACTTATCTGAGCCCCTAACCTCATCTCCTGTACCCATTCTTCAGATCACCTTGCCTTCTTTCCTCATGAGAATGTAAGTTCTTGGTGATTGGACCTAGGATACAATGTTGGCAGTTGTATCCTCTACAGTAGCATAGTAGCTGTCCCTAGAAGGTGCTCCATAAATGTCTGAGGAATAATGAATGGCCTCATGATTGACTGAATGTAAGGTTGTGGAGTCATTAAAAATGGAGTTGAGCCCTAACCAGTTTGGCTCAGTGGATAGAGCGTCGGCCTGCGGACTGAAGGGTCCCAGGTTCGATTCCGGTCAAGGGCATGTACCTTGGTTGCGGGTACATCCCCAGTAGGGGGTGTGCAGGAGGCAGCTGATTGATGTTTCTCTGTCATCAATGTTTCTAACTTTCTATCCTCTCCCTTCCTCTCTGTAAAAACTCAATAAAAAATATTTTTAAAAAAATGGAGTTGGGTGTCATCCCAATACACCAAGTTTGTGGGTCTGATCACCAGTCAGGGCACATCCAAAAGGCAACCAGTGAATGTATCAATAAGTGGAGTAACAAATTGGACTCTCTCTCTCTCTCTCTCTCTCTCTCTCTCTCCCTCTCCCCCTCTCAAATAAATAAATAAATAAATAAATAAATAAAAATATATTTTTTAATGGCATATTTTAACTTTGCCACTTTTGGTGTGACTTTGGGCAAATTATGTTAACCTCTGGACTTTTGTTGCTGCACCTGTATACTAGCAATCTTATCTACCTCACAGAATGTTATGAAGATTAATTAAGATATCAGCTGTGAATGTACCTGTCACATTTCCTGGCACACATTAGATGTCCAGTCCACCTCAAAGCCTGGGGCTTTATTCTGAGCACGTGTACAAGAGTTCTGTGAAGTTTCAACCTGATTAATGGAACTGTTTATATACTGTTTCTATGTGTGTGACTCACAGTCAGGTGAAAGATGCCTGTGACTCCTCTGACGTAATGCTTGCCTGGCTGGGAAGACAGTTCTAACCCTGGATATAAGTTGTGCAGAGTGATGCTCAGTCTGATAACCCAGGGTTGCCAAGCCCAGAGCCTTCACTGGGCCACTGAATACAGCCCCCAAAACTAAATGCTCACATGTGACCTTGTTGTGGCCAATCTCTTGTCAAGATGGATTGGGATGCTCTGTCTAGACAGTTGTCTCCCTTGGGAAATCATAGTTGCCTAAGAGGAGGCACATGGTCTCCTGTTAAGAATACAAATAGCCTGTGAGCTGTTTTTCAGGGGGTGGAGGAGTGGAGGTTGCTGTGAGGTGTGTGGGTCTGTGGAACAAAGCCTGCAGAAGGGAGCTGTCGGCTTCTGTACTCACAAGCATCTCACGACCATGGTGGTAGCCTTCTCCTTCACACATGCAGTGCCAGCAGAGCCCACAGGTCATGGGAAGGGGGAACTGTCACTGTCAGCCTATCCCGAGCCAGTGCGTCTGTGCCGTCACTGAGGAACGCTCGGAGGAATTACAGGGTAACCCTGGCACATGGATTACCTGCTGGGAAGGGGGCAGAAGTTTCCATGCAACTTGCTGGCGTGGCATGATGGCCTCGGTGGTTCCCCTCTGTAGGCTTTTAGGGTGAGTGTTTTAACATGGGGGCTCTAAAATGAGATAGACCTGGGATCAAATCCTGTCAAAGTCATGACCTTGGCCAAATTATTTAACATTCAGCCTTAGTTTCCTCACTGAAAATGAAGACACTAATAATTCCTAGCTTATTTGGTTGCTGTGAGGATTAGATGATACAGTGCAGGGGTCCTCAAACTTTTTAAACAGGGGCCAGTTCACTGTCCCTCAGACCGTTGGAGGGCCCGACTATAGTTTTAAAAAAAACAACTATGAACAAATTCCTAGGTGCACTGCGGGCCCGGGACAAGTAGGCTGCTAAGCAGGACAGGCAACGGCACCCGGCGGGCCAGATAAATGTCCTCGGCGGGCCGCATGTGGCCCGAGGGCCGTAGTTTGAGGATGCCTGATAGTTCATGCAAAAATCTTAGCTTAGTTACAGGCCCATAGCCCATGTTCAGTAAATGATGATTCTTTTTATCTGGTAGGACAGGTCAGGATTCTGCGTTTATTTCTGACGAGCCTCATCCACACTGAACTTTGAGTCTTGGTTCACCCCTGCCAGCTGTGTGCCTGGGACAAGTTATCTAACCTCTGAGTCAGTGTTCTTATCCGTTACATGCAGTTTATAATTCCCACCACAAAGTGAAGGTAAAATGAGATAAGAGCACCTGACACATAGTAAGTGCTCAAAATATTCTTTTCCTTCACCTTTGGTTCTTGAGTATCTGAAATACTGTCCCTTTAAGCTTGTTAAGATTCTTCATTAGCCTTGTATGCAGCTGTATTCAGACAGCTTTGGCAGAAAGAGATGCTTTTTAATTTTTTTTTATAAATGACTGTTTCATAATCTGTTGGCTCATCTGCTGCTGCCACACCCTGTGCCTCTCAGGGACTCTGGGCCCTATTGCATTTAGCATGTGCCTTGCCTCTCACCTAAATGACCCTGGAAGGTGGTTGCTGTGGGAGGTTGCTGAATGCTAAGTGGATTTTTCTCCCTGCTTTTTGGGGCCATGCTGGCTCAGGGATTCTTAGCTGCAGGAGGAGGGGCTGGCAGGCCTGGAGTTTTCTGGTTTTCATTAAAATTCTCTGGCTGTCTTTCGGGATTGCTCCACTGGCTATGACTGTGCATTGGAGCTGGTTGTGCTGTTTTCTCAGCCTCACACACCCATCAAATCACAGTGGCCCTGAAGATGAGAGAAAGTTGAAGATGGGGAACAGGCTGATTAAAGGGTCTTGCTCAGCAGCCTTTGTGTAAGGGACCCCCATCTACAACAGCAGAGGTTGAATTTGGCAAAGTCTTAAATACAGATGGGGAGGCAGACGTAACTGAGCCGGGAACACTTTTACAACTTACTGTTGGTGACAGACTTGCTCTTGAGGCAGACAGGAGTTTCCTGGCAGCTGTCAGAGGGTCCTTGAATGTTAGTTACATTCATGAATGACATCAGTCTGGTCTAATCATTTTTCTGAGGTGCTGATACCCTCATATGCCCAAGGAGATGGAAATAGGGTAGCAGTTCTCTGAGTTTGACAGTGAATTGAGTAAAGAGGATTTGGTGTTTAAATGTTAATTTCTTTTTTTTTTTTTTTTGTCTAAAGTTTTACATATGTTTCCTTCTCTCCCCCCCCCCCCATTGACCCCACCCCTCAGCCATTCCCACCCCAGGCAAGCCCCCACTGCCCCAGTGTCTGTGTCCATTGGTTATGCTAAAATGCATGCATATAAGTCCTTTGGTTGCTTTCTAACCCCCCTCCCCACCACCATCCCTGCCATTTGTCTCTGGATCTATTTTTGTTCATCAAATTATGTTAATCATTATATGCCACATATGAATGAGATTATGTGATATTTACTTCTCCCACTGGCTTATTTCGCTTAGCATAATGCTCTCCAGTTCTATCCATGCTGTTGCAAATGGTAAAAGTTCCTTCTTTTTTATAGCAGCGTAGTATTTCATTGTGTAGATGTACCACAGTTTTTTAATTCACTCATCTGCTGATGGGCACTTAGGATGTCTCCAAATCTTCTGGTAGGATATGATCACAGAGAGAGGACTTCTCTGTCTTTTCTACTCCTAGTCTCTCTATGGCCTGTCTCTAGCTCTCTGTGGGATGAAGTGAATGCCATCAGCTAACCAGACAGACAGCAGGGAGGGGACAAGCAAGATACTTCATCAGCACATTGTCAAAGCAAATAGGAAAGAATCTGGACCAAGTTTATCATAATTTGTCAGGTGCAAAAGAGAGTATATAGTACCACCTATGGAATATTCTTACGTAAAAGTTGACCCTTCCATCTGATCAAACCTCTAGAGCTGACTTTAATTTATTGGGAATACAGGGGAAAGGATAACAAGTTAAATTACACTCTAAGGAACCAAACACATAAATTTAGTGTTGAACAACTGACTTGGTCTCTGCATGAAGTCAATGGCATGAAAAAAATAATGTGGTTTAGGAATGATAACCAAATGTTTTATATATATTTATAGTAGGGGACTTTAATATCCCACTGACATCACTGGATAAATCTTCTACACAAAAAAATCAACAAGGAAACAGCAATCCTAAATGAGATTTTAGAATAGATGGAACTAATTGACATCTTCAGAACATTCCACCCCAAAGCTACAGAATATACATTCTTCTCAAGTGCACATGGGACATTTTCAAATGTAATATATAAGTCTTGTTTTTATTTGGATAGTCTCTGTGTTAGTTTGTTAGATATCATAACAAAATATCACAGATTGGGTAGCTTAAACAAGAGAAGTTTATTTTCTTATAGTTCTGGAGGCTGGAAACCCAAGATCAAGGCACTGTCAAGGTTGGTTTTCTCTGAGGCCTCTGCCCTTGGCTTTCAAATGACTGCCCTCTTCCTACCTCTGTACATGGTTATCCCTCTGTGCACATGCAGACCTGGTGTGTGTGTGCGTCCTAATCTCCTCTTACAAGGACACCAGGGGGGTTGCATTAGCCCTCACTTTAACTTAATTATGTCTTTAAAGGCCCTATCTTCAATTACAGTCCCATTCTGAGGTACTGGGGGTTAGAGCTTCAACATAAAAATGTGTGTGTGTGTGTGTGTGTGTGTGTGTGTGTGTGTGTGTGTGTGTGTGTGTGTGTGTAGGGCACAATTTAGCCCATAACACTCTACCTGTAAAAAGGTGTTTTTGAGATGTTGGGGAAATTTTATTATGGACTAATATCAAGGGATTATTGTTAATTTTCTAGGTATGATAGTAGTGTTGTGATGTTAGAAAATGGGTAATGTAGAGATGGGTTCAGAAGTACATAGGGTTGAAATGATATGATTGGAATTTGTTTTAAAATATTTAAAGAAAGAGAGAATAAAGGATAGATCAAGTAAACAGGCCAAAATGTTCATCATTGTTGAATCTGGGTGATGGGTATTGAGGTTCTACTTTTGAGTATGTTTGAAAATTTTATAATCACACATTTTAAATATTTAGAATAAAGAGGGTTTAATGGCAGAGGCGTTGGTGGTGATGACCATCCTCAGTGTGTCTCTCCCTGGAGTTATACTTCTCTGGGCTGGCTAGCTTCTTCATGTGGTAGTTATCTGGGGGTCCTCAGTTCCTTGTCTCTACTAGATCCTCTGACTCTTGTTTACCACCTGGTGAAGGACATCCTCCAGCTTGCAGAATCTCCTCTTCGCAGTTTCTGCAATTTCAGTCATTTCACATTGTGTTCGATGTGCTGGGCCCTTTCAATCTGGCAACCTGCACCCCTCACTTCTTCACAGTTTTGTCAAGTTATATTGATTCATCATGATTTTCCTTTCTTTTTTCTATTCTCTCTTGGGAATTTCTCTTATTCTGATAGGAGACACCCTGTACTGGTCTTCTGGAACAAGCATGTCAAACTCAAAGGCTAACACGGGCCAAATAAATGAGGCATGTGGTCCACGGGCTGTGAGTTTGACATGCTTGCTCTAGAACAGTGGTCGGCAAACTCATTAGTCAACAGAGCCAAATACCAACAGTACGATTGAAATTTCTTTTGAGAGCCAAATTTTTTAAACTTAAACTTCTTCTAACGCCACTTCTTCAAAATTGACTCGCCCAGGCCGTGGTATTTTGTGGAAGAGCCACACTCAAGGGGCCAAAGAGCCGCATGTGGCTTGCGAGCTGCAGTTTGCCGACCATGGCTCTAGAATATTAACTTCTCTCTCCTGTTTTCAACTTCTCTCTCCTGTTTTCCTTATCTTTGTCTTTTGACTACACTAGCAGATTTCCTCAACTTTATCTTTTAATCCTTTTATTGAGGGTTTCTTAAAATTTTTGCTATTAAGTTGTCAATTTCTAAGAGCTCTTTTTTTGTTTTGTTCTCTAAGTGTTTCCTTTTTATAGTATCCTATTTTCACTTCATGGAGGCAGTTTTATTTCCCTTTTGTGAGAATATTAATGGCACTCTTCCCCTCCCACATAGTATCTGTTTCCTGCAAGTTGCTCTTTTTGTGTTTACTGTGGTCTGTGTCTTTATTAGAGGCTTTCCCAAGATGTCACTCTGAATGTGATCCTTGGCTGTGTTGCTCCTGATTGCGGGAGGGGAGGGGGTAAATAAAAGCTGTCAAGATCTTGACATTGTGGTAAGTGAAAGAAGCCACTCATAAAAGACCCCACAGTGTATGATTTCATTTATGTGAAATGTCTAGAATAGGCAAATCTATACAGACAGAAAACAGATTAGTAGTTGCCTGGGGCTGGAGAGTAGCTGAAATGCAGAGTGACTGCTAATGGGTATAGGGTTTTCTTTGGGGGGCAGTGATGAAAATGTTCTAAAATTGATGGTGGTGAGGGTTGTATAACTCTATGAATATACTAAACACTGCTGAATTGTACACTTTAGAAGAGTGAATTGAGTATGTGAATTATATCTTAATAAGCCATCCCAGTGGTGATGGTTGTACACTCTGTGAGTATACTAACTACCATTGAATTGTACGCTTTAAGAAGGTGAATTGATTATGTGAGTTCTATCTTAATAAAGTTGTCAAAAAAGAAAAAAGCTGTCAGGAAACTGAGTATGGCATGGAGATGATTAACTCTGAGCCTTCCTGTGGCATGATTGGGCTGGGCTGTTTTGGGGAGCCCCTGAGGCAGCATCTTCAGGTTCCCTAGGTTGCATTCGCTCGGGAGGAGTCTTCCGCTCCTCTTTGCAGTGTGTGGCTCTACCCGACAGTGTCTGGTAGTCAGGAAGGTGTGTGGCACTCCACCTGTGTAGACACGTGCCCTCTGTTATGCTTCCCTTCAGACGTGCTGGGTCCTTCTGGACCAGAGATACTCTTACTTTTTATTATGGAAAATATCAAAGATTTACAGAAGTAGAGAGGCTAGTACAGTGAACCCCCATGTTCCCATCACCCACGTTCACCAGTGATCACTTCATGGACATTTTTGTTTCATCTGTATCCCCCAAACCCTTCTCCCAGATGGTTGTAAAGCAAATTCTGGGCATTTCTGTTTTATGCTCTCCAGAGACTAAGCAGCCAGACTTCTGCCAGTGGGGAGAGGACTTAGGGACTGCTTTCCAGCGGCTTTCACTCTTGTCTTAGTCATTGTAGCATCCTATGCCCCTAGGTACTCGGGACTGCCATTCCCCGGCCTGGAAGGATTCTGTGGTTTAAATCGGCTCAGCTCTCAGCTTTCCCTGCATCTGGTTTAGGGTTCAGATTTCTTGAATCTGCTAAGCCAGTCTCCCTTTTCCCTGTACTTGCACGGTTTTGTTGCTAAGAAAAAAACAACAACACTCCACCGACTTACTGTGGATTTCAGGAGCAAGTGAAATTAGATGCAGCTGTTCTGTGTGCTGCAGGCTCAGGAAGATCAGCTGGTCTTCTCCGCCACCCCAACCTCCCCCCCCCCCCCCGCCCTCCCGCCTCAGTGGTGCTCTATCCTACCCTGATCTACTCAACCCTAGAGCCCTATTTCATTTAGTTATGTATCTTTTGATTTATTTGCCTTCACAACTCATTTGCAATCTTCTGAGCACTAAGGGGCTCCTCTTATTTTACCTCCCCTTCCTTCTGACCTTGAGTCGGCAAAGTTAAGGAGTCCCGCATTTGTGCCTTGCTAGCGTTTTGTGCTCACCTTTTATTACAGAATGGTTTGCTTGCACTTTGCATGCAGCATTGCAGTTTGTTTACCTGCCTATTTCCCTGCGAAGCCGGGTTTGTGGGTAGGACTGTGTCGGTTTGTCTCTGAATCATGAGCACAATGCGTCGCTGCCAAGTGCACATTTGTTAACTCACAGACTGGATTGCTGAACACTGTGCTTCCAGGGTGGGGACAGACAGCAGACAATGCCCCTTTCCTTCTCGCTTTTTATTGACACCACCGATTGGTAAATATTAAGGAGCAAAACATGCCTTGTCTGGTGGCTTGCTGTTATGCAATGCTGTTCCCTTTGCTTTCAAGTCTGGTGTTTTTTACTTAGTCAGCAGGTTGGAGAGGGAGGGAGGGAGGGAGGGGGGCCATTGGAGTGTAAACATCCTACCAAAGAAGGAATGGACTTTGTCAGAGATGCCTTGTTTCCCTTGATAGAAAGGCTTGTGGTGGTGGTGGGGCGGCGGGGGGGTGGTGGGGGCGGGGGGTGGAGGTGAAAAATAGGGGGGATAAATGGTGATGGAAAATAATTTAAATTACATTAAAGAAAGAAAGGCTTGTGGTCTACAGTCTACTTCACAACTGGAGAAGGGTATTTGTTTTCTTTTAAGGATGGGGCAATTTATTTATTTGTTTAACCCTCACCTGAGGATATGCCTCCCCTCCCACCCCCCGCCAGAAAATGATTTTATTAATTTTAGAGAGAGAGGAAAGGAGAGGGAGAGAAACATCAGTTGCATCCCATATGCACCTTGACCAGGGAATCAAAGCTGTGGCTCCAACCAACTGAGCCACACTGGACAGGGCAGGTATTTGTTGTTTTGACAGCTACTTAGTTCTGCACAGACTTCCATTGCTTTTTTCCTTTGAGCAAAATGCCAGGAGAATTTTTAAAATTACTGATTACAGTACTTAAAAATCTGGTGCTAAGGTGTTATCTATGAGAGGTCCTATTGCAAAATATAACTTTGCAAGGGCAACACTTAACCTGTTTTTTCTTAAGGTTTGTTCCTCGAGATGCTGTGATCCTCCAGAAAGAAAGAAGTAGAGAACTTGTGGTCAAATTTGGGGTGTGGATTCAACAAAGTTAAATAGAGTTCCTTAGTTCAAGGATTCTCAGAGCCTTGCTACTGTGTGTTGTGGCTCTCTTAGAGGGCTATGTAGTAGGCAGAATTTCCTAAATTTACTTTTCTTTTTTAAAAAATATATTTTTATTGATTTCAGAGAGGAAGGGGGAGGGAGAGAGAAATAGAAACATCAGTGATGAGAGAGAATCATTGATCGGCTGCTTCCTGCACGCTTCCTACTGGGGATCGAGCCTACAAGCGGGGCATGTGCCCTTGACCAGAACTGAACCCAGGACCCTTCATTCCACTGAGCCAAACTGGCTAGCGCCCTTAAATTTACTTTTCTTCTGATGAGCAGGTGATTTGAGTTTTGTGTTTTGTAGACCACATACAACTCTGGAAATAGCCCCTCAGATTAAATTCATCCTTTGAGGTCTAGTTCAAATGCTACTTCCTCCAAGGCTTTTCTGTCTCCCCCAGAGATATATACCCTTTTCCTTTTCTGAATTGCACTGCCTTCATTTGTCTGACCCCTCTCCCCGCAGCCCCGCAACCTTTTCCCTACATAAATTCCGTATACATGTTGTAGCACTTCCACTACATCGGGGACATTATCTTGTACAAAGGTGCTCAAGAAACATTTGCATTTGGTGTCCTAGCTGAGTCATCCGCAGAGTCCAGAGGGCAATGGCCGAGTGGGACTCTCATTGCTGAGGGATATGGGTGGGGAGAGGGCTCACAGCAAGGGTACAGGGCCAGCATAGAGCCTGGTCCTGAAGGATAGATTCAGAAAGCTCAATCAGGAGATGCTGAGAATATTAATCAAATGTGCTGAAGGCTGGTTTTATGCCAGCCACCCTGTGGTCAGCTTTGAATACTTAACATTAACCCTAACCTTTCAAGTAGGTGATATTCTTCCCATTTCATACACGAAGAAATGGGGCATCAGAAAAGCGAAATAGGAGTAAGTACCTGTATATACCAGGCACTGTGCTGGGGACACAAAGATGACTAAAACTCAGGCCTTTCCCTGTAGGGACCCTCGTTTTATGGAGTAGATAGTCTTGTAAATAAATAATTGTAAACAGTGGGGTAACTGCAGTGATTAAGCTGTGGCCAGGGTATCATGGGAGAACTTAACCTGTATATGGGGGGAAGGCGACAAATCCAGGAAAGCTTCAGGGAGAGTGATGTCTGAGCAAGGTGGAACAAGAGTTCAGGATTTGAAGGGACCAAAAATAAACATATACTTACACAAATCTAACTAACTAATCAACTAACCAACTACCTAACTAAATAAATAACAGCATGGGCTGAGAAATAACCTGAGGAATTTATTGTTACTGGAGTATGAAATGTGAGTTAGGTGAGAAGTGAGGCTAGATGAGTTGAGATGATGTTTTAAACATGTTGAAGAGTTTGGGGCTTGATTTTAAAAACCATGGAAAGCCATTGTAGAGTTTTCAGCAGAAAAGCGAGCTATCTGACACATTTTGGATACATACCCAGGTGGTGGGTAGTAGGTAGTATTATTCTCATTTTCTAGGTAGGGAATTGAGTCTCAGAAAGTGACTTGCCCAAGATTACCCAGCTTGTCAGAGGTTGAACAGAGCCATGATTTCAACTCAGATCCATCTGAATCTTCCCTAAGCGACCTCTCAAAGTAACCATGGCCAATGATTGTATTGAATTTCCTACTGAAAAGTACTATTTTTCTCACTCTGACACTTGAATCAGAGAATAGTTTTGAGCATTAATATGATCAAGAGCTAGAACTTAGTGCCATCAGATTCAGAGAAGGAGAGACCAAGGAGGACTTCATGGGAGAGATGGCATCTATGTTGTCCTGAAGGAGAAGGGAAACTAGAACAGATAATGGGAAGCCAGGTGACAGAAAGATGGGGCTGGAGGGGTGAGGTTGTGCCACCATGTGGTAGAGTAGGAGTGAGCATGGAAAACAACACGAGACACAAGCATGCCACTTGCTTTTTCAGATATCTATGTAAAGAGGAAGGAAACAAAAATGATCACATTCCTTAATTTCCATCTTCACTTTAGCTGACTATAAATACACAACTGGCATTTAAAAAATCTTTTTACTACCTAATTGCAGTCACTTGAGAGATCTCCTTTACAGTGTACGGAGATTAATTTCAGTGTCCCCATCCTCTCCTCAATCCCACTATAAACATAAAAGGGCAACAGCTGAGGGTCCTATAGTTAGTAGGACTAAAGCCAGATGTGCAATAAATGACATTTGAGCAAAAAATGCAGTAATAAAAGTCTGTATGAAAATTGAGCTTGCTTACACAGAAGAAGGGTGTGTTTGTGTTGGCTTTTACTTCTCTAAATATTCCTTCCATCTCTGTTATGATTCACTTCAGAGGTTGGAGTTGGGATATTTTTGCAAATACTATTGTGTTATACAGGCTGGGGCAAAAGTAGGTTTACTGTTGTGAGTATGCAAAACACAGTTTATTTTTGTAATATTATTTATTACAAGAGGCCCGGTGCACAAAATTCGTGCACGGGGGTGTGTGTCCCTCAGCCCAGCCTGCACCCTCTCCAATCTGGGACCCTTCGAGGGATGTCTGACTGCCCATTTAGGCCAGATCCCGGTAGGATCTGGCCTAAACGGGCAGTCGGACATTCCTCTCACAATCCAGGACTGCTGGCTCCCAACTGCTCGCTGCCTGCCTTCCTGATTGCCCCTAACCGCTTCTGCCTGCCAGCCTGATCACCCCTAACCACTCCCCTGCCAGCCTGATTGATGCCTAACTGCTCCCCTGCCAGCCTGTTTGCCCCTAAATGCCCTCCCCTGCAGGCCTGGTCACCCCTAACTGCCCTCCCCTGCAGGCCTGGTCCCCCCCAACTGCCCTTCCCTGCAGGCTTGGTCCCCCCTAACTGCTCTCCCCTGCAGGCCTGGTCACCCCTAACTGCCCTCCCCTGCAGGCCTGGTCCCCCCCAACTGCCCTTCCCTGCAGGCTTGGTCCCCCCTAACTGCCCTCCCCTGCAGGCCTGGTCCCCCCTAACTGCTCTCCCCTGCAGGCCTGGGTCCCCCCCAACTGCCCTCCCCTGCAGGTTTGATTGCCCCCAACTGCCCTCCCTTGCAGGCCTGGTCCCTCCCAACTGCCCTCCCCTGCTGGCCTGATCGCCCACAACTGACCTCCCTTGCAGGCCTGGTCCCTCCCAGCTGCCTTCCCCTGCTGGCCATCTTGTGGCGGCCATCTTTGACCACATGGGGGCAGCCATCTTGTGTGTTGGAGTGATGGTCAATCTGCATATTACTTTTATTAGATAGGATAGAGGCCTGGTGCATGGGTGGGGGCCAGTTGGTTTTCCCTGAAGGGTGTCCCAGATCAGGGTGGGGGTTCCCTTGGGGCGTGGGGTGGCCTGGGCGAGGGGCCTGTGGTGGTTTGCAGGCCAGCCACCCACCCCCCCCGGCGACCCAAGCAGAGGCCCTGGTGTCTGGGATTTATTTATATTCTATAATTGAAACTTTGTAGCCTTGAGCAGAGCCAAGCGTCCTGCTTGCTCCGTGGCTGCAGCCATTTTTGTTGGGATTTATTTATCTTCTATAATTGAAACTTTGTAGCCTTGAGCAGAGGCCAAGGGAGGCCAGGGCTGCAGAAGCTTGGCTTCCTCCATCGCCAGGGGCAACTCAAGCCTCCTGCTCTCTCCAGCTCTGTGGCTGCTGCCATTTTTGTTGGGATTTATTTCTCTTCTATAATTGAAACTTTGTAGCCTTGAGTTGAGGCCTGGGCCGGCCAGGGTGTGCGGAAAGCTTGGCTTCCTTCATTGCTGGGGAAACCCAAGCCTCCTGCTCGCTCTGTGTCCGAAGTCATCTTGGTTGGGTTAATTTGCATACTCACTCCTGATTGGCTGGTGGGCGTGGCTTGTGGGTGTAGTGGAGTGATGGTTAATTTGCATGTTACTCTTTTATTAGATAGGATTGTTTTATTTTCCATAAAAACAACTGTACACCTGCTTTTGCCCTACCCGGTATATATTATAGTCAATGGTGTGGTAGAAAGAGGATGCACCTTCGAGTCAAAACATACCTGGATTAGTATCCCTGCTCCTCTACCTACCACTTTTTTCCCTAGGGCACATTGTTAACTTCATTAAGACTAGTCTTATAGATTTTTGATCTTATAATTATGTCCCCTCTGTTTGCCATCATTAAATTTACCCTCATCCCTGGGTAATTATTGGTAGCAAAGAAGCATGCTCTAATATTTCTTATCTGAAAGCAAAATAACAAATCCCAAACCTTTTCTAATTTTGTTTATTACTTATCTTAAACTCTGTTGACATTGTATATTTCTCTAGCTATCTTCTAGGTTTTTCTTTTTCTTTTCTCATTAAAACTTAAAAGTTGTCTGTAGTTTTTTTGCTTTGACTTCTTCCTCTCACTCTAATCTCTTCCTATCATTCCACCAGGACTATTCTTATCTGTGTCCACTAATGACCTTCATGTTGCCAAATCTGAGGCCACTGCTTTCTTTTTTTTTTTTTTTTGCCCCTGCTTTCTATGTGACCTATGACCTGCCCCACGTCAGTCTCTTAGCCTCTTCTCATTGACCATTACTTTGGTTCCTGGAACATGCCATGTTCATTCTCACTTTAGGGCCTTTGCACCAGCTGTTCAGTCTGAAATGTTCTTTCATCTTTATGTGCTTGGCTCTTTCTTATTCAAATATCACTTTAAATATAGCCATCTCAGAAAGGCCTTCTCTGACAACCCGGTCTACAATAGCTACTTAGCCTTGTCCCTTCCTCCTATTTTAATTCTGTAGTAGCACTTGTCACTATCTGATATTTTTCTTGTTCATTTATGTATATGATCATTTCCCCATTCATTCATTGCTCTGTTTTCTGCCCACCTGGGATGTATGTTCTATGATGGGGAACTTGGCTTGTTCTTCGTTATAGTTCCTGGACCAGTGACTGACTGGCTCACAGTAGATACTCAGTACAGATGGATGGAATGAGTGAATGTGTTTTTCTTATCTGTAAAATGGAAAGGCCAATACTCATGTCTCAGAGTTGTTGAGGACTTGCATGACCTAATTTGATAATACATGTGAAGTGAATAGTTCTGTGTTGAGCACACTGTGTTTAATAAATGGAAACTATGATTTTCTAAGTATCTGGCTGATCATAGACATTGTACAAAGATTAGTTAGTTGTCTTTCTTTCTTACAGTCCACACCCCCTGCAGTATTTTTTATTTAAATAACCCGTACTCTGGACAAAGTGAAGCTATGACTCTATGTTTTTTGAAGAGGAGGTTTAAAAAGCATTATTCAATGAATAGTCAACATAAGCTAGTTTAGAACCATTATTAATGTATCTTCTGTCCCCTACCTCCGCATACACACAGAGACACTGCATTATAACAAGGTTTGGCTTTCTCTTGGGAAATTATAATTTTCTTCTTCTCTTTGGTTGTATGATCTTTGCCAATTAATTCTCCATAGGATCAAAGTGTTTTGGGGTTTGATTTCCTCTCTTGTTGTTTAGGTTCTCTGCAAAGTATTTCCAGCTTTTGTGTGTCCTGATCACTTTTTCTTTTGCATTTATTGAATAAATATTTATTTAGGGAGAACTGAGTGCCCGGCAATGGGGACACAGATAAGAATTCATAGGAGCCTCTGTCCTTAAGGTCTAGTGGGGAAAGCAGGACACATAAACCGGTGAGGATAATGAAGTGTTCATGGAGAGAGTCTCCGTAGAACATAGTGGAGGCACAAAGGCGCGGGTGACTAATGCACATGGAGGGGGAAGGAGGGTTTCAGAGATGTGTGGTTGCTCTCCAGCCAACAGGGAGAGAATGGGTGTGTGAGTAAAGGTGTGGAGGATGAACCTTCCTCAGGCTCCGCACTCTGGGAGCCTGGTATGGCTGTGTGGTCACAGCTGTGGTGGCAACTTAAAGGTCACAAGAAACAAAGCCAGAGAGATGAGCAGGGGCTGAGTTGTGAATGGCTTTGTGTGCCCAGCTAGGGACTGTGAACTTTCTCCAACAGTAACAATGACAGGAGCAGCACCTAACATTTATATTTTTTAAATATGTTTTATTCATTTCAGAGAGGAAGGGAGAGGGAGAGAAAGATAGAAACATCAATGATGAGAGAGAATTATCGATCGGCTGCCTCTAGCACTCCCCCTACTGGGGATTGAGCCCACAACCTCAGGCATGTGCCCTGATCGGAATCGAACCGTGACCTCCACTGTGCCACACTGGCTGGGCAACACCTAATATTTCTTGAGTGCTTCCTCTGTGCCAGGTTCACTTCTTCATGCTGAGTTGTATTAATTCTTTTAATTGCACAACCACCTTTGGAACAGGTACTGTTATTACCCCTGTTTACAAATAAAGAAACTTAGGCACCAGGATGATAGGGGACTTGCCCAAAGCCCCCAAAGGCAGAGGCAGGACACAGACTGAAGCAGTTTGGCTCCAGAGCTCACTCTCATCACCAGGGCACTGTACTTCCTTTCAAATGGTTTTGTATAGACACCAGGGAGCAGTGGAGCAGATCTAAGTGTGGAGATGACATGGTCAGATTCACTCTTTGGAAAGGTTGCTGTGGAGTCCCATTGCCTCTTGTACAGGAGTTGGTTTCTAAAAGCATCTACGGCCACCGGGCCTGTGTGGCTCAGTGGTTGAGTGGTGACCTATGGACCAAGAAGTCACGGTTCGATTCCCAGACAGGGTATTTACCCTGTTTGTGGGCTCGATCACTGATGAGGCAGGAGGCAGCCGATCAATGATTCTCTGTCATCATTGATGTTTCTATCTCTCTCTCCCTCTACCTTCCTCTCTGAAATCAATAAAGATATATTTAAAAAATAAAATAAAAGCATCTAGGGCCAAAAGTGCAGTTACATTTCTCCTGGAAGTGAGGAGTGCCTGAGTGAGTTTTGCTACGTTAGTGGTAGCATTTCATGTCTCAGTCAGCTCAACACAGCAGCTTTCCCCCAGCCCTGGAACAGAGGGCAGTCTCTGGTAGACATGCATCTAAGAGATGAATAGTCGGCTTGTCTTGATGGGCCCTGGTGTTTGAAAAGCACAAAAGCGTGTCACACTCCTGTGGAAACTGAGCCCTGCGAGTGTCCCATGTTTGGGCTCCAGTTGCGAGTGTCCCCCCCATGACCCACGTGGTTCAGGGTTCAGGTTCAGGGTTTGGGTTCTGGAGGAGGCCGCACACAAATGAAAGAGACTAGAAAATATTAATTTGGTGATAGTGGGGGCCAGGCGGAAGCCCAACTCTAGGGGGAGGACTCCGCTTTGCTCTGGCCTTGCTATCCCTTTATTAAGGTTTGGGATCCACCCATAGCCAGTAATAGCCAATCAGCAAGGATTTACATAAGACTAAAATGTGGGAGTTGCTTTAGCTATCATTGTCTCAGCTAGACAGTGAGTGGTTGGCTCTGACCTTTCAGAGCTTCCAAGGTTAACCAGCCTTCCAGGTTCCTTGTCCACACCTCTCTGCAAGTGAGGACAATGGGCAACTTCTGACAGAGCCCCTCAGTGGTGACAACAGACTCAGCTGCTCCTCTCACTTTCTTCAGGGCCCACTCTCACGGGCTGCAGAGCTCAAGTACTGCTTAGATTGTGATTTCCCCTGTCCCTGTTTCTCTCCCAGGAGGAGTGGCACGGATGTAAGTTAGGCCTGTGCGTGATGACAGCAGAGCGGAGGAAGGTCTGCATATGAGTGGGGAAGTGAGAAGAAGGCAGAGAGAGTAGGCAGCACAGGGCAGCTGCAACCCAGGTGTGAGAGGCTGGCCCCCATGAAGGTCAGGGCAAGTGCACAGGAGAGTATGGATGTGACAGATGTAAAGAGGTTAAATATTCTGGACCCAGTGACTGATTGGATTTGTTCCCTTCAAGCTTTTTCTGATCTGAAAACATAGTTCATCATTGCATCTTTCTGTTTTTAGTCTTGTAAAATCCCTTCTAATTTCCAACTACATGAGCTTTAGTAACACATATTCCTGGTTTATAGCTACTGAAATAGGCTTAAGAATTTTCTGCAAGCATTAGGAACTTTGACCAATCTGTCTATTCTGTCACAATGGTGAAATATTTCTGCTTTGTTGTTGTTGTTGTTACATTATATTAGGCCAGATCTCTCGATAGCACTTGAAAAAAACCACTACGATGTTTTTCTCTTACAGATTTTATGCTAAGTTCATGGATTCTTCAAAAAATGATTTTGTAACTACTTTTAAGAAAACTTGAACATGATTACAATGATAAAAACCAAACAAACGCACCAGTGTACATGAAAAAGAGACAGGGAGAAGCATATCAAAATGCTAACAGTGATTGTGTTCCTTTGGTAATTTATTTTCCCCTGTGCTATGTTTTCTACGTTTAAAAAAAATGTGTCGGTGGTACATGCAAAATGTTAAAAACGTACTTAAAAATGAAAAAAAAAAACTTAAAAATAATCTCCTTGTAATCCCATAATCCTAACACAACACACGTTCTTACTTTTGAAGTGCCCTTGTTCATATGCAGGCTTATTTTTCATAGCCGCAGTCCTGATAAGTGCAGCTTTGTGTATTCTTTTTATTTTATAGCCCATTGTCAACATTATTTCATATTTCTGCATAGTTTTCATAATTGGCATTTCTAACGGCTGCCCTGCATTCCAGGGTGTTGATGTTCCATGCTGAACTATCCCTTGTTGGACATTTGGATTGTTTCCAATTCTCTTAGATAAGTCGTAGTGAGCATTTTTGTTCACTTAGCATTTTGAGTTGGTTCAGTTCTTTCCCTAAAGTGATTTCCCAGCAGTGAGCTCAGTGCATGACAGCTTTGAACTCTGTGATGGCTTTGGCTTGTACCAAGAAAGATCATGATTTCTGGAAGGGCCAGTTGAAAGTGGATGGTCACTGGTATTTCAACAAAGTGTATTATTTCTAAATTTCATGTTTATTGAAGAAAATTTAGGAAAGATATAAACATATAAAGAAGGAAATAAGCTATAATCCTGCCACCCAGAGGTAAGCATTTTAAAAATGTATTTCCTACCCGGCTGGTGTGAATCAGTGGTTGAGGTCCCCAGTTCAATTCCCGGTCAGGGCACATGCCCAAGTTGCAGGCTCGATCCCCTGCAACTCCAGGAGGGGCTTTGCAGGAGGCAGCCATTTGATGTTTCTCTCTCATTGATGTTTCCATCTCTCTCCTTTCCTCCCTCTCTCACTCTCTCTCTCTTAAAAAAAAAAAAAAAAAAAAAAAGAAAATCAATAAAAAATGTATTTCCTTTCAAGTATATATTTCATCATGTTACATCATGTGGCTCTATGAAAGTATAACCTCTTCTCTATTGTTGGATGGCAGTTTACTCCTTCCTCCATTTGCGGGGTTTATTTTAAGTCATACTGGAATGAACTTTCTTGTGAAGAAATCTTTGTGCACATCTTGGAATCATTCCTTAGGAAAAGTCCCCCAAGCAGAATTGCTAGGTCAAAGAGGGTGCACATTGTTAAGGCTTTTGATGAAAATCGAAAACTTGCTATTGAGGAAAGTTGTGCCATGTTATACTTCACCTGGTTAGAAGTCTACAGGAGACAGGCTGGGTGACAGCTGACCAGGGCCTGAGCCAGGTGGGTGTGGTAGAGACAAGCTGGAGCAGAGAGAGAATTCAAGCAACATTTCTGAAAGAAAATCTGTGGACCTTGGTGACAGATGGCTTTTGGCATGCTGTGTGTGTGTGTGTGTGTGTGTGTGTGTGTGTGTGTGTGTGTGTGTTGGGGGACCATGTTGAGAAAGAATATCTACCTTGTCTTCTACATCGGAATTCGCCAAGATGCAGATATGATAATTAGCAAAGCACTTGCAAACCTGAGGTGTTGTTTAGACATAAACGCTATGGATAGTAACAGTAACTAAGAAACCCCTCCCAACAGGGCTGTCTCAAGGATGAAATGGGCTGGTGTGTGTAGAGCTCTTAGGCTCTAGACAGATAGTTTTCTCCAAGAAGCTTCACAGACTCAAGCAAATTCCTATAGTTTATCCTCATCTATGTGAGTCCCAGAGCACGTGGACACCTTCTTCCCTTTCACTTTGTCCTGCTTCCAGAGCGGAGAGAATCTGCTAAACAGCTGATAAGAGTTCAGCTGGAGTGAGAGTCTCCTGGCAGAGGAGACACCTCTGTCCTTGGTGGGCCTTGGGTCCCCCCATGGGCTGCAGCCCTGACCTCTGGCCACTTGGCCAGGCTGCACTGTGTGTGCAGCCTCAGGGAGGAGACTGAAGATGCTGATAAGGAGGCCCTTCCGGTCCAGCCATACAGGCACAGGAAGGCTTCTGCAGAAGAGAGATTAGACACAGCCCCTGATTTAGAGAGCAACAAGGAGGGCCAGGGAACAACCTCCCCGACTCCCCCCTCCTCCCCCCCAACCCAGCTCTTTATGGGTGGTATTGTTTATTGTTGGAGGAGGACAACAGAGGGAGCCTTGCCTGCTTGTGCAGAGGACGGAAACAGCAAGTTGGGTCTGGAAGGGCCTTTTTTCAGAACAGTTCAATAAACATGATTTGCAGATAGAATCTCTCCATCTTGGAAAGGAATTAATGAGTAGGAAAGGTATCTTTCTTTTCCCCCAGGAAACAAGGTGCTAGTATTTCCAGGAGCATCCAAGACTCTTTGTCAAGCACCTGTGCCCAGGTGCTTCATATGGAAACTAATGAGCTCTGCCTGGGGAGTTAACACAGGGGAAATCCAGTGCAGCCGGCCCTCCCTTCTCCTTTCACCTCTCTGTAGGAGACCCAACCTATGCTCCGGGCAGTGACACCTGCTTCCTCTGGAAGGTGACAGAGCATTGTTACTTTAACAATCTGATTCAGACATTTGCTTTGGTTAATGCTGATGAAATGCTGTTTCAAAGCTTAATTTTCAATTTCCTTATGTGTCTGGTATCCCAAATGTATTGTGTATTTCTAGGAAATAGGAAAATATAAAAGACAATACAGACAAAGACTATAAATAGTTATTTTATTGTTTTGCTTTTTAAAAATAATACTGTGAAGGTCTCAGGCCTACTTTGTTTTTATTTTTTATTTTATATGTCTTTAAAAATATTCCCAAGGGCTGTTTTTGAGCTCCCTCTCATCGATGGCTCCATGCCAGCCTCCCTGGAGGTTATGCCCTTGGCCTTGCTCAGTAGGGAGTTATCTTTGCAGACCTTATTCATCCTACCTAGCAGCAGCTCTGATTTGGTGTCAAAGGACCAGGAATGTTCTTCTGGCTGTTGCTAGCATGCTGCATGGCTGGAGGCAACTCACTCTTTTGAGTGCTTCTTCAAGGAAGATTCTGTGTCAGAGTACAGTGAGAGTAATTTCAGAGCAGGAATGCATGATACACATGTGCCAGAGTTTTACTTTTATCAGTGACACAGATACACTATTGTTCTACCCATTGGTTTTGGCTGTCATACACCGGATACTTGGTCTTGAGGGAAATCGGTCTGAAAGAATGAATCTACAGTGTAGGGACTTGCTGTGCTGAGATATGTTTGTTTATTTATTTTTTAAATCCTCACCCAAGGATATTTTTCCATTGATTTTTAGGGAGAGTGAAAGAGAGAGGGAAAGATAGAGGGAAACATCGATGTGAGAGGAACACATCAAAAGGTTGCCTCTTGCACAAACTCTGATCACTTAATGCACATTGCAGATGTCCTTTGCCGGGGAGGAGCCTGCAACCAAGGTATGTGCCCTTTTCCGGAATCAAACCCGAGACTCTTTGGTCCACAGGCTGACGCCCTATCCACTGAGCCAAACCGGCTAGGGCCTGAGATATGGTTTAATAGAGAAACAGTGGTACCCAGAGTCTAGGTGGGATAGTCCTTCTATGTCATGTGAAAGGGTGCAGCAGAGCAGACAAAGAAAAGAACAGAGAAACAGAGCACTCCAAACAGATTTTTTTTTTTTAAAGGGCCTCTCTCACTGTATTAAGCACTACTGTAGACTGAATAGAAGGGCAGAGTATAATTTGTTAGGAATTGGAGGTTATCTTTTTTCCTAGAAAGAACTAGATACCTCAGCCTCCCCAGAGGCAAACACTTGCTGGTTTTCTTTTGTAACCTTCCCAGAGCCTTCATGCTTCCACAGATAAATAATGATATGCCGGGGTTCTTTTCCCCGGCCTTACAAAGGGTTCAGCATTCTGGAGAAAGGGGCTGCGCATAGATGATTAAGAAGGAGTCCAGGACGAAAGATATTTTTGAAAGGCATTGGGGGTCAGAGGAGCTTCCAGCTAAAGGAGCTAGAAGGCTCTCCCCTTGACCAAGGACGCTGCTTTTATTCAACACAACCTGTCCTAAGGCAAGGTGGAAATATACACTTCAAAGGGTACAGTATCAAAGGATATACAGAAACATTGTCAGTTTGGGGAATAGCCTACAGCTGTTCAGGTGTTTGGCCAACAGGAGGCAATAAAATGCCCTGAGCTGCCTGGCAGCTAACAATACCATTCAGGTTTGGGGGGAGTGCCTTTTAGACATTTCCAACAGGTAAATTACATATGTGACACAACCCTGTTGAGCTCCCCAAGCTTCACCAATCTTTTGGTAAAACTCTTGTAATTATTACATGCTGGAATTGGTTCTCGGCAATGATATGCCTGTTCATACTATACACACCACTTTCCACCTTCCTTCTTTCACTTAATGCACATTGCAGATGTCCATAGCAGGCTGCGTGGTATGTTGATGTATAGTTTCCACAGACTGTACAACTATTTTCCTGCTGCTGGACTTTCAGATTGTTTCATATTTGCTGTTGCAAACACTGTTGTAATGAATATTCTACTCCAAGTATCTTTGTACACATGCATCAGTATAAGTGTAGCATAGATTCCTAGAAGTGGAATTGCTGGTCAGAGGGTTTGTAATAGCCTTTCTGTTTTTAATCAGTATTGCCCTACATAGAGGTGGCATTGACTTACCTCCCACCATCAGTGTAACCAGTGCCCATTGTTCCATATTCTCTCCAATACGGAATGAACTTTGCCAATCTGCAATGAAAAATGGTTTCTGTTTAAACATTCATTATCATTTTCATTATGAATTATAATTTATATTTAAAATTAAAACTTATAATTTATAATTATGAATGATAAATTTTATAGAGTTTGATTTACTCTAAAGAGTGAAGCTGATCATTAAAAAAATATGTAAGTGCCCTTTTTATTTCCTGTCATAAACTATCTGCTCATGGTCTTTACCCATTTTTTCTGTTGTGTTATTCAATTTTTCTTATTGATTTGTAGGTGGAACTCTTTATGCATTTAAGGAAGTTAGCCTTTAGTTGTATGTATTTCAATGAGTTCATTTTTGTTGTTATGCCATAGAATTTTTAAAAGATTTAATTAGTCACTGGTCAATCTGTTTTATGGCAGGGGTGGGATATATCTAGCCTATGGGTCGCATAAGTCCTGCGAAATCATTTGGTGTTTGGTCTGGCCCTGCCAAGGCATTAGGGGTGAGTTAATTAAATATTTGACCAAATATAGCAGGCTAATTTTCAAGTTGATAATTTTGTGTGGCCTGTGAATGATGTTATAAATATCCAAATGGCCCTTGGCAGAAAAAAGGTTCCCCACCCCTGTCTTTTTTTCGATCAGTTGCCTCCTGCACAACCCCCATTGGGGATGTGCCCGCAACCAAGGTACATGCCCTTGACCGGAATCGAACCTGGGACCCTTGAGTCCGCAGGCCGACGCTCTATCCCCTGAGCCAAACTGGCTAGGGCCCCACCCCTGTCTTATGGCCTTGATTTTGAGTAAGTTTTAGAAGGTCATCCCCACTTTAAGATTTTGTATATGTCATGCTTTTTTCTAGTACTTTCATGCTTTTGTTTTTAAAAATCCAAATCTTTAATTTATCTGGAATTTATTTAGCATAAAGAGTGAGATAGAATTCCAATTTAACATTTACCCATAAAGATGTGGGTTTTGATCTGTGTACTTTTACTCACTAGTTTTGTAATTTTGACCAAATTAATTAACCTCTGTGAAGCTCAATTTCCTTATCTGTATAATGGGAATAAGAATAATAACAATTACCTAATGGAGTTGTTGAAAAGGTTAAGTAAGATTATATATGGAAAACATTCAGCATAGTTCCTGACCCATATTAAGTGTTCAAATCATGGTCCACATTCCCAGGAACCTGGGACTACATAGTGTGTTCCAGCAAGGGGAGAAGTTCCAGGTGGTTAGGAGACAGAGGATACCTTGCAACTCACTAGGGTGTGATTTAGGGTGAGTCACTTTGTCACCTAAACCCTCAGTTTCCTCACCTGCATATTGAATGATCAGAGCCAGTCCATGAGATATTGGCAGATCCCCTGTAAGGGACCATATAAAAAAGATGGAGAATATGGCCCAGTAAATGAGGAGCAGGGATGGCACAGGGGGGTATTTGACACCACTAGCCAAGCAGCATAATTACCTTGCAATAACATGAAATTAACAGCCGGTGTTAAGCAAGTGAGCTTGCAGCAGTTGATTATAATAATGTTTAGTAATTGCCTTCTGGTAATTAAGCAATAATGAGCTTCCTGAGACAGAACCTTGTTAGAGCAAAAGATGGATCAAATCCTTTCAATTCAGTGTATACATCTTGAGCACAGCGGTGGGATATGCAGACACGAGTGTCTTGTTGAAGCATGCTTCTTGTCCTTAAGGACAGTTGGGGCAATAGACATGTAGAGCACTCCCTTCTCCATCAGGCAGGTGCACACGCCTAGATGTACTTGGAGGAAGGCCCACAGCGGCTGGAGTTGTCCAGGAGGGAGAGACTTTGCCTTCAGAGCCCCACATGCCAGACTGAGCCCAGTCCCCAAGTGTGGCGCAGCATCTAAAGAGCCCCAGCTCAGAAATGCCTTCTTCAATGTCACGTGTTGCCCCTTTTTATTCTCTCTGTTTGGTTGTTTGGGTTCATCAGGCGTATTCTGTTTCTTATGCTCTGCCCATCTCCCTCTGCAGCTTCTGGGTGGGCATGGTGTTGTGTTTAGGGCCTCTGTTTTTACTGGACTTGCTGACTAAAATTTTCCCTGGGTGGGGTTGCCGGATAAAATATAGGATGCCCAGTTAAATTGGAATTTCAGGCAAACAACCAATAATTTTTTTAGTGTAAGTATGTCCCACACAGTATTTGGGTCACACTTCTATACTAAAAAATTATTCATATGTCCATGTCATATTTGGAATAAACATATTAAAATTTATTTGTTGCTATCTGAAATTCAAATTTAACTGGTGTCCTTACTCTCTTTCTTTCCTTTCCTCCCTCCTTCCTTTCTTCTTTGCTCCCTTCCTTCCTTCATCTAGCAACCCTACCTGTATGGCCCCAATTCCAATGCTATAAAATAGCATTGACTACACTAATGTTTAATGGAGCCCTAGTAGCAAAGGACGTTAAAAGGTGTTATATGAGAAAAGAATTCTGAGCTACAATCATGCTTGGTAAACCCTGGATTAAATGAAGTTAGACAGTTTTCTTAATTATGGGGATTTTTAGAACCTTTTAAATCTCCAACATTGGGTTGTAGTATGTAGTATTTCTCAAAGGTATGTCACTATTCTTCCCTTCTCCATTTCTGAGTATTTAAGGTTATAGGAGCAAATGCTGAATGGATGCTGATGGTCTCTGATCGTAGACCATGAATTCTTATGTTGGGTTTTGGGAAAATACTTCTCTTTAGAAAAAAACAACAATTTTGTATAATGTTATGATTCTGTTTTTTTTTTTTGGCTCAGTGGATAGAGCGTCCGCCTGCGGACTGAAAGGTCTCAGGTTCGATTCCCGTCAAGGGCATGTACCTTGGTTGCGGGCACATCCCCAGTAGGAGGTGTGCAGGAGGCAGCTGATCGATGTTTCTCTCTCATCAATGTTTCTAGCTCTCTATCCCTCTCCCTTTCTCTCTGTAAAAAATCAATAAAATATATATTAAGAAAAATATATATATTTTTTTATTGATTTCAGAGAGGAAGGGAGACGGAAAGATATAAACATCAATGATGAGAGAGAATCATTGATTGGCTGCCTCCTGCACACCCCCTACTGGGGATGGAGCCTGCAACCCGGGCACGTGCCCCTGACTGGAATCGAACCCGGGACCCTTCAGTCCATAGGCCAGTGCTCTACCCACTGAGCCAAATCGTCTAGGGCTGATTCTGTTTTTGTTTTAAAGCCATACATTTATAAAATATACAGATAGATGTGAGTATATAGAAATAAAAAAACTAGAAGGATGTATATACCACAACTTTAACTGTCCTTATCCCCAGGAAGAGGTGTGGAGAGGGAAAGATTATAGGTGATTTTCTTTCCTTTTCGTTTGGCTGTATGTCCTGTAATCTGTATATATGACTCTTGACAGAAGGGTTAAAAAATGTGATTATTTCATTTTAAAAAGGATCACTATTCCACGTATTATTTTATTTGCCTCCCAAGCAACTCAGTGATCGAGGCTCTAATAGTATCCCCATTTTATGGAGGAGGAAACTTAACACAGCTCTGTAGCAGACTCGGGTCTCCTGATTTCATTGTCATGCTGCCTGTGTGGTATGAGAGAATGGGCTATCCTGGGAGGGGTAGTGGCACCTGTCCACCCAACCCTCACCTCCCTCTCCCCACTCCCCATTTTACAGGGTCTCAGTTGAGACTGTGAGAGGGAAAGGACCTGAGTGAGACACATGGTTTTTGAACAAGGACATGTCCTCAGATTATCTTTTTCTTGGGCAGGGGCTGGGGATCAGAAGGCAGGACAGGGATTTTATTCACCAGAAGGCTTGACTTTATCTGTTATACTAGACCAGAAGGACAAGGGGGAAGTGTTCTGATTCACAACGGTGAATACAGTTTTGTTTTGTTTTTTTAAAGGTCACTTTGTTAAATGATTTATGCTGCCAAAATCACATTGCTCAGAATTTTTTTTGTCTTTTTTTAAAAAAATCTTTATTATTGAAAGTATTACATAGATTCGCTTTTTTCCCCCATTAACCGCTCCTGTCCTCCCACCCCGCACCACCAATTTTTTTCTTTTCAAGCTTTGCCAAGTACACGGTTCCTGTATCTTTTTTAAACTCATTTTTTTCTTTCCTTCGTCTAATTTTCCTGTTTTGGACCTTATGCATATCTCCATTTATTTAGAGCTATTGTGGCGATCATGTCATTTGGGGTTTTGCTTGTTTATCTGAGTCATGATCCTGTGCCTGGTACTTGGTTACATGGATGAATGATGACGGAATTGTGGGCATGCTATGCAGGGAAAAGTCTGGGTCCAGCTCCTAAAAGAAACGTGAGCTCAGAGGTCACAGTGAGGAGCAGTGCTTGTATGATCTGGAATCAGTGTGTGAACCTATCAGTGTGGGGTGCTGCTTTCAGAGCGGGGAGATTCTAGAGCACTGTAGTTCACAGGGGCTGGGCTTCCATTCACCTGAGCCTCCGCCCTCATGACAGATAGAGCAGTGCTATTAATCACGAGGCAAGGGGCAGCAGCATCTACTTCAGAAGGAGTTGGGCTTTGGAGTTTGATGGGTCTAGGTTTGAATCTTGGTCCTAAGACTAACTAGTTGTATATGTTTAGCATAACCTCTCTGTGCCTCAGTTTCATCTTCTGAAAGCCAGGGATGATAATAGTCCCTACCTTATAGGGTTGTTGTGAGGCTTAAATGAGTGAATACCTGTAGAACAGAACCTGGCACATCATAAACATTGAGTGTCAGCTATCATCATCATCATCATCATCATCATCATCATCATCATCATCAATAGAATATACAGTTTCTAGAGTAGCACCTGGCCAGTGGCATGTCTTGGCAGGTGCTTGCTTCCCAGACAAGGTCTGACTTTGCTGCCCGTTTAGGGATGGGTGTAACTGACTGCTTCTGAATGGGTTTCCCTTCCTGGGAAGCTGCCTCATCACCTGGTGATTGGTGATACCTGAGCTGTTGCATTACTCACCAAGCAGAAGGGCTTCCTCAGAGTGCAGTTTCCAGAGAATTATGTGAGCTTTTCACTCAGCATTGTGTTTTCTATTAGAAAGAAAACAGTAACCACAGCAGGTAACCTGGAGTTTACAATCCAGCCTTAGCCTGCATTTTTAAAGATTCCAAACACTTTCCTCCCAGATGTTTATTTTTTTAAAAAAAACAACTCAATAGATGCTAACCGGTTTGGCTCAGTGGATAGAGCGTCGGCCTGCAGACTGAAGGGTCCCGGGTTCGATTCTGGTCAAGGGCATGTACCTTGGCTGTGGGCACATCCCCAGTGGGGGGTGTGCGGGAGGCAGCTGATCGATGTTTCTCTCTCATCAATGTTTCTAGCTCTCTATCCCCTCTCCCTTCCTCTCTGTAAAATATCAATAAAATATATTAAAAAAAAAAAACTCAATAGAGCATTAAAGTAATTTCTTATAGAAAGGAGAAGAGCCTTAATTTTTATTCTGTGGCTCACTCCAGGTGGTAACTACATGAGACTTGATGATGACCATGGACTTGGACCAGGTAACTCTTTGCCTTCCTTTCCTGAAGGTGCGTGATTTGGGCACTGTTAACCTTCTCTTAGGAGCCCTGTTCCTCAGGTTGTTATATTTGAACTAGAGGCCTGGTGCACAAAATTTGTGCATGGGGGGGGGGTCCCCTCAGCCCAGCCTGCACCCTCTCCAATCCAGGACCCCTCGGGGGATGTCTGACTGTCCCTGATCCTGGGGATCAGGCCTAAACCGGCAGTCAGACATCCCTCTCACAAGCAGGACTGCTGGCTCTTAATTTCTCACCTGCCTGCCTGTCTGATCACCCCTAACTGCCCGCCCCCCCTGCCAGCCTGATCATCCCTAACCACTTCTGCCTACCAGCCTGATCGCTCCTAACTACCCCCGCCCCCCCGCCAGCTTGGTTGCCCCTAACTGCCCCCCCCCCCCCCCCCCCCGCCGCTGGCCTGGTCGCCCCACGCAGCCTGCTGTTCAGTTGTTTGGTCATCCCTCACTAACCCCCCTGCTGGCCTGGTCACCCCACACAGCCTGCTGGTCATTACTGTTACTGTGATGGCATCCCAGGCAATTTGCATATCCCTCTATTATTAGTATAGATGCTGTTCTCTGGATTCTCTGCTTGTTTCTTTGACCTCTGCCAAAGATGGAGAAGTAAATGTGTGGCAAACAATCTAAGCTCAGACAAAGAATGCAGCCCCATCCTGTGTTCCCTGTTTATAGGCTCATGAAAGCAGTGAGCTGTGGTTCGTGGGTGGTCCACAGAGCCTCAAATCTTTCTGCTATGCTTGTGCTGTCTCTGTGTTTTCTTTTCTTTTCACTGTTAACAGCTTGAGTTTTAATGAACATACTCTGTCCCTGAGTTTTTATTCAGAGTTTGACCTTGATTCTTATTTAGATTACTACAGTGCGGTGGAAAAGAATTTTGAATTTGAAGCCACAAGAGAGAATGGAAATCACATGTTTCTTAAGTGCTTACCCTTCATCATTTAATGTGTCAGATCTTTCTTAAGCTCCTACTATGAGCCAGGTACTGTGAAAGGCACTACAGGGCAGTAGTTCAGGGAAATGAACCCAGGCTGTGTTAACAACTTAAGTGAGGTCTTAACAACTTTTTATTTACCTTCTCTTCTGCTTCAGTGTCCCCATTTGTCAAGTTAGGCTGCTAGTAGTGTCCACCAGATAGGATCGTTTGGAGGATGAAATGAATTAATAATATATAATAAAATGATGATGATGGGGACGGGTTGGGATCAGGACTGAACAACTTCGTTATTCTCATCCTGCTTATGGTCCTGAGTGTGTGTGTGCATGTGTGTGTGTGGCCGAGGTGCTGAGGCATGATGTTAGAGACAGATATATATGATTAAGTACCGTAAAGCATGATGAGTACTACTAAAGGAGAGGAGAAGGGTATTGTGGGAGCATATAGCAGGGTGCCCAGTCCCCCTCATAGGTCAGAGAAGCACACTAGAGAGAGCAATGTTTAATGTGAGATCTAAGGGAGGAATAAAAGTTACCTGGGCCGGGAGCAGTGAGGGGAAGTTGCATTCTATGTGGTGTTTAAGAAACTGAAGAAATCCAGTGAGCCTAGAGCATGGGCAGAGATGGTGCTGGTGATAATGAAGGCAGAAACCAGACCATGGAAAGTGTGTGAGTCACAGAGAGGATTTGGGGTGACTAAGAGCCAGATACTGTCCTTGGGCTTTTCATTAATTACTTCAAGCATCACAACTCTGTGGTATAGGTGTTACTAACCCCATTTTGCTGGTAGTGAAGTTAAGACTCTAAAAAATTTTCACTATCCTTCAAGGCAAGACTTAAAAGGCAGTATAGTAAAGGTGTGAACCTAGGTTTTTCTGGCTGCAATGCTAGAGTTCTTTTGATGACTTCAGGCTATCCTCTTAATTTCCTTTATCTTCCGTTTACTCACTCGTAAAGTAGGGAACATAAATAAATACCCGCCTCATAGACTTATGAAAACAAATGGAAATATACATAAGGTGCCAAGTACCTTGCCTGGCATATAGCAAGTACAATGACTTCTTATGGACCCAGGTTCTTAACAGAGAAATGTTTTCCTTTCATGGTCCCCTGAACTGAGACAGAACCCCATGAGCTGCCAGCTGCATTTGGCCTGGTTGTCAAGTCATCTTTCCAAGGACCAGTTGAAATTAAGATCCACAGAGAACACACCTTTGCATACAGGGAACCTACTCCTCTTGCTACCTGACAGGTGACAGTACAGTGGGCTCTGTTTCTGCCCCGCAACCCCGAGTCATTTGCTGCCCAGCTGGCTGAGGCTTCTCTAGCTCTCCAAGCATCCTTCCCCTCATGGCTTGCTGTCACCCTTTCCCTCCTCCTCCAGAGTCCACCGGGCTTGTTCTGCCTGCACCTTATGAAATGAGCTCTGCTACTGATTGGAATTGAATGGAACTTTGTTGTTGTTGTTTTTTTTTTAAAATATATTTTATTGATTTTTGCACAGAGAGAAAGGGAGAGGAATAGAGAATTAGAAACATCGATGAGAGAGAAACATTGATCAGCTGCCTCCTGCACACCCCCTACCGGGGATGTGCCCGCAACCAAGGTACATGCCCTTGACAGGAATCGAACCTGGGACCCTTGAGTCCACAGGCCGACGCTCTATCCACTGAGCCAAACCAGTTAGGGCAGAACTTTGTTGTTGTTGTTTAGCTTTTCTCATGTTGGTCTCGAGGGCAGAGATCTCTGTATGGTGATTAGCACAGTACCATCGTAGGTACTCAATGGACTACAATTATTTTCACTAGGATGGGGCTTTATGGATTCTAAGACTATATAAGTTGTTGTTTTTATAAATCTTCATAACATTCCCCTGAAGTAGAGCATATAGTATTCTTAGCACAGTTAGAGAAACGAAGGCCTATAACTTAAGCAATATGACCATTAATTAATTATTTCATTCTAGAGTAGCATTTACTAGGCATAACTCTGTCCCATAATCTAGGAAAATAGAGCTGAAAGATGTAAGCCCTTTCTCAAGGATGGGATAGACATCTGAACAAATAACTGTATATAGCAAGTGAAGTTTAGGACAGAGGAATGATGAAGGTTTTTAACTGATATTTGGGGAAGATCAGTGAGAAATTCAGAGAGAAAGAGATGGACTTCCCTTTGCCTTGCTGCCTTGCACCCTGACTTCTCTGCACATAGATCTGTAATCTCCTTTCCATGCGAAAACACATCTTATCACACGAGCGACCTGCGACCTGACTACTTGGAAGTATAAGGGTTACCAGGTGAAAGAGCATCTGTGTCATTTACTCTCCGTGGTCTGAGGTGGCTGGGGAAGAATAAAGTCCATCTATGACCAAACACCTGTGTTCCTCTCTCACCGGCAGAGTCACCAGAGGGGAGCATTAAATTGCTCTTCAAATGAGTCAGACGCGCTGTTCCTGAGGAGACAGGGCCGGCGCAGCTTCAGCTCTGTGGGCAAGTCTGACCAGGCCCCATCTCACTCTTGCCTGTGTTTGTTTGCCTTGCAGCTGTGTAAATGAGTATGGAAGATTATGATTTCCTGTTTAAAATTGTTTTAATTGGCAATGCTGGTGTGGGGAAGACGTGCCTAGTCCGACGATTCACTCAGGTAAGAGAACTCGGAAGTCCAGGATTGGCTTTCTCGGTGTGGCCTGTGGGGTTAGGAGAAATAACAGGACAGGTGACTGGCCCTGCGCCAGCCTCTTGGCTGCCAGTTATTAACTCGCCGTTTGAAAGAGCACCAGCTTTGCAGCCTAGGCTAGAGCTTTTAAACCACTTCAAGGAAGCATGGCTCTCTGGGTCACCACCACCCTCCCATGGTCTTGCTGCTTCTTTTAATGAAAAGGGGCAAGTAGTTTTGTTTTCAGTGTGCAGCATCAAAAATATATGATTAGGCCCTGGCCGGGTGGCTCAGTTGGTTGGAATATCATCCCATACACCAAAAGGTTTTGGATTTGATTCTTGGTCAGGGCACATACCTAGGTTGTGGGTTCAGTCCTCGGTCAGGGTGCGTATGGAAGGCAACTGATCAATGTTTCTCTTTCACATTGATCTCTCTCTCTCTCTCTCTCTTTCTCTCTCTCCCCCTCCCTCCCTCCCTCCTTCCCTCTCTTCCTTTCTCTCAAAGCAATAAACATATCCCTAGGTGAGGATTTAAAAAACAAATTATTAGATTAATAAATAGATTATTAATAATAATCCAAAGGAGGAAACAAATGAATCTGGATATCAAATTAAACCTAAATATTAATTTTAAAAAAATCTTTATTGCCCTAACTGGTTTGGCTCAGTGGATAGAGCGTCGGCCTGCAGACTGAAGGGTCCCAGGTTCGATTCCGGTCAAGGGCATGTACCTTGATTGCGGGCACATCCCCAGGGGGGAGTGTGCAGGAGCCAGCTGATTGATGTTTCTCTCTCATCAATGTTTCTAACTCTCTATCCCTCTCCCTTCCTCTCTGTAAAAAAATCAATAAAATATATTTTTAAAAAAATCTTTATTGTTGAGAGGATTACAGATGTCCTCTTTCCCCCTCCATTGCCTCCCTCCATCCAGTTCCCACCCTGTCCTAGGCCTTCACCACCCTATAGTCTGTGCCCATAGGTAATGCATATATGCATATAAGATCTTTGGTTAATGTCTTCCCACCCCCTTCTCCCTGCTTCCTTCCATCCATCTGTCCCATGTTTCCATGCCTCTGATTCTATGTTATTCATCAGTTTATTTTGTTGATTAGATTTCTTGTTTGTTTATTTTGATTTTTATATTCAGTTGTTGAAACTCAAATACAAATTAAACCAATCAGATTGCATTCTCAAGTCCCCCAGAAAATGGAGGGAATTGTTTTGGTTCAGAACCAAATATGCTAATTTTTCTAGATCTGTTAAATGGAATGAATTGAGAACAGTGAAGGACTACTTGAACTAAATAAAATCTCCGCTCTGGGTTGAGTCTTTATCTTATGATCTAAGTACAAATTTCCTTTGGGGCTGCCCTTTTGAGAATTATTGCCAGAAATTATATACTTGTTTTTATACAGAAATGGTGGGAAATCGTTCTGAGGTTGACCTTCTTTTGTGTTTTTCCAGAAAAGATATGAATGGTATCCCTTTTGGGATTATCATACATGCATCTTGCATTTTTCATAAAGTGCTAGTTGGAAAAGTTGAGACTAGCTCTTTTATCTGAGGCATAGAGCAAGCTGGTGCAGTAGAAAGGACATTGCCTTGAGAGTCAGGACACAGGTCCTAGTGCCAGCTCTGCCCTTGGTTCATCTCTGAGCTTGGGTAGGTTACCCACCACCTGCTTTCCTGATGGATATGAGGGGCCTGGTGATCTTCAAGGCCCCTCACAGCAATAACAGTGTGTGGTTCTGGGGAAACCTGGAGAGGCAGATTGGATAAGACAAACAGCATTGGGACAGAGAGTCACCTTTGGAAATGTCAGGGTTTTCCCCATTACAAGGAACACAGTAGGTCTTGTGCTTTTTGCTAAGTCTCAGCCTTGTGAGATCAAAAGTAACAAGCTCAGTCAAAACCACTGGGGCGTCATATTGGAAACTCCAACTGGTTTTACTTCCACCCAACATTAGCAGTCTTTCCTGCTTTTGGCAGGAGGACAAGACTGCAGAAATGTAGAGAAGTTTTCAGTCATTCCTTTGACCATCTCTTACTGCCAAAAGATCCTTTAAAGAGCCCACTCCTCTCATTTTATGGGTGAAAACCTCAGGTCTAGAGGGGTGAAATGACTTCTTAGTATCACATATCAATGTTGGTGGCAAAGCTAGTATTAGACCTAGGTCTCCTGGTGCTCAGCCTGATCATTTTTATCTTCTGTATGTTCTAACCTCTGAAACTATAGGCATCTTGCGTTTCTTTTTAAAAGCATAACCCTTGTCATTAGAGGTAAAAAACACTTCCACGTTTGAACAGATTTTTACCAGTAAGCACATCACCCCTTATTTTTCATTTCTGTGTACTTTTTACCCCTCCCAGTCCCTTAGCTCCCCCTAAAGTTCATATTTCATAGACAGGATTATGTGTGGTTTTGTTATTTAGTAGACAGTTAAAATGGATTGGATTCAGCTGTTTCTGAGGCAGGAGGAGTTGGGGAGCAAAGTGAGGGGAGAAGACATTGGAAAGGATTTGTTTTATTTTGTGGCATTTGTTAGCCTGCAAAACAGCTGGAGCTGTACACTTGAAGCTTGGCAGCCTCGTGTTTGAGCCAAACCAAAATAGAAGAAAATTGATTCAATATTTGTAAGTAAAGTTATGAATGCTTATGTTTACATCTTTTGCAGACATGCAATGGAACATTTTCTGTTGTTTTGAAGCTCAGTCTTTTAAGATTAAACATTAATTAAAGATTTCTCTTGTTAAGGAATGGATTTAATTAAAGATGGCCCAATCTTAGCTGTCAGAGCCAATAAAAGCCTTTTTACTTTAATTTCTGGAAATTCTGGAATGTAAGTGACGAGGGAAGAGAAACTAGGTGAAGTGTTCTTTCTTGATAGAACTTCCTCCCTAAGCTTACAGGAAACATTATGTAACAGTCAATTACATTACACATGTGATTTTGACAGAATCTAGTGTAGCTTCCAGTTTGAGATAAACCATTTTTTGTTTTGAAATGCTTACATCAATCTCAAACTCACTGGATTTGAGGCCCGGATTGGGTAATTAGTTTGCCGCTACTGGTCTTTCTCCCTGAACGACTGGTTTCTTCAGTTATCTTCCCAGTATCATTGGCCCTGATCTCATGTAATAATATAGTTATCACCCTAAGGGCAGGGGGAAATCCAAAAGCTTCATCATCTTGTTCATTTTTCTCATACTGCGCTGCTGTTGTTTCTCAGATTGTTGTCCACTCCCATGAATGTCCATGCCCTAGATTGAGGACTAGTTTGAATCTTCCTTGATTTTACCTCTTTTAGAGAACCCACCCATTTTGCCTTCCCCCTATCAATCTTTGTCTCATCCTGGTGGCTCAATGCAACTCAGTCTTAGCCTTGTCTGATTTTTTTGTTTCATTGTTTTGAAACCAGATCCCCACCTCTGCCCTTTCCCAATTCTCTCCCTTCATCCTCTGTCTTCTTCTCCCTTATTTGTCCCCCTTTCCATTTCTTTCTTTTTCTTTCAGAATTTCTCTCTCCCTTTTCCTCCCTCTTTTCTCTTTCCTTCAAAACATACATACATGCGAAGTTAAATGAAACAGGACTCTCGGGACACTAACTAGGGTTCTTTTTTCTACTGGTTAACTCAGCCAAAGGAAGGGACTGGTGGTGGGGGACGTGGGAACATTTTCTGTAATTATAAGATTTGCTTAATTATTATTTTCCATTATTTCTTCTTTAGGGTCTTTTCCCCCCAGGTCAAGGAGCCACAATTGGAGTTGATTTTATGATTAAGACAGTGGAGATTAATGGTGAAAAAGTAAAGGTAAGATGCTAAGTGTTCAATAGGCTTTTATTGTGCTATGTGAAAGGAAATGGTGTTTTCATAACATTTGTCATATCTCCTAATTGAAACCCTCACTGAAAATAATATACTCAGTCACGGCAGCTTATTTCTCAACAGAACTCATTCCCTTTATGGGAGCAGAAGGGGGCTGTAGATGATGCATTTACAGATGGGAAGACAGAGAAAAAGGGCTAAGGCAAGTTTGTCCTGTCTTTGTCACGTCAGAGGTGATGCTAAAAACAAGGCAGACATTTCTTGTTGGGATCTCTCTCCTGAGTTGGGCCAGGAGGTGGTGCTACCTTTTCTGAATAGCAACCTCATGAAGAGCCAGTGGATTCCTACACTGGTTATGGGTCATTCAGTCACATGGATCATTTACTGTCTCCCATCATCCCCCTGTTCCTAGCAAAGGGGAGATACTTTGAGAGGTTCAGGAGGGATGCATGACCTCTCCCTTCCCCTTTGTGGCCTGTGGATAGTTCGGTACCTGTAAGAACTATGGTGTCAACAACAGGAGAAGGGAGATGGTGCCTATCAAGTGCCCAGTATGTGTCAGTCCCTTTGCTAGGTGATTCTGCATGTGTCGTCCTATTTGACTTAATCTTTACTATAACTGTTGTGAGGCAAATACAGTAAATTATCTTCATTTTATAGGTTCCAGAGAGGTTGAGTGGCTTATTTATCTGTGGCTTCACAGTTAGGAAGGGAGGTGGGAGATAGGCAGGATCTGAATCACCCCACTGCCTCCATGGGGTCTCCCCTGCCATGAAAGAAGAGGGGAAGGAAGGCAGAATAAGCTTGTCACCTTGGAGCAAGGAAATAAAGAAGGTGATGGAAAGGTTGAAATGAGATTAATCACATGGAAGGAGGGTAGAAAGACTTGCTCCTTAGAGTTAGTGAAATTCCACTGTCAGGTCTTTCAGAGCTGAGGCCCATGGAAAGATTCCACGGCCCTGGCAGTAGCTGCACAGTGAAAACCGTGGCATCAGCCCAGCTAGATCCCAACCCAAGCACTCCAAGTCTGAGTCCCCGTCATTTGCATCCTTCTCCCGTATACACCTGCATTCCTGCCCTCAAATGCTTGGGGAAGGACAGAGAAGCTCCAGGGTGCTCCTGCAGCGTTCCAGAGACACACAGAGGAGTGTTAGGATGAGGCTCCTAAGTGGGGGACAGAAGCTCTCCAGTGTCTTGTCCAGCAGTGACTCTACCAAGTGGCTCCTTACTGCAGACATTTACACCAAATACATTAGTGATGGAGAGCTGGGGCTCTGGAAAACAGAAACGGTACGAAATCCACGAGTGGCAGGGCAGGACCAGAACCGAGGTTTCTCTCCTGACTTCTCATCACCCCCCATGCTCCTCTACAAGTCTCATTCTTCCTAAAATGGCTCCCAGGATTGAAGACAGAAAATAAAAAAGTTTTAGAAAGATTCTTACCATTATTAAGTGCCAAGCCAATAAAGGCAAAACTGAGGAAGAGGCCCTTTCCTTAAGGTGCTCTGCATTAATGAAGGTGACCTTGCACAGAAAATATAACTAAAGCATACAGAATCTTTTTTAGTCTAGCATAAGTAAACTAGAGGCCCGGTGCATGAAAATTCTTACACTGGGGGTGGGGGGCTGTCCCTCAGCTCGGCCTGCACCCTCTCACAGTCCAGGAGTCCTCAGGGGATGTCTTACTGATGGCTTACACTGCTCCCTGGGGAGCAGGCCTAAGTCGCAGTCTGGCCTCCCTCTGTGGGAGGCAACCTGGCAGGCCGATCAGGATCAGGGGACGGCGCCGCCCCTATCACCCCACCGCAGCCGTGCTGGTGGCCTCCCTCTGCGGGAGGCGACTGGGCGGGCCCCCCAATCTCCCATCTGCCACAACTGGTTGCTGCTGCCTCCTCCCCCCCAATCGCTGTTCCCTCATTCTGCCTGCTGGCAAGTGCCTTGGCTGGCCTGGCGCAGCCTGCTTGCTGCCCCTGCCCCTGCCGACTAGTCGTTCTGCCGTTCAGTCAATTTGCATATTGTGCTTTTATTATATAGAATGCATAATAAGTGAAACTCTAAGCTAGTCTACCACATTTTAACTTTAGGAGATTAATTATAGTAATAGACTCCCCCCCTCCTCTAATCAGGTGTATTTTGCATAGAAAGGAAAGTCTTGAAAGCATGCACATGTATTTGTTTATCTGACCACCCATCTATCCATTTATTTATCCATCCTCTGTTATAGTAAACTAGACGCCCGGTGCACGAAATTCGTGCACGAGGCGGGGGGGTGTCCCTCAGCCCAGCATGCACCCTCTCCAATCTGGGACCCCTCGAGGGATGTCCAACTGCCCGTTTAGGCCCGATCCTACCTAAACGGGTGAGTCAGACATCCCTCTCACAATCCAGGACTTCTGGCTCCCAACTGCTCACCTGCCTGCCTTCCTGATTGCCCCTAACCGCTTCTACCTGCCAGCCTGATCACCCCTTAACCACCCCCCTGCCAGCCTGATTGATGCCTAACTGCTCCCCTGCCAGCCTGGTTGCTCCTAACTGTCCTCCCTTGCAGGCCTGGTCACCCCTAACTGCCCTCCCCTGCAGGCCTGGTCACCCCTAACTGCCCTCCCCTGCAGGTCTGGTCACCCCTAACTGCCTTCCCCTGCAGGCCTGGTCCCCCCAAACTGCTCTCCCCTGCAGGCCTGGGTCCCCCACAACTGCCTTTCTCTGCAGGCCTGGTTGCCCCCAACTTCTCTCCTCTGCTGGCCTGGTCCCTCCCAACTGCCCTCCCCTGCTGGCCATCTTGTGGTGGCCATCTTGTGTCCACATGGGGGCAGCCATCTTGTGTGTTGGAGTGACAATCAATTTGCATATTACTCTTTTATTAGGGTGCTTTGTTCCAAGCACTGTATTAGGTAAAGCACCTTGCTCCCTAGTGACTTACTATCATCTAGCTCAAACATTTTATCTATGAAAACATCTTTAATACCCTACACAAAATTAACCCTTCCTTTGTGATTCCACAATCCTTTTTCACTAGCGATTACTCAAATGTGTCCACTGTGTACCATGTACTGTGTTAGGAAGGCACTGGGGTGTAAAGTCAGAGACAGTCCTTGCCCTTAAAGAACTCAGTCTAGTAAGGAGACACACTAGTAAACCAATGATTGCAGTAGGTTATGTGATGGTGAGGCAACAGAGGTGTAAGCAGTGTAAAGAAGAGAGCACATGAACAGCTTGGCCCCATGCCGGAGGTGAGAGTGGTTAGCCCATGGCTGTGGCAATGAGAACAGATTGGCATGAGACTAACGCTAGGAGGCACTTTTTCCTGCTGGTGCCTCTTTAAAAGGACAGCTCATATTTTATTATGGTTAGTTAATATTGTGTTTATCTTTCCTACAGACTGTGAGCTCTTTGAGATCAGGGGTTGTGTTTTATTCATCTTTGTATTTTCCCAGTGCTTAGTACAGTGCTCTGCACATATTAATGAGCTATAAATGCTGAGAAGGAGCAAATGAATTGCAGAGAGAGTGGTGAAACTGAGCTAAAAGATAAAGGCAATTGAATATGGATAGCCTCAAGAATCAACTGTAAGGCTAGAAATGGGTAGCCTTCTATGAGAAAGCATCTTGGCAAGGTAATGCAATTACACTTTCAGGAAATATTTCAATGGCTTTAATCCTTGAGGCTGTTCTCAAGATGCGCCAGTCATGAGAACACACTGCTTTCTAATGACAGTGTTAAATTCCATCACAAGTGTTTTTAGAGGCTCAGTGAGTCACTAAAACAATAGTCTGTTGTTCTAAGATCCTAGCAGAGGGGAACAATGTCTGTATGTTCGGGGCAGGGGAGAAATAACCTTTGTCCCGGCAAAAGCCAGAACATCTGTATGGTCGCCTTCAGCGTGCACACACTTTCATGTACACCATCAAAGAGCAGCTGTAACTCCAAATCAGAGAGCCTTTGTACCACTGATTGGGCTACCGGCCACTCTGTTTCCTGGACTAAACTGGTGTGAGCAGTAGGTTACCCCGCCTGCCTTGTCCTCTCTGGATGCCGATGCCCATGTAAATTAGTCTCTGGGAGCAAATAGCACAGTGGCATGAAGTGAGTCCTCACTGGGAACGAGAAGGCCTGCAATCTGAGTCCCAGCTTTGTGAGTAATCATTAGGAGGTGGAGTTTCCTGTTCATGAAGGGGAGGCATAAACCTGCCGAACATTGCTGTGAGGATTAGGCCAGACCATTGATAAATATTTGAACACCCTATTATTTGCCAGACACACTGTTTGGTGCAGGGAAAACTGTGAGTGAAATAGACCCTGATTTCTCCCTCGTGGAGCTTTCAGTTTAGTGAGGCAGACACCTGATAAACAAATTATTACAGATAAGTGAATGGTTCAAATGTGTCAGGTGCTGTGAGAATTATAGGGTGGGTTGCAGGAGAGAATATGGGACTGGGGCTGGGACTGGGGAGCCTGCCTCATATGAGGGTGCCAGAGGCCTTCTCTGAGGAAATGATGTTCTGTTTATAGGGGGTGAAATTGCATTTCTCGACGTGTGAAATTTATGCAATTAGAAGGGAAGACTATCATTGTTATTTCTCAAGGTCTTCTGATTTGTTCTGACTCAGCGGTCTCTCTGGAGGATAGTTGTCTTTCAGTATCTTCTGTTCTGTGCAGGGAAATTCGGGGAGAAGTGAGAAGCATTTTGCCTTTCTTTTTTGGTTATTTTATTAGGCCATAGAACTGATAGATGACTTCAGAAAATGTGCACTTTTATTAACCTCTTTTTATAAAGAAACTGCTGAAGCCTAAAGAGACTAAGTGACTTGGTCAAGGTCACAGAGCTTAAAAGTGGTAGAAGAAAATTATCATTTTTGTCTGCCGTGGCACCCACCATTCCTGTTTTCATGAACAAAGATAATACCTTAATACATTCACTTGAACTCTGAACTGGAAAAGATGGTGAAGTTGGATTTTCTCCCTCTCCAATTGCTGACTGAATGACACCTCTCCCTGTATCCTGACTCTTAAATATTGCATTGTGATTAAGAGCAGGGACTCTGGGACCAAACTGCCAGGCGGAATTGGCTCTGGAACACACTGGCTGTGAGATGTTGAGCAAGTTAATTAATGTCTTTGTGCCTCATGTGAGCATTGGATACAGTTAAAGTACCTACCTCATAGTCATTGTGAGGATTAAGTGAGCTATTACATGTAAAGTGCTTGGAATGGAGCTTGACACATAATAAATGCTTGTAGACACAGACAACAGTGTGGTGATAGCCAACAGGGGCGGAGGTAGGTGGGGGAGGGCAAAAGGGTGGCGGGAAATGGAGATGGAAAGAGACTTTGCTTGGGTGATGGGCGCATGATGCATTGTGCAGATGATACTTTGTTGAACGGTACACTTGAAACCTGTATGCTTTCATGAACCAATGTTACTCCAATAAACTCAATAAAAAAGAAAAGGGAAAAAAAGAATAAAGGGGAAACTTTTAAATAATCTAACAAAGAAAACACACACACACACACACACACACACACACACACACACACACACAAAACAACAAAAAACCAAAGCAAGCCCCTATCCCTAACCAGACACACACAACAGATTAAAAAAAGAAAAAGATTAAGTGCTTTTTTTCTTAGGGCCGAAAATAACAATGAAATTATTTAGGTGAAGGTGTTTCCACTTCTAAATAAAAGTCAAGCAATGCTTTTTTTCTTTTCTGCTTCTCCAACCTGATCCTTCTTGTATGCCTTTACAGCTTCAGATTTGGGACACAGCAGGTCAAGAGAGATTTCGGTCCATTACTCAGAGTTATTACCGAAGCGCCAATGCCTTGATCCTCACCTATGACATAACCTGTGAGGAATCCTTCCGTTGCCTTCCTGAGTGGCTGCGGGAAATAGAACAATATGCCAGCAACAAGGTCATCACTGTGCTAGTGGGTAAGTAAGGACTAATGAGGAAGGAAATTTATTTTTGGGCATCAGAGAATGTATAATCACATAAAGCACTGGTACCTTCCAAGAATATAATCTACAGCTATATAATTCAAGCAGTCAGACAGCATTCAGTTCTGCAATTGAAGAGAAAATTAAATAAGTCCTATCCCATGGTGATGGTTTAGAAAAGTAAAGTAGAAAATACTGCTGATTGATTTTTCTATCAATGTAGGCTCTAGGGAAGAAGATAGACTGCCATGAAATTATGTGGGCTGATAAACATTATTTTAAATCTAATTACGAGATCATGAAACTGCTGGTCTAAAAGTAAAATATATCTCTTAAGTTGATAAGGAATTCATTATTGAAGCAATTGTTTTTTGCCTAAAAAATGGACATTGGCTAATTTTGTCCCTTCTTGCACTTATGCTGACTTGAGAAATTCTTAATTTTCAGAAAGAATCTACTAAGGGAAATTCTGCAGTTTATTTCATTTTGTAGGAAAGTAAACCTCTGTTTAGCATGGGGGGAAAACAAAAAACAACCCATGATTTTCTATGGTAACAAATACATCCAGTAAGCCCAGGCCGGTTGAGCAATGGTTAGAGCACTGGCCTGCAGACCAAAGGGTCTGGGGTTCAATTCCCAGTCAAGGGCACCTATTTCAATTGCAGGTAAATTGTTGGAAAGATAAAATACACTATGAATTATTCATGTGGATACTTCCATTTAAAATTTAGAACTTCAGAAATTTTACTTAACCTTGTTAATCTTATATCTGTATTTACTTTTCCTCATGCCAAAAATCCCTGTCCCAGTGACACTTGCATAATCACTCATTTGCTTTATCCCCAACAAACATTCATAGCAGCCTCAGAATAACAATGCCTGTACTACCACTGACAAGATGATTACTGCAAGAATTTAAGATTTCTTTCCTTCAATTCTTTTTGTTCTTGGGGTATATGTGACTAGGCATGCATAAATTACGGTCTCTTAAACTCACATGAAATCGTTTCTCTGTGTGGTTATGCTGCTTCAGGATGAACAGGCTCACTTGTTTAATTTTGCTTTCAATTTTAGGAATTGCTTTTTAAATTTAATTCCATATTAATTGTATAGTTATAATTAATTACATAATTATGTAAAACATTTATAAAATTCTGAAGTCAAATCTATAAAATAAGGTATATTTAGAGAGTTCTAGTTTCTATCCCTCCCTACCCCTTTTTAAAAAAATATATTTTTTTTATTTATTTCAGAGAAGAAGGGAGAGGGAGAGAGAGATAGAAACATCAATGATGAGAGAGAATCATTGATTGGCTACCTCCTGCACACACCTGACCAGGAATCGAACTCTGACCTCCTGGTTCATAGGTCAACACTCAACCACTGAGCCACGCTGGCCAGGCTTAACCTTATTTCTTTAATGGGTAATCATTATCTTTAAAATTAAGATTATGGTTTATTGTCCCATTAAAAATAAGCAAATAAACTGTGTGTATATTTTTCATCCTTGTTCTTAGATATAGAGTTGTATATTATACACTGCTTTTTTCTACTTTGCTTTATTCACTTAACAATAATATATCCTAGTGTCTCACCTGGCAGCTTTTCACAGTGACTATTTACTACGGGTCTATTATAGTGTATTTAGCCAGTGCCCAGAATGATGGACATTTGGGCTGTTTCCAGTTCTTTGCCATTACATATGGACTGGTATTTTAAAATAAACATTCCAGTAATTATACTCCCATTACTTGGCTTTACAACCCCATCTGTCTGGTTTGACTTCAGTTATGGAATTGAATTTTGCTGTTTCTGAGCCTGCAAAAAGTCAAATGATGATTCTGTCTGTGATTCTACCACTGTTTTAGGCAACAAGATTGATCTGGCTGAAAGGAGAGAGGTCTCCCAGCAGAGAGCTGAAGAATTCTCAGAAGCCCAGGACATGTATTATCTGGAGACCTCAGCCAAGGAATCAGATAACGTGGAGAAACTCTTCCTTGACTTGGCGTGTCGCCTCATCAGGGAAGCCAGGCAGAACACACTTGTGAACAGTGTATCATCACCCTTACCTGGAGAAGGGAAAAGCATCAGCTATTTGACTTGTTGTAACTTCAACTAAAGGCCAAGGCAAGGAGAAGCAAGAGGAATCATCAGCTGTCCCAATGGGCCACAAATTGCTGGGGAGATCTGGCGACGATGATGGCTCCCGCTCTCAGAGCTTCTGACGCCTGAGTTTACAAACATGGCAGGCCAAGGGCCTAGTCCACAGGCCGGGATTAGCAGAACGTATAATGGTTTCATCCTTTTGCAGTCTGGAGTCAGAGCAAGGAGACGATTGCACTAGCCGCTCCATGACCTGCAGAGCATGTTGCTTTTGTTTTTTTAAAAAAGCAAGCAAAAGCGCATTCCTGAACACAGTCCAGGGGAATCCCTCCTGCACACCAGTGGGTGCATGTGGGGGCTGTTCTTTAGGGCTTCTGGGGACCTTGGTTTTCTTATCCACCAGAGAAACCAAAACTGGGAAGGCCAAGTACTGTCTCTGTGGTGCGTGTCGATGACCCCATGGAGATTTTGAAGTGTTATTTCTCTTGTCTACAGGCACTTTCGAGAACTTTGGGATGTAAAGATGAAAAAAACCTTTACCCATGACCAAGAGTTAACATTTATTGTTTTAATGATATATACAAGCTCATGACTCCTTTTGGTGCTAATGATTCCGCTATTTCACAGACCAAATGTTTTAGTACATTGATGTCCTTTAGTGTATTTCATAAAAATAAAAAAAAAATTAAGGAAAGTCCATGAATCAGCACTCTTAAAGTCTTGTTATACCTTTTCTAGGGTGGATTTGTTGGAAAAGAGAATCTTTTCATGTTCCCCTCTAAATCTTACCATTTTCTTCTATTTTCTCATCTTTCCTGACCTTGGAGTATATGAAAAAATTTGAAAAATGAAAAATAAGAATGGTTGATATAATATTCTGATATAAAAGACTAGCTCTAAGACTCTGTGAGTACGTGTGAGGAAACAGACCAGATCTGACCAAAATACTGTGGATTCATGGACTGCAGTGCAGAGCCCCAAGCAGAGCACAACCCTTGAGCGGGTCACATCTTCCTCTTTCTGGTACTATCTTTCTTGGACAGACCAAGGCCTGGGGTTTTGTAGGTTTTTAGTATAAGTGAAAATAGCAACAGATGAAAACTCTCATGAACCATTTTTGTATCTCCAATGATAACCTTAGAAAATATCTGCTTGCGGAAGCAGGTTCAATTGTCATTTGTCACCTCCTTTGTGTAGTAATGTCACCTTCAGACCATACCTTCTTTCTTGTTTCTTTTCTCTTTTCCTCTCTGTCTTTTCTGGTCTCTCCCTTCTTCTCTTCTTTCCTCCTTCCCTCTTCCCAACTCCCTCCTTTCCCTATATGCATGTATTACTGAAAATCTCCAATTCAAATGGAGGTGTATATGCCTTTACTAGCCAATTTTAAACCAGGATTCAAAAATGGAAGACATGCTGCTGAATATGTATTATGTCTTCAGTGCCATACTTTGATACCTTCCAATTTGTTCACTGATATAAATGCAAATTGGGAAAATAATTAAACCTGTATGTTGTTGATGCTGTCAGATGTTTATGTAGCTTGCTGCTTAGCATAACTGAGGGATGAGTAATGGGATAAGGATATAATATGCAATTCCACTGTTTCTATACATGGTGGCAATCTTGGTCCTGATAGGTTGATGTTTGAAAGCTAATTTTAAAGAAATGAGTCATGTAGAGATGGTACTGATAAAGCATTTCTAGCATTCTCTAGCCTGTTTCAGAGTGACCCACCTCTTGCACATGGGAACTATACAGTGTTCTTTAAGGGACTTGGACTGGTTGGCCCCACTGTGTTTGTGCTGATTGTATGGGTAAGAGAGATCCCAGAAGTTTGGATTGTTTTTATTTTAGAATTTCTCTCTACAAGAAAGAAAAATCATTTTAATAAACACCAACCAAAATAACTTATAACTGTTGCCTTTCCGTCTCCGTCTTCCCCACTAAGCCAACAACTAAAGGTATTCAGAAACAAGTTGATCAGGGTGGGCAGAACTTCTCTTTTTAAACTGTAAGGAAATGTCTCTACATTTAGATTTATTATCTTTTAATTAGGGCAAACACCCAGTTACCATGGGACATCATGACCCAACTTTGTCTCACAGCAGCAAGTGTATTGAAAATAAAGTTGCTTTGTGAACTTAAGAGGATAGGACCTTATTAGATTGGACACATTTATGTAAAATAACAGCTTCTAGTCATTCTAGCATCTGAAATTTTTTTTCTTTATTGATTAAGGTATTACATATGTGTCCTTATACCCCTCATTGCCCCCCACCCCCTGCTTGTGCCCTGATCCCCCCTAGTGTATGTGTCCATTGGTTATGCTTATATGCATGCATACAAGTCCTCTGGTTGATCTCTCCCCCTTACCCCCACCCTCCCCTACCTTCCCTCCGAGGTTTGATGGTCTGATCGATGCTTCTCTGTCTCTGGATCTGTATTTGTTCATCAGTTTATGTTGTTCATTAGCATCTGCAATTCTTATTCACCCTCCCCTATCTACCTTTGGCTGCACTTAGAAGGGGATTAGAAGGTCTGCTCTTGGCCTCTTTCATCCCTGATACACCTTCCAGCCTTTCTGTAATGTTCAGTCACCCATCCATGGCCCATCAGCAGGACAGATGAGAATGTAGGGCTTTCTTTCTTTTTTTTTTTTTTTTTATCTTTAGTTGTGTGAATTCTAGATTAGGCCTTATGGACACTTATTCACTAATGTAGCTCAAGTTTGAGAATAATCCTTGATTAAATGGTAGGTGCTTAATAAGTGTAGTTGAATAAATAACTTAGTGCCAAGGGGAACTTTTTTGGTTAAATAGAAATTTCTCAAAAAGAACTTGAGAAAGGACACTAATTAAATGTGGTCTTCTTAATCCAGGCCAGGGCCTAAACTTACTGGTTTGCCTTCTAGTTCTGACTGTCATGGCAATATTTGCTGAGTCTTCTTAAATACAAAAGAATTCTCATTTAATGGTGAATGAAAAAGAGAGTTAGTTTCTCATAAATCAGTTTGGCTTAATTTGAAGACTACCAGATTCCATGTCTATTTCCATTTTTGGTGTGATCTTTTTCTTCTTTTAATAAAGTTACTAAATACGTCGCAATAAAAATGTATCCTATTCATGTCATGGAGTCAGGTTTGGGAACCTCTGTGAAATCCTACAGCTTGCTGATTATTAATGATTTATTATGGCTTTGTGTCGACTGCATCCTCAAAGGATTTTGTGCTTTCTCTTTTACCTATGCAAGGATTTTTATTCCTTTACATGCTTTTATTAGATGTATTGAATTATATTAACATTTAATTTTGATTATATAGGGCCAATTACCCTTTCTGTGGATTACTTAGATTAGCCTATTAGCTTTTCCTGGCCTTTCTTTTCCCCTTTTAGTTTTTCACGTTCGCATCTCTTCTTGAGTAAAGTGGCAAGAAAACAAAAAAATGAAAGTCAAATGGATTGATTTGATGTCGTAATTTCTGATTTAGGATTTGGTAAAAGCCACTGGCCAAAGTTAGATATTTGGATTAGAATTATTTTAGGCAATAAAGACTTCTGAGAGGGTGGAGGGAGAATTTAATAGAAAACTGGATGCATTTTCTGTTCATGAATATATGTCCTTGGAGGACACCGGTGACTTCCAGTGTTAGATTAATGATTTGCCTCATTTCCCCGTTTAGCCATCTCATAATTCTTCCAGATTCAGCATCCACTTTCAGGTAATGAATCATTCTGAATAAATACCAGTTATGATTTTGAATTGGTCTTCCAACTAAAACCTAAACATCTTTTTTTTATATATATATAAACCAGCCACATTAGCTCTGGAAGAGCTCCTCTGGGGTTTGTCCTTTCAACTAGAATTGGTTACTTATTTTCCTCAACCATTGTACAGACAGATGTGTTTTTTTGTGTGTGTGTTTTTCCTTTTTTTTTTTTTTTATTGATTTCAGAGAGGAAGGGAGAGGGAGAGAGAATAGAAACATTCATGATGAGAGGGAATCATGGATTGTCTGCCTCCTGCACGCCCCACACTGGGGATCGAGCCCACAACCCGGACATGTGCCCTGACCAGGAATCAAACCTGGTTCATAGGTCGATGCTCAACCACTGAGCTATGCTGGCCGGACCAGACAAATGTGTTTTAATGCAAGTATAATAATACTTCCAAGACTTAACTAGAAAATCAAAAGCAGTGAAAAAAACATGTGTGTCCCATCCTTCAGTCATAAGCATTATAGTTGAACACTAATTTGGGGATAAGAGAGGGATGTTGTTTTCTTTTCAGGTCTCGTTTCTGTCACATGAGCCTGTGTTTGGAAGGAAAATTGCATTCTCTTATTCTTCACATTGGATAGGAAGCATACTAAATTAAGAACTTATCATCCCTGGAGACAACTAATTAATGTAGTAATGTTAGACCAAGGGAGATGGCACTTCATCTCCTTTCATAAGATGTTGGAGTGTTATAATCATTCCTGGAAGCCATACTTTGAAATAAGAAACAAATTGAGGCATAACAAATATGTGAAGGAATTTAAAATTTAAGATATTTGAATATTTGAAGGATTTTGGGAGATTTAGCTTGGGAAAGAGGGGGAATACAATTAGTGCGTTAGAGCAAGGCTCTGGTTCAAAGGGGTGTATTGAGGCCCCTTAAATAGAGGCCATAGGGCCACAGAGTTGGGCTCTACATCTGAGAACATTCTCTAAAAGATGTTCACTATGGAAGGGGCTGCTTCAGTAATAGTCTTTCAAGCAGAGGTTAGATATGAGCTCAGCAAAGATGATGTAGAGAGGATTCCAGAAAGATTAGGTGTTGGACCAGATGACCTAGTAACTTAAGATTCTATGTTCCAGTGCTTTGTCCCTCATAACATGTTCAGTTAAATATTTGTTGACCCACAGCTAACAATTTGAAACAAAAAGGCTTTGCTCTTCTATTAAAAGTGAGTCCTACCCTCCAGGAAGGATGTTGATTACATGTGTTAGGACAAGACTACTTGCCATTATGCCCTATGTTGGGGTTGCTTTGTCAGTCCATCCTTTGATGTCCTGTTGAAATCACAAACTGATACTTGAGTTAAACATTTTTAAAAAGGTATTGTTTTAGTAGAAGTTACATGAAATCATGAAAATTGTGTGTTTGTCACTTGCCAGAAATAAACCAGACTCAGGTTAGTAAATAATTGATGTCTATACAGGATTTCAGGATAGGCCTTTTTAGTAGAGCAACATCTTCAGCTGAAGGTCCCATAAATATACCAACATGAAGTTTTGCAGCTCCCATCAGAGATGGGCTGGTGGATCACTGGCATAAACAGTCCCCAAGTTCTATTTTGGAAAAATCTCAAATGACATTTGGTTTTATTCTCTTGAAAAAAAACATGATCTGAAAGTGATTTTAACAGAAAGGAGGCCAAATTGCTTCATATAGAAAGTAATAAAACACAGTCTTTGAAAACCAGAAATAACTATAAGCAACATTTGCCAATAAATCCCATGACCTAAATAATTTCACCTGCAAAATAATATGCATCCTTGCTACACTGATAGATTCACTGGCCTTTATTAAAAAGTCATTGGTTTCACCCGGTTGGTGTGGCTCAGTGGTTGAGTGTTGTCGACCTGTGAACCAGGAGGTCTTGGTTTTTGATTCCTGGTCAAGGCACATGCCCAGCTTGCAGGCTCAATCCCCAGTAGGGGGCGTGCAGGAGGCAGCAGATCAACGATTCTTTCTCATCATTGATATTTCTATCCCTCTGTCCCTCTCCCTTCCCCTCTGAAATAAATGAAAAAATGTATTTTTTAAAAAAGTCATTGGTCTTGCATCAATAGGAACATTTGAGTTTGGGTGAAACCCTTTGATTACTTTGGCTAAGAGGACAGAACATAAAAGCTAGCCACCTCTTCATTAATTGACTTCCTGAGGTGCATGAGTCAAAATTTTACTTTCCCACTGAGTTAAAGCAGAATTTTTGGAGATGTTGTATTCTAGTTCCTGATGGAATCCTTAGTGGGTTGTGATTCTGACACATAAGGGAGATGTATAGAAGGGGAAACACTAGGCTAGGTGTCAGGAGTCCTAGTACTGCCATGAATTAGCTATAACTTTATGCAAAGCACAATCTCTTGAGTGTCAGTTTCCTCACTGATGATAGACATATAATATTTGTTAGAATTATTATGAAAATTAGATAAATTGAAAGTATGGTGCTTAGTAAACAGTAAGCACTCAAATATTAGATTTTTCATCTTTGATTAAGAGCAGACTTTGGATGATCTCATGCAAGCATAGATCCTTTGGACAAAATAAGGAAACCTTTATGATTTCACAGAAAAGAGCCCCATTTCTGAAAAGGTCTTAAAAAGAAGTCACTTATTTGATCCATCAGCCTGCCTTTGGGTATTACTGTTACCCAAGAGACGCTTCATTTCTTTACATATTTCAGGAAAGGCATTCTCTCTCTCTCTCTCCCCCCCAATAGGTAATTCCAGGGTTGTAAATTCCTCTATCAGGAAACTTAACCTTAGTACTGAAATACCTCACAGTGCAATTTGAACCTGTTTCTTCCTGATCCTATTCATGGGAAGGAAAATGGGTTGACCCTATCTTCTTTTTAAGGGGCCATGTTTGGCATTATTATTGCCACTTTGCCTCATTTTTTAAAATGACAGTCAGAAAAGCTCTTCAAGGGATAATAATTATTCCTTGAGGGAATGTCAGATAGGTAGTTATAAACTCTTAGCTTCTTATTGGTATGATATTTAGATCATAATCTTACTGTTGGTTAACTCTTGAATTATCCATGTATTTTTCTTCCTTATGTAATGTAATTGATAACAAAGTGTGCTTCTGAAGAATTATTTTGGTTGTGTGGCTCTTGTTTCTTCCTCTTGGTAAAAATGGAGTCATAATTCCAGTGATAATCTACTTTTAGAATTTAATTTCATAAATGACATTATTTGATGAATGACATTTCATAAATGACATTATTTGATGAACACATATACCAACATCAAAATTTTCTTTCCCTTTTTATGTGTGCACTAAATTCTGAAATAAAAATTGGAGTAACCAAATGCCTAATTAAGCAAAAATTCATGTACAGAATAACAAAAGATAAGAATCTGGTCTGTTAGGATAATTTGTCACTAGTTGGTTGAATGGTGCATAGCTTTTGTTTAAGGTTACTTATGCCTGAATTAGATAACAATAGCAAGACTTGATAAGCCTTCTGAAAAACAGCTGCTAAACCCATTGCTTTCTGAACTGTAATCATTAAGAATAAATATTCTCTTCTCCTATACAATTGCCGAATGCTGGTGGAACTTTCTTGTAGACTATTTGACAATGAATGTTAATTCATTTAAATAAAAATTTAAAACAAAATCCTCTTATCCCTTTAAGGCATGTTGGGGCTTTCATGTCCCTGTTGTAGAAAATTTCAAATGATTGGAATGCTGGCTTCTAATTTCTGCTCACTGAAGTGTCCTCTAGACATACCAGATTGTTGGAACTCCTTTGATAATATGTATGGGAGCTACATCAATGTATTTGTGAATACATTTACATAAAGGTAAGTATGTAAAATTGTACACTTTCAGCAAAAACAAACAAACAACCCTAATAAACCCTCAAAATTTCAGATAATAAAAGGTTAAGAAGAGATTTTTGATAATCTAAAGGGAAAAGTGTGCCCCATATATATTGTTGCATACAGTTTAATGCATGATTTTTTTAGTACAGGGATGAAATAATATGCAAAATATATCATTATGGAGGTCTTCTCAGCAGCTAGTAAAAATATTTAGAGAAACTGTTTTATGAAGACTTAAAAAATCCTTTATATCCCCCCTCCAATTTCCTATCTCTTTTCATTAAAACATGGACCTTAACACACAGTTTGACAAACATGCTAGTCATCAAATCTTATGAACTCAATTCTTAATATTTAGCTGTTGGTTTTAAGCATAGGCTCTCAGTAATATCTGAATACACCAGTATATGAAATCTAACCATCAGCTTCAATGCAAACATAAGAGTTGGTTTTAAATGTTAATATCAGATATTAGCAGTACACTGTATCATGTCTTATGAGATCATGTTCTTTTCCCCTTAATAAAAAGCCTGTTAGAAACATAAGCTCATAATGACCTGAGTACAATTAGCTACAAACATTCTGTAGAAAGGTGATTGTGTATGAAAACTTCAATCAATATTAAAAAGGAGGGATAGGAAACAGGAATCTAAACAAAATATTTTAAGTTGCATCTCTCATTTAAAAATTAAGATATAATTCACACACCATATAATTCTATGTACGGCATTTTTGCTGTAGACATCTTTGTTGTAGCATCTTAGCCGGAAACATTTTTGCCACAAATGTTTTTGCCGCATAACTAATTGTTCATAAGGCAATTTTGCTGTAAACGATAAAAAACGTTTGTCTTTGGTTTGGTTTCATTTCTCCATTGACACATCAACCACTGTAAAAAAAGATAAAATAACTGCTTGACAGATTGGTTTTGTTTGGTTGGTCTGGTTTCTTCATTGACGAATCAACTGCCTTAATGTATTTAAGCTGGTCGTCAGTTTAGTTTTATATTCCCATTGACGAAGTTTTCTCAGCTACTCCCAGTTTTGTATTATATATAAATCTTAGCTAGCCCTTATAATTGTCTATACAGTGACAAGTAAAGATGCTTACAGTGAAAGTACTTAGAACCATACAGTTCACCCCCTTAAAGTGTACAGTTCAGTGTTTTTTAGTATTTTCACAAAGTTGTACAACCATTACCACTATCTCCAGAACCATCATCCCAAAAAGAAACTCCATACTCATTAGCAGTCACTCTCCTCCCCTGCAACCCCCGAAGCATCTGGGAAGCACTGCATATCCTGAACATTTCATATAAATTGAATTATACAATATGTGGTCTTCTATGTCTGACTTCTTTCTAAATTTAGCATACTGTTTTCAAGTTTAATGTTGTAGCATGAATCAGTACATTCCTTTTATGTCATATTCATTTTAAATAATATTGCATGGTATGTATATACCACATTTTATTTGCCCATTCATCAGTTGATGGATATTGGGGTTGTTTCCACCTTTGGGCTATTATAGATAATGCTGCTATGGACATTGCGTACAAGTTTTCTGTGTGGGCATATGTTTTTACATCTCTCTTAAAAGCAATTAGTCTAGCATATCTAGTCGTGTGTTCATTTAAGCAGAACTTCTTAAACTCCTATTTAGGGAATGCAACCTATAACCTTAAATCAATTGTTCAATGAGGAGACCGCTACATATGTCCATAAGAATTTTTCTACGAGCCTATCATTTAGATATGATAATTTCATGAAGAGCACTTCAGTCTTGTAGAAACTGAGTTGTCATCATATAGAGAATTTCTAAAGTCCTCTGCATTTGTTTTAAAGGACAGCTACACATCATGCTGGAGAGAAAAAGTACTCATTCAATCTTCTAGGACTCAATGAAGGAGCGCTTTTAACATACAATTTCCTTTATATATTAACTGTCTTTTAAAGTTTGGATTTTCCTCCTTGAAAAAAAGATTGTCAAATAGCCAAACTACCTGACTGTCCATTGTAGCTTAAGTGCTTATTATTAAGACATAATTCATACTGAGAGTCAAAGTAAGAAGAATGTATTTTGTGTGCAAAGGATGAATGTATCGGTAACTTTATTTGTAACCGAATTTTTTAAAACAAGATGAATGGAAATTGCTCTCCCATGTACTTGTATATAAATAAACATTTCCTGTTGCCCACATTTGGAGGATGATATGCTATCAAAGTTCATAAAAAGCAAATAAGCTTTAAGTACACTAATGTCTTTCAGCATGACGGAATGTGTTCTGGATTTGGCCATCTGGAGGCCTGAGTTTGTCGATTCTCTAACTGACTAACCTGGACAATTCATTTAACGTTTTGCACCATGGATTTCTCCTCTATAAAATAAGGGGCTAGATGGAATAATCTTTAAGGTCTCTTAGAACACTAAATAAGACTACTCTGCTATACTCAGGATGTGAAAGTAATGTGTTAATTATTTCTAATGGTGAGAACGATGACATATTGGAAGGAGTATTATTACACTGAGAACGAGGAGTCATAAATTCTAGTTTCAGTTCTGACACTGAGAAGCCATGTTAAACTAGATTGGATAACTTTAAGATCTTTTCTAGCTAAAACACATTATATGGTTCTATATCCTCATTTGGGCAATTACTTGGCAAATTGGAAATCAGTGTTTTGAAAAACCTTGAGGATCACTATCATTAGTTGACTCAATTATTCCACATCTGCTACCCACAAACTGGACCTGATATATGCTATCTCTACACCCTCAAGTACATCTGCAGCTGAAAGATAGAAACTGGAGCTATATTTAAACCACACCATGTGCCTGTGCTTTGGGCCAGGTGCTCACCTCTGAATATTTCAAGAACTGAAATATCTTATTTTCATTACTTGCAGGAAACCACATGTTAGTTACATAAGACATCCTATCTAAATGTTCATATCTGGAATTTATTCAGGCTTCCCAGAGAATAGTTGTTTTCACATGTAGGTAAAAATAAGCTTAAAGACACAGGCTAGCCTTTCTGACTTTGATCTTGGAGATGAAACCATAAGAACTAATAACTGTATGTGGCTTAACATTCTACCAAGTTTATTGATGCTCTGAAGGGGCGAGGGAGCTCCCTGTGACCTTTTTATAAGGGCACTAATCCCATTCATGAGGGCTTTGTCCCCATGACCGAATTACTTCCAAAAGGCCTCCCTCCAAATATGATCATATTGGGGATTAGGTTTCAACATAGGAATCTGGGGAGGGGGGCACAAACATTTAGTCAATAGCAGATGGTGTCTGATTAATCAGGCCAATTGGCTACTCAGTTATAGGTTTAATAGCAGAGTAAGCATATCCACTTCCCCTTTGTTATGTATGAAAGAAATACCCCACATCAAGGAGTTATAACACACTGTCAATGGCATTTGACTCCAGTTAACTTAGTCATGTCCATTTAGCTTGTTCAAATTCATATTTGTCTAATGCTTTCAATCAATCCCTTCATCTGGTACCAGCTGGACTGCAAGCCTTGAGACAAGTAATCTGGCTAAGGTCTGCTGACTTATGACTATTTTGCTAATCACATGAACTTTAAGTTTAGATCTTCAAAGAGTGAAAAATGCTTTTCCAGCCACTGCTAATTTTTGGGTTTCTGTTTTAACAATCTTGGGCAATATCTATTTTCATATTTCTAGTTGGTTGATTTTGTAATTACAGATGCTCCTCAACTTACAATGGTAAGTTGGAAATATGCATTAATAAGTCAAAAATGCATTTCATACACTTAATCTATTGAACATCATAGTTTAGCCTAGCCTACTGTAAACATGCTCAGAGCACTTACATTAGCCTACAGTTGGGCAAAATCCTCTTAACAGCCCATTTTGTAATAGTGTTGAATATCTCATGTACTTTATTGAATACAGTATCTAGGAAAAACTGGCAACATAGTGCACAATGGAGTATTGGGCTGTTTACTCTAATTACTGTGGCTGACTAGGAGCTGCGGCTTGCAGCCATTGCTTGTCCTCATGAGAGAGTATCTTATAGCATATCTCTAGCCCAGGGAAAGATTTGAAGTACGGTTTCTACTGAATGTGTGGCACTTTCACACCATCTTAAAGTCAAAATCGCAAGTTGAAACATTGTAAGTCAGGGACCATATATATTTTGATAAACTAAGCATATATGTTGTAATTTCTAGGGTAGAAAACAAAAAGAAACAGCACTTAACTTCCAAACCTAAGAGAAAAAAACCAAACAGAAATGGTAAAAAATAATCAACAGGAAAAAGAACAAGAACAAAAACAACATTGAATAGACAAGATAAGTAGGAAGTATAAAGTATGATAAAGCCAAATATATTTTAATCATTACATTAATTGTTAACAGACTAACATTCCAGTTAGAGGACAAAGATTGTCAAACTGGACAACAAAACAAAACCCAACTATTCAAGCCTTCCAAGAAGCACATCTAAGACATAAAAATACAGATTGAAAAAGAAATGAACAACAAAAACAAAAACCTCATGCAAATACTAACCAAAACAAAGCTAATGCAGTACAGTGATAACAATTAGTTTTTAGGACAAACACATTCATAGTAATGAAATGGGACTTCCATGTTTAAATTTTTAGTCCACTAGGAAGATACAAGATTGAATTTGTACCTAATAATAGCCTCCAAATAAAATAAAAACTATAAAACTAAAATGAGGAATAATTTGCACTCACAATCACAGAGATTTTAAAACCTCTCTTTCAGTAATTAATAGAAAGGGGAAAATCAGTACATATATAATTTGAGCAATATGATTATCTAGTACACATAAAATTCTAATACACATAAAATACTTAGGTATGTGCCCTGTTGGAGTGCATATGGGAGGCAACCAATCGATGCTTCTCTCTTTCTCCCTCTCTAAAAAATCAATAAAGCATATCCCCAGGTGAGGATTAAAAAAAAATTCTTTGCCCAATAACTGCAGAACACATGTTCTTTTCAAACACATGTGGGACATTCACAAAAACTAACTATAGATTGGACCACTAAACAAGTCTCAACAAATTTCAAAGGGCTAAAATAAGGAGCACATTTGTAAAAAAACTCATACATCAAAGAAACCACATGGAAATTATAAAATAGTTGAGGCCTGGTGCATGAATTCATGCATCAGTGGGGTCCCTCGGCCTGGCCTGTGGGATCGGGCCAAAACCACTCTCCAACATTCCTCAAGGGGTCCTGGATTGTGAGAGGGGAGGGATGTGGGAAGTTGGCCAGCTGGGGAAGGACTGCGGGAGAATTCCAGGGCGTGTCTGGCCCATCTTGCTCAGTCCCAATCGGCAGGACCCCAGCAGAAAGCTGGTCAGAGCATCTGCCCCCTGGTGGTCAGTGCACATCATAGCAAGCAGTTGAGCGGCCTCAGCATATAATTTGCATATTACGCTTTGATTGGTTGAACGGCCAACCGCATGACTGGACACTTAGCATATTAGGCTTTTATTATATAGGATTTTGAATTGAAGGAAAACATAAACATTAATGTACATGCTTGGCCTCAGGAGAAAGTCTAGATAGAAGAGACTTCAAATTAAACAGCTTATGGGTGGTAAGTATAGATGAGTAAATGAATTCAATCAAGTACATGTAGAAAGGACAATAACAGAACACTAAGTTAAGGCACTATCTTTTAAAAGGCAGGCAAATAGGAGAAAATCAAGGATAATGAGGGTGGGAGGGGACTTAGACAGTACCTTTGAGATCTGAGTAAGCAGGGATCCTGCCCCAGCCCCCCACATGTCAGGAATACTTGTGCCTTATTAGATTGCCTTCTTCAAGATTTTGTAAATCCCCCTCCAGTTCCTGGGACTAAGCAACGCACCCTGAGCCTGGATTTGGTCCCATGTGGGTCCTGGTTGCCAGAAGTACCTCTTGAGATTTTCTAAGTTTCACTTTGGTGTGTGAAATAGATGTCATTTCTCTCCTTTGACCCAAGTTTGGTGTGGATGGAATGCCTGGGGGAGCCCTGGGTCTTATGCCTATAGAATTCTCCTGGGTCTGAAGAGAGGACCATTCTTTTTTTTTTTTTTTAATTTATTTTTTATTTTTTATTTTTTTATTATTATTATTTTTAATTGTTTGAAGTATTACAAATAGTAGTACATATGTCTCCTTTTTTTTTTCCTTCCCCATTGACCTTCCCCCGGTCTCCCCTTCCCCCCAGTACATGCCTTTACCTGCCCCCTCCCCCCGGTGTTTTTTTATCCATTGGTTATGCTTATATGCATGCGCACAAGTCCTTCGGTTGATCTCCTAAAGCCCCCCCTCCCCCCCGCAACCTCCCCTGCCTTCCCACTGTAGTTTGACAGTCTGTTCAATGCTTCTTTGCCTCTGTATCTATTTTTTTCCCCATTTCATTCCTTTAAAAAATCTTGCCTCTGCAGACTAGAAATAAACATATAATAACAAAAAATGTTTGAGTCCCAATTTCCATGTCCAACAGTTCTGAGTCCCCATTTCAATGTCAAACAGTTCCTTATGTGTACATGTCAGCAATGATATCTGGATGGTGGGCACATGGTGGCAATGCAGGTCCGACCCTCTCTGGTTTGGTCCTAGGCAACCTGCTGCGTTGCACAGCTGCTGACTGCTAGCGTGGCAAGGCGTCGTCAACGTCTTCCATCTCTGGACTGTTTCTCCTCTTGTCTTCATGGTTGGAGCAGACCTGTCAATTCCTCTCTGTTGCAGGAATCCACATGGTCTTGGAGAGGACCATTCTTACTAGCTGAGTAGTATTTCTTTCACACAACAGTGCCAACAGTACAAGATTAGGTTGCCATAATGGTATTGAATAGCTTTTAGGTGACTATCATATTGGACACAGGATAAATTCAGTGTTCTGGACTACCAAAGGTCACCTGGACCCCTGGGATTGTATTGTGTGTGTGTGTGTGTGGTGGGGGGGCCGGGGAGGGTGGTCATTAGCTCTCACTTTTCTTTGTTCCATTTATGATGCTACCTCTAGACTGTAGACCCCAGGCTTGTGAGGGTGGTGGCAGTGTTCTTTGCCCTTTCCATTTGCACCAGGGAGGTTACCCTACTCATCTCGGCAGGTTATACACTTTGTGTTGGGTCAGACCTCTGTCATCTGAGGCCTTTCAAGGCTGTTGTCCCACAAAGCAATTGGCCCCTTCCAATCAATGTCCTCTCTCATTTCCAGCTGATGGTGACTGTTTTCTCCATAATTTGGCTTAAGACATGCTGATGAAGGAATGACATTCCTGCACAAATAAAACTGCTCTTCTTGTTCCACCCATGGGCCTTTTGCCTTTTCTTCTCAGTGTGGCCAAGAATACAGTAAATACAGCTTAAAACGTTCAGGAGATGATATGGTTTGAGTATGTGTTCTATACTTACACTATAAAAGTTCAAATGGTAAATATAATATGACCAAAACAAAACAAAAAAAGGATTACCCACACTTTCCTGCACACTCTGGGTAAGACTTGCATTTTTGGTAATTATCAATGAAGCACAGTAACAACCTTTGAGAGAGAGTCTCTAGAAGCCAGTATTCACAGGCACAATGAATGCAGCATAATGAGTAATGATGTAACCAGCACTAAAAAATGGCATTAAGGAACTGTAGAGGCAAGATCTATATGGTTCAATACAAACAGGTCCTTGATAGTCATGGCATTGTAATAGCAGCATTATACTCTTATTGTAGTGGGAGATTATGAAATTAGCTAGAAATGGCACATTTAATAAAGAACACGAGACTATTTCCAAGGCTTGAGGGAGAAATGGTGCATGTATACTCTAAAAAATATTCACATGCATGGACCAGACAAGAAACATGCACTTTTTCTCTATCCATTATTCTTTATCTTCATTAACAAACCAGTTTACCTTACTTGGGCTCATAAATTTTATAATAGACTAGAGGCCTGACTTGCACGAAGATTCGTGCAAGAATAGGCCTTCCTTCCCCTGGCGGCCGGCACTGCCTTCGCTCCGGCCGGAGTTGCCTTCTGCCTCTTGCCTTGTTGCGTCAATTTGCATATTCCCTCCTTATTGGCTGTGGGCGCTGCCATCTTCGTCATGGAGGTATGGTCAATTTGCATATCCCATCTTTATTAGATAGGATTTTTAAAATAAAATTGTTCACATATAGACAAGGGTCCTACAAAAAACATTTGCCTTGTAGGCAGCCCTGAAAGCAGAGCAGAAACTAAAAAACCAGAAACCATGAAAATGATATTTTGAACATAGAGGAAGTGCAGACATAAAATAAGGAATGACAAATTCATTGGACTTGAGAGTTAGAAAACCACTGACACTATAGCCACTAAAGGTTGGAGAGAAAGAAAACATGGCAGCAGCTTGAATAGTGAATGGTGCTCAAGTTGACAGTAACTATTTTTAAAAGGAGACTGGCTATGAACAAGAGTATTAGCAGGGAGGTAGCATGGAGTATTAAAAAGAACAAGTGTAACTGACTGGATCATTGAAAAAATTTCTTGAGTACTAGTGAGAAGGAAAAGAAAATCATTCAACACTACTAGTAGGAAAGTGTGATACTCTTTCCCAGGGGTCCTCAAACTTTTTAAACAGGGGGCCAGTTCACTGTCCCTCAGACCGTTGCAGGGCCGGACTATAGTTTAAAAAAAAACTATGAACAAATTCCTATGCGCACTGTGGACCTGGGACGAGTTGGCTGCTAAGCAGGACAGGCAGCGGCACCCGGCAGGCCGGATAAATGTCCTCGGTGAGCTTCATGTGGCCCACAGGCCGTAGTTTGAGGATGCCTGCGTCTTTACTCTTAAAAAAAAAAAACAAAAAAAAAACACCCAGATGTACTTTTACAATGGTGAGATATGATGGGCAACATCTTTTTGCTTTTTACTTTTATTTATTTATGCATCTTTATTGTTGAAAGTATTACAAATGCACCCCTTTTCCCCCACCACCATTGACCCTCTTCACCCTGCACTCCCTGTGCCAGGCTACACTATTGTTTGTCCATGGGTTATGCATACATGCACATAAATTCTTTGATTAATCTCTCCCCCCTGCCCCACCCATTTTCCCTCTGAGATTTATCAATCTGTTCCATGCTTCCATGTCTCTGGTCAGTTTATTTTGTTCATTAGATTCCACATATAAGTGAGATCATGTGATACTTGTCTTTCTGACTGGCTTATTTCACTTAGCATAATACTTTCCAGGTCCCTTCATGCTGTCTCAAAGGGTAATAGATCCTTCTTTTTTATAGCTTCAAAGTATTCCATTGTATAAATGTACCACATCTTTTTTTATCCTCTCATCTACTGATGGGCACTTGGGCTGTTTCCAAATCTTAGCTATAGTAAATAGCACTGCTATGAACATATTGTTGCATAGATTCTTTCAGATTGGTGTTTCGGGATTCTTGGGTTATATTGATGGGCAACATTTTATTTATAGGAAATATTGGGAGACAGAGAGACAAGATATATATACTAAAATGAAGCAAATACATAAATCTAAAATGTATGACATTCTACAAAACAATGGTCTAATTTTCTCATAAAGTTCAAGTAATAGAGAATAAGAGTTCTAGAAAAATATAGGAGACATAACCATATATCATGGACAAACTTTAACAAAATCCTGGTTAAATAATATAAACTACAATTTTAAGACAATTTAGGGACAAGTAGAAAAATTTGAATATGAGCTGAATATTAGCTGCTGGAGAACTATTGCTGTTTTTCTTTGGTGTGATAACTATATTGTAGTTATGTAGTTAAAGTCTTTTTTAAGGAAATTTATGTTGACATACTTAGGGATGAAATGTCCTATCCACAGCTTAAATTCAAATGGCTCAGCAAAAACTATATAGATCTATACAGATATATTGAAAGCAAATACACACACATGCAAAAGGCAAAACATTAAACATAACTGGTTCTAAGTGGTATGTATAGATGCTCTATCATTATACTGCTCTATTCTTTCAACTCTTATGTGTTTATAAATTTTCAAAGTGCAGTTAGGGAGAGGAAGAGAAACAAGAGAGTGAGAAGGTAAAGATGGGTATAATTAACAGCTAAACACGAGAAAGATCAGCACTAAATAGAAGGTGTGCATCATTTTCTGAGATTAGAGGAAAGAAGCTGTGGTGAGTCCAGATATAGATGAGTAGGTATGGGTGTGGGAAGTGGGGGAAACAACAGGTGATCTCAATCTTCTCCATGAAAGAGGAAGCAGGAAGAGGAGCGGCAGGTTGGTGGCCTGAAGAGAATGAAGATTTGGAATAGTTGCTGTGGGGAATGGCACAGGGAGCTGAACAGAGAGTACCGGTTTCACAGCTAAAGGTTTAGCTGAGGGGCTGCTAGGGACTTGAGTGTCTAAACTGCTCCTGATTTTTGCTCCTATTAGCACTACAAGCTTATCTAAAATCATAGAACTTACCAGATACTGTTTGTTTACTAGATCATGAATTTCTTGAGGGAAGGAGCTCGGCTTTCACCTTTGTGTTCCCAGTACCTCGAATGAAGTAAGCATATAATGAATATTTATTAAATAGTCACAGTTTCACATTTAACTCTAACTACTCAGTTTTTATTGACTTTTCTTCTTATCCCCAGCCCAGATTCTGCTGGGTTAACTGCTTCTCTATCAGGATCTCAGAGCAACATGAATGTTTGTAATAGCCATTAAAAACCTCTTTCATTGCATTTGCTGCATTGTAGTGAAACTGTCTGTAATGTCTGTCTTACCTAGTGGAACAAAATCTTTTGAGATCAGTGATCTTTGTATGCTTGGTATTACAATCTTGACAGAGTAGTAGGCCTAATACACAACAGGCATTTTTTTGAGCTGAGCTGACCAATTAATGAGGATTTGTAACAAAGTAAGTTTTGCTTTGTTAAAGGCTTTATTTCTGAATGTACATGTGAGTTTAACAAATAATTTTAACAAGAAAACCCAACAATATTACTAACATACAATCAAAAATATAAAGTGCCAAGTTATCCAAATCAGAATATTCTGGATAAAACACAGAAAAACAATTGCTTTATAAACATTTTTAAAAGACAGCACCTCTTTTCTATTTGTGTTTCTTCAAGTGTTCAAAATGGGAAGAATGCTTCCCATTCCAGTGGAGGCAAATGTTTCCAGACAAACCTTTAAAGGTTCAGCCATTGGGTTGAGGTGACTTTCTGTGAAAACAGTTCAGGAGACCAAGCGTTTTTAGTTTCAGGCACTGAAGGTGGCCAATTTTCTGAAAATGAAAGGCAACATCTGACTTCTGAACCACAACCAAGTCCCAACACTGACTCTTTGGAAATCCAGCCTGAGTGTATACTGCTGTAAGGAATTTTCTGGTTTGCAACTACTGCTGTAAGCGTGTTCTTTAAATTTAACTCTTTCTTAATGAAACGTTTATTGAGTCTTTGTTTGACATGCTTCAATTTCTTTCTCGGTAATATATTCTCATCAGGAGAATTACAGGCAGCAAGGCATTTTCTTAGACCCAAGGTTTGGAATCCAAGCATATCGGGAAGAAATGCTTTTTTTGTGGTAGGAGGGACCCATTCATCAATGTCAGATTCAAGGCACTCAGCAATAGAACAGTTGTTGACAACCTCTGGTTGTGTAACACCAGGTATAACAGGGCTTTTGGATTTCTGGCTGGGTGTTTTTATATTTTTTTGAGACCTGGGAGTGGCTTGCTGTGCCTCATTTTCAGAGGAAATCCTTGTTTTTTTATAGTTAGTATCAAGATCCACATAAAAGGCAGGTAGTTTCTTGAAAGCTCCTTTCACCCCATGAATTCTTGTTTGGTGGAATCCTGCAACAGGAGTTGACTGTGAACATGGAACAAAGTCCTGGCTACCTTCAACATCACTTTCTGAATCTGATGGAAAATGTGGTGAAGCGCATGTTTTTGGATTCATGGAGGCAGGCATATTTGGCAAGGGTAATTTTTGTGAAGATTGGCTGAAGTTTTCAGAAAGTGATCTCAGTGAAAAATCAGATTCTATATGATGACTTTCTGCCAAAGACTTTCCCCACTGTAACAAAATATCCTGTGACTTTTTGGTGGTTTCTGTTGCCATGTCCATTTCTTTAGCACTATCATCAAAGAGATCAGCAGAAGCATTGTAGCTGCTTTCATGACCAGGAACATAGGTCTGTATTAAATTATTTTTGATATGTCCATAAGGCATTTCTTTCAATACATTTGTACTTCTACTTGGACTGCTGCAAAGAGCTTCTAAGGAATATGTAAGTTTCCTGCAAATTGTAAGACTGTCACCTTGGTCCTTTGGCCACCTCCTACATTGTTTATTTTCTAAGTTGCAAAGGTCAGAAACATCATTATACCTCCTGGAACACAAAGTCATCAATTTTTCACTCATTTCCAAAGGCGCTTTTTCTCCACTTCCATTAAAACACTTGATATTGAGACAAGAATGGTCACTCTCTGAAGTACTGTGTGTATGTGAAATTGTAGCCCTACATGGTGGAATTCTGGTAGACTTCCTAAGAGTAGATGTTGTTCCTAAACCTTTTGAAGCTGGAAATAGAGCTGACAGAGAAGTGTTTGATAGAAAACATTCAGAAATATCTCTTCCATTTCTACCTATGGAGACAGCCTCTGCTGTGTTATCTGGTTGTGACTCCTGAACACTAGCAGCTGGATTTGCTTCACAGTTGGAAAGGAAGTTACCTTTGCCACAGTTTGCTTTGACTGCTGCTTGAGATGATCTTAACGCTATAGGTGGTGTATGCAAGGCTCCAGCAGTTCCCTGGGGAGTCACAGATAAACTGCTGTTGTCTGCATGCAATTCATCCATGCCATTATCTAGATGATGCTTCCTACTGCTGGCATCCGCTGGGGTTATAGCAATCTCACTTTCGATAACTGCCAGAAACTTGTTTAAGCTTTCAGAGAGTGGCAGATCATCCCAAATCTTGGGGTCATAATCCTGGGAACCACCAGCTATCTCTTCAAGTCCGAGGGATATAGGTGGACAACACACAGATCTTTCCTGAAGGCTGGAGGGAGTATTGATATCATGACATGTTAGCTCATGCTGGGAATTTCTCTTAATTTCTACTGCACTGTGGAAAGATTTTGTATTACTTGGCTCATGGGACTCTTGCATTTTCAAGGAGAATAAATTAGAACCAATAACTCCAATTTCATGACGACTGCTGTGTACTGCACTTGGCTGATTAGCTTGTAAGCCACGTTCATCACCTAACTTTTGTGCTGTGCTCTTTTTATCCATATATGAAACAAGGCTCCATGAACACTGACTGGCATCATGGCAATCACCTGAACCAGTGGTCTCTGCCAAGGAAATGCACTTTCTGTTCTGGTGAGGAGTATCAAAGGCTTTGCTTTGTTCTGAAGCTGAAAAATTATCCTCATCTGTTAGTTGTGAAACAATGGAAGTGAGTTGAAGTGATGGCTGCCAGGACATTAAAAAGTTATCTCTGCCATGGGATTCAACAAAACAAGAGCTGCTGTCAAGGCCACATATGCTGCTGAGATCACTACTTGACTGTTCTAAAGCAAGCAGGTGGCTATTAGGTGCCTGGGAGCCACCATGGAGTTTCCTGAAATTGGAAACCTGCAAAAGCTGCCGGAAATAGTCAATGACAGTGAAGCCTGCAACACCCGGGTCTGGTAGGACAATCTGGCAAGCTAGTAGCTCTTTAATTTCTCTCCTGTGGCCAGGGCACTGTTCTAAGAAGTTGCTGGAATCTGAACCTTGCCCATGTTGGTTTTCAAAATTCTGTAAAAGAAGTTAATACATTTAAATGAGAATAAAATTTTCTTCCTTTGACTAGAATGTGAAACAGATTTAAAATAATTTCAATTCATCTAGTGTTATAGACACAGTAGTATAAGTAAGAGAAGTAAACCTTGGAGTAAAGAGACTTGTATTCAAATCCTAGCTCTGGAGAAACCAAGATGATGGCATAGGTAAACACCTAAACTGCCTCACACAACAATTTCAAAACTACAACTAAAAGACAAAACGGACATCATCCAGAACCACAGGAAGGCTGGCTGAGTGGAAATTCAACTAGAAGGAAAGAGAAAAGCACACTGAGACTCAGAGGATCTGTGGAAGGCAGAAGTAACGAGGCGCGCGCACGGAGAGGGCGGGCAACTGAGTAAGCAGCTGGCTTTCTCAATCGGGAGGGAAACAAAAGCTCCCGACTGCACTGAACTCCACTTCCGGGTGAGACTCTGGGGACCCAGACTCATACAGGGAGAAAGTGGACTGTCTGGCAGCAGGCGAAACTCGAGGGCAACTTTCTCTCAGAGGTGCTTGCAGCGATTTCCGTGGGACACTGAGAACCAGGGGCCTCTTAGGGCAGGGCTGATGGGAAGCCATCGCTGTTTGCCCCGCCCTGTGATCCCACCCCACGAAACCATAGCTGTTTGCTCTGCCATGAGACTCTGCCCTATGCAAGCTGAGTGCAGAGGCTTTTGCATATGAATGGCATGGTCCTTTGAATTTTAAACTTACCTACAGCTGAGTCAGTGAGACCAAGAACATCCAAAAGAAGGCCCAAGGCGCCGCAGCAGCTTGCATTGCTTCACAGCTGGGCCTCCTCTGGGCACCTCCAAAACCCAAACAAAGAAAAGGAATCTGCAGATCTCTCTGTAGCTCCTGCTGGGTGGCCTCAGGCAGAGGCTAAATTAGCACCTCCTTGGAGATCCAAGAGCCAGTGTACCCAGGGATCAGAGTGGGACCATCCAGATTACAACTCCTCAGACCCATAAGGGACACACTCAGGGGGCAGACTCAGTGAGCACCAAAGCCCCACTGAAGCAAGTCTTGTCTCATAAGGGTGTCTCCAGCACAGAAGTTCTCCCATAGTAGACACAGCTGATCCTCACAGCCAATTAGCCTGGAGGTCAATTCCCCCCAGTGATACCAACAACAATCAAGGCTTAACTACAACTAGACTGTGCACACAGCCCACAAAGGGGTGCACCAAGAGTGTCCACCTCAGGTAACTGGGGAGGCTGAGCCACTGGCCCTATAGGACACCTAGCACACAAAGCCACTCTATCAACTCAGGGAAGCAGTCAAAATGCGGAGACAAAGAAACAGATCACAAATGAAAGAAATGGAGAACAGCAAATGACTGGATATAGAGTTCAAAACCACGGTTATAAGGTTTTTCAAGAATTTTCTAGAAAAGGCCGATAAATTTAGCGAGACCCTCGAGGATATAAAAAAGGACCAACTAGAAATACAAAAATACTGAAATAAAAAATATTATACAGAGACCTAACAGCAGACTAGAGGACTGCAAGAATCAAGTCAAGGATTTGAAATACAAAGAAGCAAAAAACATCCAACCAGAAAAGCAAAAAGAAAAAAGAATCCAAAAATATGAAGACAGTGTAAGGAGCCTCTGGGACAACTTCAAGTGTACCAACATCCAAATGATGGGGGTTCCAGAAGAAGAGAGAGAGCAAGATACTAAAAACCTATTTGAAGAAATAATGACCGAAAACTTCCCCCACCTGATGAAAGAAATAGACTTACAAGTTCAGGAAGCACAGAGAACCCCAAACAAAAGGAATCCAAAGAGGACCACACCAAGACACATCATAATTAAAATGCCAAGGGCAAAAGACAAAGAGAGAATATTAAAAGCAGCAAGAGAAAAAGTTACCTACAAGGGGGCACCCATATGACTGTCAGCTGATTTCTCAACAGAAACTACGCAGGCCAGACAGGAGTGGTAAGAAATATTCAAAGAGATGAATAGCAAGAACCTACAACCAAGAATACTCTACCCAGCAAAGCTATCATTCAGAATTGAAGGGCAGATAAAGAGCTTCACAGATAAGGAAAAGCTAAAGGAGTTCATCACCGCCAAACCAGTATTATATGAAATGCTGAAAGGTATCTTTTAAGAAGAGGAAGAAGAAGAAAAAGGTAAAGATAAAAATTATGAACAACAAATACATATCTATCAACAAGTGAATCCAAAAATCTAGTGAATAAAAAATCTGATGAACAGAATAAACTGGTGAATATAATAGAATCAGGGGCATAGAAAGGGAGTGGACTGACAATTCTCAGGGGGAAAGGGGTGTGGGAGGTGCGGGAAGAGACTGGACAAAAAGTGTACACCTATGGATGAGGACAGTGGTGGGGAGGTAAGGGCAGAAGGTGGGGTGGGAACCGGGTGGAGGGGAGATATGGGGGGAAAAAAGAGGAACAATTGTAATAATCTGAACAATAAAGATTTATTAAATTAAAAAAAAATGGGTTGGAGACAAATTTTCTGATTTAGACTTAACATTTTAAGTTAATAGGAAGAAAATTTAACAAAACTTTATGTGATAAAACTACACTCATTATTTATATATCCACAAATTATGCATCTTCTATTTACATTCCTTTAGCCCTAGCATCACTAATTGAATAAATAGAATTAGGTATGCTAATCATATCTAGAATTAGTTCAGACATACAAATATCTTTAAGAATTAATTATTCTACCTTGCTCACAAAGTAATACATCATCATCGTGTAGGCCTCAGCTCTGCCACCTACTAGCTCTATGAGTTTGGGTAAGTTATTTATTTTTTCTAAGCTTCAGTTTTCTCATCTGTAAAATGGGCAATTCTCAGGGGGAAAGGGGTGTGGGAGGTGCGGGAAGAGACTGGACAAAAAGTGTACACCTATGGATGAGGACAGTGGTGGGGAGGTAAGGGCAGAAGGTGGGGTGGGAACCAGGTGAAGGGGAGCTATGGGGGAAAAAAGAGGAACAATTGTAATAATCTGAACAATAAAGATTTATTTAAAAAAAATCCTAGTTCTAACATTTACTTGTGCTGTGACTTTGGACAACTTATTTAACCTTTTTGAGCCTTAATTTTCTCATTTATAAACTAGAGATTAAAAAAATGCAAGTTTACTGTATTTGCAATAACATGGAAAACTGCACTGCTTAGCAAATAGTAGTTGCTCAATAAATGATAGCTATTATATCTGTCATTAACTTCCATAAACTTTGAGTGCTTAAGGGAATGTTCTCACCTATTAAAAAAAAAAGATAGCCAAAACAGGTTTGGCTCAGTGGATAGAGCGTCAGCCTGCGGACTGAGGGGTCCCAGGTTCGATTCCGGTCAAGGGCATGAAACTTGGTTGCGGGCACATCCCCAGTGGGAGGTGTGCAGGAGGCAGCTGATCGATGTTTCTCTCTCATCGATGTTTCTGACTATCTATCCCTCTTCCTTCCTCTCTGTAAAAAATCAATAAAATATATTAAAAAAAAAGATAAAGAACTGTCTAAGGTTTTAACAAAGAAAAGCTCTGTAGCTCCTGGCTTCACCTTCCCTTTGGTCTTTCTCACTGTGCAGTTAGGGAGTGCTCTGTTCTTAGTTTTAAAACCCTAATTCCAATGTGGATAAAATTTACATTTGTTCCCTTTAGCACAGATGAAACAGGAAATGATTACTCCTTCAGAATTAGTACATTATTTTCAACTTCTATTGTCACTTTTATAATTATTTAAAACCATCCTTTCTGACCTATTATTAGTTATCAATATGCAGATAAACAAATATCTAACACTTCTGAATTCATATAAAGTTAGATTTTTAGAGCTCTGAAACATTTAAACTAGACTTTTCTGACTTTTGAAAGAGGAAGTTGTCACACATGGTGTTTAACCTATAGCCTATTTTTGCACAGTCTAAAGTGCTTCTATAGGATCTCACATTTATGACTTTGAAAAACTATTTAGAGAATTAAAATAATTTCATTACAATGGAAATGTTAACAGAACAGAAGAAAGTCTCAATTACCGTCACTCCAAAAATAAAGCTCTGTCCAACAAAGCAAGTTTCAACTGCTTTAGTTAATAGGTTCTGAGTTGCATCCCTATCCAGTGCTCCTGGAATTTCACTGGAATCCTGAATGTATCTTGATTGGAAGAAAAAAAAACGTGTGAAGAGATAAACTTTGAAATTTTAACTTGCCATAAAGTCAGAAATATGAACAATTAGTTTGAAAATGCAGCATGAACCTTTTGAGTTATATATTTAAAAAAGTGACTTTAGCCCTAGCTGGTTTGGCTCAGTGGATAGTACGTAGGCCTGCGGACTGTAGGGTCCCAGGTTTGATTCCGGTCAAGGGCACATGCCTGGGTTGTGGGCTTGATCTCTAGTAAGGGGGCGGGAAGGGGGAGGGGCGGTGCAGGAGGCAGCAGATCAATGATTCTCTCTCATCATTGATATTTCTATCTCTCTCTTCCTTCCTCTCTGAAATAAAAAAAAGAAGTGACATTAAAAGCTAGGCATTTTGTTCCCTCTAGTTTCCCATAGCTAGAAAGACAAAAACTATTGATCAAATGTGAATAAAATAGATGCCTGCCTAGGAATCAGGCCCAGCAATTATTCTAGAAGTAGCAGTGGAAGTAGTGATGGAATCTCTAGTCCTCATCAAAGCAGAGGGGAGTCTTTCCTCGCCCCTGGCGATCCTGTGGTCCCTCTGCTGTCCCTTTCTTCAACTGAGTCTGCTCTCAACAATAAGGAGACAGAGAGACATTTCTTCTGTTAGGGATTAGGGAAGGTGGGTAGAAGACTGCTTAAATATATCCTTGCATTTTTAGGACAACATCATAAAAGGTCAAACTATGCAGGTGAAGTTGTAATGAGAGAAATAACATTTCAACATCTGATATGCAAATATTCCCACAAAAGTCTTCTTCTGCCTCAAGGGATGTTGGCCACTTGAATGTAAATATCAACTTGGATAATCTCTCAGTTTGAAACAATTTTACTTTCTTATTCTATGTTCTCTAATTTGGATTAGAGTTTTGTAATTTAGTATTCTAATCACAGCTTAGTTGGCTTGGATAAAAGGAGCTTGGTTTAACATTATCACAATATATATTCAGGAAATAAACATCTATTTCTTGATGATCTTTTAAAGAAACTGATGATCTGAGGTTGAGCAGTCAATGAATGAGATCTTTTTTTTTTTTTTTACTAAATGTTTATTACCTTAAAAACACATATTTTAAAATTCTATTAATATACTAAAGGCATAGCTAGGAAAAAGAATACTTTAAATAATCTTACCTATGCAAATCAGTGGCTGTAAGACCAAAAAATGCATCTAAGCAGCTTCCAAAAACAGTAATGCCAAGTAATTTGTTTGATTCTGCAACTTTTATGGAAAGTCTGTATCTGTAACTGGCATTTTCAGCTTCACCAGTAGAACCACATTTTGGACAATTATACCTGGAAAAGTGGAAGAAAAAAGTATAGAAATGTTCACTAATTATTTTTTTCATATGATGAAAAACAAATCTGAAAAAGTAAAAATCAGAAATAATGTTTTGTGTACAAATGTTCCTGTACAACTTACATTCATCTTAAACTATTTCAGATTAATTTCTTTTGAATTTCTTTATTCATAACAGCTGCTTTCACTGATTTAAATTAAGTGGCAGTGAACTGACAGAAAAGTGAAGGGAGTGTGTGTGTGTGTGTGTGTGTGTTTGGAGGGTTTAGGAGGCAGCATGGTGGAAAGAGATGTTCTTATTAGGTAGCTAAATCATCATGAACAAAGTGAGACACATTATAATCTGGGGTTGGGGGTATGTGCAAACTAAATATAATGAAGTAAACACCACACCAACAGAAGACCTGAAAATTAATGTCTATCTTCTATTAAAAAATAATTAATAATCTTGAAACAATTAATAAAAATGTATATATAGAGAACCCAGTTATATTTTTCTCACCATTATAAAAATAACTTTACTTTCTTTAATTCATTGGAATATGATAAGAATTTATCAGATTACAAAATATCTTATTTCACTTGTTTCTAAGGCAATGTATAATTATGGCCAATGTCTTTCTGGTGAAAAAACCTATTAAGTGTAACTTTACTGTCATGTACTAAATGTCTAGTCTTGGGATATTTACTAAATCCCTTAAACCTTGATTGCCTCATCAGTAAAATTCAGGGTTGAAGAAGTATAAAAGGAGACAAAGAAAAAGAAAAGAAAAGAAAGTAAAGAAAACATCTATTGCCAATTTTGCCAATTAATAAGTTAGTTTGATTCTTTCTAATAATTATATTAAATATTGTAATGATATTGTCACTTCTGTTTCCCTCCTTTTTAGTTGTTTGCAATAATGTCTTATAACTTACATTCTTAATTTAGCACACTGACCAATGAAAACATCTTTTGGTAATAGTTAATCTTAGGACTTTTTGTTCTTTGTGTTGCTTAGCAATTATCAACCTTTTTCATTTCATGGCACACATAAACTAATTACTAAAATTCTGCAGCACACCAAAAATATATATACTTTGCCAATCTGACAAAAAATAGGTATAATTTTGATTCATCCACACAAGATGGCTATTGTGTTGGCTGTTGCCATTTTTTTTTTTTTATTTGACAATCTAAGGAAAAAGAGGTGAGTGCCCTGACTAAATAGTCAGGCATTACATGTTTTAAAAATTCTTGTGGCACACCAGTTGAAAATCACTGATCTAGCTTAAAAAAGCAAATAGAAAATGCTAATAGAAAATAAAGATAACTGTAAACATTTGATTTCTGCCACATAGCCACTAGGGGGAGCCTAAACTCCACAGGACCAAAGTGACTATTTTGAACAAAGGTTAATCTTTCATATAAGAAGTTATTGATTCATCATTAGATTTGTGCTAATTATTATTATTATTTTTTTTGCTACACTGAGGATGGATCTGTGCCAATCCATTCGTGTAATCTTACCCAAATCTGCTGGAGTTGTGTTGTAGTTTAGCTATAAATATACCTTCTTTAAAAACTATATAATAACTAGAGGCCTGGTGCATGAAATTCGTGCACGGGGGTGTGTCCCTCAGCCCAGCCTGCACCCTCTCCAATCTGGGACCCCGACAGGGATGTCCAACTGCCCGTTTAGGCCTGATCCCGGGCAGTCGGACATCCCTCTCACAATCTAGGACTGCTGGCTCCCAAATGTTCGCCTGCCTGCCTTCCTGATTGCCCCTAACCGCTTCTGCCTGCCAGCCTGATCAACCCCTAACCACTCCCCTGCCAGCCTGATTGATGCTTAACTGCTCCCCTGCCAACCTGTTTGTCCCTAACTGCCCTCCCCTGCAGGTCTGGTCCCACCCAACTGCTCTCCCCTGCAGGCCTGGTTGCCCCCAACTTCCCTCCTCTGCCGGCCTGGTCATCCCTGCTGCCCTCCCCTGCGGGCTTGATCACCCCCAACTGCCCTCCCTTGCAGGCCTGGTCCCTCCCAACTGCCCTCCCCTGCTGGCCAGATTGTGGCAGCCATCTTGTGTCCACATGGGGGCAGCCATCTTGTGTGTTGGAGTGATGGTCAATTTGCATATTACTCTTTTATTAGAATGGATAATGCATTCAAGTCTAATCTAATATTTTTAGCAAATCTTCGAATAGTTAATAGGCATCAGCATTTTGCAGTTCATAAATGTTTGCAACATACATTATTTCATTCTGATATGTAAATAAGGCCATTTATTCCCATTTATGTAAGGGACAATTGGAGTGAATTTCTGCCCAAGGTGACAAAGTTAGTGAATTTTATGACCCAGATCCAAGGCTTTGGATTTCTATCCTGCAGATTTTTCTTGCATGATGCCTTACTATAAGAACAATATGGTTAGTAATGAACTATCTTGCAAATAGAGTATTAATGATAGCCTAACAAAAACTAGGTTTACTCATATTTGGCAATGGTACATCTGATAAATGGTTAATATCCAAAATATATAAGGAACTCACACAGCTTAACAAAAGGAAGACAAACAATCCAATGAAAAAATGGGCAAAGGACCTAAATAGACACTTCTCCAAAGAGAACATACAGATGGCCAAGAGACATATGAAAAATGCTCAAAATCACTGATCATCCAAGAGATGCAAATCAAAACCACAGTGAGGTACCATCTCACACCTGTCAGAATGGCTACTATCAACAAATCAATAAATGATAAGTGCTGGTGAGGATGTGGAGAAAAGGGAACCCTCATGCACTGCTGGTGGGAATGCAGACTGGGTGCAACCATTATGGAAAACAGTAGGGACTTTCCTCAAAAAATTAAATATGGAACTGCCATTTGACCCAGTGATCCCACTTCTAGTAATATATCATAAGAAACCCGAAGCACCAATCAGAAAGAATGTATGCACACCTATGTTCATAGCAGCACAATTTACAATAGCTAAGATCTGGAAACAGCCCAAGTGCCCATCAGTAGATGAGTGGATAAAAAAGCTGTGGTACATTTATACTATGGAATACTATGCAGCAGCAAAAAAGAAGAATCTCTTACCCTTTGGGACAGCATGAAGGGACTTGGAGAGTATCATGCTAAGTGCAATACGTCAATCAGAGAAAGACAAGTATTACATGATCATACTTAGGAATGTAAGTAACAAAATAAAGTGATGAATGGTGTGGATCCAGAGACATGGAAGCATGGAACAGAGTGAGGAATCTCAGAGGGAAGGCGTGGGAGGGTGGGTGGGTGGGAGGGAGATAATCAACCAAAGACCTTGAATGCATATATATATATATATATATATATATATATATATATATATATAAAATCACCCATGGACACAGACAACAGGCCATGGACATAGACAATAGGCCTGTGGTGGTGGGGGGCAGGGGTGTTTTGGAGGGGGGTCAATGGGGGAGAAAGGGGAACATATATAATACTTTCAACAATAAAGAATTATTAAAAACAAAACAAAAAACTAAGTTCACTAATATGAATGCATATAAACACTAAATTATATATAGCTTTATACAGGGTGCCCCCCAAAAATGTACACACAAAAAAATATAATTAAAAAGCCAGTGTTTACATTTCATTTCATTTTCAAAATGTAACAGAATCTACAGACACTCTGTATACATTTTTTTTGGGATGCCCTGTATATGTATAATGTAGACATTTATGTACAGTAGGTCCTCGGGTTACGTCGGAGATCCGTTCCTACGGCACGATGTAACGCAATTTTCCCGGTAAGTCAGAACCTACCTACATAAGCATCTACATCACTCACATGGAGCACATACACAGCAGTAATAAAGTGAAACAGTAAAAAAAATTTAAAAGAAAGATAACAATTCCTGACCTTTACTTGTGGTAAATAAATAATAAAAAACATAAAGCACATATGTACGTACGTCGAAATGACGGAACTTTTTTTTATATATAAATAAATGGGAGATGGCGACGTAACCAAGAAACAACCTATGTCGAGTCTGACATAACCCAAGGACTGTCTGTATATGGTTTCCTTTAGTCCTTTGGGAATAAGGCTGGATTGAAACAAATAAATGTTCATGTGGAGAATTACACATCAGAGCTTGAACTTTAATATGTATACAAATCACTTGGAATCTAAGTTTGAGTCAAGACCCAAAATCCTGCATTTTTAACAAGCTGCCAGATGATACCAATGCAGCTGTTCCCCTGACAAGACTTTGGGAAGCAAGGGTAGAGGCAACACATTCACATTATAATTCCCAGATTTAATTTATAGAAACACCCCTATTTCCAAAATGTAATTTGTTATGGAATAGCAGTTTTCAAACTTTATATGCTTAAAAATTATTAAGAAAACCAAAGGGCTTTTGTTTATATGAGTAATAGCTACTTATATTTTAACTGATTATAAGAAATTAAATAAAAGAAATTAAAATGAATAAACCTAAAAAGTATTTATTAATTAAAAATAACAGATCCATTGCATGGTTACATAAAGAACATAGTTTAATAAAAATAACTATGTGTTCCCCCCAAAATAATTAGTGAGAAGATGGCATTGTTTTACATTTTGCATATCTCTTTAAATGTTTGATTTAATACAAGCAGTTGAATTCTCACATGTCCTTTTCTGCTCAATCTGTTGTGATATCATCATATGTCATGTAGTCTCTCAAAAACTGAAAACTCTGTTACCCACTCTTAAGAGAGTGAGAGTGAAAAGGGAAATAATGCCTTAGAATTATGAAAATAGTTTTGATCTCAAAAAGCCTCTGAAAAGATCCATTTAAAATAACACTTGAAATCTGCTACTTTTTTGGATACCAGTTAAAACAGCAAGTTTTATTTGTTTACTTTTCTAGTGTACTTACATAAATCCCTGAAGTAGAAGTTGTGGTGAGATTAGTAATCTTTAGTGTTGCCTTGGTCGTGAAACTGAAAATCTGATCAAAAGCAATGGACCCTTCCCAGAAAAATGCACACATAACCAGAACACACGATACTTTATATATTTTGGGGACAGGAAGATTCATATACATCTATAGCCTACCCACAGACCCCAGGTTAAGAATACCTAGACTAGATGGTTACATAATGTCCCTTCCAAATTTATAGTCCCATATTAAATTGAATGTATACAATGTAATAAAAAAATATTTTAAAAAAATGTATACTTAATGGAAGCAACCCAAGTGCCCATCAACAGACAAGTAGACAAAAAGCTATGGTGCATATATACAGGGAGGGCAAAAGTAGGATTACAGTTTTAATACAAATAAATAATACAATATTTAATAAATAATAATAAAAGAATAAATCATGTTTTGCATACTCACAACTATAAAACTACTTTTGCCTACACATATTATGTAATACTACTCAGCCATAAAAAAGAATGAAACCTTACCATTCGTGACAGCATGGATGGACCTAGAGGCTATTATGCTAAGTGAAATAAGTCAGTCAGAGAAAGACAAATTCCATAGGATTTCACTTACATGTAGAATCTAAGAACAATATAAATGAGCAAAGAAAACAGAAACAGACTTATAGATACAAAAAACAGACCAATGGTAGCCAGAGGGAAGTGGGGTTGGGGTAAAAAAGGTGAAAAGATTAAGGAGTACAAATTGGCAGTTACAAAATAGTCACAGGGATGTAAAGTACAGCAAATAGTCAATAATATTGTAATAACTCTGTATGGTGCCAGATGGGTACTAGAAATATCAGGGGAAACACTTTGTAAGGTACATGATTATCTAACCACTACGCTGTACACCTGAAACTCTAAAACTAATACAAAATAATACTGAATGTGAACTGTAATTGAAAAAAAAGGACTTTAAAGCTTTACATACCACTTCCTCCCAATAGGAGAAAACTATGATCAATGTGTGTAAAATTCAATTCAACTTGTTTAAATAAATGATACAAACCTTTTGGGTGGCTGAGCAGTGGGGTGGGAAGGGATAGGAGGGAGGATAGATAGTGTCTGAGCTACAATTCACATTTTAAGACAGGAAAAGGAAGTTCTTAGTATCAGAGAGATTTCAAGACTAAAGAAACTATGGGTCCCATTAAGTAACTTAGAAGGACAACTCACAACTGTTTGGGTTAGGTGATCAGCTTATGTGGATAAATAAGTACCCCCCCCTTACTCATAATTTTTGGGAGAGCATGTACACACACACACAAATAAAGTTAATGTGGTCCTTCATATGAAAAGAGTATCATATTGATAATCATAAGAATATGAATATGATAATCTTATATGAACGATCAAAAACTTTTCATACATATATTTTTTATATCTGTACATCTATGTGTCTGCATCTTTATATACATCATGGAACCTTTTCAAATGAAATCTTGGAACCCTAACAGAAGGATGAGAATGAAAGTCTTGCTGAAACGAAAGTGGGGGCCAGAGGCCATCCTACTTGTTAGCACTATCTATTATTCCTTCTCTAATCCCCATCTCCCTCTAGAACAGGGGTGGGCAAACTTTTTGACTCCAGGGCCACAATGGGTTCTTAAACTGGACCGGAGGGCCGGAACAAAAGCATGGATGGACTGTTTGTGTGAACTAATATAAATTCAAAGTAAAGGAGCGGAGGGGAGAGCAAGAGAACCGGATAGAACAGCCGGATCCGGCCGCGGGCCGTAGTTTGCCCAAGGCTGCTCTAGAAGCATGAACCCTTAAGGCTCTGCAGAATGTAATTTAAAAACCACCACTGCTCTAAATCTTGGAGGTTAAAACAAAGAAGTAAGTTAACCTTATTAAATACAAAGTACCTATTATAGATTTTATCACTAAGGATTTGGAATTCAAAGAAAATCTTTAGGTGGAAATCTTTTCGCTCTTCGGTGTCTCTAAAATCCCTTCCAAAGGCTAGAGTATGGAATTCCTCTGTCAAAACCTTGCTATGCTGTGCTGTAGCAGTGGGGAAATGAAAGTGGGGAATTTCTGTTTCCTGCACCGGCTTGCAACTGACTTGTATTTTTTCTCTTGTGTTTACAGGCTTCACATTTACCTTTTGGAGACTAATATTATCCGAGAGAAGCACTTTTGACATGAAGGATATATAAAACTTGAATTTTGGAGAGCAAGAACCGAGGCAAGAAGAAACTTTCTTTTTCTATTCATGTATTCACGCGGTGGCCTGCAAAACAAAATAGTCACTGGGATGAGTGGCAAATCTTTAATTGTAGGTGCATAATTCATTTCTGAAGAAAACCTCTTAACCTCCACTGCAAAGCCAAGAGATTTCTTTTCTAGTAAATGTCAGTGTATTGAAAAACTAATTTCCTTTTCATGCTTATTTAAAAGTATTAATAGAAAGACAATAAAATTTAAAACAGAATGGTTCAAACAAACATTCTGTTTCTGAATAAATAATCCATTCTCAATAATTCAGGAAAAGTCATTTAGCTTCTTTCACATCTTTATAAGAAAAGCTACACAGAACTTTATTGGATCTCAGTGTGTACATTTTGACACAGCTTAAAGAGAAAATAAGACAATTCATATTTTGCAAACAGAGAAAGCAAAATGTTATACGGTGAAAAGAGAGTTCAAAGTACTTTAAGATCCTTGTATAAAACGTATCCGAGAAATCCTATATCATAAAAGCCTAATATGCCAAGTGTCTGACCATTTGTTTGACATTCGACCAGTCACTATGACAAACAGTGACCATTAGGGGGCAGACGCTCTGGCTGGTAGGTTAGCTTGCTGCTGGGGTCTGGCTGATCGGGACTGGGCGAGATGGGCTGGACACGCCCTGGAGCCCTCCCATGGTCCCTCCCTGGCCCGATCGTGCACAGGGCCTCTATTAAAAAAATAAAATAGCGAAAACCCCAAGATGGTGGCATAGGTAAACACCTAAACTGCTGCCTCGCACAACAATTTCAAAACTACAACTAAAAGACAAAATGGACATCACCCAGAACCACAGGAAGGCTGGCTGAGTGGAAATTCTACAACTAGAAGGAAAGAGAAAAGCACACTGAGACGCAGAGGAGCTGCAGGGGGCAGATGTACTGAGACAGGCATGCAGAGAGGACTGGCAACTGAGTGCGCGGCTGGCTTTCTCAAGCAAGAGGGAGACAAAAGCTCCTGACAGTGCTGAACTCCAGTTCTGGGCGAGAATCTGGGGATCCAGACTCATATGGGGTGAAACTGGACTGTCAGGAAAGAGAAAAGCACACTGAGACTCAGGGGAGCTGCGAAAGGCAGAGGTCCGGAGGCACGTGTGCAGAGGTGGCGGGCAACTGAGTACGCGGCTGGCTTTCTCAAGCAGGAGGGAGACAAAAGCTCCTGACTGCACTGAACTCCAGTTCCGGGAGAGATTCTGGGGACCCAGACTCATTTGGGGAGAAACTGGGCTGTCTGGCAGTGGGTGAAACTCAAGGGCGGCTTTCTCTCAGAGGTGCTTGCAGTGATTACCACGGGACACTGAGTCACAGGGGCCTATTAGGGCAGGGCTGATGGGAAACCAATGTTGTCTGTTCCGCCCTGAGACTCCGCCCCATCCAAGCTGAGCACAGAGGCTTTTATAAGTCTTGTCTCATACGGGTGTCTCCAGCACAGAAGTTCTCCCATAGTAGACACAGCTGATCCTCACAGCCAATTGGCCTGGAGGTCAATTCCCCCCAGTGATACCAACAACAATCAAGGCTTAACTATAACTAGACTGTGCACACAGCCCACAAAGGGGTTCACCAAGAGTGTCCACCTCAGGTAACTGGGGAGGCTGAGCCACTGGGCCCTATAGGACACCTAGCACACAAAGCCACTCTATCAACTCAGGAAAGCAATCAAAATGCAGAGACAAAGAAACAGATCACAAATGAAAGAAATGGAGAACAGCAAATGACTGGATATAGAGTTCAAAACCACAGTTATAAGGTTTTTCAAGAATTTTCTAGAAAAGGCTGATAAATTTAGCGAGACCCTTGAGGATATGAAAAAGGACCAACTAGAAATTAAGCATACACTGACTGAAATAAAAAAATATTATACAGAGACCTAACAGCAGACTAGAGGATTGCAAGAATCAAGTCAAAGATTTGAAATACAAAGAAGCAAAAAACACTCAACCGGAAAAGCAAAAAGAAAAAAGAATCCAAAAATATGAAGATAGTGTAAGGAGCCTCTGGGACAACTTCAAGCGTACCAACATCTGAATTATAGGGGTGCCAGAAGAAGAGAGAGAGAAAGATACTGAAAACCTATTTGAAGAAATAATGACCAAAAACTTCCCTCACCTGGTGAAAGAAATAGACTTACAAGTCCAGGAAGCGCAGAGAACCCCAAACAAGAGGAATCCAAAGAGGACCACACCAAGACACATCATAATTAAAATGCCAAGAGCAAAAGACAAAGAATATTAAAAGCAGCAAGAGAAAAAGTTAGTTACTTACAAGGGAGCACCCATACGATTGTCAGCTGATTTCTCAACAGAAACTATGCAGGCCAGACGGGAGTGGCAAGAAATATTCAAAGAGATGAATAGCAAGAACCTACAACCAAGAATACTCTACCCAGCAAAGCTATCATTCAGAATTGAAGGGCAGATAAAGAGCTTCACAGATAAGGAAAAGCTAAAGGAGTTCATCACCATCAAACCAGTATTATATGAAATGCTGAAAGGTATCCTTTAAGAAGAGGAAGAAGAAGAAAAAGGTAAAGATAAAAATTATGAACAACAAATACATATCTATCAACAAGTGAATCTAAAAATCAAGTGAATAAAAAAATCTGATGAACAGAATAAACTGGTGAATATAATAGAATCAGGGGCATAGAAAGGGAGTGGACTGACAATTCTCAGGGGGAAAGGAGTGTGGGGGATGCGGGAAGAGACTGGACAAAAATCGTACACCTATGAATGAGGACAGTGGGGGAGGGTAAGTGCAGAGGGTGGGGTGGGAACCGGGTGCAGGGGTGCTATGGGGGAAAAAAGAGGAACAATTGTAATAATCTGAACAATAAAGATTTATTAAATTAAATAATAAATTAAAAAAATAAAATAATAAAATAAATAGTGCCCTAGCCAGTGTGGCTCAGTGGATAGAGCATCGGCCTGTGGACTGAAGGGTCCCAAGTTTGATTCCAGTCAAGGTCATGTACCTTGGTTGGGGGCACATTCCCAGTAGGGAGTATGCAGGAGGCAGCTGATCGATGTTTCTCTCTCATTGATGTTCCTAACTCTCCATCCCTCTCCCTTCCTCTCTGTAAAAAAATCAATACAATATATTAAAAAAAAAATAGCAACATTTTACACTCTTAAAAATTTCAAATGTTAATTTGTTTACCAACATTTAAAACTGATTAGTGTAATTATAGTATAAAATAAATGTCTCTGCACATGTTCAAGATAAAGCTGTATCAATAAATTTTCATTTGTTAACACATGGCAAAAGCTTTCATTTTCTGAGTATGGGTGGAACTGTTTCTGAGACTGGCATCCACAAATTTTGACAAAGTAAAAGTCATAATTAAAAATCATAATAGAAAATTTTAGGCATAACTCTTCATGGGATTATCAGAAATTTAGAAATGTGGTGACGATGAAGAGAGATCTTAAAGTGGAACTAATCCTGCCCATCAATCAAAATGACATTTCTATGAAAATAAAATCTTGCCACCTAAGGCAGTATGCTAGAAACTTGAAAAGATGAAAGATAAATCTATAATAATAAAAGCGTAATATGCTAATTAGATTTGGATGTCCTTCTAGATGAAGCCAGGGGCTGCAAGGAAAGCCAGGTCCCGGGTGCCTGCCGGTGGCTGGAGGGAAACCCAGGTCCCTAGTGCCAGAGGGAAGCTGGTGGCGGCAGCCAGGGGAAGGAAGGCCTACTCTTGCACGAATTTCGTGCATTGGGTCTCTATTAGATTTATATAAATCCCTGAGCTACCTTATTAAAGGGAGCAGAAAAAAAGCTAATGCTGTCTAATTCTTTGTTGTTATCCTTACTTTGGGGTCCTTAAATATGTAAGACTAGTGAGGTTCTACCAAAAGCACATTTGTATCCCTAGACTTGGTTTTCATTTTAGACCAGATGGCAATCTCTAAGGACAAGGTAGAGAAGGTGATATAGGATCAAGGGGAAGGCAAAAAGAAGGGCCACAAAAAAAGCATCTGCCTTCTACTTCTCCTGTAAAATCCAGTTTAGGGTGTAGGGTGTAACACAATGGCACACCTACCTGTAAGCTACAGGACATAACACAGAGCAAAGCTCCCTCCTGAAAATGTCATCTCTTACCTGTTTAAAATCCTGCTATTTAGAATGAAGCATCAATTCCTTCCAATGGCCTATGATCACTTAGCTCCATCTCCTTGACTTCACCTTGATCACTGTACTTCAAGCCACACTAGCCTTCTTTCTGCTCAAGTACACCAAATGGTTTCTCTTCTCAGGCTTTTGTGCGTACATTTCTCTGTGCCTAAATCCCTAAAATGTTCTTCCCTTAGTTCTTCAAATAGCTGGTTCACTCCCATCCTTCCATCTTTAACTCTAATGTTAACCCCTTTAGAGAGCCCCACTTTATCTCAAGTACACCTCTTAGTTTCTGTGATATGTATCACCCATTTTATTTTTCCATGGTGATAATCATACTCGTGACATAAGCAACCATGAGAATGTATCTATTCTACATATGCATTGTATACTGATTTTTGTTTGTTCTTCCCCTGCTATCTGAAAGTTTCATAAAGACAGGGACCTGGTCTATCCTGTGCTCCACTATATCCCCAGTGCTTAGCACACAGTGAATTCACTATATTCAGTGAATACATGAAAAACTATAAGCAGAATCATGCAATTTAAGAAAATTTTATAATATGCCATATAATAGGATTTTTTTCCTTTTCATTGAAAGCTCTCTTTTTCAAAGCCTTTCTCTATTAACAAAAAGAATTTTTCTTTTTCTCCACATCTTATACTACTGTACTTCTATAGTCTTACATGTTTTTTTTCTCTCTTCTATTTGGTTTATTCTCCCCAATGTGTTCTCTCTTGAGTCTCTCTTCCTTGTTCTTTATGTGCTAGTAACTTATAAATAGTAATAGTAATCTGAATTGTGTTCCTTGTTCCCTTCCTCACCTTCAAACACTCCCTTACGGCAATACGTTTCACATTTCTTTGTGTGTGTGTTCTTTTCCCCCAACTCCTCCCTCTGTTTAAAATGTTCTTTCACTCTCCTTACTAAGGCTTATTCTTCTTTAAAATTCTTTTCAGGGCCCTTCTTCTCCTGGAAGCTTTCCCACGTTTAGTAATCCTACTTTTATTTATTTATTTAAAATATATTTTTATTGATTTCAGAGAAGAAGAGAGAGGGAGAGAGAGATAGAAACATCAATGATGAGAGAAAAATCATTGATCAGCTGCCTCCTGCACACCCTGTACTGGGGATTGAGTCCGCAAACTGGGCACGTGCCCTGGACTGGAATTGAACCTAGGACCCTTCAGTACACAGGCTGACGCTCTATCCACTGAGTCAAACCAGCTAGGGTTAATCCTACTTTTTAATTTACCACTTACCAACTTATAGTAAATTTGTGTGCTTTTTAAAATGTTTTTTTCTTCTTTTAAATACTCACCCAAGGACATTTTCATTGATTTTTAGAGAGAGGGAATGGGAAAGGTGGGAGAAGGGGAGAGAGAGACACATACACAGAGACAGAGAAACTTCAATCGGTTTCCTCTCCCATGAGCTCCAACTGGGGCTGGGGATTGAACCCACAACCTAGGCATGTGCCTTGACTGGGAATCAAACCCAGGACCTTTCAGTGTATGGGAAGACACTCCTGCCGACTGAGCCATAGTACCCAGGGCAAAAACTTGTTTAATATGTGTTTTTCAGGAACCAGAGTAAGGACTGTCTTTTTATATCCCCATGCCTAATTTAAAACTTGTCAATCTGAACTTTAGTTATTAAATTTTTTCCTGATTTTCAGTTTTCCTCTTCTTGAGTCAGTTCCAACATATATCATTCAATATAAAACACAATTTTACCAAATCACAAAACAATTTTATATGTATATACTAGAGGCCCGATGCACGAAGATTCATGCAAGAATGGGCCTTCCTTTCCCTGGCTGCCGGCACTGCCTTCGCTCTGGCTGGAGCCACCTTTCCACGCTGCCCAGAGGCCTCAAGCAGCTGGGGTGGTCTGAAAGCCTGCGTCCCACCCCGCCCCCGGCCACTCTGCGCCTGCGTATGCAAATTAACCCAACGTCTTTGTTGGGTTAATTTGCATACTCACTCCTGATTGGCTGGTGGGTGTCATGAAGATACGGTCAATGTGCATCTTACTCTTTTATTAGTGTAGATATATTACAGTACACAGAGTAGTTTCATATATGGTGCCTTAATTAAAACTTATTTTAACCATTACTTACATTTTATCCTTTTTGGATTTATTTTCTTTAATTATGGTCATATGAGCAGAGATGATTTTATTTAGAGTTCTAAAATAAAATCTTATATTGTACCAAAACTATATTGGCATGCATCAAATCATATTCTTCACAAAACTATTATCAAATTCAAATTTTAGGAGATGGATTAAACCTGTATGATGACTAGGACACTGTGCCAAGTGTTGTGGGGAAATTTAAAAAATAAGATACTTCCTGTCCTAAAATGTTCACTGTTTAACTGGGCAGACAACTTACCAATAAATGAAAAACATATAAGCAGAAATATTTGGGAATTAATTTCTAAGTTAAATGTATAAGAACTAATTGCTATATTTTTAAAGGAAGGTTGTCTTTAAGGATTTACTGCACTCTAGTGGATAAAATAAGTATGTCTAGAAAATCATGACTAGCAAATTTGAGAACTGAAGTGAAAAAGGTCATCAAATATTTGTGTTTCACCTTGTAAACCCCAGAAAATTGCAAAAAAAACTTCCAATTCATTGTCTGGTGGACAAAAATATAATACTATCGTTTTAGATAGTTACTGTTAGTTATTCTTTGCTGTTTCCATAGTGTTTCCTTTATGATACTTGTCATCTAGTTTGCTTTGTCTCTCTCACTCTCCTGCTTGACTTGCAGTATAGTGAATCCATGTTTGATGCATAACTGAATGAAGCATTGGGAATGAGTAAATATTAAAGTTAGGCAAGCACAATGACAGACTTAACAATTTCATATGTGGTATTTCTTGCAATTTATCTTTCTTCTTGATTTTATTAGGAAGGTTGGTGATACAGTATTACATTTATTTCAGCTCCATCACAGTCAGCAAACCATATTCCTGTGGGAGGCTGAGTAGGGGTGGTGTGGTAGGAGCGTGGAGCAGGTGCACGGGGGCTGCAGCAGAACAAGGCTAATGTATGAGGCACTTGAATTCTTGGTTTAAAACCCCTTTATCTTGTTTCAGCTATCAACTTACCATCAGCCACAAATCAACTGGGAGAAAGGGAGGCTCAAAGGATGAAAGACAAGTGCTTTCACTGGGCACCAGAGAATAATGCCAGTGTACTGAGGAAACACATTTACATTACTTACCCTAAGGAACAGAATGTGGTACAGAATAAAAGTGCTAAGAAAATCCTGAACTAGAGGCAAAGAATTTCCAATTAAATAAATCTCTAAAAAGCAAGGTATACAATTATATCTAGTAGAGCTTTATTCTGTTATAATCATTTGCTAATTTTGTTACTTTTCTTCATTTTTTAAAAAGAAAGTTAATCAATTAATCCTCAATTTCTTATACCTACTTGTACTTTCAATGTAACTTTGTCCCATTACGATCAGGAAATCCTTTTACTATATATTTTGGGGGAATAAATTCCCATTTACTTAGCAAATTCACAGAAACAGGGGTAGAGAAAGTTCCAAGGGACAGGTAGCTAATCATTGCTTTAGAGAATAAGCTACCTTTCCATGCTGGTCTGTAGCTTTTGACCCTCTCCGCCAACTCCCAGGTCTGATGACTTTTACTTATTGATTTCAGAGAGAGAAGAAGGGAGAGAGAGAAACATCAATTTGTTGTTCCACTTATTTATGCATTCATTGGTTGATTCTTGTATGTGTCCTGACTGGAGAGAACCCACAATCTTGATGTATGGGGATGCTCTCTAACCAACTGAACAACTTGGCCAGTCTCGGGTCTGATGAATTTTGATAAAAGAAAAAGCTTGTTTCTCTTCCTAAAATGCTGAAATTTGTTTGTTGTTTTTTTCTGATTTTGAGCAAGAAAGGAATGGCAATTAAACTTAAGTAAGCCTAATTGTCTTAAATCTCTTCTATTGTTTATGGCTTTATTTTTAATTATACCGGTAATTTGTCATTTTGTTTATCTTCCATTTAAACTGCCAAATATGTTCACATGCCTGAATTTTCTACAATATCATTAACAAAAAGACTTAAAATAATAAACACTGCATTTAGAAATGTCTTCCTTCCACATTTTAATGAATGCCCAGTATATAATATTAATTTATGGTCACATAGCTTTGAAGTTTCTTATCTCTCTGGACTGTCAGGAAAAATGTAGAACTTAACAGGGCACCAACTCATCTGGCCCACATGTGAAACTGAAAAAGCTTCAGATTATTATGAAACAAATTAATTACCAGAAAACCAGTGCATACCTTAGGAAGAAATGGAGTTATTAATGTATTATCATATGTAATTATATCATTAATGTAACCCTTTTTTACATGGTCAATCATTAATTCCAACACTGATGTATCCATATTTGTAGCAGTTAGATCCTGTTTTATGTTAATAAAATGGCCCTATGGCTCTTAACTACTCATTATAAGACACATATTTATTTATTTTTATTGATTGTAGAGAGGGTAAGAGGGAGAGAAAGAGAAACAGAGATATGAGAGAAACATCGTTGGGTTGCCTCCTCTACCCTCCCCCATTGGGGACCGAACCTGCAACCTGGGTATGTGCCCCATCCAGGAATCCAACCGGTGACCTTCTTGTGAACAGGACAACCGAGCCATACCGGCCAGGGCTAAGACACATATTTTTCACCCTGGGGCCAGGAATAAGTTCCAGTTTATCACAAGAGCTTACTCAAGTTCAAATAGCACTTTGGATTCCCCACACATTAAAGGGTCATGATACTCAGGACTTTTGCTACTGTAGGGCATTGCTCTGAAATCAGGAAGTCCATACACTGGTATAAAGGTGTGTGCACCACAGGAAGTGCTATAGCAGCAGGGGACAGCAATCTGCCCCACATTTCTAGGGTTTGTACTCCAGTCTGGCCAGGACAATCCCAATTTATGCCTTTCCCAATTTAATTACTAATAGTCCCCTTCTCTTCTACTACCACTTTAAATGGCTCTTGATTTGGGCTCTGAATTACATGGTCCCTCTATGGTGTCTGTCAGTGTGACTGCTTAGGAGAGGGTCTCAGCATCAGCCACACACTCTTCACCTCCCTGCAACAATATGGGTTTTATGCTGAGTCCAGATATCTCACCCCTTCCTTATTGTGAAAATCATTTTGGGGAGGGGAGGCTTTGTTTTCCTTTTTGGCCAGTTGGCCAGAGTGTTTAATAACTTTAGACTTCAAAGAAAAATAATCTCTGTCCACTTTTCTATCTAGAAACCTCCCTGAAAAAACCTGATGATTCAAATAAATGAGTAACTGGTAAATATCTGGAACTTCACCTCCAAACAGAATTTAAACCTTTTCCCTGGCTGGGTGGCTCAGTTGGTTGGAGCATCCTTCCATACACCAAAAAGTTTGTGGGTTTGACTCCTGGTGGGGGCACATATCTAGATTTCAGGTTCCATCCGGCGTAAGAGTGATAGAGGAGGCAACTGATTGATGTTTCTCTCTCCCCCTTCCTCTTTCTCTAAAATCAATAAACCTATCTCCAGGTGAGGATTAAATAGATAAATAAATAAATAAGCAAACCTTAAATTCTCAGAGCCAAAAAATAAAATTTTATTTCTCACTCCCTATGCTCATGACAACGTGTGAATACTTCTTTGCTTTCTATAACCAAAGGGTCCTTATGATGAACTTCTCAAACCAGTAACATCCTGGTCAAAAGTAGCTTGATCATGCCACAATCAGCAACAGAAACAGCAAGCAGCTTTTATTTATTTTTTTGAACATGTCCTTAGGGAACTGGTCGGTAAGATGCGCTCACAAAAGATAGTCCCACAAAATATAGTCCCACAAAAGATAGTCCCACGTAAAGTGCTCACTTAAATTGGGCCTGGAGGACATGTTCCAGGGGAAACTGGTCCAGAAAAAATGCTCATGTGAAAACAGAGTGGAGAAAGTGTTTACAGAACTCTAGCCAGCTGAGTGCACCCCTTACCACAGGCATCCCCTCTGATCCTCAGATGGAGAAATTGCCTCCAAGTCTCACCTTGCTCCTTACCCCATGCACCCCCACTACCTCTCACACACAGCCTGGCTAGAAGTGGATGGAGCAACTGCATTTAGGTCTCTTGTCATCCTTTTCCCCAAGCAGCCTGGCCTACTGTCCATCACAGACTAAACTAAATCTGAGATGAAGAATTTGACTCCAGGTCCCTCCTCAACCTTGACCTCAGGACACCCTCTGTCCATCAGATACTTGGTGGAGCCGGAAAAACCCCCATCAGCTCCAGGTCTCTCCTCAACTGTTTTCCCAGGCACTCTTCTGCCCATCACATGCTGGGCTGGTGTCAGGATGAATTATTTGCCTTCAGGTCTTGCCCTTTTACCCTGGACAACCTGGCTAGAGCCAAAATGCAGAATTCAGCTTAAGGACTCTCCTGGCCCGTTAATCTCAAGACACCCTTGGCCCTTCACATTATGGCTGGAGCCAGGAGAGAAAATTTGCCTCCAGGTTTCTCTTTGTCTTTTAACCTATGAACCCAGGACATAAAGCCACACACAAAGACTCCAGACCCTAGACACATAGCTAAATAGATTTGACACCAGACCACAGACCCAGGGGATGGAATGCAGATCCATAACCAAGACTGCATAGCCAGACTTCAGAGTTGGAGCCGGACAATGGACCCCAGTTGCCGCCAGACGCAGAGGCTGAACCAGATCCTCATGATGTAAAGAGACTCATGACTCAATAAAGAAATATCATGACTCTCTAAGTCAACGCAGCTAGCTTCACAAATGTAGAAGAGAGGAAAATAACTCAAAGCACTTCTAAATTCTACCAAACGCTGCAGAAATAGACCAGGAAGGCAGAGAGAATGAACAAAAATAATGCTTACCTTTGCTGGCAGATGTTCATGATCCTTCAGGTGCAGCAATTTCCAGAAGTTAGCAGTGTCCCTGACATTAATTTCATATGACTGGTTCATCAGTACTGTGGATTTTAAAAAAAAAATTTTTTTCCTGCCCTAGCTGGTTTGGTTTAGTGGATAGAGCATCGGCCTGCAGACTGAAGGGTCCCGGGCTCAATTATAGTCAAGGGCACATGCCCAAGTTGTGGGCTTGATCCCCAGTGTGGGGCGTGCAGGAGGAATTCATTGATGTTTCTATCTCTCTCTCCCTGTCCCTTCCTCTCTGAAATCAATAAAAATATATTAAAAAATGTTTTTTCCTCACACTTTGTAAGTTCTAATAGCTGGGCTAATAATCAAATTAGCATACTTAGATTAACAAGCAATTCGAAGTTTAATACTTGCGAAGGGGAATTTGCATACAAATGAATAGCAAAAACAATGAGGTAATATTGGGTATACAGGACATTTTGGAAATGGGGGAACAGGGTCTTAAACTTTAGGTAAAATTGGCTATAAGCAGGTAATTTTAAAAAAGTGGAACATACATGGCAGGATACTTTTTTTAAGGCAACCCCCAACGCAGTAGCACATGGGGCGAGAGAGATAAGAAGGTCAACAAACTCCTGCTTAGAGTCTGAGTTTCTAAAGCTAAAGTGATTATGCTAACGTTTTCTTCCTAAACCAGATTTTTCTAACTAAATATCTTAGGAAAAAATGAGATGAGAACCATAGGTTCTTTCTCAGTCTTTTGTTTCTTAACAACCAGCTTAAAATCAACACGCCAAGCGCAAAACTTTGGCCCTCTTCATCCCCACCTTTGAAACTTTAAATAAAAGTTTTACATCCACAAGCCAAATTACTAGATTGTTCCATATTTCACTGATATAATCACTCAGTCCTGAGAATAACTTAGTTTAGTTAAACTGTTAAAACTTTATTTCAGGAAACGGTGATGTTGATGTACTCCCAAAATTTACCTACTATTAAGTGTCTGGTTATTTGCTTATATGGGAAAAGAACAAACTTCCCTCTAACCTCAAGATTCTATTTCCTGATCTAATAAAATATATATGATGTCTCATATATATTAGCATCAGAAAATAACCAAATTGAAGACATACATATGTAAGAAAACCTCACATACATGAGAGAGTCAGAGACTCCAAATGCAGAAGAGGATCAGAGATAGAAAGGAAACTTGAGTATATGAGAAATTCTGAGCTAGGGATGATGTAAGGTGCCTTCACAGTGCCCTTGCAAAATGGTAAGAGGCTTAGTAAAAGGTGCTATTCCCAAGATGTACACTAGATGGCAGCAAAAAAGGGACTATTTACTGGTGGCCTCAACTCAGATGTTATTCCAAAGATGCACACTAGCTGGCAGTATGCATCAGTGTTGAAAAAGGACCCACTCTGAGAGTAGAGGGTCCACTCACATCAGCTCTGGGTCATGTTGGGAAAATTATTTAAAGTCCTGTAATATGAGCTCAGTTCTGGGTCCTGTGACTGGACAGAGGTCCCTCTCTGAGACAATAGTGGTTCCTGTCAAACCAGCTCTTGGTCTTGTTAGTTTGATAAAAGTCCCACCTGAGAGAATAGTGGATCCTGTCATATGAGCTTTGGATCCTGCTACTATGGGAAGGAGTCCTACCTGAGAGAGTAGTGGGTCCTGCCACATACGCTTTGGGACCTACTATTATGGGCATATGAGACATTCTGAGGTAGGGATGATATAAGGTGCTTTGAGGAATTCATAGGGTCCTTGCAAAATGATAGGAGCAGATGATTAGTGAATAAGTATCTAGTCCCAAGAAGTACACTAGATGACAGCAGGGAAGAGCACTTCCTGGCAGTGTGCATCTGAGTGTATGGAGCTCTTCCACTCTGAGAGCAAGGAGGTCCTGCCACATCAGCTCTGGATTCTCTGAATGTTGGGAGGGGTCCTACCTGAGAGTAGGGAGTCCTGTCATGTCAGCTCTGAGTTCTGTGAGTGTGGGGTGAGTTCTCTCATGAAAGAGTTGGGGGATCCTTACACATCAGCCCTGGGTCTATTTAGTGTGGAACGTGGAGCCACCTGAGAGTATGGGGTCCTCTGACATCATCTCTGGATCCTGTGAGTGTGGGGAGGAGCCCAACCTGAAAGGGTGGGGGATCTTGTGACATTAGCCCTGAGTTCTATAAGTGTGGAGAGGGTCATACAAGAGAATGGAGAGTCCAGTCACTATAGCTCTTGGTCCTCTGAGTGTTGTGAGGGGTCTCACCCTGTAGAAGTTGTGTGTTCTGTTACATGAGCTCTGTATTCTGTAATTGTGAGGAAAGGTCTGTCCCTGCGACTTGGGGATCATGTCACATCACCTCTGGTTTTTGTGAGTGAGGGGCAGGGTCTTTCCCTGAGATAGCAGGAGACCCAGTCACATCAGCTCTGGGTCCGGTGAGTGTGGAAATTAGGTCCTTTTCTGAAAGAGTTGGGAGTCATGTCATATCAGCTCTGGGTCCTATGATGGTGGACTGGGGTCATACCTGAGACAGTAGGGGATCTGATAACTTCACAAATAATATTTACAACTATTTTAAAAAATGATCAGGCCCTGACCGGTTTGGCTCAGAGCGTCGGACTGTGAACTGAAGGGTTCCAGGTTCAATTCCTGTCAAGGGCATGTACCTTGGTTGCGGGTACATCCCCAGTAGGGGGTGTGCAGGAGGCAGCTGATCGATGTTTCTAACTCTCCATCCCTCTCCCTTCCTCTCTGTAAAAAAATCAATAAAATATATTTAAAAAAAAAATGATCAGAGGGGAGAAATCACATAAGAGTGTTTTATGGAATAAACACCTAACCATGGAATACAAATAGGAATTAAGGTGTTATTTAATGGTTTCCTTCAGGGGCACAGTGTTGGTCTAATTTTTCTAAAGGCAGTCATAAGATGTCCCTGAAAAATGATTTACTAAACTCATATGAAAACTCTAGAAAGGGAAGAGAGAGGCCGGCAGGAGATGGAAAATAAATAGACAAAAAACAAAGAGACAAAACCTCTTTTGTCTAGAGAAATATTGGTGAATAATATTTTGAAACATTATTCAGGAAAATCTTAGTGAGTACAATACAATTTGTCCACTGCATTTACGATAGTGTTAACATAAGAAACATTCAAACCTGTGAAGAATTTTTCTGAGTTTATTTGAGCCAAAGTGTTGACAATTGTTGGGAAGCAGAATCTCAATGGATTGAGATAATGCTCCAGAGAATGGCAGTTTTGCACCTTGTTTTATACATTACAATCAAAAGAGGAGATGTAAGTGGGTTACATGAAATCCACTGGTGACAGATTAGAGAGGTGGGAGAAAGCAAATCAGGGAAACCTCTGGGATTGGATAAAAAGTAAAATGATAGACACATACTCCTTTTACTTAGGCGAATGCAGAATAGTAACAGTCAACAATCCTATCTAATAAAAGAGTAATATGCAAATTGACCATCACTCCAACACACAAGATAGCTGCCTCCATGTGGACACAAGATGGCCTCCACAAGATGGCCAGCAGGGGAGGGCAGTTGGGAGGGATCAGGCCTGCAAGGGAGGGCAGTTGGGGGCGATCAAGCCTGCAGGGGAGGGCAGTTAGGGGTGACCAGGCCGGCAGAGGAGGGAAGTTGGGGGCGACCGGGCCTGCAGGGAAGGGCAGTTGGGGGGGACCCAGGCCTGCAAGGGAAAGCAGTTGGGGGGAGGGACCAGGCCTGCAGGGAAGGGCAGTTAGGGGTGACCAGGCCGGCAGAGGAGGGAAGTTGGGGGCGACCAGGCCTGCAGGGAAGGGCAGTTGGGGGGGAACCAGGCCTGCAAGGGAAAGCAGTTGGGGGGAGGGACCAGGCCTGCAGGGAAGGGCAGTTAGGGGTGACCAGGCCTGCAGGGGAGGGCAGTTAGGGGCAAACAGGCTGGCAGGGGAGCAGTTAGGGGCAAACAGGCTGGCAGGGGAGCAGTTAGGCATCAATCAGGCTGGCAGGAGAGTGGTTAGGGGATGATCAGGCTGGCAGGCAGAAGCGGTTAGGGGCAATGAGGAAGGCAGGCAGGCAAGCAGTTGGGAGCCAGCAGTCCTAAATTGTGAGAGGGATGTCCGACTGCCCGTTTAGGCCCGATCCTACTGGGATTGGACATCCCTCGAGGGGTCCCAGATTGGAGAGGGTACAGATTGGCGAGGGTGCAGTTTGGGCTGAGGGACACACACCCCTGTGCACGAATTTCGTGCACCGGGCCTCTAGTTAAGTCAATAATAATGAGAAGATTTGTGGTCTCCGCAGAGTGGTGCCTGTGCTTTGAGGGGTCCAGAAAAAGGAAAATTACTTTGACATTCCAACTATATGTTACCGTAGATGCAAAAAGACAGTAGGTTCAGTTAAGGTAAAGACTGACCTTTGTCAGGGAAGATACCAGCCTAGGATATGAGTATCCACCATAAATTGCTTTTTAATTTTAAAAGTTTTAATTTCAGACCATCCTTTGTAGTTACTTTAGGTCTCTGAGTTTGCAAGGCTTCCACGCAGTCAGGTTAGCATGTGGCCCCTTTTCGTCCACAACAGGTAAAGTACTACTCTAGGGATAGGGAAGGGAACAGGGTTACAGACAGAAAAAACAGGCTTGTGTTCAAGGAATTTATAATCCATTGGCTAAGGCAATGTATAATTGTCAATGAAGTGACACAAAGGTGCACACAATATTTGCAAGCTCCAGACTTCCATATCTCTACTGCTCATCTGAGAGCCAACAGTATTTGGATGTCTCATACACATCTCAAGTTTTAATAGGTAAAATACCTGAATTCTTGGTTTCCTTTCAAAGGGAGATGGTGCATTTGAAGAACTCAAAAAGACATTTTGTATGGCTGGGACCTAGGGCTAGAGTGGTGAAAAACAAAGCAGGAGAGGTGGGCAAAGGCTTGACAAGAAGGGTCTTGTAACTTTCTCCATTTCAGTAAATGGCACTACTCTCCATCAGTAACTCTGGCCAGAAAGGTAGGAGTCATCTTTCATTCCTCTGTTTGCCTCAAGTCGCACAATACACCCGTAGGTAAATGCTTGAGTCTATTTCCTTATCTAAAAACCATCATTCACTTCTCCCTTCCCCCTGCCCAATCCCACCTTAAGCTGCCACCACTTTAATGCAAACAACCATTATCTCCTGCTTATGTTGCTCCATTAACATCCTAAGTAAGGGGTCCTCAAACTTTTTATTTTTATTTATTTATCTATTTTTTTATTTTTTTTGGTCCTCAAACTTTTTATTTTTTATTTTTATTTATTTTTTTTATTTTTATTTTTTTTAAATATATTTTATTGATTTTCACAGAGAGGAAGGGAGAGGGATAGAGAGCCAGAAACATCGATGAGAGAGAAACATCGATCAGCTGCCTCCTGCACACCTCCTACTGGGGATGTGCCCGCAACCAAGGTACATGCCCTTGACCGGAATCGAACCTGGGACCTGTCAGTCCGCAGGCCGATGCTCTATCCACTGAGCCAAACCGGTTTCGGCTGTCCTCAAACTTTTTAAATAGGGGGCCAGTTCACTGTCCCTCAGACCGTTGGAGGGCCAGACTATAGTTAAAAAAAAAACAACTATGAACAAATTCCTATGCGCACTGCAGGCCTGGGACAAGTCAGCTGCTAAGCAGGACAGGCAGTGGCACCCGGCGGGCCGGATAAATGTCCGGATAAATGTCCTTGGTGGGCCGCATGTGGCCCGCGTGCCGTAGTTTGAGGACGCCTGTCCTAAGTGGTCTGATCCCTGCCAATCTCTCCAGACTCATCTCATACAACTGTTCTTTCTGAATATATTCCAGCAACATTGGTCTTTTCTTAGGTTCTTGAACACAAAGATGCCACTCTTTTTGGCCTCAGGGCCATTGTACAATCTATTCACTCTGGAATGTTCTTCCTTTCCTGTTCAATGCCTAGATTACTCTCATCTCATAGGCCTCAATTTAAGTGTCAACTTCTCAGAGGCCTTCTGAGACCAACCTGATTCAGATAGGCTACCTTGTTATTCCTCTAAAGTCCAGAAGGTTTAAATTTTATTAGGGCAGGAATCTATCTTGTTAACTATTGTAATCCCAGTACCTCGCAGTTGTTGGCACAGAGGAGAGAATCACTTAAAAATTATCAGCAGAGGAGGATCCAAGATGGCGGCGTAGGTAAACACCTAAACTGCTGCCTCGCACAACAATTTCAAAACTACAACTAAAAGACAAAACGTCTATCTCCCAGAACCACGGGAAAGCTGGCTGAGTGGAAGTTCTACAACTAGAAGGAAAGAGCAAACAGCATAGAGAGGTGCACAAGCGCTGAAAAGCTGAGGTACGGAGGTGCGCGAATCGGGCTGGCAACGGGTGTCTGGGAGTGCTGCTTTTTTCAACCCGAAGGGAGACAAGCTCCCAATTACTTCAAACTCCAGTTTCTGGGGAGACGCGGGGAACTCAAACTCCTACGGGGAGAAGCTGGACTGTCTGCCGTGGGGTCAGAAAGTGAGGGTGGCTTGCTTGCAGGGCTGCGCGCAGGAATAATTGTTTACTGCACTGGGGCACAGGACGCGGGGACACGGTCGGAGACACAGAGCCACAGAGCCGGCTTACTGGCAGCCATCGCTGTTTGCCATGCCCTAGCCTAGTCATGCCCTGAGACCCCGCCCCGCACAATCTACAAACCCACCCAAGCTCCAAGCAGCGGCGTTAGCATATGAATGACCTGCCCTATCGCAGCTTAACCTAGCAAACTTGCAGCCCAGGTCAGACAGCTCCAAATCATCCAAACCCCAAGCAAAGAGGAGAAAACTGTAGTTCTCGCTGTAGCTCCTGCTGGGTGGCCTCAGACAGTAGCTGACCTGCACCTCATTAGAGATCCAGAAGCCAGTGTACCTAGTGGTCAGTGTGAGACACCAGATTTCAAATCCTCACATCCATAAGAGACACATTCAAGAGGTAGACTCAGTGAGCACCAAAGCCCCACTGAAACAAGTCCTGCACCATAAGCGTGTCTCCAGCACAGCAGTTCTTCCATTATAGACACAGCGGGTCCTCACAGCCAATTGGCCTGGAGGTCAATTCCTCCCAGTGTACCAACAGCAATCAAGACTTAACTACACCAAGACTTTGCACTCAGCAGACAAAGGGGTGTACCAAAGGCGTCCACCTCAGGTGATTGGGGAGGCTGAGCTACTGGACCCTATAGGTCACCTACCACACAAAGCCACTCCATCAACACAGGGAAGCAACAAAATGCAGAGACAAAGAAACATGTCACGAATGAAAGAAATGGAGGAAAGCAAACTACTGGACGACATAGAGTTCAGAACCACATTTATAAGGTTACTCAAGAATCTTCTAAATACCTCTGAGGAACTTAGTGAGACCTTTAAGGATCTTAATGAGAATGCCAAAAAAATGGAAAAGGACCAGTCAGAAATTAAGCATACACTGTCTGAAATAAAGAATATACAGAAACTCAACTGTAGATCAACGTACCCCAAGAATCAAACCAAAGATCTGAAATATGAGGAAACAAAAAGCACCCAACCAGAAAAACAAAAAGAAAAAAGAATCCAAAAATATGAAGATAATGTAAGAAGCCTCTGGGACAACTTTAAGCGTACCAACATCCGAATTTTTGGGGTGCCAGAAGAAGACAGAGAGCAAAATATTGAAAACCTATTAGAAGAAATAATGACAGAAAACTTTCCCTACCTGGTGAAAGAAATAGACTTACAAGTTCAGGAAGCTCACAGAACCCCATACAAGAGGAATCCAAAGAGGACCACACCAAGACACATCATAATTAAAATGCCAAGGGCAAAAGACAAAGAGAGAATCTTGAAAGCAGCAAGAGAAAAACGGTTAGTTACCTACAAGGGAGCACCCATACGACTGTCAGCTGATTTCTCGGCAGAAACTATGCAGGCCAGAGGGAGTGGCAAGAAATATTCAAAGTGATGAACAGCAAGAACCTACAACCAAGATTACTCTACCCAGCAAAGCTATCATTCAGAGTTGAAGGTCAGATAAAGAGCTTCACAGACAAGAAAAAGCTAAAGGAGTTCATCACCACCAAACCAGGATTACATGAAATGCTGAAGGGTATTCTTTAAGAAGAGGAAGAAGAAGAAAAAGGTAAAGATAAAAATTATGAATAACAAAACGACATCAAATACATACCTACCAACAAGTGAATCTAAAAATCAAGTGAATAAAAAATCTGAATAACAGAATAGACTGGTGAATATAATAGAATCAGGGACATAGAAAGGGAGTGGACTGACAATTCTCAGGAGGAAGGGGGTGTGAGGGGTGCAGGAAGAGATTGGACAAAAATCTTACACCTATGGATGAAGACGGGGGGGGGGGGGGCGGGTAAGGGCATGGGGTGGGGTGGGGAATCAGGTGGAGGGGAGCTACGGGGGAAAAAAAAAGAGGAACACCTGTAATAATCTGAACAATAAAGATTTATTTAAAAAAATTATCAGCAGAATGAATAACTAACTGGAGGTGAGGGAGATGGTGCATTTGAAGAACTCAGAAAGACATTCTGTATGGCTGGGACCTAGGGCTAGAGTGGTGAAAAACAAAGCAGGAGAGGTGGGCAAAGGCCCGACGAGAAGGGCTCCGTAAGCCATGTTATGGAGTTTAGATTTACATCTGAGGGAAGACTGGAGCGACTGAAAGGTTTTAAATGGGAAGTGCCGGGACCAGATCTGCGCTTTACCAGCCTGGCAACGTGGAGCCTGGCTTGGAAGGAAACAAGACTGAAAGGAGGAGAACCAGCTGGGAGGCTTCTGTCATAGTGACTGGCTACATGTGAGCGATAGGAAGGAATCTAGAAAACTTGCACGTTTCTGGTTTGAGCGCACCGCTCAGTTACTCACTTTTCCCTCTGGGCCATCAAAGCAGTTTGGAAAAGACACCTTTGCAGCACGTATTACTTTCGGCGCAGCAGCCAGCTGTGTATGTATCTCCGAGCACCTCCAAAGCTGCAGTGTCCCATTGTCCTTTCTGTATTTCCAGTTCCAGATGCTCATCCGTGTCTAGCTCGATAGCACAGTAAGTAAATGCTCCATAAACGCCGGCCCAGCGATGGCAAGAGCACGGTCTAAAATGAAAATGACCGCCCTTTTAAAGAAGAGGCTAACTCCTGGAAAAACAACAAAGAATGCTCTGAGTCTCATTCATACTGATTCATAATGTTAAGGGGGTTCGTTAGGAGTTTCGGGGTCTCGCCTTCCCCGACAACCTCTCCCCGCAGCCTCTCACCGCAGGCCGAGGACCCGGACCCAGAGCCTGCCCGGGCAACACTCCCTACGGCAGGCAGAGCCGACTCCAATCGAACCTCCCGCGCCCTCTTCCGCCGGAAGTGACGCTTCAGCCGTGGTTCCTGCGAGCCAATCAGAATACGGCGCCGCCGGGGGTGGAGATTAACCAGGATATGCTGTGAACGTTTGGGAACGACCATTTTCGTCAAACTGGGAGTAGAGGCAGGTTTGACGATTTTTTCCCCGGCTGGCGGAGCAGTGGTACTGCCTGTAAAGTGGGCGCGGCGCGGAGCCTGCTGGGCAAGGGGATGCCATGGGGGAGGAGGGGGGTGGAGCCCCTCGGACTGGGCTTCAGCGTGGTGACTGCCGGAGGGTGAACGCTGGGTGAAGAAGGGGTTGGTGGAGCCGCGAAGTCCGAAGGGGTATCTGCCCTAGGGGATGACACGGCCCGAGGATGGGGACAGAAACGGGTGGCAGCGGGAGGCGGGAGGCGGGAGGCGGGAGAGGAGCGTAAACGGAAGAAGGGAGCAGGACCAAGCGGGATTTGGGGGCTATGTGGGCCTCAGGCGACCTCTCTGAAGGGATGGGTGGTGTGGGCTGCGCGGAGGTTTGGGTTGACCCACGGATAGGGCCCCGCAGGAGGTGGTTAGACTTACTGGAGGTGGAGTCGGGGAGCCAGGTGGAGCGGTCTGAGAAGCCGTGCTCCACTTCTGAGTGACCCAGTGCAAGCCCCGCACCTGTCTGAACCTGTTTGTGTAAATGGGAACAACAGTCATACACACGAAAAGATTTCCGTGATAGTTGAGGTAGAGGAGATGATGTGTGTGCTACATTATGCCCAGCTGACATAGTGACATGTAGTGAACGATCCATAAATTGTCACGGTAGCTATTATTACCAGTATATTGGATTTAGGGAGGGCAAGCGGTGTGGCAATGCAAGTAAGACGGACAGGGTAGGGATTGGAGGTGACGATAAGGCGAGAATATAGGGTGACCAGGCGGAAAGGGGGCGATATAGGTAAGGATGGGAGTCCGCGGTCAGGTAGTTTGGGGCCCTGGGATGATGAGAGCAGATTTGTAGTGTCACCGAAAGGAGGGTGGACTCTAAAGTGGAGATGGCACGTGAGGGAAATGAAATGTGTGGCGCCCTTGGGGCGGGGGCGGTGTGACTCGGGTGATCTGGGTTAGGCCGGGTTGCAGATGGGCCGGGCGACTTTGGGTTTCCCGGGGGAGGAGCCCATTGGTAGCGGGCGGAGCTGCGGGCTGGGCTCCGCTCTGGCTACGCGCATCTGCTGGTCTACCTCCCACCCGCACTGCAGCCGCCAGCCTGAGCCATGGGGTGCCTCGTCCTGCTTCTACTCCTGGCTTTCCTGATGCCCGGGCTCGCCATCCCCGTGCCGCCAGCACTAAAGGCCCTCAGCAACCTGCACTTGTCCACCAGCTTTACATCACGCCCCTCTGTAGTCACGAAGTACTCGATTCACTACTTTGAACAGAAGGTAAGGCTGGGTAAGGGGCTATGAAAGGACTGGGGCTTCGCGGTCTCCCGCCCAACCGACAGGACCCCAGCACCGGAGCCCACCCGGAATTTCAGGCCCCCAATGCCTATGACTTGTCCGATCTCCGGATCACGTTTTCTAGAGGGTGGCCCTAAGCCCAGTTCTGTTTAAAATCTCTCCTCCCTTTACCAATAATTTACTCTCAGCCTTGGCTCCATACTCTTCTGTAATTGACCACGACAGTCGAGTCCTGCTCTCTGAGGATGCTCTAATTCAAATTCCCTTGAATCCCGCCAATCCAACTTATTTAATGCCAACTCTGCTCCCTATTCTGCTGTAGCAGTCATCCTTTATCACAAAGCTGTTCTTAAATATAAATTTCCAGTATCTTATTTGATGATTCTATATAATAAAGAGCTAATATGCTAATTAGACCGAACAGCAGAACGACCTCTGGACATCCTTCCAGACCACAGTCCTGACGACCTTCCAGAGGAAGCCAGGGCTGCTAGGGAGTTTCGTGCATAGGGCCTCTAGTCTCTAATATTTAACCTAAAATGCCAGCTTGTCATTGTATGCTCAGCTCAAAGTTGATTTTGTAGTCCTTTTATTAAGAGTTTTTAATCTTCCCCATTCTCCATAAGACTGAACATATATGTAGTCCCTGCCTCTTCTTTCAAAGTCTTCGAATGTTGATCTAGGAGGGCTATTTCATTTCTTTTATTCAAAATAACTGAATCAGGAGAGCAGACAGAGAATAGTTCATCACTTAGGCACATCAAAGCTCTTGGGTACATGTGCTGTAAAAGACTCCTTGGGATGTGTGGCTTGTGGTTACAAGGTTTTCCTGCTTCTCACTATCCTCTACCTCCCATGCTGGCCCCTCAGACTGGAATGTGAGTCCTGAGGGCATTTTACTGTGTGATATTGTGGGGAAAGAGAATGGGTCCACCTTGAGGGCATGGCTCAGTGGTTGAGCTATGACCTGTGAACCAGGAGGTCACTGTTGGATTCCTGGTCAGGGCATGTGCCTGGGTTGTGGCTGGATCCCAAGTAGGGGTTGTGCAGGAGGCAGCTGATCAATGATTCTCTCATCACTGATGTTTCTATCTCTCCCTTACCGTTCTCTGAAATCAATAAAAATATATTAAAAAAAAAAAGAGAATGGGTTCTATTAGGCTGTCATTTTCATGAGTGGTGACATAAAGAGCAATATCTATTAATCAGGGTTCTCTAGAGAAACAGAACTAAGGGAGAGAGAGAGAGGAGAGAAGAGGAGAGGAGAGACTCTCTTCACAAAGAGAGATTGATTATTTTAAGCAAATGGCTCATATGATTGTGGAGGTTTGGTAAGTCCAAAATTTGCAGGGAGAGCCAAGGAAGAGTTGCAGTTTGAGTCCAAAGGAAGTATGCTTGCAGACTTCCTTCTTGCTCAGGACAGGTCAGTCTTTTGTGATATTTAGGCTTTTACATGATTGGATGAGTCCCACCTATATCATGAAGGGTAAATCTGCTTTACTGAAAAATCTGCTTCATGATTGAAATGTTAATTCCAACCAAAAAACTCCTTCATAGAAACATCCAGAATAATGTTTGACACTGTGGCCCAGCCAAGTTGACATGTAAAATTAACCATCACACCTACCAAGGTTGTTGTGAGACTTAACACATGAAAGCATATGCACAGTGCCTGGAACATGGTAGGAACTTAAGGAACTTAATAGAGTAGTGCTGGCTCCTTACCCATCCTGTCCTAAAAGTACACTCTCCATAGTATTACACATTTCAGATTGATCCAAATGCATGCCAGTTGTGGAAATGCCTCTTCTAGAAACCTAGTGGTTAGTCATCTATACTCAACTGTAACTATTTAACTACTGACCAGTATTTATGTTAGAACGCTGCAACTTAGCCCAGCATTGAGCTCATGGCCACTGACTCTTGTAGGCCTCTCCACTGCTTCCTCCTTGTCTGCTGTGAGGCAGTATCAGTGGGCTTGATACAGTTCTCCTTTCAATTTCTATTATAGTTCCCCTTTCCTACTCTTGTCACAGTGGCCCAGATGGCTAATAAATGTATCTATGTCAAGCCCCTTGGAAGAGCCTATTGCTCTTGTCTTATCCCACCCGCCTTGTCTTATTATTGGTTTATCTATTGATGGCCTTCTCCTTAGACCTATAGTGTCACAGATATTATGTGAATTCTGAACTGATTTCTGTTTTTGTTCACAGAATCATTGTCAGAAAGGCTCATAGAGATCTTGTAGTCCACCCCTTAGAAATGATGAATTGACCTTGATCTAAATTATGGAGGGTCAGGATTTGATAGAAGTTGAATACCGTATGGGTTGAGAACGAATTCTGTTTTTACCACTACCTGAGTAACTTTAGACAAATTACTCTGAGCTTCCATTTTTATAATCAGCAAAATGAAGATAATTATATTACCCATTCTACCCACTTTTTGTGAAATGAGCTGGTATGTGTAAAGTACTTATTTAGCACAGTTTATATCATTTACTAAACACTCAATGAATGGTAAATATTATTTTATCTCATAGTTTTTTTTGTTTTGTTTTGTTTTGTTTTGTTTGTTTTTCGAGAGAGAGAGTGAGTTTTGTTGTTCCACTTACTTATGCATTCATTGGTTGATTCTTGTATGTGCCCTGACCAGGATCAAACGCACAACTTTGGCATATCGGGACAATGCTCTAACCAACTGAGCTACCCAGCCAGGATCTATCTTGTAGTTTTTTAATGTACGTGGCTTTAACTTACTCCCTCTTCACTCAGAAGAAAATATTTAAGTCATCCCTTTTCATGATCTAAAATAGTTACTCTGAAAAATATGAAAATCTGTGTGAACTCTTTTCTGTTACAAATATAGTACATACCAGGGGGTTATAACTTAGTACACTTGTAAATAAGGCATGGAAATTGACTTGTTTCCTTGCTTAAAATAATTTTCTTCCTCACAAGACTGATACATAAAGAAAGGCATATGAAACTATTTTTTTAATTTCTTTATTGATTAAGGTATTACATATGTGTCCTCATCCCTCCATTAACCCCCCACCCTCCCTACCATGAAACTATTTTTTTTCTATGTTATTTTGAATTTGGTAAATTATAGGGTAGAAAATATGATAATGTATCCTTTTAAGTTTTTGCAGGTACCTTCTCAATTACACTGTCTTTCTGATATCTGAGTTTTGAATATTTTACCAGTTAATGCTAAAATGCACTTTCAGTAAAAATTAATTTTAGGTTTTGCATTTTTATGTTTATATCTTTCTGTCAGCATATTATAGGGACTTTGTGCTTTAGGCACTTAAAGCATTTTCAGAGTTTGGGTTCTGGTATCAGCTCATGTTATGACCTTGGGCAAGTTGCTTAACTCTAGATCTCACTGGATTGGCTGATCTCTGATGCCTGTAATTCTGTTCATTGTGGGCCTCTTGTCTATAGGGCACTGTATTAGGAGCAGTAGGGATGTGGGCACAAGTCTATTTTTTGCCCTATTATTGATTGCCTTTGGTAAATCAGACCTAAACAAAATTTTCCATCTCAATATTGAATAAAATCCAGACTCATATCATGTTAAGTGTTTGGTTGTTTTTTTTTTTTTTTAAAAATTAACTCTGCCACTGACACTATTTACAACACAGAACATTGTATTTATGTTTATGATTTTAAAGTTTGCTTGATTATGAGTGAATTGGAGAAGAAAGAAGAATTGTAGGTAAGAAGAATCACTGATGATATGTCTTATCTTACTTGTCTTCATTCCTAATGTTTTGCATAGTGCCCTCTACATAGTAATTCTTTTTTTTTTTTTAAATTTTTATTGATCTTTTACAGAGAGGAAAGGAGAGGGACAGAGAGTTAGAAACATCGATGAGAGAGAAACATCGATTCAGCTGCCTCTTGCACACTCCCTACTGGGGATGTGCCTGCAATCAAGGTACATGCACTTGACCGGAATCGAACCTGGGACCCTTGAGTCCACAGGCCGATGCTCTATCCACTGAGCCAAACCGGTTAGGGCAACATAGTAATTCTTAATAAAGATTTTTTTAATGGAAAAAATGGCAATAAATTAAAATGAATAAGGAGTAAGAGGTGGGAGAGTAAAATAAAATATGCAGTACATAAATATCTAATGCATTAATAATAACAATCTGCTACCATTTATTGAAAGCTTTATATGTCCTAAGTATTCTGCTAAATACTTAATAGACATTCACTTATTTAATCCCTATACCTGCTCTATGAGGTAGATACTATTGCCTATTTTGTAGGTGAGAGTTATCATATAGAGAGATTAATTTACATGTTCACGATAAATTGCTAAACTCTACAGTTTTGTTTTTTTGAAAATAAACTACAAATTTCTAGTTCTAAAATAAATACCATTACCTCGGTTATTGCATAAGTCAGAATAGGCTAGGTTATATTCCTGTAACAAAACTCCAAAATTTTTATGAAGTACCCCAACAAAAATTACATTTATACTGTATTTTCATTGGGATGAGCAGAGGATTCTGCTCATTATATTCTTTTGGAGACTGAGGGACTGATAGAAACTTCCTCTCAATATATGCTCTCATAATCATTGTAGCAGTGGAAAAAGAACCTGAAAGAACTTGTGCCAGCATATAAATGCTCCAGCATGAAAATGACACGTCACTTCTTTTCACAATTCATTGGCCATAACAGGTTATATTACTGCATCTAATCACAGGGTGGGAGACAAAAAGTATTGACTTTGGAGTTCCAAGAAGGAACAACAAACTCAATTAGTCACTTACTCACCCACCTATCCACCTACACAGGATTCATCCAATCCTTTTATATGTCTGATACTGGGCTAGTTCTTAGGGAGGTCTTAGCCTATCCTGACTTATATAACAAGGCAGGATGACTACATCTTGAGAACCTTACATTGTATTTGTTAACCATTCCTGTAGCATACACTCAAACTTGTATCTGAAAAATATGGAAAAGCACTGATAAATTTGTAATGTATAGGCATATACTAGTATATGGCAGCAACTTACAGATTTCTTCAAAGAATATTCCTAAAGTGAGGCTGGTCTACTCAATGTTTTCTTGCTCTTATCATCATAATTCACTGACCTGATGTGTGTGTGTGTGTGTGTGTGTGTGTGTATATATATAGATTGAAGCACATGACAAGTAAAGGAATTTATTTATTAATATTGTTATTTAGTAATTAAAAAATAATTGTTTTACCTGTCTTTTTTTTAATAATAAAAGATACAAAATTGATACAGATTTTTATAAAAAATCTCAAGCATGCTTTTTAAGTATTCGTTAATTGTTCATCAAAAAGTCAAATTCTGCATTGGTAGTCTATATATTATTGGGGGATTTATAAAAAATTTTCTTCTTATGCTTCACAATTTAATATTTATTGAGCTCTTACTAGTTTTTATTTATGAGCAATGAGTAAATGAACATTTATTGATTTTTAAATCTGGGCCAGATACTATGCTAAGCCCTTTTACATGTTTGTTTTCAATTATCACAATTACTTTTTAAAAATAGATGTTATAATTGAGGTTAATAGAGATTAAGTGTTTTGATCAAGTCATTAAGGACAATATTGTGAGTTCCATTTTAATTTAGGATATTTCATTCAATTGACATCTAAGTAGTTATAACAAAACTGATGTCTCTATGTATTTATATTACACATTCAGTCTCTACAATGCTCCTGTGTGGTTGATACTATCCTCATATGAATCTGCTGAGGTTCAGAAAGATCAAAGGAAGAAATATCCAAAATTTCCCACTTGCAAATGTTCTGATTTCTCATTTCTAGATTGTAGATGATTTGTGGTCTATCTATAAATGGAATATATTAGTCTGATGAAAAGGATGGACTTGAAGTATATCTGACAGTGTAGGTAAATCATCGTGAATTGGTGGTAAATGAAAAAAGCAAAATAGAAAATTGATTGTACAATGTGTTTTCAAACTCATTTACTCAGTTTTTATTAAGGGACCACTGTGTGCTGTGCACTATTCTAGGCACTGGGGGAAGAGCATTTAAGGCATGAGGAAGAGCAAGTAAAAAAAACCCCTGAGGTTGGTGTGTGCTAGGCAGGAGCAACTTCAAGGAGGTTAGTATGACTGGAGAGACATATCCATGGGAGACAGTAGTAGGGGATGAGGACAGTGAGGAGGAGAGAGAGCATAAATACTCCTCTATCAGAAAAGGCTGTAAATGGACTAGGGCAGTGGTCGGCAAACTGCGGCTCGAGAGCCACATGTGGTTCTTTGGCCCCTTGAGTCTGGCTCTTCCACAAAATACCATGGCCTGGGTGAGTCTATTTTGAAGAAGTGGCGTTAGAAGAAGTTTAAGTTTAAAAAATTTGGCTCTCAAAAGAAATTTCAATCGTTGTACTGTTGATATTTGGCTCTGTTGACTAATGAGTTTGCCGACCACTGGACTAGGGAAATAGAATTTAATTGCAGGGCTGCCTTGAAGTCTCATGAAAGTTAGTAAGACCACTTGACATGGCTGTATGTTTCTCTAGCTACATTTAGTTTCTTGGGTATGGGTATGAAGTTGGTGGAGAGTTCTTTTTAACCAGTATTGCCCTTTGTTTCACAAAATGCCTAAAACAAAATGAGAAAGAGACATGGGGACTGAGGGGTATATGCAAGGGAATGATTATGCTCATGGGCCATGGAATTTAAGCTGAGTAAAGAGGGTATGAGGACGAAGTAAGGGACAGGGAAAAGGTGGATTACTGGTACTAAAATATGAGGTGGGAGGATTTAAGGAATCATAGTAATAGAGGGAGTGAAGTGAAAAGATATGGGGAAGTAGTAGAATGTTTGCAATTAAGTGTATGGTGGGATTGCAGTTACTAGGAGTGATAAGATCTAGGGTTTAACCATGGGTAGTGACTTAGGTAGGTGGAAGACAAGGTCATTGGAGCAGAGGATAAAAAGGAACTAAGAGGCTAGGAAATTGAAATCACTAAGAATTTTGAATGGCTTTATGTTGGACTGACAGTGAACAGGAGATAAAATCTTCAAGGAATGAAGGAAAGTGAACGGGGGGTGGGGGGCGATGATTGTAGCAAGAGGGGTAGTGGGGTGGTGCAGTTTTATTACATAATATTTAAAGGTAGTGAGTTAAGAGAAAGGTGGGAAGAATTAGGAACAAGGAGAATAATCTATTCTCACTTTCAGGCCCAGTGGTGGGAAAGAAAGGTTTGAGAGAGAAAAATCAGCTACCACTTGAGAGTCAAATATGTTTAAAAATATGTGTATAGCTGCACAGAGAAAGAGTGGAAGAAAATATACTAAAATATTAACTGGGTGATGTTTCATTTTATTCTTTATACTTTTCTGTATTTTTCAAATTATCTATAACGAACCTACATTATTTTATAATCCATTTTTAAAAAAGTGTTGTTAAAGGAGCATTTGACCTGTCCTGGCTCACATAGGCAGTATGGGCAGCATTGAGAAGCCGGCCTTCGCACTCCAGACTGTGCGTCACCTAGCACTATGACTTCCGGTAAACATGTGGACTACTCTTGCTCCTCTTTTGCTTCCTAGCCATGTCTGCTTTGCATCTTTTTCTTAATTATTTTACCTCCTTGTCTTCCATACACAACTGGGGGCAAGGATGAAGAACTTATTTGAGTGGAGATGGAGAGGAAAAAAGGACATGGTTCTTTTCTACTTCATTTCAACCCGAGGTTTTACTGGATGAGAGAGGAGAAGAGGGGGAGAGGAAATAAAAAATAAAAAAAAAGGATTCCAGAGGTATCAGTACCTGTGTAAAAGAGAGAGGGAGGAATTAAGGTTACCTAAACAGGACCAGGGTGTGTATTTTCGTATATCTCCAACCCCTCCTATCTGTCTGCTTTTCACAGATAGGAGCTCATCGTTCCTCTCAGGGATGCTTTGTAGATCATTCCCAAACCCATAGTTGTAGATTTCTCTCTATCTCATTTGCTTTGACCCATTTCTCTAAGACTAATCATAACAATAATAATAATATTTATTGAGCTCTTACTAGGCAGTGTTCTAAACTCTTTACACCTATTAGCTCATTAATTCTCACAGTGACCTTATGAACTCTTGGTACCGCTATCCCCAGTTTATAGATGGGGAAACTGAGGCACCAAGTTTTATGGGTTTTAATCACAAACTCAGTCTGCCTCCTGATATTTCTACTTGGAGGTTTTGTAGGTCTGACTCAGAACCAGACTCATGATGACTTGCTCCAAGTTTCTCCTGGTGACACTGTTACCATTAAAAAATATTTACTGAGAGTCTGTATATATGCCAGGCATGGTACTAGAGACAATAGATGGACTGCTCATATGGAGCTTATTCTCTGATTAGGAAATAGACAATAAGCAAACAAACATTAAATAAGCAAATTATAGATTTTAATGATTGCCTTGAAGGAAATAAGCAAGGTGATATGTAAATATGGTATACAGTGGATGGGAAAGGATTTATTTTAGGAAGGTTTCTCTCAGGAAGGGACACTGGATCAGAGAAGGAGCAGAAAGTATAAAGTTCCTAAAAATCTTGAAATGTCAGTTATTTTTGGCTCTTACTTCTGCCATATTTCTTGCAATTACCAAGTTGGGTTGATTCCATCCTTAGAGTACACCTGTTATTTTCACTTCTACCACCCTCACCTATGTTGTGACCTCTATTACTGCCTTCCTGAGTCTTAACAGGTCCTCCTTGCTACCTGTAGTTCTCCTGCCACTGCAGTCCCCATGGGTCACAAATCAGCTCTCCTCAAGGCAAACCATTCTTCTGCTCAGAACTTGCAATGGTTCCTTATTGTTTGCTTTATTAAGAACAAAATCCTGAAAGAAAAAAAAAAGAACAAAGTCATGTAGCATTCAAGACCTTCCACCCTATAGCCCCAACCCACCTTTTCAGTTTGCTAATCTATTCTGCACACATGTCCCTTCCTTTGTTTTTTCTATGCTTTAGCCCACATTGTTCCCTTGGCCTGGAATGTCTCTCTCATGCCCTTCCCTTCTTAATCCCATCTCAGACACTGCTTCCTGGGGCTACTTCTTTTTTCTTTTTTTATTAAGGAGTTTATTTGAGCCAAACTGATGACACATTCTGGGGAGCAAGATCTCCTCCTGGGGCCATTTCTTAATCTGGAAAGTGTGTGATTGATAAGATCTTTCTTTATCCTTCCTTTTTGGCACAGGTCTTATGTTAAAACCTTTTGTATCCTTGTTTTAATCCCCTTTAAAAGCATGAACCCTTTCCTGTAAGTATCCATACTCCTCCATAGCATACTGCACATTGTTTTACTTGAGTATCTTCATGAATGTTCATTGAATCTATATCTTTTCCCCTCGTCCCTTTCCTGCTTCCCTACACGTTGAGGCAAGGAGGGTATGTGTGTAAGGAAAGAATATGAAAACTTGATTCCCAACTGTCTTATTCCTTTAGGGCAGTGGTTGGCAAACTCATTAGCCAACAGAGCCAAATATCAACCGTACAGCGATTGAAATTTCTTTTGAGAGCCAAATTTTTTAAACTTCTTCTAACGCCACTTCTTCAAAATAGACTTGCCCAGGCCATGGTATTTTGTGGAAGAGCCAGACTCAAGGGGCCAAAGAGCCGCATGTGGCTCGCGAGCCGCAGTTTGCGACCACAGCTTTAGGGGAATAAGGCAGAATGTCATGTAAATAAAAATAGTGCTGCTTGTTTTCATTCTCTCATTTTGATGATCTGGAAGCTGTGGCTACTTGTCTGTGCTGACTCTTAAAATATCTACAGAGAAAGAGTCATGGGAGGGAGTGCAGCAGTTCCTATGTTTATTTGTTTTGTGTATGAGTGAGGGTTAAGAGAAGGGTGAAGAATGAACACATTGGGAAAAATGTCTCCTTAAAGGCTACTTCTGTGGTAATTGTGTACTGCCCATATTTTTTAGAGAGCAAAAGTAAAGGCAGTTTTTATGATTTTGGTTTTTTATTTGCAAGCAGAGGCCAATTCACTACATATATTTGTAAATCCTTACTATCTATTATGTACGTGTCAATTCCAAGTTGCCCTGTGGTCCTGCAACTGGAGAAGTCATGATGTTCTTTTTCTTGCTGCTCATATTGTGAGAACAATCCATATGGGTTAGTAAAAGGCAGATTTGTTTGTCAGATTTCTGTAGGCGCTTTCTCTGACCTGTTCTGTAATTTTGCTATATAATAAAATGAAGTATCACTCTATTATAGCAGGTGTGATATACATTTATATAGTACAGCAGCATAGTTATATATTTATTTAATAAATATTTATCAAAATCTTCCTATGTGCTGTACATTGTGTTAATAGCTGTGTTAAAACAAAGACAGCTTTCATGAAAGTTACAATTTAGTGGGAAAGGGGATAGGGATATAAGAATGATGTGCTTTAAGGAAGTAGTTTGTGGTGGGATCTACAGTGGAGTCCTCAGTTTTGGGTATTAGGGAATCTGCTAGGCAGTAGTGGTGTTAAAGCAGAAACCAGAAAGCTGAGCAGGAGTTAGCCAGGAGAAGGGAGATAACTGAAATTTCTGTCCAGGTAGAGGGTATATCATATATAAGATCATGAGTTAGTAAAGAGCAGGTCATGTTGGAGGAACTGAAGGGAGGTCAGTAAGACTGAGACAGCAGACCAGAGATGAGGAAGGAGGCTGAAGCCTTCAACACTGAGGTTAGTATTTTCACTTTTTCCATTTGCACACTTGTGGTATGGCTATTCCTTCTCTGAAGCCTTCATTGACTTTAATAACATAACTTGGTGTTGAAGTACCCATAGGGGTTAGTGGGGCAAAGCATGCTGCACATGTTGAGCAGAATAGATGCATTCATCTTGTGGCAGGTACTGCATAAGTGCTCAATATATTTTTTCTTCAGGGAGGTACTACATCCTATATTATAAAGAGCTAATATGCTAATTAGACCGAACAGCAGAACAACAGTCTGGACGACCTTCCGGACTAAGCCGTTGCTGCGAGGGCTGGCCAAGGCTGCGAGGGTCTGTGAGGGCCGAGCCCCTTGCACGAGTCTCGTGCATTGGGCCTCTAGTTGTTTTATAGAGGGATAAAGGGCTCAGAGATGAAGTCATATATCCATAATCACATAGCTAATAAGTGATGGTGATAGCACCAGGATTTAAACAGAGCTCTGTTGACATTAGAGCTTTTGCTCCATGTTGCCTCTGTACTAGCCATATATTTGAGATAGAAGTTTTGTAACTCATGTTCTGATTTTAAGATAGTCATGGAAGTCACATTTATTAAGGAAATCCAGATTAGACAATAATAAAGTTGAGGAATCTCAATTGTCTTTCTAATACCAGGTTGGGTAATTTTGGAGAGAAAAAAAAGGTTTAAAAAACAGAATTTTGTTCTCACTTTAGCTTTGTGTTATGGAAAGAAGAGCTTTTAATGAATGGCAACTATGTTAGCAGTCAACCGGGACTATGAAACCTCAGATAAAACAGACTGAGATATTTTGGGGTGGCTCTGTACATTGTAGAGCAAAAGTTGTTAAGAGATCTCCATTGATGATCAAAAAGGCACTCTCCAAGGAAATAAAGGAGGAGACTAAATTGGTGAGGCAGGAGTGATTTTACTACTTTAGAACTTTGTCCCCTTAAGCTTACTCAGGGTAGTTTACCTTAATTCCATTAGCACATCCTTCATCTTAAGCTTTCCCTGTGTACAACAGTCTGTGTACAACAATTGGCTTAGAATAAGTTAATAAGAATTCACATAAATGTCCCTAATCTATGCTGCCATATATTCATCTTTCACTCCACTTATAGAGGTGCTTGCATACCCCACCTCCTGTTCAGTAATTCAAAGGGACAGAGGTCACCTGTTTGGCACTCTGCTTTTGAAAGACTACCATCCCTTTGTTAGTAAATCAAATCCAATTGACTATGTGTAGATATTTTGTTTTCTTTAAGAGCCTGGATACTGGTCTCATCTTTTAATACCATGTATAGAACAATAGCACTATTCTTCTGTTTAATAAAGTATTATCATTTTAAAGGACATTAGACTGCTTTGATGAGAGACCTGGTTGTTGAAACATGATTGTAATGATATTATTCTGCTATGTAAGAGAAAATAAGTAGTCCCTGAGATGTGGATTTATAATCTTCAGCATATGAAGTGATCAAAGTGTTATCACAAATTGTTTTAAAATTATTTATAAATAGGATATCCAAAGCACTCATGTTTTATTTCTGCCATATGTACCTTTCCTCAGAGCTATGTAATTTCTACAGTGATGAATTTATATTCATAGTATATTGCACAGTCACAGCACTGGTAAGTGGACAAAAAGTCAAAAGCAAAGCATATCACATACCAGGACACATCATATTGGGTGTGTAAGAGAGGCCCTCACTCTCACCAAGTCACTGCCCTGTCATCAGCTCCAAGATGGGTGCAATTTTTTATTTTATTTTTTTTTTACTTTGCAAGGTCATGGTTTTTAAAGTGAACATTCAGAGCAAAGTGTTAAAGTTTATGTCATAATTTCTTTCGTATAGGTGGCAATATTGAAATATAATATTATTGTATATGTTTGCTTGTGTGTTTGGCAGTGATTTCACACTTGGGAAGTGCATTATAATATGCTTCAAAAATATATTAGTAATACATCAAGCTTTCTCTTCCAGGCCCTTGCTGGACACTTGCACACATGTATTATCCAACTTCATCATCACAAGACCCCTCTGGGATAGTTTTTACTGTTTTCATTGTACATACAAGAAAACAAGCCAAAGACATGGAGTAACTTGTTCAAGTTTAAATAGATCTAATAGATGGCACAATTGACACTCAAACTCAGATCTCTCTTCAAATACCCTTCTCTTTTCACTGTATCACAGAATGTTTGTGGTTTTTAGGTGGAAAAAAACCCCCAAAGTTTTTGAAAGATCCCCTTGGTACTGGTTAAATTTTAGTGTGTGTGTGCGTATGTGTATTTAAGCCTTGACATAATTTGCGTTTGGTAAGTTTATCTGATGCTGTATAACTAGCATGTTTGGCCAGTATCCTTGTGATTTAAACAAGGAACGACAGCCCAAACAATGGCTCTGATTCAGCAGATAGGAAAGTGAGGAAGTACTTGTTATTATTTGTCAGTGAATTTTTATTTTTATGCAGTTTGAGCCATGGGTCACACTGCAGACACTGTCTGTTAAAACTGTCGGAAACCTCTGCACTTCCTGAGCACTAATGGCCTTTTCCTTTAAGGGAGCAGCTCATACAATAATTTTGGAAAGCAGTGGTGATGATTTTGGTGTTTGATGTTCTTTTTCTCTTGAACAGTTGGCTTTAATGACAATGATCAGTACAGCCCCAACAAACTAAAACAGACTTTTTGTTTGCCTTTTTATGTAGTCTATTTTCTAAAAAATGACCACACTTTATTTATTTTTTGAAAAATTTTAAGAGTTTATTTAAGCCAAACTGACAACATATGTCAGGGACCAAGATCTCAAATGTTCCCAGAAAATGACCATACCTTAAAAGAGAAGGAATTAATATCTGCCAAGCACTTCTCTATAATCTCCTCAAGGACAGCAACCTTGGGTTTCATGTGTGGACCTGGGAGGCCACAGTACCAAGCTCTGTACATATGGAGCTGAGATGAGGGGATGGCACTGCATATCATGCATGTCCTGTCTTATCGCAAATGTTAAGTGCAAAAGCCTATTGCTGTTACTTATATGCTCCCAGTGCTTTAGTCCATCTCTGAAGAATGTGAGTGTAACATGGTGAAATGAATATTGGCTGAGATGCCAGGGAGTTACTTGCCACAAAGTATGAGTTATGGTTTCCAGAAGGGCTTTTTGCAGTCAAATTAATATTTACTTAATATGAATTTATAGTCATTTATTTATCTATAGTCTCTGTTTCTAAGTGATCTTGTTTCTCCACTTCACACCCCAGCCAAATATATATGTCTTTTTACTCTTTCCTCTTGGTCTTCCTGCAGTGTTTTATTCTTTAAATACATGTTTGATCTTCAAGATCTCTGGCCTGTTTAGTGCTTCCTTGTTCCTTTCTGTTAAGAAATGTATAACAAATATTATCACTGATCATGCGGTTTGGACCCCTGACCTTTCCTTCCTAGAGATAATATCTAGACCTCAGTTGTATTTCATCTCAAGGCCCATAAAAGCAGCAAAACCAGACGAGTGATGCATCAGCTGACCTCAGGACAAGCTGCATTAAGTAATGAACCCCTACCCTGGTGCCAACCAGTCAAATCAATGGAGACCCCAACCCTGAAAGGACATACCTGAAAAGCTGCTGAATATTCTATTAAGATCTTCCCCTGCCACTTCCCCTAAAATCCCGCTCTTAAAACCCTTAGGATGGAAGACCCAAGGTGCTCTCTCTTCTGGGAGCATGCCTGAGCCTTTCCCCTTCCCCTTCCTCCACTCCATTCCCCTAGGTGTGTCATCTTTATCTTCCTCACTTCTAAGATCCAAGGGCCCTTCCTTTGCCTCAATTAATTGTTCCCTAAGCTCATTTCTTCTATGAATTAATTCTTGTACCTCTGTGATTTTCTAAATAAATGTTCTCTTATTTTTTTTTTTTAAAAAAGAGCCCTGACAGGTGTGCTCAGTGGTTAGAGCATCAGCCTGCACACCAAAAGGTTGCGTGTTCAGTTCTTGGTCAAGGGCACATACCTGGGTTGCAGGTTCAATCCCTGGCCCTGGTTGGGGCAGTATGCAGGAGGCAACGGATTGATGTGTCTCTCTCATATTGAGTTCTCCCTCTCTCTCCACCTCTCCTTTTCACTTTCTCTAAAAATCAATGGGAAAAATATCCTAGAGTGAGGATTAATAACAACAAAAAAGAATAGGGCCCTGACCGGTTTGGCTCAGTGGATAGAGCGTCGGCCTGCGGACTGAAGGGTCCCGGGTTCGATTCCGGTTAAGGGCATGTACCGGGGTTGCAGGCACATCCCCAGTGGGAGGTGTGCAGGAGGCAGCTGATCAATGTTTCTCTCTCATCGATGTTTCTAACTATCTATCCTCTCTCCCTTTCCTCTCTGTAAGAAATCAATAAAATATTAAAAAAAAAAAAAAGAATAGGATGCTGCTTTTACTGCTTAGGATCCCTAATACAGATACCTAAATGCAACTCAGAGGATAAGTGTTCAAAGCAAGTTAAACTTTTATAACAAATATTATTATATAACACTCCCTTCTAAAACTCTTGATTTATTTCACATTACTCTGTGGTCCCTGAGAAAGAAGAAACCTACTAAGAAGAGCTCCTGGTGACTGACTAACAGGGTTTAAAATTAAAAGCAGAACTGAGCAGCTGTTTCTAAACAGGGGCTTTTCACACAAACCTCAAGGAGAAACCTGCACTGAATTGCCTGTCTGCACTGTATTCCTGCCAGCTGAGCCAACCCATACCATGGTAAAGGAGTTCCTGAAATTGTATTTTAACCCATAGGACTGAGATTTTTCTTAATCTAGTCAGAGCTATGCAACTATATCCCCATTAGCATCTTCACTGACCAAAGCAGCTCCATTCTGGCCAATCAGGACAGTGCCTTTTGGACCAATCAAACTTGGAGGATTTGGAGTCCTCATTTACATGAGGATGGACTAATTAGGGGTGGGGACTTTCTAAATAAGCCAGCTTCCACTGTGTTTCCTCAGCTTGAGCGGAAACACTGAAGATGTCTCACTGGAGCAGACTGGTGTAGACTGTAGGACGTAGCAGAGCAAGCAGAGCAGAGAACGTTCTAGCCCAGGGGTGGGCAAACTTTTTGACTCGAGGGCCACAATGGGTTCTTAAACTGGACCGGAGGGCCGGAACAAAAGCATGGATGGAGTGTTTGTGTGAACTAATATAAATTCAAAGTAAACATCATTACATAAAAGGGTACGGTCTTTTTTTTTTTTATTTCAATAGTTTTATTCATTTCAAACATTTTAACAAGAAGAATGTAAACACTAATTATTATAATTTGAAACTTCAAAAAATGGAGGAATCATAGCACAATAACATACCTTATATTGAAGATGGCAAAGACAAAATAAAATTGCCTAACAAAGGAAAGGTACAAAAGTCTTTCAAATTAAACTTAAATATAATAAAATAATTTAAAACTAAAACAAATAGAAAAGAACAAAATGTGTAAACAGTAAATTAAACATTTTCTTTAGTGCAACTTCCAAATTATGCCCGGGACGTAGATATAGATGGCAATGTAGACTGGGTTGAAAGGTTTTTGGTCTTTAAAACATCAACTTCAGTGGGAACAGTGTTGTTGGTCTCCTTTTTAGCTAATGCTCTGATACTGTGCTCTCCAGGGGCGTGTCTCCCTACATCACCATGATAACGTGTGTACGCATTCCCAGGGTGATGTCGGGGGACGCGTCCACGGGCATTACAAGGAGCCTCTGGAAGATTGAGAGGTTGTTCCTTCTACTGAATGGGCGGATATAAATCCGCCCATTCAGAAGAAGGAGCTGCTGCCGTGTTTCCCGACGTTGCCATGTTAACACTGCTGCTGGTGAAGGAGCGGAGGGGAGAGCAAGAGAACCCTCCGCTCTTTCTGCTTTCTGCTCCGCGGGCCGGATAGAACAGCTGAACGGCCGGATCTGGCCCGCGGGCCGTAGTTTGCCTAGGGCTGGTAGCCAGAGAGGGGTCTTGCCCCAGGGCCTCCCCAGAGCTGTGCTGTCTCAAAATTGAGCAGTTTGCACTGAACAAAGTTTCCTTCTCCACACCCCAAATTGGAGATTCCTGTTGTCATTGGATTGGCACTGATGACTGTCGTTTGACAGCTGTTAATGACACTGTCTCCTCCTGGTTACCTAGGATAGGGTACTTTAGAATCATCTGATTTCCTCACCTTTACTTCTACACCCAAAGCCAATTAATCACCAAGACATTTTCATGATTCCTTCCTATTTTCTGTCCCTTCTTTTGTATTCCTGGGTTACCACCTAATACAGGCCCATATAATTCCAAGCTAAACTATTTCAATAACCTCTTCCATGCCTCTGTTCTTTCAGCCTCCATCCAGGCCAGCTGGCACAATGTTTTTCCTCTCTCTTTTTCCAATCCAGGCTTCAGTGGGTCCTGCTTACACCCCTCCTCCTCAGGAAACTTCCTACTGATACAGCCTAGCATGAGCTATCCTTTGAGCTCCTCTAGTATTTATTGTCTGTAGCATTCATTTGGCCGTTAACTGTGCCCTGCTTTGTAATGGTTCTTGCTGCCCGAACTGTAATTCTGTCTTGGTATATGATTTCACAGGCACTTATCCTCAAGCAGAAAGCATATGTGTTTCAGAATTAATACACCCACAGGGGATTATGGTTCAGGATGTTTAGATTTTTAAAATTTCCTGATAGACATAATTTTAAACTTTGTAGTTAGAGAAATACTATGACCCACTAAACTTAGTTTATAACCCACTACCTCCATTTATATAACATTAATCTAGAATATACGGGCCTTACAAAGATGAAAGTTCCTCCTGTAATGGAGAGAGAAGGTCTGGAAGCAAAAATCTTTACTACAGGGGTGAGTTGTAAAGTCTTGCAAGAGAAGTGTATAGCATGAGTTCATTGGAGGGAGACTTGCATGGTGAAAACTAATTCCTGTTGTAGGAAGATGATTCTGTTTGGGGGAGAAGGGACTTGGGTATCTCTTAGCAATCATAGATTTTCCCTTGATAGTTAAGTCATTTCAAAGAGTTTTTTTGTTTGCTTGTTTATGGTAAGGGCAGGTGGGAATAATATACATCCATTTTAGCTTTATTTATTCACTGTTTTGTTTTCTTTCTTGGTGTTTATGTGCTCATAGTAATAGCAGTGCTTGTAATTGAGGTTTTCTGACTTGGATTATATTTCTAAACACTAACAGGATACAGTAAGGGAGAAAATTTATTTCTTCTTTAATACTCATTTACTTTGGGGATGAACAAAAGGACTATTTTAAAAATGAGGAGCTCTAAGGGGTACTAGGCTATGGGACGAAAACATTATCATTTGTGAATAGTTATAAATACCTGTCATTGTAGGCTGCCTGGATTATAGTTTTCAAGTGAGGCAATATTCTGTAATAAGTAATGTTGGCAAACTTATTTTTTAAATTATTTTTTACTTTTCAATTACCGTTAACATACAATATAATATTAGGGCAGATTATTATTATTATTACTCCTAAGTAATTTTCCTCAGAATGTGCTGTTTACTTTCCATTGATTTTTTTTTTTTAAATTTTTAAGTGAAATGAGCCTTTGAGACAAAGCTCTTCTTGGTTACATTCTTTGTGGTGGCTCATTTCCTTTATAGAAGATCTTTTATTATAAAGGCTACCTTACATTATTTTTACTGCCTTAATGGAAAGAGTATTGTATCTGGGTAAAATATATCATCAAACTGTGTTTTAGGTTCTCTAGGGTCAGATGCCAAATGTGAAAATATCCATATAGTTGTAATGTACTTTTGTGCATGTGCTTTTAATACCACAAGATAAAATTATTAATCAACCATCAGAGGGTATTTGGTGTAATAAATTTTGAGCCTTCACTGTGGTCAGGAATTTGTAAACATACTACCTTGAATCAAGGAAAATATTAGTAGCCACTTACAGTGTCTCAACTGAGGATCAGAGATGTGAAAAAATTGCTGGAACTCACCTAACTTGAAAGCGGCATGATCAGAATTTTAACCTAGAACTGTCAGGCTACAAAGCTGGGCGTTTCCACTGGAGAAGGAGCACGTCCCTCTGGACCTGAGCTTGTCCTTGAAAGCTTTACTGAGGGGGCAGTGCTTGAGTGAACACTTGGCTGGATGGAGGGTGAAGTAGGAGTTTTCTGTAATGACATGGGAGGAGGATATTCTAGGCAGGGGGAAATTCAAGGGCACTAGCCTGGGGACTTGAGGAAGCATATTATATCCAGAGGATTTCTGAATTATGAAGTAGGAGAGGGGCAAGTGGTAGAAGATGAGGTTGGAAGAGGTGGGCAGGGTCCTTGTATAGCATTACTAGCTTCTCCGAGTTTGCCTTCACTGCAGCCTCTTGTACCAGCAATTAAATGGGTTACATCTCCTCTTTGCCGCCATAGCAAACACCCTGTGCTTACCCACATCCACAATGTGCATGCTTTGTGTGGAAATAGTTTCTTTGCTTGCTTGTCTCCACTAGACTGTGGCCTCTTTGAGAGCAAAGACTGTGACTTTTATCCTTATATCCAATGTATCCAGTCACATGCATTAGGTCTTGAGAAATGGTGAGGATGAAAGGGCCTTGTCCTTGCTAAGGAGAATCAATATAATCATATTCACCTATGTGTTTACCACTCTTCTACCATTTCAATGTTGAGTTGGATTTTAAGTTGATAATTTTAGGATTTGTTTACATTTTCTGAGGTTAAAACACCTGGTAGAAAGGTAAGAGTTTCACTGGTGTCATACTATACTTCTCACCTCTTCAACTCAACTCAGCTCAACTCAACTCAGCTCAACTCAACTCAACTCAACTCAACTCAGCTCAACTCAGCTCAACTCAGCTCAACTCAGAAGTCTGATGGAACAAGTCCTGTGCCCATTGTGCTTTGTGCTTTGAGGTTCAGATATGAACAAGAAAGGGGAGGCAGTATGGCATGGTGGGAAAAATGCAGCCTCTCCATTTCATAGGGTTTCTCTGAAGAGCAAATGAGGGACTGTACATGGACAGCCCTTAATGCAGCCCTTACATTATTCACAGAGGCAGGTGGGAATAATATACATGGTTTGATCAATAGATTCTAGCATCTTTTATGGGGTTACTAGTGTTGGGGTTTATAATAGTATAGCAGGTATACTATCTATATATATATGAAAGCCTAAGCGACCGAATGACAGGAATGATGGGAACAACTGGTTGCTATGACATACACTGACCACCAGGGGGCAGATGCTCAATGCAGGAGCTGCCCCCTGGTGGTCACTGCACTCCCACAGTGGGAGCACTGCTCAGCTGACAGACCCATCCCAGCAGCCCACCGGTCTGGTGGCAGCCACTCCCTCAGTAGTCCTGCATGTCCAATCTCCGGAGAACAGGCCAGGCACCAATGGACCAGCACCACTGGCACGATCCCAACAGCGCTGCCAGCCTCCTGGAAGTTGGCCTCGGGCACCACGACTGCTTCCTCTCCCTAGGCGCTCTGCAAGGAAGAAAGGATATAAAAGCGACCATCAGGTGGCTCCTGACAACCAGTGTGAATGTCAGTGGGACGGATCTGGATCCTGGGCCAGCAGGGGTGTCCCACTGCCCGCCTGGAGGGCTGATTGCATCTTGGCCCGCCCCCACCTCCTTCGGGACCCCACCCATGCACGAATTTAATGCACTGGGCCTCTAGTATGTATATAGATAACTAGTGCAAAGCTATACAGGGTGGGCAAAAGTATGTTTATGTAGTTTGTATGGAAAAAATGCAACCATTAATAAACAATAATACAAGAATAAATTGTTTCATGTACTCCTAACTGTAAACCTTACTTTTGCCCCACCAGTTAAAAAGCACTATAATAGAACTAAAATTACTGTGGAGCACAAAGAAGGCAGAAAAGCCCAGGAATGCTTTCCGTAAGAAGTGGCATTGAATAACATCCTCTGGACCTTTTCACACAGTTGGTGTACCTAACTAGAAGGCTGTGGAGATTAAAGGCCTAATTAGGTCTGCCTCTGTTATTATCTGTCAGAGTCAAAGCTGCACAATTACAGTTTCTAAGTGTTTCTTTATTTGTGTACTAGAGGCCTGGTGCATGGATTTGTGCACGGGTGGGGTCCCTTGGCCTGGCAGGCAATCGAGGCATATCAGGGGGCTGGCCGGCCAGGGGGAGGGGTTGCGGGAGGTTGGTAGGCCGCCCCCCCCCCATTCAGGGCTGATGGGGGGGGGGCGGGCTGAGGAGAGGGGCCATGGGAGGTTGGCTGTGGGAGTGCACTGACCACCAGGGGGCAGCTTCTGCATTTAGCATCTGCCCCCTAGTGGTCACTGTGCATCATAGTGACTGGTCGACTGGTCGTTGGTCGTTTGGTCATAACAGTCGCTTAGGCTTTTATATATATAGATTTGCTTGTTTGTTGTCTGTTTCTTTTATTAGACTACTAGTATTCCGATGCATGGATTTGTTCACATTGAAAGGAAATTAGAAGAAATATTTTAATATTACTATTCACCCTTTCTCTATAATAGAAGTGTCAACTAATTTCACAATTGACAATGACAGATGGAAGCACACGTGTGTGATTGGCGCCAGTGAGAGCTTTATATATATAGATAAACTTGCTTAATTAGACCTGCTTTCTGATTTAGCTAAACTTTTTCCAGCCCAGTGAAGCACGACAACTTCTCTTTCAGGTAATTGCCAGCAACACAGCAGTAAATATCAACACAAAGCAGATTATTATTGTAGATCATGCAGGGAGAACAAAGGGTGAAATATTTAACTGTAGCAGTGTTTGACTATATTCTGCACAGTGAGAAAACCTGAAGTCATTTTCAAGGCCCACCATTTCTTACTTCTTTTCAGTTGGGTCAAATTTCTAAACTTTCTAAATCTCCATTTTCCGGCTAATGAAAATAAAATAGGATTCTACAGAGTCTCCTATCTACCTACTGCAGGACTTCTGTGAGGATCAAATGAGATGAGGCATGGGGAAACGCTTCACAGACATTTGGTTAAACCCGTGGTTGGCAAACTGAGGCTCGCGAGCCACATGCAGCTCTTTGGCCCCTTGAGTGTGGCTCTTCCACAAAATATCATGGCCTGGGCGAGTCTATTTTGAAGAAGTGGCATTAGAAGAAGTTTAAGTTTAAAAAATTTGGCTCTCAAAAGAAATTTCATTCGTTGTACTGTTGATATTTGGCTCTGTTGACTAGCGAGTTTGCCTACCACTGGGTTAAACTATAAAATGTTTGCACCTGGCTATAAAGCAAGTTGTGTTCCTGGGCTGAAGAAACTCCAAGGAGGCTAGTTGCTAGGGAGAGGAAGCTGGGCATTGCTATGTGACATCATTACCTGGCACCCACAGCAACTGTTTCTGGGCTGGGCTGGGCTGTGGGCCACATTTTGTGCCATAAGGTCTTGGCAGTGTTGGCTGCAATTTAGGGGGCTCTCGCTCTAGTGTGGTGGCGGGGCCTGTGTCCCACTTGGGGGAAGCCGAGTGTTGGTTTGTCTGCGCCAGGTCTGTGGTGCCGTTTCTTTTTAAATGGCCAGTGCACGTCATGGTAGCTCCTGTGTTCAGCATCTGCCCCCTGGTGGTCAGTGTGCATCATAGCTATCGGTCAGACGGATATTTACGCTTTTATATATATATAGATAGTACTGGAAGGGCAGTGACCATATTCAGCTTGTTCAGTGTTGTATTTCTAGCCTTTATCCCAAGGTAGACACTTAAGAAATATTTGAATAAATGAATGAATGAATGACTTTAATCACTGACTCTCATTTCTCTCTACATCCTATTAGCTCTGTGAAGTTGCTACACAGGATGGTGACGTGGTGGCAAAAGCACCTGAAAGTAATCAAAGAAGCAACTTGGTCCTGTTTGAACTTGCTGCTATTGTTCTGAGCTTTTTGGTTGTAGCTGAGGATATCCTTTTCCCTTCCTTTATCTTTTTTTATAGTGCCCTATAATTCAGACCGGATAAATGCTGAAAACAATGAGTAGTCTATAGAGTTGATGATAAAAAGTCTCTAGAGGCCATTGTATAGTGAAACCATGACCAGACATTTGATGTTGGAGTTCCCCAAGAGGAAAAAGCTTAGGCAGCTACTTTTTTTCAGTTGCTTCCTTTTGTGGATACTCTTCATATGTGGATTTTATAAAATTAATTTTTCAAACGCTTAAAGCTTCTAAAATCAGTTATTAGTCAGTGTAAAAAGAATAATTCTTTTTAAAGCAATCTCTAGAAAGAGAATGCTATACGTTTGTTCCAGTGGTTCTTCCAGTGTGAATCACAGCAGGTCCTCTGTGCAAAAGGAGGAGATGCATTTTTGCATTATGTTGTAATACCTTGTTGTATGTAATACTTTTTAAAAAAAACTTTATTAATTTAACAGAGGGAACTAAGTCAAGATTGCGATCTTGATGTCTTGTCTCACCAGAGGGAAGCAGAGACTAAAGTTTCAGAACTATTGGATTCTCATTTTGTAAAGTTTCTTTAAATAGTATTTGGAGGAAAAGAGTGGAAATTGAATCTACGTTGTTAACTTCCATTAAATGTTAGGGGGAACCAGATGGTCTTGGGACTCTCTCACCAGTTTAGTGGGGCTCTTTCTCTTAAAATGCCCACAGTTGGTATCAGTGCAGTATCAGTTATAAAAGGGTGGTAGAGGTGGTTACAGCTGTTCAAAAGACTTTTTTTTGTTGATTGCTATTATGTGAATACTGCTGATGTCATACATTGGGCCCTTTTTCATTGTGATATTTCCAGAGTGTATAATTTTGGAAAGTGAACATTGTTTATGTGTTATATATATAGCAATTGAAGAGATACTTGGGTTTGAAACCTGGCTTATTTTTTAGTCTTGTCATCATCTCTCACCTGAACCTTTTAGTAGCCTTTTGTTTATACCTTCTCCCTTTCTTTATCATCTTTCTCCAGGTCATTTTCCACAGAATAGCCTGTCCAAGTCAGATCCCTCCATCTGTGCTATGGACCCCATTCCCTTCTGCCACCTCAGAATCTCTCTGCATCATGGAATCCCCCCTCTCACTTATAGTCTCAACTATTCCCTCTAGTCCTTTATTGTCCTTGGGCGTTATACTCTTCTCAGATTTCTTCATTCTTCATGAAACTCAGTTGTTGAAAAAGTGTATTTTAAATATTGATCAAATCAACATTTTGCAGCATATTTAGGTTTACTGAACTTGAGTATGCTGCTGAATGGGCCGTTATGATATACATTTTACAAGAGGCTGTCATTCAGGTTAAATAACTGTGCGCTGGCTGAGAGCCACAGCTTTAAATACTTTCAGCCCTAAAAACTGTGACTAACTCTGTCATAAGATCTGGTATACTTCAGGTTTTATATTTTAGTAAAATGCTGATTAGCCCTTTCCTGACCCTCCACCCAGATTCTGGCCTTAAAGTGTAGTTATTTATCTTCTCATTTCTACCTCCAGCAGAGGGCATGCAGTTTCTGCTTCCTCAGCAGCCTGGATAAGGCCAAACTATTATGAACTAGTTTTAGGTTTTATGCTTGGATTCTCCCTCAGGCATGTGATTTGTCACTGGGCAAAAGGCACATCCAACTACAGCATTCTGCAACTCTTCCACAGCCAGTAACAGACCCATGCAATAAAAGAACCCCACAAACTTGATATTGGGAACTTTGATCTCCATTCTCATTTTGAGTCATGCTGTTCTTTGAAGCTGGGTTTGGTCTATTTTTATACCAATTTTGCAGAGCTAAGATGTATGCATGCAGTCATTCATTCTCTACATATTCACTGATCTACTATTTGCCAGACATTATTCTAGTCTCCTCGGCTCATTAGGCTCTATTTCTAGTGGACTGATTTTATTCACTGCTGGTTTATTTAGAGAGGCAATTTCAGATTTCAGTTAGGTTTCTCTTTATTGGAAGATTTTCATATCTACATCTAGTGGCAGCGTGATGAATCTAATCTTTCCCTCATAAACTACTAGTATATACCTCCTGTCATAAAACAACAACAGCTTCTGACTATTTTTATTCTTCACTGTTCATCATGCCCCCTTTGCTTAAAATGCTCTTATGTACATGAAAAAAATCTTGTTTCTTGTCAGGGTTCAGCTCAGATGTCATCTCCTTAGGCAGGATGGTAACCTCCTCTACTGAGCTTCCACAGCACTTTGTATATTGAACCTAACCACACCATCATGCAATTGTCTATTAATATGTTCATTCCTTTTATTAGATTCAAAACTTGAGAGATGGAATTGTATCTTACTCAGTTCTCTTTCCTTAATATCTGTCACTTAAGGGTACTCAATATGTATTTTTAAATGAAAGAAACCTTTAATATAGATGTGACTTGGAGCAATATAATTTACAGTTGACTATACTGAAATATAAATGTAAACACCATATGTACATTATAAAAGAAATCTTAAAATATGAAATATATCTTTTTTAAAAATATATTTTATTGATTTTTTTACAGAGAGGAAGGGAGAGGGATAGAGAGTTAGAAACATTGATGAGAAAGAAACATCGATCAGCTGCCTCCTGCACACTCCCTACTGGGTAGGTGCCCGCAACCAAGGTACATGCACCTTGACTGGAATCGAACCTGGGACCCTTGAGTCCGCAGGCCAACGCTCTGTCCACTGAGCCAAACCAGTTAGGGCTGAAATATATCTTAAAGCTTAAATAGTAATAAAGCTATTTGTTAATTATCTTATTATGCACTATCTTAACTTTGAAAAATGCACTATCTTAACTTCAGAATCCCTTCATTTTTTTTCTTAGAGTCACTTTCCCTCTTCAAGTATAACCACTATCCTGATTTCTAACAGGATACATTTTAATCCCTGACTTTAAAAATGATGATGAATGCCATATTTGAATGATGTGAATATATCTTTATTTTAAAAAGAAAGATTTAAAATAATTGGCATTTCTGGATCTCATTTAAGAGTTTGGACTGAATATCTAAGTTCCCTTCCTGTCCTAAAATATGAATCTATTTAAACCTTCCTGGTCTCTCCTACTTTATTTCTTATACTACAGCGCCCTCTGATGGCCAAACCTTCATGATGTAATATTTATGTGTTTCATAATCACAGCAGCAGTTTATCTCTAATTTGGGAGCTTATGCTGTAACTAGGTAATTCTAGTGGCACAAAGGTCGGAAATTTTTGAACATGTGGTGCTTTCTGGAGTTGTTTAGTCAGCAGGTGATACCGGAATCTTTATCTGATGAAACACTTTACTCTTGTTTGGCAAAACATGTTATTTCTTGATTTACTGGAACATTTCAGTGTTTTCGAGGGCAGGGTAGCTCCACCTCTGCTGTAGCAGTAGAGCAGACAGTATTTTGATTTCATAGAATTTTTGTAAATTAGAATGTGACTCCCTGTTTGGAACCCACAGTGTGCGTCATAGTGACTGGTCCTTCCGCTGTTTGGTTGATTTGCATATTACTCTTTAATTATATAGGATGTTACCTTGGTCTAGTTATCAGACCTCTTTGAGCTTCAACATTCTTATTGTAATACTGGCATAATGAAAGTGCCCCAGAGAGTGACTGGGAGGATGATGAGTGATCTGTGGAAAGCACCAGCATGGTACCAGGCACATAGTAGGTACTCTGTCCCCCAAACCCCCATTGCTCCAAAATTGCCACTAAAATTGTGTCTACCAGATGTAATGTTCTCAATAGGCTTTTCTGTATGTGAGCTTAATTTTTGAGTTTTAAAGTCCAGATCGTTATTTTTGTCACAATAAACTTTATTTAAAGAATGTTCTTTTTGTACTTTGCTTACTCATCTCATGGATCTTTCCTCTACAAGGTGAAGGATGGAAGCATCTCTTTAAAATTTCTTAGACCACATAAACCAAATTACAAAAATAATTAAAAGTTCCAGCTCTGCTTCTGACTTGTGACAAAGTCACTTGATCTTTGAGCCTAGTTTCTTCAGCTGAACAACACAGATCAAATAGTTTTGAAGGCCCTTGTCCCCTTTCATGTGATTTATAAAACTATTCAGGAGGCAGAGCTGGAAGTGGCATGTAGGTCCCAATTCTCAACAGCAGAGGGCACAATGCCCCTAGTATTCTAAGCAATTAGGTTTTGGAAAGAAACTACATTTATTTATTTTATTTTTTATTTTTAATGGTACTACAAGGCTATTTTTAAAAAATTTAATAAATCTTTATTGTTCAGATTATTACAATTGTTCCTCTTTTTTCCCCCATAGCTCCCCTCCACCCGGTTCCCACCCCACCCTCTGCCATTACCTCCCCCTGCACTGTCCTCATCCATAGGTGTACGATTTTTGTCTAGTCTCTTCCCACACCCCCCACACCCCTTTCCCTCTGAGAATTGTCAGTCCACTCCCTTTCTATGCCCCTGATTCTATTATATTCACCCTTTTATTCTGTTGATCAGATTTTTTTATTCATTTGATTTTTAGATTCACTTGTTGATAGATATGTATTTGTTGTTCATAATTTTTATCTTTACCTTTTTCTTCTTCTTCCTCTTCTTAAAGAATACCCTTCAGCATTTCATATAATACTGGTTTGGCGGTGATGAACTCCTTTAGCTTTTTCTTATCTGTGAAGCTCTTTATCTGCCCTTCAATTCTGAATGATAGCTTTGCTGGGTGGAGTAATCTTGGTTGTAGGTTCTTGCTATTCATCACTTTGAATATTTCTTACCACTCCCTCTGGCCTGCATAGTTTCTGTTGAGAAATCAGCTGACAATTGTATGGGTGCTCCCTTGTAGGTAACTAACTGTTTTTCTCTTGCTGCTTTTAATATTCTCTCTTTGTCTTTTGCTCTTGGCATTTTAATTATGATGTGTCTTGGTGTGGTCCTCTTTGGATTCCTCTTGTTTGGGGTTCTCTGCGCTTCCTGGACTTGTAAGTCTATTTCTTTCATCAGGTGGGGAAGTTTTCGGTCATTATTTCTTCAAATAGGTTTTCAGTATCTTGCTCTCTCTCTTCTTCTGGCACCCCATGATTCTGATGTTGGTACGCTTGAAGTTGTCCCAGAGGCTCCTTACACTATCTTCATATTTTTGGATTCTTTTTTCTTTTTGCTTTTCTGGTTGAGTGTTTTTTACTTCTTTGTATTTCAAATCTTTGACTTGATTTTTGCGATGCTCTAGTCTGCTGTTGGATCTCTGTATAATATTTTTTATTTCAGTCAGGGTATGCTTAATTTCTAGTTGGTCCTTTTTTATATCCTCGAGGGTCTCACTAAATTTATTGGCCTTTTCTAGAAAATTCTTGAAAAACCTCATAACCGTGATTTTGAACTCTATATCCAGTCATTTGCTTTCCTCCATTTCTTTCATTTGTGATCTGTTTCTTTGTCTCCGCATTTTGACTGTTTTCCTGAGTTGATAGAGTGGCTTTGTGTGCTAGGTGTCCTATAGGGCCCAGTGGCTCAGCCTCCCCAGTTACCTGAGGTGGACACTCTTGGTGAACCCCTTTGTGGGCTGTGTGCACAGTCTAGTTGTAGTTAAGCCTTGATTGTTGTTGGTATCACTGGGAGGAATTGACCTCCAGGCCAATTGGCTGTGAGGATTCGCTGTGTCTACACTGGGAGAACTTCTGTGCTGGAGACACCCTTATGAGACAAGACTTACAAAAGCCTCTGTGCTCAGCTTGGATGGGGCGGAGTCTCAGGGTGGAGCCGACAGCATTGGTTTCCCATCAGCCCTGCCCTAATAGGCCCCTGTGTCTCAGTGTCCCGTGGTAATCGCTGCAAGCACCTCTGAGAGAAAGCCGCCCTTGAGTTCCGCCTGCTGCCAGACAGTCCAGTTTCTCCCTGAATGAGTCTGGGTCCCCAGAGTCTCGCCCGGAACTGGAGTTCAGTGCAATTGGGTGCTTTTGTCTCCTTCCCACTTGAGAAAGCCAGCCGCGCACTAAGTTGCCAGTCCTCTCCATGCACGCCTCGGTACCTCTGCCTTCCACAGTTCCTCTGAGTCTCAGTGTGCTTTTCTCTTTCCTTCTAGTTGTAGAATTTCCACTCAGCCAGTCTTCCTGTGGCTCTGGATGATGTCCTTTTTGTCTTTTAGTTGTAGTTTTGAAATTGTTGTGCAAGGCAGCAGTTTAGGTGTTTACCTATGCCGTCATCTTGGTTTCTCTCCTAAGAAACTACATTTATGTAGCTGTAAGTTTATATTCCTGGTACCAGAGGGGAAGAAGAGAACCATCAGGGTATTTATTTCTCTGGCTTCCTCCCTGCAGGCTGACTCAAGCTGCCTGTGTCTTTCATCTGAGGGCAGCTGGCTCTACAGGATCCTCTTCTGGATTCCAGTAGCCATGTCCCCAATCCATTCACCCTTTTAGGCCTAGGAGTGGTAAAAGCTCTGCTGTACTATCCATAGGTTGCTGCACTATCTTGCTTATCTCCCCTATACTCTGCCCACACCTTCATAAATAGTCCCTTTATTAAATCTCCTGAATTATTCTAATTTGAATGTGCCTTCTGTTTTCTGTTTGGACTCTTAACTGACACAAGAACCTATTAAAAGATAGACACAGGAGTGTGGCAGATGGAATTGTAAGTATTACTCTTATTACCACCACAACTGATACTGGACCATGTGGTTGGGGTCTGCTAGGGAAGCAGGTTTGCTGATATTTCACTCCCGAGGTCAGCCCTGTGAGGGCTTGCCCCTGTAACACTCATGGTATGGAGGAACAGAGAAGGATGAGTGCGTTTTCACTGAGAGGACAGAGGATGGGACTGAGCTGAGTGTTTTGGCCAAAGTTATCAGTAAGTCGAGTTGTTCTCCTTCCCTTGGGGAAGACCTAGAAGGTGGGGCAAGAAGCCAGGAGCTTTCCACATGGGAAGGCAGACCTCCTTCCACACAGGAACATAAAGCTTGATAGAAAGGTGGCTCTCCTCCAATACTTCACACAGGAAATAATACTTTAAATAAAGTCGAGGTAAGCAAAAACAGCCATAGACTTTAATATTCATAATTTCTATAAAGAACACATGCAGCTCTAGCCGGTTTGGCTCAGTGGGTAGAGCGTTGGCCTAGGGACCCAAGGGTCTCAGGTTCAATTCCGGTCAAGGGCAGGTACCTGGATTGCAGGCTCCTCTCCACCTGGGCCCCCATCAAGGCTCATGCAGGAGGCAACAAATTGATGCGTTTCTCTCTGTTTTTCCTTCTCTCTTACTCTCTCTCTAAAAGATCAATGGGAAAATATCGTTGGGTGAGGATTAAAAAAAAAAAAAATAAAGAACACCTGCAAACTGAATAATTAAAATACCAATAAGCTAATTGAGAAGTGGACAAAGGCTACAAATAAGTAATTCACAAAAGAGGGAATATTAATTGCAAATAAACATCTGGAAAAATGTTCAAACTCAGTAATTAACCAAGAATTTGCTTTTTAAAATGTTTTTACCCCTTCAGATTGGCAAAAATCTTAAAGACTAATGTTATCCAGCATTGATGAAGATGTAGGGAAGTAGGCACTCATAGACTGTTAGTAGAAATGTAAATTGATAAAGCCTTTTGAAGGGCAATTTAGCAGTGAAAAACAAAAAAGAATTCATCATAAGTGATTCGTGTTTCGTGTTGTACCATTGGAAGAGAATAGAAACCCAGCCTACCTCATTGTTAGTGATGCTCACTCTCATTGATCACTAGATTAAGGTGATGCTAGCCTGATCCTTCCATTGTGAAGTTACATTTTCCCTTTGTGAAAATACAGTATTCTCTATGATATTACTTTGGCACTAATATGAATGTTCATTTCTCTATCATTCACTCTCCTAATGTGCACCATTTGGTAATTTTTACCTGAATCAGTAACTTCATTAGGGATCACAAAACTATGATTTTTCTATTTCTGTCATTGCTTCTGCAAAGGCTGACATTTGATTGAACAGAGTTCTTTTTCATCAACTGGGACTATTTGGTACACTGAAATACAATTCGTTGGAAAAGGCAGCTTAAATGTTGAGTTCTTTACTCTTGTATTCCAATTTCAAAGGAGTTGGTTTATTAGATACGTTAAATGGTGGCAAATGCATATTTTTCTTGCTTTCTCTTTTTTGATACCCTTATGGGCTAATGGATTTTCATGAATTGAATATTTTAATCAACTACAATTATTCTCTTTATGCTCAGTTTATTTTATATTCAATTTGTTAAAACTTTACCCAGTGAAAATCTTTTGTAATTGGTTCCTATGCCTTTTAGACATAACTCCATTCATTTTTGAGCACTTCCTTGCTTCCTTGAAGATCAAGAGACATAGCTTCATCTACTAGCTTCCTTGACCCAAATGTTAGTCAGATACATCACTAATAAGCCCTAGCTCCTTTTAGTGGGAAATGGTATTAGACACTAAAATCCTGGCCCTTGAAATGTCAAGTGTTACTGGGGTGACAATGTTTATAGACCTTTAAAGTGGTCTATTTAGTTTTTTAATTTTAATATTGAAAGTTTGGATAATGAAAGATTTTAAAAATTAATGGGCTCACAAAATAGAAACTGACTCATAGGTACAAAGGTAAAGGGGGATAAATGGAGACCGGAGACTTAACTTTGGGAGATGATTTATTATGGAATTGTACACTTGAAACCTATATAATTTTATAACTAAAGCCACCCCAATAAATTCAATAAAAACTTAGAAAAAATAATGGGTTCACATCAGTATTTCCAATTTAATTTTAACATCATTGTGTTTTAAAGTAGCTATTTGGTTTTATAATTGTACTAGAGGCCTGGTGCACAAAATTCGTGCATGGGGAGGTGTGTCTCTCAGCCCAGCCTGCACCCTCTCCAATCTGGGACCCCTCAAGGGATGTCCGACTGCCCATTTAGGCCCAATCCTACCGGGATCAGGCTTAAACAAGCAGCTGGACATCCCTCTCACAATCCAGGACTGCTGGCTCCAAACTGCTTGCCTGCCTGCCTTCCTGATTGCCCCTTACCGCTTCTGCCTGCCAGCCTGATCACCCCCTAACCACTCCCCTGCCAGCCTGATTGATGCCTAACTGCTCCCCTGCTAGCCTGTTTGCCCCTAACTGCCCTCCCCTGCAGGCCTGGTCCTCCCCAACTGCCCTTCCCTGCAGGCCTGGTCGCCCCCAACTTCCTTCCTCTGCCGACCTGGTCACCCCTAACTGCCCTCCCCTGCAGGCTTGATCGCCCTCAACTGCCCTCCCTTGCAGGCCTGGTCCCTTCCAACTGCCCTCCTCTGTTTGGCCATCTTGTGGTGGCCATCTTGTGTCCACATGGGGGCAGCCATCTTGTGTGTTGGAGTGATGGTCAATTTGCATATTTTTATTAGATAGGATAGAGGCCTGGTGCATGGGTGGGGGCCAGCTGGTTTGCCCTGAAGGGTGTCCCGGATCAGGGTGGGGGTTCCCTTGGGGCATGGGGCAGCCTGGGTGAGGGGCCTGTGGTGGTTTGCAGACCGGCCACACCCCCCAGCGACCCAAGCAGGCCCTGGGATCTGGGATTTATTTATCTTCTATAATTGAAACTCTGTAGCCTTGAGCAGAGGCCAAGGCAGGCCAGGGCTGGGGAAGCTTGGCTTCCTCCATTGCCGGGGGCAACTCGAGCCTCCTGCTCTCTCCAGCTCTGTGGCTGCTGCCATTTTTGTTGGGATTTATTTATCTTCTATAATTGAAACTTTGTAACCTTGAGTGGAGTCCAGGTCCGGCCAGAGCGGGCAGAAAGCTTGGCTTCCTCCATCGCCGGGGAAACCCAAGCCTCCTGCTCACTCCGTTGCTGCAGCCATCTTGGTAGGGTTAATTTGCATATTCACTCTTGATTGGCTGGTGGGTGTGGCTTGTGGGTGTAGCAGGGGTAGGTCAATTTGCATATTACTCTTTTATTAGATAGGATCTTTTCTCTTATACTGAAAATCTTGACCACCAACAACATTGCTATCTTGCAATATAAAGAAAATAATTTTGTTTCATCTTACAATATAAAAAATAACAGTATCAATATTGCTACTAATAGTAAAATCAAATGAAGTATAATTTTTGTACCTTGGGTGGATTTTAATGGAAGAATACATTTAATTATTTTTTTGTTTATTTCATTTAATTACTTTTCTTTGAAATATGTGTCTTATCTATTTTGTTTTTGTCATAGATTGATCATTTTGGATTTAAGAATGAGAAAACTTTTAATCAGCGGTACCTAATAGCTGATCAACACTGGAGGAAAGAGGGTGGATCAGTACTTTTCTACACTGGTAACGAAGGGGACATTATCTGGTTTTGCAACAATACGGTATGTGCAGATTTGTGAAGTTCCTGTGCTCTATTTATCATGATAAGCTGGAAAAATATTTTGCAGCATGTATGACCAAGTATTACTGTACTTAATTGTGAAGTTCTTTAAAAAAATAACAAAAAGATAAACTCAATATAAAAAAATAGAAAAGAAACCCAAAACACCATGAATAGGCAGTTCACAAAAGAATAAATACAGATGTCCACTAAGCCTGCATATTTTGCCTTAAAAAATTACACAAGAAATAAAGAAATACTATATTTAGACAGTTGAATTAAAAAAAATTTTTTTTGAAACCCTACCTTCTTTATTGGATGAACAAAAATATTAAGAAAATGGGAACAGGAATGTTACGGCATACAGTTATTTTTTTTTTTTATTATGGTCTCTGGAATGTAAATACAAAGGCACATATTTTTGTATATTTGTTCAGTATTATATGCTCAGAGTCCAGGACTGCTACATATATAGTAGGTGCTCAATAAATATTTGTTAAATGAGTGAATGAATAAAACCTCATCAAAGCAAATAAAAAATACAAGTTTAATTGTCAAATAGGAATGGACAAAGGTAAAGTTATAGCTATATTTTAATTTAGCTTCACCGTTTTATCATTTTTTTTATGTTTATAAGGGTCAAAATGGTATAGTTGTTAGCTTGCTTTCCTTTGTATGTTTTATATTATCCTTTATAATAAAACTTAAGTCCATTAACAAAACTTAATTTAGGACACATGAAATTTTCCTTTATAATGTGTCAGAGCTATGACAAGAAAATGTCAACTTTCTACCTCAAACCTAATCTGTGAATTACCTTAAAGTGGGGACAAAATCATGTTTTCTTCACTGCTGTTGTCTGGCATGGTGCCTGGTATTCAGGAAGTCTCAGTAAATGTTGAACTGAACTGAATTGAAAGCAAAGGTATGAACCCAATCATACTGTGTTATTTGCACACCACATTTGTGATTATTTCCTTATGAATGTTAAGGGTCTAAATATGTTACTTGAAAATAAAATAATTCTCTGAGAAATGAGATTCTAGGATGTCTGTTTCTCTTAGATGGGAGGCAAATGAAATCAGAACTTATTTTCTGTCAGATTCCTGCTCTGGTTTTCTGTGAAACAACCGAGTCTGCCTTGTATCCCTTTCTTTTTCCTGTGTGACTTCCCTTTTATGCCAAGGCCACAGCACAGTGAGATTCTCCCAGCCACCACTGCCCTCACTGACACTGCGGTATAATTGAAGGCTTGCCGGAGAATCTCTGACCTCAGAAGTGGTAGAAAGGAATAGATAGTGTAGGAACAGTTCCAGAGAACTGACTAGAGCTAGATCCTAGAAAGATAGATTCTGGGTCCTTTACTTACTAAAATGTTCCAGTTGCATAGTCACATAGTCTGGTAATTCATTTATTGAGAGACAGTATATCATGGTAGTCAAGAATGAAGACTTCAGCCAGACTGATAAGGCTTGAATTTTGATTTTGCCACTATCTTGTGTGACTTTGGGCCAGTTTCTTATTCTGTGCCTCAGTTTTCTCATCTGTTAAATGGGTATGGTAATAATGTCTGTAGAGTTTTCATGAGAATTAAATAAGAATCAGGCACTTAGCACAATGCTGCCACATAATTTTATTAAATGTTACTATATTACATAGACCTCTTTTGAAAAATAAAAATACCCTGAAGTTAAGGCGAATAATCACTTACTACAGTGTGAATCAGTTAAATTAAATTAAAGCTTGGGGTTAACTCCACAGAGGGTCTGGCTGTTTTGATGGATGGCCCTTACCCTTAAGCAGCTCATAGGCTGGTAGGGTAACACACACATATAAGCAAATATTGCAACCCAGGTTATTTAAACTCTTGTGCCTTAGTGACCTTGTCTGTAAAATGGGAATAATCAAAATGCATATCTCTAGATTGTTGTGCAAATTGAGTGAATTGATACATATAAAGTGTTTAGAACAGTGTCTGACACATTGTAAGCACTCAATTAATATTAGCTATTGCTAGTTACTATTTATTTTCAAGTAAATAAGGTTAATATAAAACTCAAATGAGTCCAGTATGCTTATTTGTACTCTTTTCTCTTTTATGTTGTAAATGAATAGGCCGTGGACTGAGACATCCTCAGCTCTTTCTTAGACTATTTGACACACAGTACAACTTGAAGACTATTTTAGACATAATGTTGATTCTATGACTAGAGTGTCAGAATAAGGAAAGTTGGAATGAGTCGTGGTTGAACAACTTGGGCTTATTTTTAATTGTTTCACTTTAATACAGTGAGATTGTGGTACAACAGTGAAACAGCAATGATATCATTTATCTGTAAAACAAACGTAAATTATGTGGTTCTTAGAGAGCTCTTTTTGGTCTATTTAACATTTGTTTCATATGCATTGCAAAAAGGTTTAATAACTTTTTTCATATCCTGATATTATCCTCTGAATTTGTAAATTCTTTCTAGGGGTTCATGTGGGATGTGGCTGAGGAACTGAAAGCTATGTTGGTGTTTGCTGAACATAGATACTATGGACAGTCTCTACCCTTTGGTGCCGACTCATTCCGGGTAAGTATGCTTTTTTACTTTTAAGTTTAAAAGTTTTTAAAATTTTAGAACATTTTCTAATGACAATACCACTATAAGAAAGAAATGAAAGCTTTAACTTGAACTGCCTAAAATTTCAATAATTTATATATATATTTTAAATATTTTATGGATTTTTTAAAAATATATTTTATTGATTTTTTACAGAGAGGAAGGGAGAGGGACAGAGAGTTAGAAACATCGATGAGAGAAAAACATCAATCAGCTGCCTCCTGCACACTCCCTACTGGGTAGGTGCCCGCAACCAAGGTACATGTCCTTGACCGGAATCGAACCTGGGACCCCTCAGTCCACAGGCCGACGCTCCATCCACTGAACCAAACCGGTTAGGGCTCAATAATTTATATTTAATCTTTCACTTTTATATACAGTTTGAACAGATTGAGACCCTGTAAAACCATATTATTATCATTTCTAATGTTGATCAGTTTTTAACTCAGAGTGATGAGGCTAGCCTTTCTCAGGCAAACCTTAATCTATGGCTCTAGAGACTGTGGAGGGAACTTTTCATTGTTTCAAAAATGTCAGCAAATTATACACTTAAATTATTGGGTCTACCATTGGAAAAGGTATAATGGGAACTGAAATGTTTGTTTAATAAGGTGTTTTTCAGTAAAATAAGGACAAACAATCTCTACGATTCAATGTGGCCAATTGGCTACTTGGATTCCCTTTTGGCCTTTCCTGTTCTCATAAGGAGCTTTGGTCTTGGCCATAGACTTTACACCTAATAAACCAGGACACTTTTTCCTCAACTGAGTCATTCCTGTAATATCCTTGTGATTCTGGCTATATGATTTTGCCATGTGCACTATTATTTATTTCATATTTTTCTTTAAACAGCTCACTTTTCAAAGTTAACACTAACTTAACAAGGGTTTTATGTACCAGTTATTTTTTCTAAATTATATTAAAACAAGTATTAAATTTAAAGTGTTTGTGTAATACCTAAGATCATCATACATACCAACAGTATACACATACCATGCTTTTGAGGAACTCTGAGTTAGAAGAACTTGGGGTCAATTATTTTTCTCAGCTGCCTGTTTTGTAAGGAGTATTTTATTTTTGTCCTCAGAGGTTTTATTACCTTGTATTATTAAAAAAAAAAGTCTTCATGTTATAAATGAAAAGCAGAACAATTTGTTGATATTTGTTGGTTTGCATGGGAAACTCTATATTTTAGCTTATTATTTTGCGTAATTATCTGATTAGGGAAGTTGACAGTTCCTGAAATCATTGGGAAGTAGTCAGCTTGTTGCAGATAGAAACATAACCTCCTCTCTTAGGACCCTGTGGTTCATACTTTGTTAGTTAAATGGAGCTAAGAGCTCTCTTTAATAATTTTTTTCTTTTTGTGTGCTCACAGAATTTGTCAATTGCCTGTAGGATATTACAAATATTATGCAAGGATTGGAAGAAAAATGTCATACAAATATGTATAATGCCATGAAAACATGTAAAGAATAGTGACAGGCAATGAGGGGGGAGGTAAGAAGACAGAAAGCTAAAGGAGTAGGTGACATACATAGGAAAGATGGGAACTCTGTGATTCCAAATGTGCCAAATGATGGAAGGAGTCAGAGTGGTGAGACCAAAGTATGAGGGCCAAATAGCCTAATGTAGGTATACAGCTGTATCAGTTATCTTTTGCTATGTACCAATGTACCTCAAACCTTAGTGTTTTAAAACAACAATAAACATTTATTATCTCACAGTTCTGGTGGGTAAGGAATTAAGAGTGGCTCAGCTCGGTGGTTCTGTTTCAGGGGGTCTCGTGAAGTTAAGATATTAGCTGGTGCTTTAGTCTTGACTGGGGCTGGAGGTCCCTCTGCACTTATGGAGGATCACATTAGTGACAACCTGGTACTGGATGTTAGCAAGAGGCCTCAGCTTATCTCTCCTGGATTTCTCCAAAGACCTGCTTGAGTGGCTTCATGACATGGCGACTAGCTTCCCTCAAAGTTGACAATCCAAGAGAGCAAGGTGAAACTTACAGTGCTTTTTATGACCTAACATTGGAAGTCACATATCACTTCTGTCACATTCTATTTCTTTGAAGCAAGTTACTAAGTTCAGCCCAAGTTCAAAGGGAGAGGAATTAGTCTTCAGCTTTTAAAGGGAGATACCTCATTAGTTTCCCTAGTGCAGTGTGACTCTATGCAGAGAGCTATATGATCATGGCACTTACTTTATGAATATCCTTTTCTGAGGTATCAAGGTCTCGTGTTTCTGTTTTCCATTGCCTGAAAATAGTTGCTCCATAATTGTTGTTTTTTAACTCTAATTTTATAGTTATTTAGATCAGGCAAACTAATTTGTTTCAGTTGTTGGTATATTAGGCATAATAATAATTTTTCTGCTCTGGCCAGTATAGCTCAGTTGTTAGAGTGTTGGCCTATGCATGGAAGGATCTCGGGTTCAATTTCAGTCAAGGGCACATACTTGGGTTGCAGGTTCACTCCCCGCCCCTGGTCGGGGTGCATGTGGGAGGCAACCAATCAATGTGTCTCTCTCTTCCTCTCTCCCTGAAAAGCAATGGAAAAATATCCTCAGGTGAGGATTAGCAAAAGAGCAAACAGCCCGGCCGATGTGGCTCAGTGGTTGAGCATTGATCTATGAACCACAAGGTCATGGTTCAATTCTGGGTCAGGGCACATGTCCAGGTTGTGGGCTTGATCTCCAGTAGGAGGCATGCAGGAGGCAACTGATCAATGATTCTCTCTCATTATTGATGTTTCAATCTCCCTCTCTCTCTCCCTTCTTCTCTGAAATCAATAAAAATACATTAAACAAACAAATAATTTTTCTGATAAAGAAGGATGGATTTTATTTTTACTAATGATTCTTTAGTTTTCCACAGGATTTAGTTTACCTTGGCCTATTGTAAATGTTTGAAGATTTAAAATATAATTGTAATACAGCAGTTGTCTTAAGCTTAGTATTGTATTCCATCACATTTATTGTTAAATATTATTTGCAGTTTATTTCTATTGTTTCTACAACCTCAAAAAGGTCTTCGGTAAATAGCATTTAATGGAAATTATATTTGAATGCAAATACATTATGTTCTAGCCACAAACTTAAAATTACTGTACATCAGCATTGCTATGACTTTGACTATGCATTTTAACTCAATTACCTAGAAATTCTATTTGGAGAAAAGCTTATCTGATTCTGGCTTTTCACTGGATCTATGCTATGCCTAAGCTGCTATTATGTGCACATTTATACCCATGTTCTTTGTTATTTTTCTTTAGGATTCCAGACACTTGAATTTTCTGACATCAGAACAAGCTCTAGCTGATTTTGCAGTGTTAATCAAACACTTGAAAAGGACAATTCCAGGAGCTGAAAATCAACCTTTCATAGCCCTGGGGGGCTCTTATGGTGGCATGCTTGCAGCCTGGTTCAGGATGAAATATCCTCATTTGGTGGTTGGGTAAATGCATTTATGTTGGACATGAGTACTTCTTAATGGTTGTCAAGGCAAACTTAGAGATTTGTTTTGGGTAAAACATGTACCATTCTATTGTACTGAGATTCCTAGTTTATATTTCATTTATAACTGTTATTTTTCTCACTATTTTTGTTCAGTATCAGTTTCAAATTAAAAACTTGAATTTGGCCTGGCAGGAGTGGCTCAGTTGGGTGAGCATCCTCCCATGCACCGAAAGGTTGCCAGTTCGGTTCCCGATCAGGGCACATACCTAGGTTTGGGGTTTGATTCCCAGTCAGGGAGCATAGGGAAGGCAACATCACAGATCAATATTTCTCTTTTTCCTGTCTGTCTCCCTTCCTCTCTCTAAGCATGTCCTCGGATGAGGATTAAAACAAAACTAACAAACAAAAACTTGAATTTGATGGGTTTCATTTTCCCCTCTTTTCTCTTTCATTATTTTATTACCATTTAGAGCTCTTGCAGCCTCTGCCCCTATCTGGCAGTTTGAAGATATAGTACCTTGTGGGGTATTTATGAAAATTGTAACAACAGATTTTAAGAGAAGTGGCCCAAATTGTTCAGAGAACATCCGAAGTTCTTGGGATGCCATTAATAGACTCACAAGAAACGGTAAGCTTTAATTAAGAGAATGAAATAATGTGTTGTTATTTTTTTTGCCTTTCACTTGTTAAAGTCAACATTTCCCACATTTTTTAGAAACTTTTAAGTGTAACATACATATTTAAACATAACATTCCGAAAAGCACACAAATCAAAATACATGAATTTGATGAATTTTCACAAAGCTAGTATGTAGTGTAATTAGCATCTAAATCAAGAAATCCTCTCAGAAGTCCTCTTGTGCCCTTTCCAGTCACTATCTTGGCATTTCCCAGGCTAATTACTATCCTGACTTCTAAAACCATAACTTGATTTTGCTTGCTATTGGATTTTTTAGTCATTGGAATTGCATAGTATGTATTTGTGTGTGTGTGTGTGTGTGTGTGTGTGTGTGTGTGTGCTGTCTTTTGTCATTTGTGTGTTTGTCAGACACATCCATTTGTTTTATTTAGTTGTAGTTTGTGCCTTTCATTGCTCTATAGTGTTCCACTTGATTTTTTATTTATTTCCATAGTAACTTTAAAATAGGGACTAATTAAAAGTATGCGTTCTGGTAAACTCCAGAGGATAGGCAACTTGTCTATCTGGGATTATGCAGTTGCTTTAAAAACATTTTATGGATGTTGAAAAAATATTCTTAGAGAAGTGGTGTAGAAGGTTGAGTTTTCTAAAATATCAGGTCAAGAATCTATAAAACCTTATGTTGAGCAGTGCTTCTTATGTTTCAACATTCGCAGGTACTGGCTTGGATTGGCTCTCTGAAGCCCTTCACTTATGTACACCATTAAAAAATGCTCAGGATGTTCAGCATTTGAAAGATTGGATCTCTGAAACCTGGGTAAATCTGGCAATGGTGGACTACCCTTATGAATCTAACTTTTTACAGCCTTTGCCTGCTTGGCCAATCAAGGTAACAGGAAAATGTCCTTTCCTCAATCACTGTCAATAACATATTTTTCCATTTTTGCGTGTGTGCATTCTCTGACGTCCAGTATCAGTGGAAATCTCAGTGACAAAGGGGCTCTGGAGTTAGTCAAATCTGGGCAGAAATCCTGGCTTCTGTCACTTTCTGGTTACTCAACCTTGGACATGTGACTGAACTTTTTGGAACCTCAGTTTCTTCATATGAATAATGGAGATAAAATGCATAGATTACAGAGTTATACAAATTAGAAATGAGACCAATAGTTGCTGTTAATGGGATAATTACCAGGTGTCAAGTCCTGTGCTATGCACTTTACATATTCAGTTTATTTAATCTTTGTGATGTATGTGAGACACGTAGTGCTATACAATATACTAGAGGCCCGGTGCATGAAATTCGTGCATGGGGGGGGGTGTGTCCCTCAGCCCAGCCTGCACCCTCTCCAATCTGGGACCCCTTGGGGGATGTCCAACTGCCCGTTTAGGCCCGATCCTTTGTAACTGAAATGGAACAAGGTCATTTGCTATTAGAGATATTTATCTACAAAGTAGAATAATGATAAATAGATAATAAAAAGTGGAGTGATCAATGGGTGTCTTGAACATAGTAGGCCAGAGGTAAATGTGTACTGAATTAAATTGAATTTTGATAATACAAAATTATTTAAAAGGGTAGATCTCTCTCATGAATCAAAATAATGAGAAACACTAAATCTGAACTAGTCTCCATATATGTCTATATGATAATAATGCCTTATCCTTTTACGTTATTTCACTATTTACAAAGCACTTCATATACACTGTCTCATTTAATCCTCACAAAAATACTGTGAGAAAAAGAGGTATAATCCCAGTTTTATGGAGAGGAAATTTAAGCTCAACAAAGAGGGTGGTGATGTGGGATTAGAACTCAGGTCTCCCATTGTTCAGAGCCTAGGATCTAATCTAGCACATTGCACTGGAGTAGAAGACTTGACTAAAGGTTTGGGTTGGTTGATGTCCATAGTGTGACAACTATCAGATTTAATTCTGTACTCTGTATACAAAGTGAGAATTACATCTGCATCTTTCTACCCACCTGAAGAACAAATGAATTGTTAGATGGTAAGAACATGGGGGATTCTCTTGTTATATCTGTAAAGAACTAGATAATAAATATTTTAGGCTTTGTGGGCCATATGGTTTCTGAGACAGGTGTAGCAAGAAAGTAGCAGAAAGTAGCCATAGGCATATGTAAATGAATTATGATGATTGTGTTCCAATATTGCTTAGTATTTATAAAACAGGAATTGGGCTGGATTTGGCCTGGGGGCTGTAGTTTGCCAATCTGATTTAGGAAAAAAAGGTAGGATACACTTTTTTCATTTGTTTATGATTTGGAACAGTGAATAGTCTTAACTTTGGTTTTCTCCCCATTTCTTTAATGTTCCTTTTTATTTATTTTAATTTTTATTGATTTCAGAGAGGAAAGGAGAGGGGAGAGAGAGATAGAAACATCAATGATGAAAGAGAATCATTGATTGGCTGCCTTCTGCATGCCCCCTACTGGGGATCGAGCTGGCAACCCCGGGCATGTGCTCTTGGCCGGAATCTAACCTGGGACCCTTCAGTCCACAGGCTGACGCTCTACTGAGCCAAACCAGCGAGGGCTAATGTTCCTTTTGAGACATTTTTCTATTGAGTCTTAAATGTAAATAAATATTCCATTTTCTCTCTCTCTTAAATAATCACTCAAAATGAATGGAATATATCTCAAATGTTTTGTCATCTGTTTTTGATTTAGCACAATCCTTCTTTTATCTTTTGTATATATACAGTATAAAGATTTTTTTTTAGGGCAAGATAACTTTGTGTCTGTCCCAAATCACCTTTTATTTATTTTTTTATCCAGGACTAGTTATTGTAATTTTCTTTAATTATTTCTTACTGACTTTATCCTTCTTTTGACATATTAAATTTTTTGATTGCTTATGATACATTTATGATTCTGTTTCTTGTCTGAACTGCACCCAAAATAAACTTCTCTCTGCTTCTTGCTTGAGAAACTTTGATTGACTACATTTGTCTTCGGTTTCATCCTGATTTCAGAATTTTTCCACTACTTTTAGCTTCAGATCACTTTCTTTCACTGTTCATCCTATTTCTCCTTTCTTGACCCCCTCTCTGTTCTCCCAACCCACTAATCCCTGGAACATTACCCAGTTGGAGATGGCTCTTTCACTTGGATAGTTCCATTTAACCAGGACTCCTCCTCCCTCTGATACACTTCCTCCTTTTTAAAGGGCTGACAAACAGCCATCCTTTTCTTTTCTTTTTTTTTTTTTCCTTTAAAGCGTCCATTTCATTTTTTAAATTAAATTTATAGGCGTGACATTGATTAATAATATTATATAGGTTTCTAGTGTACATTTCTATGGTACATTATCAGTATATTGCATTATGTGCCAACCACCCAAAGTCAAATAGTCTTTCATCACCATATATTTAGCCCTCTTTACCCTTTACTAAAACCTCCCCCCCTTCCCTCTGATAACCACCTCATACTGTTGTCTGTGTCTATGAGTTTCAGTTTTATATCCCATGCAGGCTTAGGATAGTGAGATAATAAGTAACAGTTGAGTTATGGAAAAAAGCAGGTGATTTCCATTTCTGTCTGGACCTTGTACAGTTCTGAAGGATCCATAGGCAGCGACTGAATGCAAGTTCCCGTGTCAACTCAAGTATCACTCTTTTTAATTTGTCGTTGGGCTTTGCACATTTAGATTCCATTTGCTTTGTTTACTGCTAACAGAAGCGGCAACATTTATGCAGAAATAATCATGGACTTGGCCAATAGGACACCAGGAAGAAGAGAAAAGGGCAATAGAAAACCCGTCTCTTGACTGCTCCATCAGCATAAAACTAGCTCTCATCTCAGTTTAAAGAGCAGTTTTAAAGGGTGCAGCAGAGTTTGTTTATTTTGGAAATTTTTTTTACCTGATAACTTACCAAATCTTTTAGCTTAGCCTTCTGAGCATGCAGATAGATATTGTGAAATAGTAAGACATAAAACTGAAAATCTCTTCCGTTTGTCTTAGTGTTGGGTAATGTATGCAACCTCTCTGGGTGGTTTAAGCCGGTTTAGGTGCATTCAATGAAAAGGGAGCTTTTAATGACAAAACTAATGTGATTATCTGAGTGAGTGTGAGAGGGGTATTGAAGCCTTAGAGAATGAAAATCTGTTAGAAAAGCTGAATGTATCTGCTTAATCCTTTCTCTAATGTGTATGGACCATTCTCTCTGAGAGGAGATTCGTCTTTTTTTTTTTTTTTTTAACGTATCTTCTTTCCTTCCTCTTTTAAAAATGTTCCTTGCCCCTTTTTCTTCCATATTCAAATGCTTATCCTCAGAGGTGGGGACACTTAAAGCTTCTGAGCAAATCGTTATCTTTCTCTGGTATTCACAGGCTCAAAGGACAGAACCTAGTATTTGGGTGCAGAGCTGATTAGTTTGGTACTGAGGGTAGAATGTTCTATCATCTCCACAATTTCTACACTCTTAAAAACCACACGTATTAAAATGGACTTCTAATGCTCTTTTCAAGTTTTTCCTGAATGTTTACCTTTGTTTTAGGAAACAGAAAGTGAATTTAGTCTGTTCATTTCATGTGATTCTTGAGCCTCACATTATTTTTTACAGTTTTCTTCTTACTATAGCATAATAAACAAGTTTTATGATTTTACAGTGACACAGAATCCCTTCTAAGTGTTTACCGAAAATAAATAAACTTAGAAAAACAAAGACAGTCTAAGAATAAAAGAAATTTGTATAAAAATTGAGCGTGAAAATAGTCATGGGGATGTAAAGTACAGCATAGGGAATATAGTCAATAATGTAATAACTATGTATGGTGCCAAAGGGTACAAGACTTACTGGGGGGAATCATTTCCTAAATTATATAAGTATTTAACTGCTATGCTGTACACCTGAAACAAATATAAAGTAATATTGAATGTCAGCTGTAATTGGCAAATATGAATAAATAAGCATGCGATTATAGGTATATTTAGGCACTGTTTATGTTGTTATTTGTCTCAGACACTGTAACTTTAAAGTTGAGTATGTGTAGTGTAGTAGTTAAGCTTCAGAGTGAGTCTGTATTTGAATCCCAGTTCTGCCACTCTGGCTGTGTGGCTTTGAGCAATTCTCTCTCTCTCTCTCTTTTTTTCCCTCCAGCTTTTATTTTCTATTTATTACTATGTATCAAGCCTGTTTAGAAAGTGTTATACTTTGCTTTAGGTCAGCTTTCACAATTTATAGTATTTGAGAAAACATAGACCTATAAATAAGACTTTTCTTAAAAATTCTTTATTGTTTAAAGTATTATATATAGTACTAGAGGCCCGTTCCCTCTGGGGAGAGGCTCCCGCACCCGCCACTGCGCTTGCCAGCCATGAGCCCGGCTCAGGGCTTCTGGCTGAGCAGTGCTTCCCCTGTGGGAGTGCACTGTCCACCAGGGGGCAGCTCCTACGTTGAGCGTCTGCCCCCCGGGTGGTCAGTGTGCATCATGGCGACTGGTTGTTCTGCCATTTGGTAAATTTGCATATTAGCCTTTTATTATATAGGATTACATATGTCTCCTTTTCCCCCCATTGACCTCTCCTGGCTACCCCCACTCCCCAGTATATGTCCTCACTCCCCTAGTGTCTGGGTCCATTGGTTATGCTTATATGCATGCATACAAATCTTTGGTTGATCTCTTACTCCCCCCCCCCCCACCCCCCCCCCCCCCCCCGCACCTCCACCCACCTTCCCTCTGAAATTTGATGGTGTGTTCGATGCTTCTCTGTCTCTGGATCTATTTTTGTTTGTCAGTTTATGTTGTTCATTATATTCCACAAATGAGTGAGATCATGTGATATTTATCTTTCTCTAACTGGCTTATTTCACTTAGCATAATGCTCTCCATGTCCATCCATGCTATTGTGAATGGTAAGAGTTCTTTCTTTTTTACAGCAGCGTAGTATTCCATTGTGTAGCTGTACCACTGTTTTTTAGACCACTCATCTGCTGATGGGCACTTGAGCTGTTTCCAAATCTTAGCTATTGTAAATTGTGCTGCTGTGAACATAGGGGTGCATATACCCTTTCTGATTGGTGTTTCTGTTTTCTTGGGATCTATTCCTACCAATCCATGAACACGGTACATTCTTCCATTTGTTTATGCCTTCCTCTATCTCTTTTTTCAGTGTCCTGTAGTTTTCCGAGTACAGGTCTTTTACCTCCTTAGTTAAGTTTATTCCTAGGTATCTTAATTTTTTGTGTGTAATGGTAAATGGGATTGTTTTTGTTGTTTCTCTTTCTGTGAGTTCATTATTGGTGTATAAAAAAGCCATAGATTTCTGGGCTTTCATTTTCTATCCTGCTACATTGCCAAATTCATTTATTAAATCTAGTAGTTTTTTTATGGAGTATTTAGGGTTTTCTATGTATAAAATCATGTCATCTGCAAATAATGACAGTTTTACTTCTTCTTTTCCAATTTGGATGCCTTTTAGTTCTTCTTCTTGTCTGATCTGAGCAATTCTCTTAAACCAGTGTGTGTTTTAGTTTCTTTATCTGCGAAATGGGAATAATAGTCATTGTAATGCTTATTAGGGTCATTATGAGGATTTAATAGGACCAGGTGTATAGTAAGCACTAAGTCAATGCTAGTGCAAAGGAACAACTATTTTTTATTACTATATAATATCAGGGAGACAGATTGTTTTACCAGGATTTTGTGGCCAAAGTCTGGGTTCAGAATTGATTTTTTTAAAAAATATATTTTTTAGTTGATTTCAGAGAGGAAGGGAGAGGGATAGAGAGCTAGAAACATCAACAATGAGAGAGAATTATTGATGGGCTACCTCCTGGGCACCCCCCAGTGGGGAGCAAGCCACAACCCAGCCATGTGCCCTTGACCAGAATTGAACCTGGGACCCTTTATTCCTCAGGCCGACCCTCTACCAATGAGCCAAACCAGCCAGAGCCAGAACTGATATTTAAATTCTGAGCTTGTTTCTTCCTGCAGACTGTCATTATATGTTTCTTCCTGGGTCATTGTAGGGAAAGTACTGACCTCAAGAAACATTCAGTAGTTATACTAGCAGCCTCAGCCTCAGCTGCCCCCATATGAATGAGTTTATGGCGTTATGCAGTGCCTCATGTAGAAATTGTTCAGAAGACGGTATTTGTTAGTGTCCATAAAATATATAGGAAATATGGTACAAGGGCTATATTGGTGTTGAGTATTTTGAATGGAAGTGGTTGGCAGTGACTCTGTCCTTATTGTCTGATTAGATCACAGCCTTCAAGTCAACAATCCACAGACTAAGTGCTTGCCCTTATCAAGTGGGTAATATCTACAAATTATCACGCTTAAGTTGAAGTCTTATATGAGATTGAACCAAATATGCCAATATTTGACTGTGTTTGACTTAATAACATGGCAATTTTATACGGTTCAACCTTTACATAGTGTTTTGTGCATTCTATAAATCTTTAATAAAATAAAAGCATATGAATATCTCTTTTTGAATTACTACAGTCTTTGACTAAGTATGGGACTAATGTTGAGGTTTTGCCGGTATGACCAGTATTTTTTTGGAAAGCTTTATTTGCTTTTTGCTACCAAAATTGTTAAGGAAAGGCATAGAGATATGTAGATATTCTGTTTTGGTTTTTGTGTGTGTGTGTGTCTGTGTGTGCGCGCGCGCGCGCGCTAGAGAATGATGCTTGAACTTACAGTCTCTTTGAGATAGAAAGGAACTTTTGAACCACCTAAAATAACAAAATTCCCTTAGTGAATTTGCAAACACTTTTCCAAAAAAATTTTAAGTGATCTTTTTTGGCTTCTACTAGCATATTAGTAGAATTATAAATGGGTACTTCCTTTCTAAAGGGTAATTTGATAGGATGTTGCAAAAGTCTTAAAGATGTTTATTTCCTTTGAACCAGTACTTTCTCTAAGAATTTATCTTAAGAAAAGAATTAAGGATATATGTAAACATTTATCCCCGAGTATGTTTATTGTAGCCTTATTTGTAATAATGAAAGATTGAGAATGATACAGATGAACAATTGTAGGGTTTCTTCAGTTTTCCTCAACTCCCCATCCTGACTGTTTCTCTCTGGACTTTCTCATGTTAGTCAGTGTCCTTCTTAATGCTCAGAAGCAAACCGAGTATTTCAAGGGTGTTCCGACCTCAAAGTGGACAGCAAGCTGGACATGGAACTTCTACTATCAGAGGCCAAGTTTAAGACCATGATCTTCTTTCTCTTTGTGTAACTGGGGCTGCCGAAACCCTAAGTATTGTTAAGCGGTGCAGATCCCCAGCCTTGCTTGTGTCTTTTAAGGAGTAACTGCTATTTGTAGAGATGGCTATTCATGGGAACTCCTTTTCTTCGCCTGACAGAGGCCCAGTGTTCTAGTGCTGAGAGGGGATCTGATGCCAACATGTGAGTCACGCTCACTTGCGACTGTTCTTTTCTAGAACACTTATTGCTACATGTCAGCACTGCATTCCCCCTGCCCAGTTTGCATTGTCACCCTGCCTCATCTACCATGCTGTGCTTGGACATAATGCTCTTCTCTGCATTCCATGTGTCTACTCTGTAGTTTTGTGCTGCATTTTGAAAGAGCTGAATCCACTGTTGGTGTCCACATACAGGAAAGAATGCTGATCAACTGTTGGAAATAGGCAGTTTAATGAATTCTGTGATAAGTTCTTGATTTCCATATTTTCTTGGTTATTTCCGATTGTTATATTTCTTAGGAAGATTTTCTAAGAAAAGTGCTATACAATTAGGTATGTTTTTTACTTGCCACGAATGATTAAGAGTTGTCAGAATAGTAAAACACTGTTTTGCCTTTTTTCTTCAACTTGCATTTACTTATTACTTTAGGCTCAGTAGTTTTATGAGGCTCTCAGTTTAGCATAACTCATTTCTTTATGTATACCCTAAACCTTGGTGTATGGCCTCACAGTTACTTTTTTAAGGTACAGTATGTCCAGTTATTTGGACATCTTAATTTCTGACTTTTTCACACTCAATATTATAAAAAACTTACTGGGAAAATGCATACTCTATCTCCCTTTTGGCAAGTCACATTGTAATTAAGCATGTTACAGACTCAGAGAAATCCTACAGTCAAGAAAACTTCACATTTGCTAATACATTTTCTAAAATTTCCTAAAACCTTTTATTTCACATACTATCATTTAACATTGCATAGAAATATTGTGCTGAATACATTTGCAGAGAGGCATTTAATTTTTTCTGTAATTCATTTTCCCTGTCTCAAGTTTCCTTTTTCCAAGAAAGTGTTACTGGAAGCTGGTCGAAGGCAGAACTGTGCTGAGAGACTGTGTTTGCTTGTGGCCACTTGTTTCTCAGTGTCCTCCTTTCCTGACTGGGAGCATATGCCCAGACCAGGTCTGGTTGCTCCTCCTGCCCAGAATCTCTCTCTAAAGTGGGGTAGCTGAGTTCCTTTTTTCCACGCTTCTTCTTTTCTGGATTCATCTATTTTTTTTTTTTTTTTTTACCTATTATATATGTTTTTTTCAATCTGAAATGAGAAAGGACCAGATCACTGAATTCGTGTGAAGGTGTTAATAGAAGATGGAAACGTAATGTGTTTTGCTTGCCATTGGGGCTCTTTGCAGTTTTATAGGGGATACAACCTAAGCTGTGTAACATGATGAGTAAGATGTATATTTCATAACCAGAGACATCTGGTGTTGAATCTAGGTCCTACCATTTACTTGCTGGATGACCTTGAATAAAGTGATTTAACCTAAGAATCAGTTTCTTCATGTAAAATATTGGATAATAACACATCTGATAGGATTGTTTGAGGCTTAAGTGATGTAATGGTTGTAAACTAGGGTTCAGTAATCAGTAGCTATTGTTGTTATTATTGTTGTTATTCAGCTTTGATTCCATTGCCTGTGATTTCCCCCCAATATTTTATTGTAAAAAAAAATTCAGTAAAGTTGAAATAATTGGACAGTGAATACCTATAAGCCTACCACCTAAATTCTATAAATAATAGTTTATTATATTTGATATGTTATATCCATCCTTCTATCTAGCCTTCATTTCATCTTATTATTAAATGCATTTCAAAATTAAGTTGAAGACATCAGCACACTTTCTAAAATCAGCTTTAATGTCATTAACTAGAGTTCAGTATTTGTTTGATTTCTTTAGGTAAAATTTACATACAGTAAAATGTACAAATTGTAAGTGTACTGTTTGTTGTGTAACCCAGACCCCTAGGAAGATATGGAATATTTATATACCCTCGAAAGCTTTCCATGCCCCCTGTCTAGGTTATCCCTGCCTTCATTTCCCACCCTGAGGATTGACTTTGATTTTTAGTACTGAATTTCAGGTACTGAGTATAGTCCAGTGATGGGAGTATTTGGGAGCTGGGGAGCTGCCTGATCTGCTTATCACACCACAGACATTGGAGCTTGGTATAGTTTTTCCATAAGAAATTTTATAAATTTTATATTTTTATAAAATTGTAGTTGTTCATTCAGCAAACACTTAATTATTAGATATCTTGCTTAAGTAAGTGGTGAGGGAGACACTCTGGAATCAAATGAGTGCTGTAAAGCTGATAGAAAAGGCACAGGGCATAGTGAAGCATGAAGGAGGGAGTGACTTAGTTCTCCTGACTTGAGGGGCATAGGTAATGATAGCCCCATAGGGGAGGTGATACTTGAGGTGAGTATTGTGGAAGATGAGTTGGTGTTTGCTAGGTATTGGGTGAATTGGAGAGAGGGAGAAGGAATGTGCAAAAGGAAAGAGCTTAGTGGGCTGGAAATGATTTTGCTATGCTGCAGCAAAGGTTGCAGGAGTTAAAACTAGAGTGGTAGGTAGGGAGGACTTTGCATGCTATGCAAATGACTTTGGTTTACTTCTATAGTTTAGGAGTAGTTAAAAGGTTTATTAATCTGTGAAGGGGATTATACTCAAAAGATAGAAATTGTCAAGTAGTATAAGTTAAATGCATATCTTTTAATGATCAAATCAAAGTCCCATGTCTTTTGTTTTATTATACTACTAGTGGCCCGAGCCTGCACCCTCTCCAATTGGACATCTCTCTCACAATCTGGGACCGCTGGCTCCTAACCGCTCACCTGCCTGCCTGCCTGATCGCTCCTAACTGCCTCTGCCTGCCTGTTTGCCCCTACCTGCCCTCCCCTGCCAGTCTGATCTCGCCCCCAACTGCCCTCCCCTGCTGGCCTGATCTCGCCCCCAGCTGCCCTCCCCTGCTGGCCTGGTTGCCCTCAACTGCCCTCCCCTAATGGTCTGATCTCACCCCCAACTGTCTTCCCCTGCTGGCCTGATCTCGCCCCCAACTGCCCTCTCCTGCCAGCCTGATCACCCCTAACTGCCTCTGCCTCGGCCCCCACCACCATGCTTTGTCAGAAGGAAGTCAAACGTCTGGAAGATGGCTGGTTGACCTGGTCTAATTAGCATATTACCCTTTTATTATAATATTTATGTTCTGACTCTTCTTTTTATTTCTCTAAAATGACAGGTGGCGTGCCAGTATTTGAAAAATTCCAATTTATCTGATAGAGAGTTGCTGCAGAATATTTTCCAAGCTCTGAATGTATATTACAATTATTCAGGCCAGGCAAGATGCCTGAATATGTCAGAGACATCAACTAGCAATCTGGGATCCCTGGGTTGGAGCTATCAGGTAAGTATGTATGATTTCTCCAAGTGGAACTTACTTTTCATTGATATGGCTGTGCTGTAACAGAGTTCACAAGATTTTATCACTAACCTGGATCTCAATGTGATCTCTCTCTGAAGCCATGATAAGTTTCCTCACTCATTCATTCACTCATGTATTTAATCATCGCCAAATATATTCTGAGTACTTATCATGGGTTAGGCACCCTTCTAGGCTCCACAGATACAAAGATAAGTAAGACATGATCGATTTTACTATCAAATGTAGCTTGTTGAAAAAGAAGCACAATTAATATTGCAATAGATCTTGATAAGTCCTATAAAGGAAACATTTTATGGACACATAAATGAAGGGGAGTCTAACTTGATTCCCTCTGATATTTTATTCTTTCATCTGTACAATGAGAATAATAAGAATAAGAATAAGAATAAGAATAAGAATAAGAATACTTTCTTTCCAGAGTTGTTTTGAAGATTCAATCCTATATAATAAAGAGCTAATATGCAAATGGCCATCATGCCCTCATGCTGCCCTAATGGCTCAGACACTCAACACTGGGGAGAGAGGAATGGGGACCAGCCAGTCACAAATGAGCTCGTGAGAGAGGAATGAGGACCAGCCAGACTGCAGCCCAGGAGAGGGACAAGCTGCCTGCCCCACAGTCCCGGGCACCAGTGGCTGGGGCTGTGGCCTGGGAGAGGGACAAGACACCCACCCCGCGGTCCCAGGTGCCAGCAGCTGCGCCTGTGGTCTGGGAGAGGGACAAGCTGCCCACCCTGCAGTCCCGGGTGCCAGTGGCTGTGCCTGCGCCTGCAGCCTGGGCCAGGAGAGGGACAAGCCGCCCGCCCCATGGTCCTGGGTGCTTGCAGCTGCGGCCTGGGCAAAGTCACCCGGCCACAGTCCCCTGCAGCTGCAGCCAGCCTGGGAGAAGCCGGCTGGGTCCTGGGTGCCTGCGGCCGGCCGGAGGAGGGAATCCTGGGTCCTGGGTGAGGGGCGAGGTAGAGGCGGTTAGGGGCGATCAGGCCAGCAGGGGAGCAGTTAGGGGCGATCAGGCCAGTAGGGGAGCAGTTAGGGGCTATCAGGCAGGCAGACAGAAGGGTTAGGGGTGATCAGGCAGGCAGGTGAGCAGTTAGGAGCCAGTGGTGTCCCAGATTGCAAGAGGCAGTTGGACATCCCCCGAGGGGTCCTGGATTGGAGAGGGTGCAGGCCGGGCTGAGGGACCCCCCCACCCTGTGCACAAATTTCATGCACCGGGCCTCTAGTATGATGATAGATGTGAAAGAAAAACAGTTTATAAAGAAGGAATATATGTATAGTTCTAACTTCTGTGATTTCTCATCTGAGCCTTTCCAGGAGCAATGAGAGGTATGACACAGAGTGGTAAAGAGCAGGAACTGTGAAGCCAGACTGCCTGAATTCAAACTCTGGCTTTGTTGCTTACTAGTGTATGACTTTGGACAATTTATTTAACTTCTTTGTGCCTTATTTTTTCACTAGACTCTTCTGGGTTGCTTTCTCAGGCTTGCACAGAAATGGTCATGCCCTTTTGTACCAATGGTATTGATGATATGTTTGAACCTCACCTGTGGGACTTGAAGACATTTTCAGATGATTGTTTTAAACAGTGGGGTGTGAAACCAAGGCCCTCCTGGATCACTTCTATGTATGGAGGCAAAAACATCAGTTCCCACACGAACATCATTTTCAGGTGAGTTATTGCTGTTCCAAAGAAAAACTTTGTTGTTGGAGACATTTGTAGAATAGCTGAGAAAATAGAACCAGGAAAAATGTTGGACAATAAAATAATATAGAATACAACCAATGGTATCCTGTTTTCCTATTACTTGAAAGATAGAAAATGCTGGGAGCATTTGAGATCTTGCTTCAAGGCATGTCATCAGTTTGGCTCAAATAAACTCTTATAAAAATTCCCTAAAAGAAGGAGGAGGAGGAGGAGGAGGAGGAGGAGGAGGAGGAGGAGGAGGAGGAGGAGGAGAAGGAGAAGGAGAAGGAGAAGAGGAATAAGAGGAAGAGGAAGAGGAAGAAAAAGAAGAAAGAAAGAGGATGTGGAGTAGAGACATGATTTAGAAGAAAAAGAAGACAGAAAGAGGATGCGGAGTAGAGATATGATTTTACACTATTACCACTATGGTTAAAGGCTTAAAAACAGCTCAGCAACAAAATGAAAATATATATATTTTTTAAATATATATTTTTATTGATTTCAGAGAGGAAGGGAGACGGAGAGAGAGAGATAGAAACATCAATGATAAGAGAGAATCATCGATTGGCTGCCTCCTGCACTCTCCCTACTGGGGCTCGAGCCCGCAACCCAGGCATGTGCCCTTGACTGGAATTGAACCCAGGACCCTTCAGTCCACAGGCTGACGCTCTATCCACTGAGCCAAACCAGCTAGGGCATGAAAATTTATTTTTTAAATTCCTCAGCACAAAATGAAGCATCATTTGTTTACAATTTGCCTTACTTTTGTTACTATTGTTAAAATGGTAATAAAACTTTTTTAGTATCTATTCAACAAATACTTTTGAAGTACCCAATCTGTTCTGTTCCAGGCACTATATGAGGAACTTTAAATAAATTACCAAAAATTGAACCCTTACAACAATCCTGTGAAGTAGTTGTTATAGTTCCTTTTTCCTGAGGAGGAAAGCGAGGGTCACTGTGTTCAGTCACTTGCCAAAGTTCATCCAGCTTTATTTATTTTAGTTATTAATAAAACCAGATTTCAACCTTAGCCTGTTTGACCACAAAAATCCTGTTTGTTCTTCTATATTGTACTGCTCTTATGATGACATATGTGGTATTGGTTCACATCAGAGTTATTTGAGTAGACTCTAAGTGTATCTGATTGCCACTTCAAAATTTCCAGTTTTGGCTTGTATATCAGGTTGTCAGCTATTAAGAATAGCAACTAGTTAATAAAAAAATTTATTTCCAAATCTATATGGAAATAGTAGAGAGATACCCATACACATCTCTTAACCTGGAGCTATTGTATAAATTGTAAATGTCATTCTTTTACAAACTTTTATAAATAAGAGTTAAATTTGATCTTCAGGACATGCTCAATAGCGTTTAGGAGTAAGGAGTGCTGTTTTGACCGAAGGATCACTCCTTGGGTTTAGGCCCATAACACTGCTCACTTTGCAATCTAGTTTATTGGGTTGATGATATTTTCTGATCCAGTAGGGTACCTACCCAAAATAAGAGGTGAAAAAACACTTTAATGGAAAACTTAAAGATTTTTTTTGTTTAATTTCCTTAAGTTGTGTTCCTTGTGCTCAATAGGATTCTTCACAGCTATAGTCTTCAGCTCAGCCTTATAAAAGTGACAGTTGAACAAATAAATCTTTTTAAGGCATTTAAGGAAATGGTGCCAAATTTGGGTGTTTGAAATTAGGGAAATGTAAAAGGACTGAAGAAAGTTTAAGTACAAACCTAGGGTCTCCAAGCTTATCATTGATCTTCAGAGGAGAGAGTACTTTGTCAATTTTTTGTTTTTCTTTAGGAGCTAATCTCTGGGTAGTATTTATATGGATTTCTCTTTCATGCTAACATTCCAAGGTCACCCTTCCTTGCTTTGACCTTATAAAGCTGAAGTTCAAGTTGAATTATAAAGGGGAGTCTGTATGAACATTTTAATATATGTGTTTTGGTCAAATACATTGTCCTTTTTTATTGGATTCAACCATTACAGATATGTATTTTAGTTATCCATTTGTCCTCTTATATTATTTTATTCAGGCCATCAAAATAACAATCATCATCACCATCATCATTGGGAGGGAGATAGGTTTTTTATGAGAAAAATTTGGGGGAAAGAACTGAAACACATAGGTGGAAATTATAAAACTTTTAGTTCAGTATAAGAAAGGACTTTCTAACAGTTCAGTATAAAAACAGATTTTCTGCCCCCATGAGATTGTGAACTTCTTAATGGCAGAGACTGTCTCGATCATCTCTGTGCCTTTAGCACCTGCAACAGGGACTGGCACATAATGAATGTGCAATAAGTGTATTGATGAGGATGAGGAATGACATATGAAACTCAGGAAGGCTTAAGAGCCATGTGCAAGTTTAAAGGCAGGACTGTGTGAAGATGCTGGTATATCATTCTGCCATGGCAAGTCTACTTTTAAAAGAAATATTTTTCCGTATGTTGCTAGGTGAAAAATCCAATGCAAAAAAATTTAAGTTACTTAAAAATTCAGAATTCTCCTGTTTTTCTGAAGGAAGCACATTCCCAAAGTAAAGGAGCAGCCTCGGGTGTCTCTGTTCTGTGTACTTAGTGGCTACCAGCTAAAAAACATTTCTGGTTGATGAGTTTCACAAGGAACCATGTGAAAATATCTTTATGTACATACTTCTCTCCTCAGGTTGCCTCACACAAATGCAAGCATGACTGCTTCTCTGATTGGAAAGTTCAGTCTGTATTTGTTGGATTAATGATTTGCAGGTTAAGAGCTTGGGCTTTGAAGTCAGAGAGACCTGGATGCTGTTTTTCCTTTTTTACCAAGTTAGCTGTGTAGCCTCAGGCAGATTGCCAATTTATATTATTAGAAAACTAGAGGCCTGGTGCATGAATTCATGCACATTGAAAGGAAATTAATTAGAAGAAATATTTTGGAGGCCAGGGAGGGACCGCAGGAGGGTTCCAGGGCGTGTCCAGCCCGTCTGATTGGCTGGACCCCAGCAGCAAGCTAACTTACTGGTTGGAGCGTCTGCCCCCTGGTGGTCAGTGCATGTCATAGTGATTGGTCGACTGATCAGTCAGACACTTAGCATATTAGACTTTTATATATATATAGATAGTGACTTCCTGACAGGTTTATTTCAGGGAGTAGGTAGACTGTTATGGAAGGGGGCACTGTGAGGGTAGAGATTTTTGTCTGTTCACTGAATTCCCTGTGCCTAGTCAGTGCCTGCCACAGAGTAGGCACTCCATAAACATTTGCTGAATGAATGAAGACTCAAGAAATAGTAGCTATTAATGGTTTCATTTCAGCAGTTTTTTTCCATAGTGCTTTTGTTGGAATTCTTAATTCCCTCCCCCCCCATCCTTCATTGGTAAGAAATTACGTTACCCCAATGGTTATTCTCAGTTATTTAAATATAAATCTGAAAGGGAATGCCTGAGAAGCTGATTAACATAATTTTTCAGGCAAATTAATTGTTCCCAGCAATTAAGTGAGGCTCACTGTTGGAAATTTTATCCAGGCAATTAGATTTTCTCATGAAAGCTATTATTACTTTTTTTTTTCTTTGTAAATTTCCCAGTGACTGGTTTAGCTTTCACATGTCTAGGACCAAGAAATTCAAGTCCATGTGCATCTTAGGTCTCTCAGCAACTCCAAACACTGTTGCTAAGTCACTCAGCTGATTCAGATGACCTTTTAAATCAAATGCAGTTTGCTTATTATGTGGCTGTTAGGATGGCTTTTTTGTTTTGCAAATAATGGAGAGTTTCCTAATCGGGTTGGTCCTGTCAAATTGAAATAATGATAAAGGCTATTTGTTCACTCAAGAGAATCCAGCCTCTTGTGTAGTTTACTTTAAAAATATATTTGGTAGTTGAAAACTAAGGATCCTATTTTGCATGTGAGTTTTGCCTTTTGTTTTTAATAAAACCAAAAAAATACATTTTTGGATTGAATCTCACCCCCCCCCCTCCAAGCATAAAGTTGCATTTTAAACACACATATATTTAATGTACCTAACTGCATATTTTTCATTTAATTTGTACATTTGCCTAGAAAAAACTGATTGCATTAGTTTTCTGACCCAATTTCTATGAGAAATCGTTTCATGTTCCTTTTCACGATTCATATACTTCTTAGAAGTAGCAATACTTCTCAGGCTTATGAAATATGATAATAATTATAATGCTGCACATTTATGTGGTATTTTATAGTTTATAACTTTCATATATAATATTTAAATTGGACCCAACAATATCTCTATGAGGGAGGGACATTATCTTTAAAAAATTTTTTTGGGGGTAATGCATGTTGGAATTGAGGGTCATAGAGGTCAGGTGACTTACCCCAAATCATGTGGCTAATAAGGGTATAAAAACTTAGATCTGCTGACTTAGTTAATTGTTCTTGCCATTGCTACACACAGGTGAAGTCAGTCTCTATATTTATATTAATCACATATTAACTCTGCTTTGTCATATAAAAAGTACTGAAGTGATTTACATGTCCCTGACCTTGTATACATGTATTTATAGATCTCTTTTGATTAGGGCATCTGGTATCTGACCAAAGACAACTAGACATTCACATTCATTTTTCATTCATTCAGTAAACATTTGCATGGCTCCTATGAGTGCCAGGTACTGAAGCTACTGTAATAAACAAAGTAGACAAAAATTCCTGCCTTTGGGCAGTTCTAGTTTGAGAGATAGATAATAAACTAAATAGCACCTGTAAGTATGTTAGGAGATACATGCTAAGGAGGAAAAATAAACTAGGGAAGAGAGCTGTGAAATGTTGGGGGGTACAAGAGAGACAGGTTTGAAATTTTAGATGGGAATGACCAAGGAAGACTTCACTGGGGGGTGACTTTTGGAAAATGATCTGGCAGGAGTGCCTAGATAGCTATGAGTGTGGTGGAGTAAGAACACTCCATAAAGAGGAATTAGCAAGGGCAAAGGCCTTGAGAGGTAAATGTGCTGGCATGTTCTCCTCCAGGGACAGGAAGGAAGTCAGTGTGGCTGGAGTAATTAATGAGGGAGAGAACAGCAGGAGTTGAAATCAGCGTCAGCAGAGGGCCGAGATCATGTAGCAGGGGTCCTCAAACTTTTTAAACAGGGGGCCAGTTCACTGTCCCTCAAACCGTTGGAGGGCCGGACTATAGTTAAAAAAAAAAACTATGAACAAATTCCTATGTGCACTGCGGGCCCGGGACGAGTCGGCTGCTAAGCAGGACAGGCAGTGGCACCTGGCGGGCTGGATAAATGTCCTCGGTGGGCCGCATGTGGCCCGCGGGCCGTAGTTTGAGGACCCCTGAAGAGACTTGTAGGTCCTAGGAAGTACTTTGATTTTTACTTTGAACGAGATTGGAAAACTTGGAATGTTTTGAGCAAAGGAGTGACAATTGATTCAGGTTTTAATAGGATCAAATTGTTACCCTACTGATAGTAGGGAGATAAGAGTAGTGAGAAAGGTCAGTAAAAGGCTAGTCAGGCTAGAGATAATGGTGACCTGGATCAGAGTGGTGGCAGTGAATATGGTGATAGGTGTTCAAATTCTGGATATATTTGAATATGTAGCTGACAAGATTTGTTGACAGATTGGGTGAGAAAGAAATAAATTAAAGAGTGACACCAAACTTTTTGGCCTGAGCAACTAAGACAGGGTGCCATTCACACAGATGAAAGAACATACATAAAAATGTCCTATTGTTTCGAGTGATAGGTAGATAAAGATTTTCCAAGAGGTGCCATATAAGGGGAAAGTGATCTAATACCTACAATGCCATGGGCCAGATACATAAATCCAGGTATTTTGGTTCCTATTTTATCTTGAGAAATCTAAGCTTCCATGAGATTAGGAAGATGAGAAGCTGACTTGGGACTGGAATCCAGGTGTGTCTGATCCCAAAGTTCGTGCTCTTTTTACTGTGCACCATGCAAGTCAAGAAGGTATGTGCTACTGATTTCCAAGAGCAGTCACGTGTCCATGAAATGTAATGTAGTATAAAATCAAGTACTGGACTAGGGCTATAAGAACTATGCCTGTATATCAGATTTGCCATTGCTAGCTGAATGAGTTGGGTGTTAGCTTTCTTACCTATAAAAGAATTGTCATTAAACCTACCTCACAAGATTGTTATAAGGGTCAAATGAGAAAGACTTTGTATACTCTAAACCAGTCTATACATGTGTGGAGTTAATAATACCAGGGAACAATTAGATTTACAATAATGTCAAGAATGAAATACTTAGGAATGAGTTTAACAGAAAAAGTGTGAGATGTATACACTAAAAACTATAAAAAATTGTTGGAAGAAATTAAAGGTCTAAATAATGAAAGACATTTCATGTACTATGGGAGAAGTAATATTGCTAAGATGTCAGTCCTCCACAAACTGATCTACAGATTCAGTAATCCCTATAAAAATCCCAACTGTTTCTTTTTACAGAAATTGAGATGTATATAAAAAATGCAAGGGACCTAGAATAGCCAAAACAATCTTAAAAAGGAAGAACAAATATGAAGAACTCATACTTCCTGGTTTTGAACTCATACTTCCTGGTTTCAAAGTTGTTATAAAGCTACCATAATCGAAACAGTGTGACACTTGCGTAAAGATAGACATAGACCAGTAGAAGAGAATTGATAATCCAGAAGTCAACCTTTATATGTATGGTCACTTGATTTTCAGACAAGAATGCCAAAATAGTTCACTGGGGAAAGAATAGGCTTTTCAAGAAATGATGCTGGGGAAACAGGATAGTCACATGCAAAACAATGAAGTTGGATCCCTATTTCATACCATACGAAATTTTAACTCAAAATGGATCAAATGGAAGAAACCAAGATGGCGGCATAAGGTATACACCTGTACGTGCTGCCTCTCACAACCACACCAAAACTACAACTAAAAGACAAAACGACTATCACCCAGAACCATAGGAAAACTGCTGACTGTCCGGTTTGGCTCAGTGGATAGCGCGTCGGCCTGCGGACTGAAGGGTCCCAGGTTCGATTCCAGTCAAGGGCATGTACCTTGGTTTGCGGGCACATCCCTGGTGGGGGGTGTGCAGGAAGCAGCTGATCGATGTTTCTCTCTCATCGATGTTTCTGACTCTCTACCCCTCTCCCTCTCTGTAAAATAAATAAATAAATAAATAAATAAATAAATAAATAAATAAAATATATTTTGCCAAAACTGGTTTGGCTCAGTGGATAGCGCGTCGGCCTGCGGACTGAGGGGTCCCGGGTTCGATTCCGGTCAAGGGCATGTACCTTGGTTGCGGGCACATCCCCAGTAGGAGGTGTGCAGGAGGCAGCTGATCGATGTTTCTCTCTCATCGATGTTTCTAGCTCTCTGTCCCTCTTCCTTCCTCTCTGTAAAAAATCAATAAAATATATTAAAAAAAAAAAAAACTGGCTGAGTAGAAGTTCTACAACTAGAAGAAAGAAAAAAGCACATTGAGACTGGGTAGGATGTACAGAGGCACGGAAAAGCAGAGGTACGGAGGCGTGCGAATCGGGCTGGCAACTGGGTGCACTGTTTTTTTCAATCAGGAAGGAGATACAAGCTCCCTGCTGCTCTGAACTCCAGTTCCCAGTGAGACTCTGGGGACCCAGACTCCTAGGGGAGAAGCTGGATTGTCTGGCATCAGGTCAGAAAGTGAGGGTGGCTTTCTTGCAGAGGTGCTCGTAGGAATCATTGTTTACTGCGCTGGGGCTTGGGACGTGGGGACGCAGAGACACAGAGATGGCTGACTGGCAGCCATCGCTGTTTGCTACACCCTGGTGATTACCTGAGACCCCCGCCCCACCCAATTTACAAATCCACCCAAACTGTGTGCAGCGGTTTCGCATATGAATGGCCTGCCCTTCCACAGTGTAACCTAACAAACTGCAGCTGGGTCAGACAGCTCCAAAACTTCCAAACCCCAAACAAAGAGGAGAAATCTGCAGATCTCCCTGTAGCTCCTGCTGGGTGGCCTCAGGCAGTAGCTGACTTGCACCTCCTGGGAAATCCAGGAGCCAGTGTACCTAGTGGTCAGTGTGAGATGATACCAGATTTCAACTCCTCACATCCATAAGTGACACACTCAAGGGGCAGACTCAGAGAGCACCAAAGCCCCACTGAAGCAAGTCCTGTCCCATAAGGGTGTCTCCAGCACAGCAGTTCTTCCATTATAGACACAGTGGGTCCTCACAGCCAATTGGCCTGGAGGTCAATTCCTCCCAGTGTACCAACAGCAATCAAGGCTTAACTACAACAAGACTGTGCACACAGCCCACAAAGGGGTGCACCAAGAGTGTCCACCTCAGGTAACTGGGGAGGCTGAGCCACTGAGCCCTATAGGACACATAGCACACAAAGCCACTCTATCAACACAGGGAAGCAGCCAAATTGTGAAGGCAAAGAAACATGTCACGAATGAAAGAAATGGAGGAAAGCAAACTACTGGATATAGAGTTCAAAACCACAGTTATAAAGTTACTCAAGAATCTTCGAGAAACTTAGTGAGACCTTCAAGGATCTTAATGAGAATGCCAAAAAAATGGAAAAGGACCAGTCAGAAATTAAGCATACACTGTCTGAAATAAAGAATAATATACAGAAATTCAACAGTAGACTAGAGGACCCCAAGAATCAAACCAAAGATTTGAAATATGAGGAAGCAAAAAACACCCAACCAGAAAAACAAAAAGAAAAAAAGAATCCTATCTAATAAAAGAGTAATATGCAAATTAACCATCACTCTGCTACACCCACAAGCCACGCCCACCATCCACGCTCACCAGCCAATCAGGAGCGAGTATGCAAATTAACCCAACCAAGATGGCTGCAGCCACGGAGAGAGCAGGAGGGAAGCTTGGGTTTCCCCAGTGATGGAGGAAGCCAAGCTTTCTGCACACCCTGGCCGGCCCCGGCCTGCACTCCAGGCTACAAAGTTTCAAATATAGAAGATAAATAAATCCCAACAGAAATGGCTGCCACCACGGAGCGAGCAAAAGGCTTGGCTCCGCTCCAGGCTACAAAGTTTCAATTGTAGAAGATAAATAAATTCCAGATACCAGGGCCTCCGCTTGAGTCGCCAGGGGTCATGGCCGGCCTGCATACCACCACAGGCTCCTCGCCCAGGCTGCCCCACACCCCAAGGGAACCCCCACCCTGATCCAGGACACCCTTCAGGGCAAACCAGCTGGCCCCCACCCATGCACCAGGTCTCTATCCTAACTAATAAAAGTAATATGCAGATTGACCATCACTCCAACACACAAGATGGCTGCCCCCATGTGGTCAAAGATCCTGCCCCCATGTGGCACAAGATGGCCAGCACAAGATGGCCAGCAGGGGAGGGCAGTTGGGAGAGACCATGCCTGCAAGGGAGGGCAGTTGTGGGCAATCAAGCCTGCAGGGGAGGGCAGTTAGGGGTGACCGGGCCTGCAGGGGAGGGCAGTTAGGGGCAAACAGGCTGGCAGGGGAGCAGTTAGGCATCGATCAGGCTGGCAGGGGAGTGGTTAGGGGGTGATCAGGCTGGCAGGCAGAAGCGGTTAGGGGCAATCAGGAAGGCAGGCAGGCAAGCAGTTGGGAGCCAGTAGTCCTGGATTGTGAGAGGGATGTCCGACTGCCCGTTTAGTCCTGGTGGGATCAGGCCTTAAATGGGCAGTCGGACATTCCTCAAGGGGTCCCAGATTGGAGAGGGTGCAGGCTGGGCTGAGGGATGTCCCCCCCCCCCCCCCCGTGCACAAATTTCATGCACCGGGCCTCTAGTCCAAAAATATGAAAATAGGGTAAGGAGCCTCTGGGACAACTTCAAATGTACCAACATCCGAATTATGGGGGTGCCAGAAGAAGAGAGAGAGCAAAATATTGAAAACCTATTAGAAGAAATAATGATAGAAAACTTTCCCTACCTTGTGAAAGAAATAGACTTACAAGTCCAGGAAGCACAGAGAACCCCAAACAAGAGGAATCAAAGGGGACCACACCAAGACACATCCTAATTAAAATGCCAAGGGCAAAAGACAAAGAGAGAATCTTGAAAGCAGCAAGAGAAAAACAGTTAGTTACCTACAAGGGAGCACCCATACTACTATCAGCTGATTTCTCAACAGAAACTATGCAGGTCAGACGGGAGTGGCAAGAAATATTTAAAGTGATGAACAGCAAGAACCTACAACCAAGATTACTCTACCCAGCAAAGCTATCATTCAGAATTGAAGGTCAGATAAAGAGCTTCACAGACAAGAAAAAGCTAAAGGAGTTCATCACCACCAAACCAGTATTATATGAAATGCTGAAGGGTATTCTTTAAGAAGGGGAAGAAGAAGAAAAAGGTAAAGATAAAAATTATGAACAACAAAGTGACAACAAATACATATCTATCAACAAGTGAATCGAAAATCAAGTGAATAAAAACTCTGATGAACAGAATAATCTGGTGAATATAATAGAATCAGGGGCATAGAAAGGGTGTGGACTGATAACTCTCGGGGGGGAAGTGGGTGTGAGGGGTGTGGGAAGAGATTGGACAAAAATCTTTTTTTTTTTTAAATATATTTTATTGATATTTCACAGAGAGGAAGGGAGAGGGATAGAGAGCTAGAAACATCAATGAGAGAGAAACATCGATCAGCTGCCTCCTGCACACCTCCCACTGAGGATGTGCCCGCAACCAAGGTACATGCCCTTGACCGGAATCGAACCCGGGACCCCTCAGTCCGCAGGCCGACCCTCTATCCACTGAGCCAAACCGGTTTCGGCTGGACAAAAATCTTATACCTATGGATGAGGACCGTGGCAGGGGGTAAGGGCATGGGATGGGGGCTGGGGGATCGGGTGGAGGGGAGCTTTGGGGGGAAAAAAGAGGGATATCTGTAATAACCTGAACAATAAAGATTTATTTAAAAAAATAAAAGAATAAAAATAAAAAAATAAAAATAAATGGATCAAATGATTTAATTGATGACCCAGTTTAAAAATTGGGAAATGCAAATCAAAGCCACAATAAGATTCATTTCATACCCACATAGGATGGCTGTAATTAGAGAATGAGGGGATAGGTGAAAAAGGTGAAGGGAAATATAGTCAATAAAACTATTGTGATAAGTTTGCACGGTGATAGGTGATTACTAGAATGAGTGAGGTGATCACTTTGAAAGGTATAGAATTGCTATATTGTACACCTGAAATTTATGTAACTAACATAATATTGTATACCAACTGTACTTAAATTTAAGAAAGTAAAAAACAAAAAGGTAAGTGTTGGCAAGGGTATAAAAAAGTTGGAACCCTCATATGATGCTAGCGGGAAATGTAAAATGGTGCAGCCACTTTGGAAAACAGGCAGTTCTTCACAAGGTTAAGTCACCATATATACCAGCAATTCCATTCTTAGGTCAGTCTGTACCCAAGAGAAATGAAAACATATATCCATGCAAAAACTTGTACATGAATGTTCATAGGAGCAATATGCACAATAGAAAAAAAAGTGGAAACAACACAAATGTACATCTGATGAATGGATACATAAAATGTGGCATATTCATACAATGGAATATTATTTGGCAATAAAAAGGAATAATGTACTGATACATACTACAACATAGATGAAACCTGAAAACATTATGCCACAGTGAAAGAAGCCAATCACAAAAGACCACCTATTATATAATTCCATTTATATGAAATGTCCAGATTAGACAAATCCATAGATAATAAAGAGTAGATTAGTGGTTGCCTGTGGCTGAGTGAGGGAGTTTGGGGGAGGGAATGGGAATTATTAGCTACCAATGAGTATGGGCTTCTTTTCAGGATGAAAATGTTCTAAAATTGTGGTAATGGTTACAAAACTCTGAATATACTAAAAACCATTGAATTCTACATTTTAAATGGGTAACTTTGTGGTGAAATATATCTCAACAAAGCTGTGAAATATTATTAGGGATGCTATCTATGATTGTATTGGATTTTTACTAAGCTAAACTAAATAGCCTGCTTCAAGGATTGATCCTTTTTACAGTGAAGTGTTGTATGAACCAGCCAGGATTAATAACTTAATAGCAATTCTGTAACTTTAAAGCCAATATAAAATGGGAGTCTTTGAATAATGGCCAAATTTTCTGGTTCAGATTTGGAGGAAATTTTTCAGTTCAATCACCCTGTTTCCCAAAGTACTGTACTACAAAGAAAATAGTGTATGAAAAATGAAGGGTTGGTATTTTTTTAAAGAGCTAAAAGATAATTATCATTTCAAATATGAGAGTTTTTATTTATTACTTTCATAGTTGGCTCCCAGGAAAGTGACATTAATTGAGGAACTGCTATGTGCCTGATACTTGTGCTTATTAAATATACCCACAGTACCATCTTGTTTAACCTGTACAATAACCTTATGAGGTCAGCCTTGTTATCTCTTTTATAGAGGAGGAAGGTCATATGGTTTTTGAGTGATTAAGCTGGGATTGAAATTTAGGTTTTTAAATTCCACTTTACAGTACAATATGGGTTGACTCATGGGGTACCACCTTCATTCTTTGGTCCCATTTCTTTTTTTAAAAAAATTATATATATATATTATTGATGTCAGAGAGGAAGGGAGGAGAGAGAGATAGGAACATCAATGATGAGAGAGAATCATGGGAATCATTGATGGCTGCCTCCTGTACCCCCCACTGGGGATCAAGCCTGCAAACTGGGCATATGCCTTGAATAGTAATCGAACCATGACCTCTTGGTTCATAGGTTGATGCTCAACTACTAAGCCATGCCTGCTGGGCTGGTCTTATTTCTTGTACTTGGTTTCAGAAATATTGTAGAACTCCAGTATGAATCACATTTTTATAGGACAGATTCAGTCTTCAGATCAAATCCCCCAGTTTATATATAAGCTTGTAATTTTAGTTGTTGTGCATAAAGTAGGTTTCTTCTATCTTATCTGGATATAGGTATGAAAAACTAACAATCTTATTTTTTCTTCTTTCCCTCACATAGCAATGGTGATCTAGATCCCTGGTCAGGAGGTGGAGTAACCAAGAACATCACAAACACCTTGGTTGCCATCATTATCCCAGAGGGGGCCCATCATCTAGATCTCCGAGCCAACAATGCCTTTGACCCCATGACCGTGCTATTAGCCCGCTCCTTGGAAGTTAAATACATGAAGCAGTGGATTAGAGATTTCTATGCCTGTCTAAGGAAGAAGCACTGAGCAACTTTTGATCATTTTCAGTTTCTTTTATGTTCATTCCACCCACATTCCCATTCACTTTGGTTTTCTACGCATAATCACTTTCCCTTTTTTATCATTAGATTTGGTGGGGCAAAAGTTGAGATAGAAGAGAGGGTGATGGTGGTGACAGCAGCCACCCTACACCCCAGGTTCTGGCCATCTTTGAAACCTCTTTCAGGAGGAATTTTTTTGTGACAGCTGTCCCTCACCATCAGTGGCCCTCATAACTGGAGCAGAGTTCCTGACTACCTTTCACAAGAGTTAGAGTCAGTTCCTTTGTTTCTCTGCAAGCAGGGATTTCTCTTGCTTTTGAGACAAGTCTCTGGCTCTATTATTCCACACTCCTGCCCTCCCAAAAGGGAAAGCAGAAAATAGATAAAAATGATGTAATTGCAGCTGATAGGAAGGGTGTCCGATGCCAACCCCTGCCCTCCCAAAAGGAAAAGCAGAAAATAGATAAAAATGATGTAATTGCAGCTGATAGGAAGGGTGTCCGATGCCAATATAAGCCGTTTCTTTTGTACTTTATTTACAGGCTTTGAACTGTGCTGTAAATAAAGAATAAGGCTGGACCTTATACCTGTGTGTTGCCCTGAAGCTCATTCCAGTTGTGGGGAATGCTGTGTGTACTGGGCTTGGCTGTTTTTGGAAAGTCCTTTAATTTTCTTTTTTCCACTTGGCAGCTCTTCTTAGTTCTGGGATATTTGCCACTGTGGTACTGCCAGTAAGAAATCTGGCCTGTTTCTGCTCCATTTCTCTTTGTTCCTAAGGTCAGTTTTGTGGTAATTTGGTTCCATTTTGCCAGTTTAGGAAAATAACTCTGTTTTGCTTCATTTTACACCAGAGCAAGCTTTTATATGCTATGGTCACTGATGATACTTCAGTAAGAACCCTTTAAAAATTGATTAATCAGTTATTCAGAAGGTAGAATGTAGTTATGTTCAGCATTTTTTTAAAATTGTATTTTTTGGTAGTCGTTGCAGCTGTCATTCAAGCCACAAGTGTCAGGACACTAAGAGGCAGGTGCACGAGAACTTTTCTGTATGGCGTGCAAAAGACAAGCTGACTAATTCATGCAGGCAGCATATTTGACATTAATAAATGGCCAAGCCGTTCCTACTTCCAAAGGGTTGGCTTCTTTCAAGCAGTTCTTACACTGAAACCTTTCTTCAGAAGAGCTTTTCTAGGATAACAAATAGGGTTGGATCAAAACCTTTCAGGGACACAGAGAGAGACTAACAGTTTCTACTCTGTTGAAAGAGTTCTTCCCCCTTGTTTCTTTTTATTTTCTCTCAAAACATTTTTTTCTTCACCTTGCCTTGAGAGCATTTCCTGCTTTTTAAAAACTGTACCTTGCTCTCAATCATTTCTAAAGTACTTATTTTTTTAAAAAATGCATGTATAAAGTTTAATTCTTGGGTGAGGAACTGAAATATTTCCCTTATTTTCCCTGGCATCCGGGAGATACAGAAAAATCTTTGTCTGGTTTCAGAAGCCTTCAGTTCTCATTGTAATGAGTTGTCCATCAAAGCATTTGGTCACTACTTTCATTTCAACATCAGAGAAAAGTCTGCTGATGTGGGAATTTAAGAGTCAAAACAATACTAGTTTTCAGTTTTTATTCTTTGTCAACTAACAAGTTATATAATGCAAGGTTTATGGGCTTTCTAGATGATATTCTTACTATTTATTTTAGGGTACTGTTGATTTTAGGGTATTTTCCTTGAAACCTTTTTACTTGTTTAAAATCTTTAAAATACTTTGCCACTTCATTTTGTATTAATTCTTTGGTTGAATCGCATTTTAGCAAAGAAAATAATTACCAAAAAAAAAGAGACGTCTTTTCTGCAAGTATAATTTGGTCTTCTGTACATGGTTTTGTTTTTTTTTCTATGTACATTTCATGACAGATGGCAACCATAATTAAAGTTAGCCTAATTACAATATGCTGAAATTTACTTTTAAATTGAAAAAGAATTAGAACATCAAATAAACCTTATTTAAAGCATCCCTCTAATTAATAGATGATGCTTTTGAAAGACCAGGAAAGAGAGACAAAGAGAGATGGGTGGTTTTTATTTTGTTTTTGTTACTTTAACTACATAGAGTCAATGGTTAAAACTAAGGAAAATTAAGGATCTTTCTTAAGGGTTCTGTATAGTCAAGAGATTATCCAGAGGAGGCAATGTCTAGTCTAGCATACTAGTATTAGCAAAGGCACTTCATATCCTCAGTCCAATCCCATCATTTGTAGGTAGATGGCATTGTTGCACAGAGAGAAATAACTTGTATAAGGTGTCACAGCTCATCTTTGGCAGCACTAGGCCGCCTTGAATGCAGGTTGGTTTGTTGTTATCGTTTTATTGGTGTAGGTTAACTTTTAGATTCAAAAAATAAAACCTCACCAGTTTAAGCAAAAGAGGGATTTATTGAAACTGCAGGAATAGCTTTACAACTTAGGTAATTAGGAATCACGAGGGAATGGAACTGGGGTCTTGAAAGTAATTAAAAGTCAAGCCTGATATTTCTCTTTCTCTCGCTTGGAACAGAGGTCACCAGTTTTCAGCTGGTGGGGGAGATTTGCTCCTCAGATGTTTAGTTTGGCTAGCAGTCTAAAGTGTGCATGTGCATCAGAATTACCTGGAGAGCTCCCTAAAACAGTGATTAATAAGCCCCACCCCAGAGTTTGTAATGAATAAATCTTAGGGTGGGTCTTCGGAAGTTGCATTTCTTACAGTTCCCCAGGTGATGCTGAGTGTTGGGTCATACGTTGAAAACTATGGTTAAAAGAATTCTGAATTTCTGTTTCTTCAAACAGGGCATGTCTCTTCAGTTCACCTTACTCCTGTTATCCTGCTGGATCCCATTTGAGTATGGGAACTCTGCCCATCATTTCTCTTCCCATTGCTGTTCCAGTCTCTCTGCAGACCAATTTCCTCTTCTTTGCTTGCACAGGGCCTATGGTGACTTACCCAAATGGTGTCCTCAGGTCCTGGAGGCTACACCACTTCACAAGCCCACAAGTCTCAGGTGGTTAGGGAGGGGCAAGGTCATAAAAACATGGCGTCAGAGACACTATTTGGGATGAAAGGGAAGAAGTTCAGTCAACTCAGTATGTATCTATCACACAGTGTTTCTGGGAACACAGGCATCCAACAAAATGCCAATGACTTGTGCAGTAGAAAGATCCATAGGTAAGCAAGTTTGGAAAATAATGCGTTAAACAAAATTAAATAGTTGGTTTTAAAATCTGTAAATATGCATTATAATTCTCCAAAATGGTAATTGAGAATGCACTTTTCCTACTTTTTTTGTTTACTTATGTGCCCCAGACATGAAACAGCTCTGGTCACCAATACAGGCATCAAGCTAGGATGAACAAGGACTATAGTCTGCTTTGCCCCTGACTGATATAAGAGCAGCACCACCAATCACGTGTCTTCTTGCCCATTGCCAAGGGGTTTGTCTTACTCTAATTTACAGAGCTACAAGGTGTATGGTGGCATTGTTCGAGAGCCTGGAAAATACAATGGTAAAAAAGTAAGCACAGTACAATGGAACCTAGGGTCTTTTTTTAAAATTATAACTTTATTGTTCAGATTATTACAATTGTTGCTCTTTTTTCCCCCCATAGCTCCTCTCTACCCAGGTCCCACCCCACCTCATGCCCTTACCCCCCCCCCCCCCCGCACCCCGCCACTGTCTTCATCCATAGGTGTATGATTTTTGTCCAGTCTCTTCCCGCACACCCCACACCCCTTTCCTCCCGAGGATTGTCAGTCCACTCCTTTTCTATGCCCCTGATTCTATTTTATTCACCAGATTATTCTGTTCATCAGTTTTTATTCACTTGATTTTAGATTCACTTGTTGATAGATATGTATTTGTTATTCATAATTTTTATCTTTACCTTTTTCTTCTTCCTCTTCTTAAAGAATACCTTTCAGCATTTCATATAATACTGGTTTGGCAGTGATGAACTCCTTTAGCTTTTTCTTATCTGTGAAGCTCTTTATCTGCCCTTCAATTCTGAATGATAGCTTTGCTGGCTAGAGTAATCTTGGTTGTAGGTTCATCACTTCGAATATTTCATCACTTTGAATATTTCTTGCCACTCATCACTATAACACAAAGTACTATTCATCACTTTGAATATTTCTTGCCACTCCTGTCTGGCCTGCATAGTTTCTGTGGAGAATTCAGCTGACAATCATATGGGTTCTCCCTTGTAGGTAACTGTTCTTCTCTTCCTGCTTTTAATATTCTCTCTTTGTCTTTTGCTCTTGGCATTTTAATTAGGATGTGTCTTGGTGTGGTCCTCTTTGGATTCCTTTTGTTTGGAGTTCTCTGCGCTTCCTGGACTTGTAAGTCTATTTCTTTCACCAGATGGGGGAAGTTTTCTATCATTATTTCTTCATATAGGTTTTCAGTATCTTGCTCTCTCTCTTCTTCTGGCACCCCCATAATTCTGATGTTGGTACGCTTGAAGTTGTCCCAGAGGCTTCTTACACTATCCATATTTTTGGATTATTTTTTCTTTTTGCTTTTCTGGTTGGGTGTTTTTTGCTTCTTAGTATTTCAAATCTTTGATTTGATTCTTGCAATCCTCTAGTCTGCTGTTGGATCTCTGTATATTATTTTTTATTTCAGTCAGTGTATGTTTAATTTCTAGTTGGCCATTTTTCATATCCTTGAGGGTCTCACTAAACTTATCAGAGGTTTCTAGAAAATTCTTGAAAAACCTTATAACCGTGGTCTTGAACTCTGTATCCCGTAGTTTGCTCTCCTCCATTTCTTTCATTTGTGACCTGTTTCTTTGTCTCCGCATTTTGGTTGCTTCCCTGAGTTGATAGAGTGGCTTTGTGTGCTAGGTGTCCTATAGGGCCAGTGGCTCAGCATCCCCAGTTACCTGAGGTAAACACTCTTGGTGCACCCCTTTGTGGGCTGTGTGCACAGTCTTGTTGTAGTTAAGCCTTGATTGTTGTTGGTATCACTGGGAGGAATTGACCTCCAGGCCAATTGGCTGTGAGGATCAGCTGTGTCTGTGATGGGAGAACTTCTGTGCTGGAGACACTCTTATGGGGCAAGACTTATTTCAGTGGGGCTTTGGTGCTCACTGAGTCTGCCCCCTGAGTGTGTCCCTTATGGATCTGAGGAGTTGTAATCTGGATGGTCCCACTCTGACCCCTGGGTACACTGGCTCTTGGATCTCCAAGGAGGTGCTAATTTAGCCTCTGCCTGAGGCCATCCAGCAGGAGCTACGGAGAGATCTGCAGATTCCTCTTCTTTGTTTGGGTTTTGAAGATGCTCAGATGAGGCCCAGCTGTGAAGCCGTGCAAGCTTCTGTGGGACCTTGGGCCTTCTTTTGGATGTTCTGGGTCTCTCTGACTCAGCTGCAGCTTGTTAGTTAATTTTAGATTTCAAAGGACCAGGCCATTCATATGCAAAAGCCTCTGCACACAGCTTGGATGGGATGGGGTCTCAGGGTGGAGCAAACAGCAATGGTTCCCTGTCAGCTCTGCCCTAAGAGGCCCCCGGGTGTCAGTGTCCCTCGGTAATTGCTGCAAGCACCTCTGAGAGAAAGCCGCCCTCGGATTCCGCCCACTGCCAGAGAGTCCAGTTTCTCCCCGTATGAGTCTGGGTCCCCAGAGTCTCGCCCGGAACTGGAGTTCAGAGCAGTCAGGAGCTTGTGTCTCCCTGTGGATTGAAAAAGCCGGCCTCGTACTCAGTTGCCAGCCCTCTCCGCGCGCGCGCGCCTCTGTACCTTGCATTTTACTTCCACAGCTCCTCTGAGTCTCACTGTGCTTTTCTCTTCCCTTCTAGTTGTAGAATTTCCACTCAGCCAGCCTTCCTGTGGTTCTGGATGATGTCTGTTTTGTCTTTTAGTTGTAGTTTTGAAGTGGTTGTACGAGGCAGCAAGTTCAGGTGTTTACCTATGCCACCATCTTGGTTTCTCTGGAACCTAGGTTCTTGAACTTAATTCATCCCAGAAAGCTGTTCAAGAAGCAATGTGTTAAAAAAAATAAATCATTTTTTTTCTCATTAGAAGTAATGTAAATGGAATTAATCTGTTCCAGATCCCCAAATGATTCCCTGTTTTAACTTTTTTTAATTGCCTGTGGTTGCTGTTTCATGAGCACTTTCACACCCTTAGCAACATCAGCCTGTTGATGGCCTCTTTATATTTTAAAATTGAGCTAATAGCCCTGCCATACTCACCAGACATGCAAACAACTTTATCATGTTTTGCAATTATTTCTTTTTAAAGCTCTATTGTTGTTCTCACAACTTTCCTTTTCATTTTGTTACTATCACTAACCTTCTTAGGATCCATCGTGACTTACTGGTACGTATTTAATAATAACTAGAGGCCCGGTGCAAAAAATTCGTGCATGGGGGGGGTGTCCCTCAGCCCAGCCTGCACCCTCTCCAATCTGGGACATCCCTCTCACAATCCAGGACTGCTGGCTCCCAACTGCTCGCTTGCTTGCCTTCCTGATTGCCCCTAACCTCTTCTGCCTGCCATCCTGATCACCCCCTAACCACTCCCCTGCCAGCCTGATTGATGCCTAACTGCTCCCCTGCCAGCCTGTTTGCCCCTAACTGCCTTCCCCTGCAGGCCTGGGTCCCCCCCAACTGCCCTCCCCTGCAGGCCTGGTTACCCCTAACTGCCCTCCCCTGCAGGCCTGGTCCCCCCCAACTGCTCTCCCCTGCAGGCCTGGGTCCCTCCCAACTGCCTTTCCCTGCAGGCCTGGGTCCCCCCAACTGCCCTCCCCTGCAGGCCTGGTTACCCCTAACTGCCCTCCCCTGCAGGCTTAATCACTCCCAACTGCCCTCCCTTGTAGGCCTGGTCCCTCCCAACTACCCTCCCCTGCTGGCCTGATCGTGCACAACTGCCCTCCCTTGCAGGCCTGGTCCCTCCCAACTGCCCTCCCTTGCTGGCCATCTTGTGGTGGCCATCATGTGTCCACATGGGGGAAGGATCTTTGACCACATGGGGGCAGCCATCTTGTGTGTTGGAGTGATGGTCAATCTGCATATTACTCTTTTATTAGATAGGATAAGCAGCAACAAAAGCAAAAACAATTAAAATATTCACAGCACAATTCCCTGAGATGCTAACAATAGGAGGTTTAGCAGTAAACTGACTCATACTAGCTCATTTTTCTTCTTTGTCACCTGAGAGGTGACTAATCATACAGCTATCAGCGTGAAAGGGTTGTTAGGTTGAGAACCAAATTTTGTTCAATAACAGACATGCCCACCCCCACAACTTGGTTGAGCACTGAATTATTCAAGATGGGAGACATTTGAGAACTGAGGTTTGACTGTATCTATCTTAATAAAGTTTACATTCTCCTGGGAGAAAGATATGAAGTGTCAAATTATACACTGAGTTGCTATAATTATAAGTGCTATGAAGAATGGGGGCTCTTAAGGCATTTACCAGGGAATCTGAGTTAGCCTGTGGGATGGGAATAGGACTCCTTTTTTGAGATGTGATGTCTTAGCTGTTATCTAAATGATGAATGGGAGCTAACTAGGAATAGAAGTGGATAAAACAGCATGTGGAAAAGCCCTGAGTATAGCATATTCAAGGAACTGAAAGAAGGCCACTGTAATGGGATTGCAGAAAGTGACATGAGTTTGGAAATGTGGCAGGAAAAAGCTCATTAAAGTAGACCATGGTCAGGAGTCATTATAAAGAATTGATGGTCCTTAATGACCATCAAGTGACATGAACAGATTTTTATTTAAAACTAGAGGCCTGGTGCATGAACATTCATGCACTGGAGGGAAGGGGGTCCCTCAGCCTGGCCTGCCCCCTCTCACAATCTGGGACCCCTCAGGGGCAGAAGGCGACCCGGCGATCAGGGGAAGGTGATCCCCCCATCACACCTCTGCTGCTGCAACTGCCGGCAGCGTGAGCCTCGCTGGCCCTGGTTACCTGGGTGGCCCTGGGTGGCTGGGCAGCCACCATCCGAGGCTTGCCTGTGCCTCGAGCTGGCCTTGGGCAGTTGGGGAGCTGAGGGGACTAGGAGACTCCGGAGGCAGGCGTGCAGAGCGGCTGGACCCGCCTGGGGACAGGCCCAGCTGTGTTGTGCGCCTACCGCCCCGGTGGGGCTGAGGGGAGTGGGCACTGCCATCTTGTGGCTGTAGGTGCCTCCACCTTTGAGGGTGTGACAGTCAATTAGCATATTCCCTCCTTATTGGCTGTGGGAGCCACCATCTTTGTGAAGGCGTGATGGTCAATTAGCATATTCCCTCTTTATTAGATAGGACTAGAGCAGGGGTCCTCAAACTTTTTAAACAGGGGGCCAGTTCACTGTCCCTCAAACCGTTGGAGGGCCGGACTATAGTTTTAAAAAAAACAACTATGAACAAATTCCTATGCGCACTGCGGGCCCGGGATGAGTCGGCTGCTAAGCAGGACAGGCAGCGGCACCTGGCGGGCCGGATAAATGTCCTCGGCGGGCCGCATGTGGCCCGCGGGCCGTAGTTTGAGGACGCCTGGACTAGAGGCTTGGTGCATGAAAATCGTACATGGGGGGGTTGTCCCTCAACCCGGCCTGCACCCTCTCCAATCTGGGACCCCTCGGGGGATGTCCGACTGCCAGTTTAGGCCCAATCCCTCTCACAATCCAGGACCGCTGGCTCCTAACCGCTCACCTGCCTGCCTGCCTGATTTCCCCCTAACCACTTCCCTGCTGGCCTGATTGCCCCAACTGCCCTCCCCTGCCAGCCTGATTGCCCCCAACTGCCCTCCCCTGCTGCAACCCGCCTCCTCCACTGGGACCCGCCTCCTCCACGCGAGGCTGTGGAGATGCCAGGACCGGCCTCCTCTGCACCACGCAGAGCTGCGGAACCCCCAGGCCTCACTGTGCAGAGCGGCCGCCAGGTCCCACCTCTGCTGTGTGCGCGGCCATCTGTGGCGGCCATCTTGTGATGATGTCACACGAGGGGGTCACATGAGGGCGTGACGCCACCTAGGCTTTTATTATTTAGGATGGTTGTTCTGGACAAATGTCTATTAAGTTCCTCTGCCCATTTTTTAATTGGATTTTTTTTATGTTGAGTTGTATGAGTTCTTTATATATTTTGAATATTAACCCCTAATTGGATATATAATTTGCAAATAACTTCTCCCATTTAGTGGATTGCCTTTTTGTTTTGTCAATCATTTCCCTTGCTGTGCTAAAGCTTTTTAGTTTGATGCAATCCTATTTGTTTAGTTTTGCTTTTGTTGCCCTTGCCTGGGGAGACAGATCCAATTTTTTTTCTAAGATCTATGTCAAAGAGTTTATTGACTATGTTTTCTTCTAGGAGTTTTATGGTGTCCAGTTTTAGGGGTGTGGGAAGAAGGGTGAAATAGAGATACAAATTTCCAGTTATAAAATAAGTCATGAGGATATGTATAGCATAGGAAATATAGTCAATAATATTGTATTAAACTAAAAAAATTATTCTGCTGTCGAGTGGAGTGCGCAGTGTAAGGGGCAACCTTGTGATGTAGGAGACCACTGTTGCAGTTGTCCAGGTAAGAGAAGAGATAACTTTGACTAGTGTGGTAGAGGTGAAAATGTGAAGCAGATAAATTTGAGAGGGATTTAGTAAGGCATGTCAGTGGGATTTGGTGATGAGTTCTATATGAGATGTGAGTTGGGCAAGTGTCAAGTATGATAATTTCTGGCTTGTGCACTTGAATAGATGGTGGTGTCATACCATCTATTGAGAGAGCACCAGAGGATGGCCAGGTTTGGCAGAAAGATTATGAGTTTAGTTTCATTTTGCTGAGTTTTTTGTACTTTTGAAATAAACAAGTAGAGTTAGCTGACAAGTAGGGCTGTTGGGTGTAAAGATCTGAAGTCCAGTTTGGGCTGAAAAGCCATGGTGAATAGATAGTAATCAAAGTATGGAATGTGTTGTCAAGGAACTTGTTTTCAGAAAACATACTTCAGGAGCTGCTACGGTATTGTGCCTACTATGATACATTCTTTTCTAAAAATTGTTTTTTATTTTAAATTTATTTTTAATCCTCACCTGAGGTTATTTTTTCATTGACTTTTAGAGAAAGTGGGAAAGACAGAGAGAAACATCAATGTGAATTGGTTGCCTCTTGCAGGTGCCCTGACCAGAGCTAGACCAGGGAGGAACTTGAAACCAAGGTACGTGTCCTTGACTGGAATTGAACCCAGGACCCTTTGGTCCACAGGCCGACACTCTATGCACTGAGCCAAACCAGCTAGGGCCTACGATACATTCTTAAGAAATCCCCAAACATCCTTATTCTCCTACAACTTTAGCCCTTATGAATCCCGACCCACCACTTGATCCCTGGTACAGCCTTTGCTCAAATTGGGATCTACTTCTCTGCACTCATTTCCCATTCTTACTGCCACCCTTCACATTTCCTATCATTCCAAAATACCACTGCTCTGTCTAAAATATTCCATTCTCAGCATTACCCTTCAATGTTTTCACTGGCAAACTTCTGTGTATCTTTCAAGCCCAGATCTAGTTGATAACTTCCCCAGTGAACTCTTACTCAGCTTTCCTAAAAGAAGTGGATTTTGGTTCACACCTACCATATCAGCTAGAATGTGAACTTCATCAAGGTAGAGATTGTCTGGCTTGTTCATCTCTGTATTTCCAGTACCTTAAATGCTGCCTGACCACCTACACTTTAGTACACATTCCCCAAATTGTAATATTTTGCTAACTGTTCTTACCCTCTTTTTAGGAAGACCAAGCAAGCTCTCTGAGAGCAGGGACTGTGTCTTCTTCCTTCTGATCAGCATCCAGCATGGGGCCTGGCAGCCAGGTCTCAGTAGGCCCTCTGCAAATTTATACAAACAGATGCATTTCAGGGCGGAAAAGCCAAGCTTCCCATCCATCTCTCTCTCTGCTCATGTTACCTCCTCCCCTGGGCTTCCCTGAATTTTGGAAAGGGGATCTCCTAGTACTCAAAACCTCTAGAACTTGTACTTACTGGTTTTCCCTCATTTCAACGGCATGTCCCTGGCTCCCTCTCCCACTTCATCAGTCTGGCAGTCATTCTTAAGGGGCTGAATGTAGCTGCCTTAATGTTAGGTGAGAAGAGAACACTGACTAGAAATAGCCATTGTAGCAACTGGGTTTCTCCGGAATCACTTTTCAATGCAAAGGGTCCCAGAGGGGGCTGGTTCCATAAATTTTGCTGTCTGATAATGCAGATGGGAGGATAGAAGCTCACAACAGCAGCACTGGAAAGCAATCTTGGGATCATTTAGTTTTACGTGTGTGTTTAACATGGCTAACAGGCCTGGAGTGTGGGAGTCAATTGCACAAGGTCATAGAGCTAACATGTTGTCTATTATTCATTTAAAGTTTTTTTTCACACCTGGTTATGAAAGGATTTCAGGTGATTTAAAGATATAAATTAAACATTTAAAAGGAATAGAGATTTAACATGGATCTAGGAACGCAAATTATGAAGCAGCATTTATTGAAAAGGCTCCATAGAATGCTAAGAAGGCCAGTTGTGAGTGGGTGTTACATAAAAGAGGGTATCTTTTGATGTTTGAACATGGTTGAAATAAATTTAAGCAGGTACCTTTATTATAGAATCTCTCAAAACTTTGATATGTCACATGTATTGTGAATCAATAGGAATGTGACATTTTCCAAACTTATTTGATCTGAAACACTTTTCCCCCCCGTCCCAGCATTTGAAGAGCTAGTGCTTTGCTAGACACCTACTGGAAAATGCTGCCATGGAGTTTCCTATATTTTCTGAAGATGGGGCCAATATAATTTGGCTCTAAGCTTTCTAGCAGCCATCTGCAAAGAGGAAACCAAAGTTGGTTAAACAGTTCATGCTATGGTTGAGATAAAACAAGACCAGTCAGCCTGGAGAAGCCCAGGCAGGAACTTCGTGAAAGAGCCTCAGAAAGGGGAAAGTGTAATATAATGAACTAGAGGCCCGGTGCACGAAATTTGTGCATGGGGGGGGGGGTATCCCTCAGCCCAGCCTGCACCCTCTCCAGTCTGGGACATCCCTCTCACAATCCAGGACTGCTGGCTCCCAACCGCTTGCCTGCCTGCCTGCCTGATTGCCCCTAACTGCTTCTTCCTGCCAGCCTTATCACCCCCTAACCACTTCCCTGCCAGCCTGATCGACACCTAACTGCTCCCCTGCAGGCCCGGTTGCCCCCAACTGCCCTCCTCTGCAGGCCTGTTCACCCCTAACTGCCCTCCCCTGCAGGCCTGGTCCCCCCCAACTGCCCTCCCCTGCAGGCCTGGTTGTCCCCAACTGCCCTCCCTTGCAGGCCTGGTCCCTCCCAACTGCCCTCCCCTGCTGGCCTGATTGCCCACAACTGCCCTCCCCTGCTGGCCATCTTGTGGTGGCCATCTTGTGTCCACATGGGAGAAACCATCTTTGACCACATGGGGGCGGCCATCTTGTGTGTTGGAGTGATGGTCAATTTGCATATTACCTCTTTATTATATAGGATGATATCTTCAACTTCTCTACATATATTGCTGAATTTCACTGTATTCATTCTTCTTCGATCCTTCAGTGTAGAGGAAAGTCATAACACCAAACAATCTATAGTAATAAAAGGGTAATATGCAAATTGGTCAGGACGCCCTCATAGTAATGACCAAACAGCAGGCTGCGTGGGGCGACCAGGCCAGCGGTGGGGCGGGGGGAGGCAGTGAGGGGCAACCAAACGACTGAACAGGCTGCATGGGGTGACCAGGCCAGCAGGGGGGGGCAGTGAGGGGTGACCAGGATGGCAGAGGGTGGCAGTGAGGGGCAAGCAGGCCAGCAGGGGGGCCAGTTGGTGGCAACCAGGCCAGCAGAGGGGGGCAGTGAGGGGCGACCAGGCTGACAGGGGTGGGGCAGTTGGGGGCGACCAGCCCGGCAGGGGGGGCAGTTAGGGGCGACCAGACTGGCAGGGGTGGCAGTTAGGGCAATCAGGCAGGCAGGCAGGTAAGCAGTTAGGAGCCAATGGTCCTGGATTGTGAGAGGGATGTCCATCTGCTGGTTTAGGGATGTCTGGCAGTCAGACATCCCCCGAGGAGTCCCGGATTGGAGAAGGTGCAGGCTGGGCTGAGAGGACCCCCTTCCCCCCTGCACAAATTTTGTGCACCGGGCCTCTAGTTATTTTATAATGAACTAATGAAATATACCACTGGTATATATACTGATCTGGTTTTATATAGAAATAGATTTAATTGTCTGGATGAAGATTGTCAGCCAAAAGTTTGCCAGATAGATAGTTTACTTGCTGTAGTAGACAGTTGAACAGGGAAAAAGGAATGAAGGATGTTTTATAACATACATGAAATACTAGTTTGAAAAAAATAAGCTCAGACACCTGAATTTATTATCATCCTTCTTGGCTCACGAGTGCACTATTGGACCAACTGTAGCTCACCAGCTATGTGGAGGCAGAGAGTCAGGTGTTTTGACCACCAAGATGTTTGCATCTGTTACTAAATTTCCTCTGTGGCTTTGGGAAGTGGTTTTAACCACTTTTTTTGTTTTGTTTTATAACTCCTGAAATCTGACATAAATAGCCAAAGAAAGGTTTATAGAAAACTAGCAATCAATAACTCCAAGATATTAAACTCCAAATGAAACTTTTGCTCAGGTGATATTTGGATGCTATGACATTGAAGGTAGAGCACACTTGAATGAGTGCAATATAGCGAAGTATCCAGATGGTTTGGTAAATGGCTTCCTTCTTTCATCAACAAAGGCCAATGAGTTACACTTTTTCCTTTACAGTTGACAGAGACAGTTTATATGTTACCCTGGCGTCAGTTCATTGGGTCAATCTACCTACCTTTAGAATGCACAGTACAACATAAACTAGTAAAATATCCATCTGCTTTGTATTGAAGGCACTCGTGGGCAGATTTCCAGCATCTCTTTTATCTCCTTTTCTGAGGTCACAAAACCCTCACCTGCAGGAGTTTACTCTTTAAGTCTAAGCCAGTGGTTTTCAACTGGCAGCACTTTTGGTCTGCAGGGGACCTTTGGCAATGTCAGGAGACATTATTACTTGCCACAATTCTGGGAAATGGGGAGTTGATGCTGGCATTTAAGGAGTAGACACCAGAGATTCTGCTAAGAATCATACTATACAAAGGACAACCTCCCACAACACAGAACCATGTGGCCGAAAATGGTGATAGTATTGATGTCTAACCTAAATCTCTATCATAATTTAAGGCCCTTTATTAAAGGTTTATGTTGCAAAGGAGATGAAAAATTGATTGTTAATTGAATTCATTCAATAGTCTTACACTCTAAAAAACACAACAGCACAATGTTTATACTGTAGACTGTACAGCCTACAGTATAAACATTGTAGTACAGATACCCTCTTCTCTAAATTTAATAACCTTTATTTTGGAGACTGAATCTTTTTTTAAAAAAATTATTCTTTATATTGATTTTTAGGGAGAGAGGATGGGAGAGGGAGAGAAACTTCAGTCATCTGCCTCCTGCGTGCCCCCTACTGGGGATCAAGCCTATAACCCAGGCATGTGCCCTGACCAGGAATTGAACCTGCAACCAACCTTTTGGTATAAGGGACAGTGCCCAACCATCTGAGCCACAATGGCCAAGGCAAAACTGTTTGCTTTTGTTGTTGTTGTTGTTTTAAAATATATATTTTAATTTATTTTAGAGAGGAAGGGAGAGGAAGAGAGAGAGAGAAACATCAATGATGAGAGGGAATCATTGATTGGCTGCCTCCTGCACGTTGGACCTCAACCCAGGCATGTACTCTTGACTAGAATCGAACCTGGGACCTTTCAGTCTGCAGGCTGACTCTATCCACTGAGCCAAACCAGCTAGGGCCAAAACTGATCCTTAATTGATTACTTGACTTTTTCCTCCCCGGGCCAAATAACCCCAATATTTATTGAATGTTAACTCTATGCAGGTACAGTGTAAGGTAGTAAGAATAAAAATGCAAGCTATATTGTTTTTCAGAAGCTCAATTTTAATGAGAAATGATCACAATGTAAGATTAAATACACTTGGCTAAGAATTTGTGTGGCATTCAGGATGCTGTTATCATGAAAGCAGAAGTGATGAATCAACCCATCCTGAAGGTCAGGAAGGCTTTAAAGACAAAGCAACATTTGAACTGAGACTTGAAGGGTGAGAGTTTTCAGGTGGATGGGGCTTAGTGAGAAAGGCTGAATTGGAAATAGGACTCTGTTAGTGCACTCGGGGGCGGGGGGCGGGGGGGCTGGGGGGAGGAGTCCTTCAGCCCAGCCTGTGCCCTCTCGCACTATTCATTAAAAAAATTATTAAGCACCCATTATGTACCAAGGGTTAGGCACCAATCATGTTACTGTGAAAAAAAGACAGCTCCTATCACTTGCGGGTTATAAAAGAGCCAAAGGAAACCTGTCTAATCCTATATAATAAAGAGGTATTATGCAAATTTACCATCACTCCAACACACAAGACGGCCTCCCCCATGTGGTCAAAGATGTCCGCCCCCATGTGGACACAAGATGGCTGCTACAAGATGGCTGGCAGGGGAGGGCAGTTGTGGGTGATCAGGCCAGCAGGGGAGAGTAGTTGGGGGCAACAAGGCCTGCAGGGGATGGCAGTTAGGGGTGATCGGCCTGGCAGAGGAGGGCAGTTGGGGGCGACCAGGCCTGCAGAGGGAGGACAGTTGGGGGGGGGGGGACCCAGGCCTGCAGGGGAGGGCAGTTGGGGGGGACCAGGCCTGCAGGGGAGGGCAGTTGGGGGCAACCAGGCTGGCAGGGGAACAATTAGGCATCAATCAGGCTGGCAGGGAAGTGGTTAGGGGGTCATCAGGCTGGCAGGCAGAAGAGGTTAGGGGCAATCAGGCAGGCAGGCAGGCAAACGGTTGGGAGCCAGCAGTCCTGGATTGTGAGAGGGATGTCTGACTGCCCATTTAGGCCTGATCCCAGTGGGCCTAAACGGGGATTCAGACATCCCTCTCGGGGTCCCAGATTGGAGAGGGTGCAGGCTGGGCTGAGGTTCACACACACACCCTGGTGTATGAATTTTGTGCACTGGGCCTCTAGTCTATATAATAGAGCCAGCATCGTAACAACCGTTACAACTGAAGGCTCAACCAGACCAGAAGTCAGTGCTGGGTTGCCATGGCTGGAGATTGGCCGTGCTGGGCGGAAGTCAGTCCCGGTCCTGGCCACACCAGGTGGGAATCAATCCTGGGTGGGAGCCAGTCCCGGGCGGGAGTCAGCCCTGGGTCATGTAAGTGGAAACCATAAGAAATAGAAACAAGGCAGACCTATCCCTCCACATGGGGAGATATTGGCAGAAGAATAGCAGGGAGCCAGAACTCCCACCATCTCATAACAATAATGAATACCCATCCCCCTCCCCCGACACACACACCTACAAACCTTGGGCCAAGTGGGGAACCTGGACTATTACTCTCTTCTTGAAATAATGAGGTGGCATCTCACCCTTCCCTTACCAGAGCAGTATCAAAACAAAGCCAGATAAAACAGGGTTGAAAAAGATCCAGAGTTTCATAATGCTCAAAATTTCTAGGTTTCAATTATCAAATTATTCATACAAAGAAGCAGAAAGATCTAAAACTGAATAAAAAAGATAATAGATACTAACACTGAGATAGTAGAGATGACAGAGTTATTTGATAATAAGTTTAAAGCAGCCATCAAAACAATCTTTACATGAGTGATTTTGAACATCCTTAAATGGGAAAAAAAGAAAGTTATGGCAAGTAAATATAAAATCTCAGCAAAGAAAATGAAGCTATAAAGAAGAACCAAATGAAAATTATGGTACAGAAGAATATAATAACAAATAAATAACTCAGTCAATAGGCTCAAAGCAGAATGGATGGAACAGAAGACACACTAAGGGAACTAGAAAATATAACAATAAAAATATCCAATGAGAATAGGGAGAACATGGGCTTGAAAACAACAACAGAAAAAGATCAGAACCACAGGAACCAGTGGAGTCATAACAACAACAACAACAAAAATAAATAAATAAATAAATAAATAAATAAATAAATAAATAAATAAATCTGTAACATTTGGAGTCCAGGAAGAAATTAAAGGAGATGGAGCTGAAAGAGTACGTGAAGAAATAATGGCTGAAAACTCTTCCAATTGGTCAAAAGACAGAAATCCTCAATTTTAAGAAGGTGAGCAAATACAAAATGAGATAAACCCAAAGATAGAAACACCCACATCATAGTCAAACTTCTGAAAAATAAAAACAAAGAAAAAAATCTTGCAAGTTCTGAATGACAAATAACACTTTATCTATAAGGAAAAAGTAATTCTCATGACAATAGGTTTTCCATTAGAAATCATAAAGTCTAAAAATAAAAGAACTGTCAACAGAGTCCTATTTCCAATGAAAATATCCTTCAGCAATATGGGGAAAATCAAGGCACCTCAGGAAAGAGAAAACACAAATATAAAAAAGAATTTATAAAGAATAATTTCCAAATCTCAAAAAATATATGAAATATATTCAATATCATCTATACAGGTAAACTCAAATTTATTCCTCCATTACTTACTTACCAAGATAGCTAAAATTAAATAGGTTTATAATATTAATTATTGGCAAGTATCTGCAGGATCTGGAACTCTCATTCACTGCAGGTGGTTGTATAACTTGGATAAAAGGATGTAAAACTGTATCTACTAAAACTAAACATATGCCTACAGCGTGAGTCATTAAATTTACTGCTTTTATATATCCAAAAGACGTGAGCATATAGGTCCTCAAACTCATATGTGAAAGGAAGTTTAGCATACCTTTATTCATAATATTTTAAAATTAGAAACAACTTACAAACCTGCCTACAGGAAAATGGAAGAATGGTAGTAAATTCATATAGTAGAATACTACACACCTACAAAAAAAGAATAAAATCCTGATATGAAGAATAATATGGGTTAATTTCATGGATATTATGTTGAGCAAAAGAAGTGAGACACAAATGAGATACATCATATAAATCCACTGATATGAATTTCATGAACTGATGGCACTATCAATGATTATAAAGGTCAGAAAATTAAGAAATTCTGAGAGGAGTAGTCAGAAAGGAGGATGAAAGAAACTTCTAAAATCTTGAAAAAGATTTTACGTCTTATATTGGGTGTAAACATGTTTGATCTCTACATTTACATTTCATGCACAGGTGGAGTTAAATATAAGTGTTTTCTAGCACTGAAAGTCGCTTATTATTTGAGCTTGGCTTCCTCAACTTTCAGAGTCCATGCTAATCTCTATTATGGCATATTACCATCTGAAGATAAATAGTGCCATCAAGATCTAATTCTACATCTCAGTAACCCTGAAAAATGAAAGAGGACTTACCCTGATTAAGAACTCTGAAGAAATCATACTAACAATTCAATATAATTCACCAAATATTCTGCATAAAATATCATCTCAAATGGAGTACCATTTGTGATTCAATAATTGGAATTTAGGAGGAAGTAAAAGAGTAGGTCTTTTGTTATTCTCATAGTTTATGGACTCAGCAGTAACACTGATAAACTATTGAAAAAGTAGGTGTTTATTTTTTTCTACAAATATTTAAATTGTTTGGGTAATACCAAAAGATTGTAAATTTTTAGCCTAAACATACTTTAATATATTTTTATTGTTAATTTTAGAGAGGAAGGGAGAGGGAGAGAAAGATAGAAACATCAATGATGAGAGAGAATCATTGATCAGCTTCCTCCTGCATACCCCACACTGGGGATCTAGTCTTCAACTTGGGCATGTGCCCTGACCAGGAATCGAACTGTGACTGCCTGGTTCATAGGTTGATGCTCAACCACTGAGAAACACCAGCCAGGCAGCCTAAACATACTTTAAAAAGTGACTGTCATATATTGGGAAATGAGACATTAAAGTAATATGTAATCCTATGTAATAAAAGGCTAATATGCAAATCGACCAAGCAGTGGAATGACCGGTCACTATGACACGCACTGACCATCAGGGGGCAGACGCTCAACACAGGAGCTGCCTCTGGTGGTCAGTGGGCTCCCACAGGGGGAACATCGCTAAGCCAGAAGCCCTGAGCCGGGCTCACTGCTGGCAAGTGCAGCGGTGGTGGCAGAAGCCTTTCCCATGGGGAGCAGGCCTAAGCCATCAGTTGGACATCCACTGAGGGCTCCTGGACTGCAAGAGGGCACAGGCCGGGCTGAAGGACTCCTCCCCCCAGCCCCCCGGCCCCCGAATGCACAAATTTCGTGCACTGTGCCTCTAGTGCTTATATAATACTTTATAGGCCTCAGAACTCTGCTGCCTGCCTTTCTTATTTGAGCCCTTCAATAACCCTGGGTGAGAGGGACGACAGGTAATATCTCCATTTTATAAAGTAGGACTATGAGGCCAACAGAAATGAAGGAACTCCCTTTCACCCCCAACCATGGCCACAGACCTAGTTACTGGCAGTTGTCTGATCCCAAATCTTGTGATTTTTCTATCTTCCTTGGTTCCAAATGCAATTTTCTGTGCAAAGAGGCAAGCCCACTTCTTTCTAACCGCTCCTTGCCCTGCTGTCTTCATCTCTGTCTTTTGTTTTCTGCTGGCCCCAATGCAGAAGTGTTTCAGTCTTCCCAGTTCAGACTGCTGAGGGACAGCCCAGGGAAAGGAGTGAGAATGGCTGTCCTGCCACTGTCCATTTGCAAACTCATTTCTACTTTGATTCCCCAATTTTTGAGGAGTAAGGAAAACTGAGATGTGGGACAGAAAATCCCTTTTGTTCGTCTTGGTGTTTGATAATGTATGCAACCTCTCTGGGTGGTTTAAGCGGTTTAGGTACTTTTTATAAAAGGGATCTTTTAATGACAAAACTAATGTGATTATCTGAGCGAGTGTGAGAGGCGTATTCAAGGCTTAAAGAAAATCTGTTAGAATAGCTGAATGTATCTGCTTAATCCTTTCTCTAATGTGGCTGAACAATGCTCTGGGATACCATTGGTTCAGTCTTTCTTCCAGTAAATGCCTGTCTCCAGAGGTAGGGACTGTTTGCAGCTTTTGATACCCTTGCTTCATCTTCTCAGCTGCACAAAAGCACAGGAAAAGCCTGGAGGAGCCCAAAGCACTTGCAGAAACCAGTGCCTCCTCTGAAAGCTGAGGGCAAAACACAGGGCGCATGCATGCTTTCTCCACAGCACGTGGAGAAGCCAGGGCTGCGGTCACTAGTGGGAAGGCATCTCCGAGAAGGGCCCTGTGCCCAGTGATTGATTTCTTTGGGTGCTGCATGAGGGATCATTTGTGGAAGCTTAAAATCTTACCCATGAGTTTTTTAAAAGGCTTTTTATTGATTTTTATTTTATTAATTAAAAAATACGTTTTTATTGATTTCAGAGAGAGGAAGGGAGAGGGAGAGAGAGATAGAAACATTAACGATGAGAAAGAATCATCCATTAGCTATCTCCTGCACATCCCCTACTGGGGATCGAGCCTCCAACCTGGGAATGTGCCCTGATCAGGAATGGAACCATGACCTCCTGGTTCATGGGTCAACGCCCAACCACTGAACACACTGGCCAGGGCTACACCTGAGGTTTTTCAAGAGTGGTTTAGGTATTTCTTTTTGGGGCGTTGGGGTGAGGGTAGGCAAGGGAAGTATAAGAGGGGAGAAAAGTGATACTTACTAGGGTTCTGCAACTTGCTCTGTGACTTTGGGCCAAAATGACATCCCTCTGAGTCTGTTCTCTCATTTGTGAACTTGGGATAATAATATCTGCCACATGAATTCACTACAAGAACCAAAGTGAAAATGTGAATCTGTCACAGCCAATCTAGGACATCTAATACCATGCTGTACACTTTTTATTTTAACTTACTTTATTTAAGGTATTTTAAATTTTTGTTCTTTTAAAAGCACTCTAGTTTTCTAAATGTATAATTCAATTTCACTCAACAAAACACTTGTTAGCTGTTTACTATGTGCAGAGAATCACGCACAGTTCTGGTAATATGGGTATGAACAAGTCTGAACTTTAAGGCAGTCACAGCCTTGTAGGAGAGACAGGCATGTAAAATTCAGCTTGATAAATGTGTATCAGAAGTGATTAATCCTAACGTGGGGTCACTAATAACAATGGCTAAATCTCACACAGTGCTTATTATTTGCCAGAGCTGGGCCAAATTCTTTACTTGGGTTATCTCATTCAATTCCTATAGCCCTATGAGGTAGGAGCTAATGTGCCCATTTAATAGCTGAGGAGGCTGAGGCTCAATCTGATCAATTAGATCAGGTTTCCCAGAACCACAGCTGGCAAGTGATGGGCCAAATGAGAGTTCTGATCTGTCTGCTGTTACAGTCTGAACTCTTAGTCATTGTGCTGTGCTGCATCTCAAGTCGAGGAAGACCTCCCAGAGGAATTGACCAAAGCTGGGTTTCAAGACAGAATTTGAAGTTTGCCAGGTGTACAGAAGAGAAAGGGTATTCCAGGAGATGGAGCAGCAAAGGTGAAAGCATGTTGGCTAGAAAGTGTGCAGAGAGGAACTAGAGCAGTTTGTGATCAGTGGTGGAAGGGGGCAGTGGGAGGCGTAAGTAAGGGCCAGGTTATGATCTCTCACACTGCACCTTTGTGGAAAAAGTAGCTAAATTATTTATTTTAATGAATTACTTGGTTTAGGTCCTATTTGTTCAAAAGGATTTTGCAGCAAAGTGGGAATTATTGCCACCTTTATTGTGCAGAATCACACAAAATACTTTAAGTTTTAGAATCAAAAACTTTCAGGATGGAAAGCAAAGAGATTACTCATTCTTTCAAGAGCGAATCAAGGCTGAGTGCATATAAATGTCTTAATCAAGGTTACAAAGTACTTTCATCAGCTGAGCCAGGGATATTTCCTTTTTAGATGAATTATGGAGTTAAAGTGAACATTAAATGAGAGTTACAGGATTATTGTCAGGTGCATTTATGGAAATTGGTGAATTGAAAAGAGGGAGAGATGTAGTGAATAATCCAGGGAATTGAAACACAGTCCTCAGCTGAAGCTGTAAGTTCCCTTCTGGGAAATTTTGTGACCACTCTCTTCTGAGAGTGGGGTTGGATAAGTGATTTAGCTGAATTGAAGCTGGGAATCAGGTTTGCCTGGAAGGTAGAGTTAGGAGATACCTTCCTATGTATATTCATTAATTCTCATTGGTTATTTTAAATGGTGGCCTGGTATAGATGTCTGCACGTTCTTGTTCTCCTGGAGTTCACAATCCAAAAGACAGGACAAGGAAAGACACAGGTAATTGCAACAAATGGAATTAGTCTTATAACAAGGAATAGGATGCTATGGCAACTCAGAAGAGGCATGTGTAAGCCAACTATGTTCTGGATGGGTGAGGAAAAGCTTTCTGGGAGGGGAGTGACATCTGCAATAAGATCTGAAAGATGACTGCAAGTGTGGTGAAGGGAAGGACAAAGAGTGCTCTAGATAGAGGGAACAGTTACTGCAAATGCCCTAAGGACAGATACTGCATTTGGGAAAATTCCATTGAATGTGCCATTCCCATTTGATGTAGCACAAGTGTAGTGTGTGAGGTGGGAGTGGTGAGATTTATTTATTTTTTTGCTTTTAATAAATCTTTATTGTTCAGATTACTACAGTTGTTGCTCATTTTCCCCCCATAGCTCCCCTCCACCCGGTTCCCACCCCACCCCAGGCCCTTACCCCTCCCTCCCCCCCCCCCCCCCCCGCACTGTCCTCATCCATAGGTGTATGATTTCTGTCCAGTCTCTTCCCGCACACCCCACACCCCTTTCCCCACCGAGGATTGTCAGTCCACTCCCTTTCTATGCCCCTGATTCTATTATATTCACCAGTTTATTCTGTTCCTCAGATTTTTTATTCACTTGATTTTTAGATTCACTTGTTGATAGATATGTATTTGTTGTTCATAATTTTTATCTTTACCTTTTTCTTCTTCCTCTTCTTAAAGAATACCTTTCAGCATTTCATATAATACTGGTTTGGTGGTGATGAAATCCTTTAGTTTTTCTTATCTGTGAAGCTCTTTATCTGCCCTTCAATTCTGAATGATAACTTTGCTGGGTAGGGTAATCTTGGTTGTAGGTTCTTGCTATTCATCACTTTGAATATTTCTTGCCACTCCCGTCTGGCCTGCATAGTTTCTATGGAGAAATCAGCTGACAGTCGTATGAGTGCTCCCTTGTAGGTAACTAACTGTTTTTTTCTTGCTGCTTTTAATATTCTCTCTTTGTCTTTTGCTCTTGGCATTTTAATTAGGATGTGTCTTGGTGTGGTCTTCTTTGGATTCCTTTTGTTTGGGGTACTCTGTACTTCCTGGACTTGTAAGTCTATTTCTTTCACCAGATGTCATTATTTCACGTTTTCTGTCATTATTTCTTCATATAGGTTTTCAATATCTTGCTCTCTCTCTTCTTCTGGCACCCCCATAATTCTGATGTTGGTACACTTGAAGTTGTCCCAGAGGCTCCTTACACTATCTTCATATTTTTGGATTCTTTTTGCTTTTTGCTTTTCTAGTTGAGTGTTTTTTGCTTCTTTGTATTTCAAATCTTTGACTTGATTCTTGCGATCCTCTAGTCTGCTGTTGGATCTCTGTATATTATTTTTTATTTTAGTCAGTGTATGCTTAATTTCTACTTGGTCCTTTTTCATATCCTTGAGGGTGTCACTAAACTTATCAGAGGTTTCTAGAAAATTCTTGAAAAACCTTATAACCGTGGTTTTGAACTCTATATCCTCCATTTCTTTCATTTGTGACCTGTTTCTTTGTCTCCACATTTTGGCTGCTTCCCTGTGTTGATAGAGTGGCTTTGTGTGCTGGGTGTCCTATAGGGCCCAGTGGCTCAGCCTCCCTAGTTACCTGAGGTGGACACTCTTGGTGCACCTCTTTGTGGGCTGTGTGCATAGTCTTGTTGTAGTTAAGCCTTGATTGTTGTTGGTATCACTGGGAGGAATTGACCTCCAGGCCAATTGGCTGTGAGGATCAGCTGTGTCTACGATGGGAGAACGTCTGTGCTGGAGACACCCTTATGAGACAAGACTTGCTTCAGTGGGGCTTTGGTGCTCACTGAATCTGCTCCCTGAGTGTGTCCCTCATGGATCTGAGGGGTTGTAATCTGGATGGTCCCACTCTGATCCCTGGGTACACTGGCTCTTGGATCTCCAAGGAGGTGCTAATTTAGCCTCTGCCTGAGGCCACCCAGCAGGATCTACAGAGAGATCTGCAGATTCCTCTTCTTTGTTTGGGTTTTGGAGGTGCCCAGATGAGGTCCAGTTGTGAAACAGTGCAAGCTTCTGTGGGGCCTTGGGCCTTCTTTTGGATGTTCTGGGTCTTTCTGACTCAGCTGTAGCTTGTTAGTTAATTTTAGATTTCAAAGGACCAGGCCATTCATATGCAAAAGCCTCTGCACACAGCTTGGGTGGGGCGGGGTCTCAGGGAAGAGCAAACAGCAATGGCTTCCCGTCAGCCCTGCCCTAAGAGGCCCCGGGTCTCAGTGTCCCTTGGTAATCGCTGCAAGCACCTCTGAGAGAAAGCCGCTCTCAAGTTCTGCCCGATGCCAGACAGTCCAGTTTCTCCCCGTATGAGTCTGGGTCCCCAGAGTCTTGCCTGGAACTGGAGTTCAGAGCAATTGGGAGCTTGTGTCTCCCTCCCGATTGAGAAAGACAGCTGCATACTCAGTTGCCAGCCCCTTTCCGAGCATGCGTTTCCTCCGGGCCTTTGTCCTTTACTTCAGCAGCTCCTCTGAGTCTCAGTGTGCTTTTCTCTTTCCTTCTAGTTGTAGAATTTCCACTCAGCCAGCCTTCCTGTGGTTCTGGATGATGTCCGTTTTGTCTTTTAGTTGTAGTTTTGAAGTGGTTGTGGGAGGCGGCAAGTTCAGGTGTTTACCTATGCTGCCATCTTGGTTTCTCAAGATTTTTTATTTTATTTTCTCCAATATGCAAGGTTACTTGTAAAGGCAGTTTACTAGATTTAGGTCTGGGCCAACAGGAGCCAGGCCAAGACATTGTGAGTTTAAGAAATTTTATTGCATTCTCTCACAGCAGGCTGTGACCAGTGTGTCAGTGTCAGCCCCAAGGGAGTGTTTAAGTCACCCTACATAGGGACTGGGTCAGGGTTGCATCAGTCAGCTGGGAGAGCTGCCTGAACAACAGGATGTCCTTAGAAGATAGCAGGATATCTGGTGGGTGCACAACTCAGTCAGGCAGAGGGGAGCGCCCTGATCAGTTGGGGAGTGTTTCTTATCATCTTATCTTCTGCAGGTGCAGGCTGTTTGCTTCAAGCTATGGAAAAAAACTTGTGACAATATATTTCAGAAAACATGTGCAAACAAGAGAGACCAGGGGTAGTACATCCTAACATTAGGAAGTGTCACAACTCAGAAAAATTGAAATATGTTTGGGAGTGCCACAGGGAGCAGGTGCTGATGTGTTGGCCATACGCTAAATGATCGCAGAAAACAAAATCTCCAGTATCCCCCTCCACACACGATTGCTGCCATCCCACTGACCTGAGAACCAGTCTCCCCAAAGGGGCTACTTCCCACCTCCAAGACGAAAAACAAAAAGGCATAAAATCAATGCTCTGAATATAAGCGAGACAAATAAATGTCTGTGCAGCAGGAGGGGAGAGTAATAAAGTGAGCAGGCCTGAGTGATGGTGTAACCTGCTGAATTCCCAGGTCACAGAGTAATTTACTGACTAGTCCTTGGCCACTAGATAATTATCCAGACAGCCCTGATTCTGGTGTGAAGCCTCCTGCTGTTTGTGTTATTAATACCAGCAGTAACCAGCGGGTGTTGGTGGGAGCAGAGAAGAGCAAACCAAGTCCCCAGGCTGCTGAGTGACTGTGGAGGCACCTTCCAGGACCCTCTGAGCTGGACCTCACCAGAAAAACAGACCAGCTCCAGCATTCGGCATTCAGGTTTTAGCCCAGCTCTTGTATAGTCCTCAGTGAGAGACTCTCCACAGGTGGCTGAGGGCTTGGACAACGGAAGACACACCCAAGTCCTGGAGTTTGACCAGCTTATGTCAAAGAACCTCTGCGTATTCATCCTTGGAACTGACTGGAAATTGATTTGGAGGCCTCTCTAGAATAACAAATTAATATCCAGGAAGCAGTGTCAAACACTCCTCTGACATGGCGTGGGAATTAGACTTCACTGCACTCAAGTGGGGCCAGGGAAAGGGATGGTGTCTGTTCTAGGGTTTAATCATTTGGGAGCTTGACCTCAGGTAACCCTAAAGAGATTTCAAGGGGCAAGTGGTATGGGAGTGGGGCTCTCTTATCTCATATTCCTTTTTAAAATATGAAACCATTTGTGAAATCCCAGCACATAGACTTTTCATCAATGTAATTGTACTTTTCTTCCTTCTATAACATTATCCAGTGAATGGGCTGACTGATCGTTATCTTCTTTTCCCTCTAGCACAGTGTTTCTCGTCCAAGGGCAATTTTGGTTCCCAGAGAACATTGCCAAAATCTTGAGTGGCATTTTTGGATGTGATAATTGGGGAGGGAGGTGCTACTGGAACTTAGTGAAGAGGGGCCAAGGATGCTGCTAAACACCCTGCAAAAGCATAGGACAGCCCCCAGAGCAAAGAATTAACTGGTTCCAATATCAGGAGTGCTGTAGTTGAGAAAACCTGCTACAGAAGATTTTGCACACTGCAGCCACAGTAATCCTTTTAAATACAAATCTTAAGTCATTTTCTTGCTAAAAAAAAAAAAAGTCTCAAATGGTTTAGTCGTCATCATCATAAATGCATTCCTAATTATCACTCAATATGTACGTATAGCGCACCTGTCTGTGGTAGACATTGTGAGATAATAGGTACATCTGCATAGACCCTGCCCTTGAATTGGTGGTTACAAAACACTGACTACTGTCATCTCCAGGGTCAAGTCCAATCAACTGAGGGTAGAAAGGGGATGTAGGGGAATGGAAAATGAGAACTTGGTTTGGGGACTTGAGGAATGACAATGCTATGGGACATCCAAGCAGATTAAGGAGAAAGGACAAGAAGTAGCAGTCTAGATGTGGCAGAACTTTCCACACACAGAGGGGTGTGAGTGGACTATTGTGTTTCTTGTTTCAGTAAATAGAACATCCAGCTCCTCTTGTCCCCAGCCTGAAACTCAGATTTCCTTTTTTTTTTTTTTATTCTCTCTTCCTCAGGCTCTCTATTCAAGTCTTTCTCATGTATTTCAGGAAAGCATTATGATCCAGTGCTTAAAGTACCTATTGTTTGTAATGAATTAGTTTTTCTCCATTGCATCCAGAAATGATCCTAGCTATGCACTATCATTTTGAAAAATATTTTTAAAAAAAATCATTCAAAGCATTTTCTGTAGTAATTTAACTTTTTCAAGGAACTCTTGTGGAGAAAGGATGCAAGCACATATCTCCATGGCTTGTGTTTTAATTGAACTCTTAATGTTATGATCTTTAAATATTTTCTCCTTTATAGAAATGTCTATTCAGGCCTTTGCCCATTTTTTATTTGGGTTGTTTTTTGCTGTTTGTAGGAGTTCCTTAAATATTTTCAACATTAACCCTTTATTAGTCATATGATTTGCATATACACTGAGTGGCCAGATTATTATGATCTCTGAACACATAATAATCTGGCCACTCAGTGTATATATACTGTGTATATATATATGTGTGTGTGTGTGTGTGTGTGTGTGTGTGTGTGTGTGTGTGTGTGTTAGAGGCCTGGTGCATGAATTCGTGCATGAGTGGGGTCTGGCCAGCCTGGCCAGGGGTAGGGGACATGGGCGGTTGGCCGGCCTGCCTGCTGGTCGAAATTCTGGTCGAGGGGACAATTTGCATATTAGCCTTTTATTATATAGGATTATATAGGATATACACTGAGTGGCCAGATTATTATGCATTCAGAGATCATAATAATCTGGCCACTCAGTGTATATCTCTCATTCCATAGGCTGCCTTTTCAGTTTGTTGATGGTTTCCTTTGCTGTGCAGAAGCTTTTTAGTTTGATGTAGTCCCACTTGTTTATGTTTGTTTTTGTCACCTTTGCTTTTGGTGTCACATCAAAGAAATCATTGCCAAGGCCAATGCCAAGAAACATTTCCCCTATGTTTTCTTCTAGGTGTTCTACCATTTCAGGCCTTAGTTTTAAATTTCTAATCTATTTTTAAAAAAAATATATTTTACTGATTTTTTACAGAGAGGAAGGGAGAGAGATAGAGAGTTAGAAACATCAATGAGAGAGAAACATTGATCAGCTGCCTCCTGCACACCCCCTACTGGGGATGTGCCCACAACCAAGGTACATGCCCTTGACCGGAATCGAATCTGGGACCCTTCAGTCCACAGGCCGACACTCTATCCACTGAGCCAAACCAGTTAGGGAAGTTTCTAATCTATTTTGAGTTTAAATTAGTGTGTGGTGTAAAATAGGGGTCTAATTTCATTCTCTTGTATGTGGCTATCCAGTTTATCAGCACCATTTATTGAAAAGACTACCCTTTTCCCATTGTGTATTCATGGTACCTTATTGAAGATGAGTTTACCATAATGTGTGGGTTTATTTCTGAGCTCTTTATTCTGTTTCACTGGTTAATATATTTGTTTTTATACCAGTACCATACTGTTTTACTATAACTTTGTGATATATTTTAAAATTAAAAAGTGTGATGCCTTCACATTGTTCTTTTTAAAAAATGCTTTGGTTATTTGAAGTCTTCTGTGGTTCCATGCACATTTTAGGATTATTTGTTCTATTTCTGTGAAAAATGCCATTGGAATTTTGATAGGGATTACATCCTGTAGATTGCTTTAAATAATACAAAAATTTTAACAATATTAATTCTTCCAGTTCATGAGCATGGGAATATCTTTTACATATATCCTGTATCTTTTTAAGTTTCATTTATAAGGCTCTTACAGTGTATAGATATTTGAATTTTATGGCTAAGTTTATTCCTAGATATTTTATTGTTTTTGATGCTAATATACTAGTAAATACCGTGTTTCCCAAAAATAAGACATCCTCCGAAAATAAGACCTACTTACAGGTTTCCTTCTGAGTGAAATATAAGGCATCCCCCGAAAATAAAGCCCCCAGGCTCTGTCTCAGAATGAAAATTAATTTACCGTAAACTGGTTGCTAGGGCCGCCCCGACTGGCGTCTAGCAACCAGTGATGTTACGCGGAGTCCTGACATCACTGCTGTGTGGAGGCGGAGCGGCGGTCGGAGTGAGCGGTGAGCGCGGGGCGGGAGAGAGGAGGAGACTTTTGCAGATGCATGTAGAAGAACAGGAGGATTAGAGCGGACGGGACTCGGCGAAGGTGGTGAGTGCTGGTCTGTCTCTGGTGACACTACCTGATGCTTGCAGCCGCCTTCATGATGACTGAAGGTTCTCAGTCAGTGGCAGACCCTGCTCCAGCCCAGATCCAGGCCCCAGCAAGCCCAGTGACAGTCCCCAGTCAGGCCCCAGGGGGTAAATGTCTGATAAAGGGGTAGGGGGGATGCCTGGTGAAGGTGTTCAGTGGCACAGGGGTGGGGGAGGGGGATCACTTAAAATGACACAGGAGGATCAGAGGGGGCAATCAAAATGACACAGGAGGATCAGAGGGGACAATCAAAATGACACAGGAGGATCAAAAGGGGTTACTAAAATGGTAATCCCCCCTCTGATTCTCCTGTGCCATTTTGATTTCCCCCTCTGATCCCCCCTGTGTCATTTTGAGTGATCCCCCTCCCCCCACCTTGATACCCCAATTCCTTTTTTTTTACCCCTGGAAATGAGCGCAAAAAGAAAAAGCTACTCCGTGGAGTACAAGAAAGGAATCGTGGAAGACTCTTGGGGCCAAAATCTTACTGCTTTCTGATGTTGAGTATCCGATTGGTCCGAAAATGGTGAGCAGAGTATGGTAACCTCATTGAACAAGTGGACAAGGGAAATGCTAAAAAGCGCAAGTGTGCATCAGGTCGGCAACCATTATTTTCCGAGCTGGAAGACCTGATCTGTGAATGGGTTGTTGACAGGAGAGCAAAGGCTTTGGTTGTGAATAGGGCTCAGATTCAAGAATTTGCCCTTGCAATGGCCCCACAGTTTGACATAGCCCCCGAAGACTTCAAAGCATCACAACACTGGCTGGATAATTTCCTTCAGTGAAGTGAACTGTCTTTAAGAAGATCTACAACATTATTTAGGTTGGAAGATACTCAAGTTATTAAGCAAGCACTTGCATTCAAGTCCTTTATTGATGATGCTGACTTCTCTAAATACAATCTTTCCAACATGATTGCTATGGATGAAACTGCAGTGTTTATGGGCCAATCATCTCAAACAACAATTGAACAGCGGGGTGCCTCCTTGGCGTACATTCCCTCCACTGCTTACAAAAGTGCACGTGTTTCCTGTATTTTGGCAATTCATCTGGATGGCACTAAAATCTCACCTTTAATCATTTCTAAGGGCAAGAAGGAAAAGATTGAACGTGTTTTGGGCGTTTTTATTCTTGAAACTGAAAAAGCCTGGGCCACACAAGCAGTTATAAGGAAGTGGGTCAATTTAATGCTGCTGCTTGTTATGCGAGGGAGCCAAAGAGGTCTGCTAGTCTAGGATGCAGCCAGCACTCACCACGCTAAAGACATGAAGACATTTCTTCATGAAAGAAAAATAGATCAGATAATGATTCCCGCAGGAATGACGGCCTATCTCCAGACTCTTGATATTGCAATAAACAAGCCATTCAAAGACAATTTGCGCATGGAAATTAATGACTACATTGGAAATAGAATGGAGAGAAATCAGCGTGGAAACTTTGTGAAACCTCAACTGCAAGAAGTTGTGACTTGGGTGAAGAATTCATGGGAGAAAATCACTGACAGTTGCATTGCAAATGCACTGCGAGCAGGCTCCCTTGACAAGAAGTACTCATTTAAAGACAGTGCTATTGCTAAACATGAGAGATTTGGTCCACTGATTCTGAAAGAAATGGAGTCACAAGAAATTCACCAGGAAATTCAGGAATTGGATTGTTATGATGATGTTCCAGAAGATGATGACATGATTGTCATTGAATAAATGAGTAAATTCTTGATACTGTAGGATTCACAGTTTGTCTGGTTTGTGTTGACAACTACCGTACTACCGTACCATATACAGGTAATAAATTTGCTTTATTTTCATTTAACAATAAATGTGTACCGTATTCTTCTTCATGGAAAAATAAGACATCCCCTAAAAATAAGACCTAGCGTGTCTTTGGGGGCAAAAATTAATATAAGACACTGTCTTATTTTCGGGGAAACACGGTAGACTTGTTTTCTTAATTTCTCTTTCTGATAGTTGCTTGTTAGTGCATAGAAATAAACTGACTTTTTTAGGTTGAGCTTATATCCTTCAAATTTACTGAAATTGATGATTACTTCTTACAGTCTTCTGGTGGAGTTTTTAGGATTTTACTATATATATTACCATATCATCTGCAAATAGAGGAAGTTTTACTTTTTCCTTTCTAATTTGTTTTTTTAATACTCACCTGAGGATATTTTTCCATTGATTTTCAAAGATAGTGGAAGAGAGAGAGAAAGACAGAGAAATATCGATGTGAGAGAGACACATTGACTGGCTGCCTCCTGCAGGCTCCCCACCTGGGGCTGGCGATCAAGCCTGCAACTGAGGTGTGTGCCTGTGGCCAGGAATCAAACCCAGGACCCTTTGATCCGAAAGCCGATGATCAAACCACTGAGCAACCAGCCAGAGCTGTAATTTCCTTTTCTTGTATTGTCCTCATTTGGTTGTGGTATCAGCGTAATGCTGGCCTCATATAATTACTGTGTATCCATTAACAAACTACTGTACTTAAAATTATCTTTAATGCTTTTGTGTTTTAATGTTCACATTAGAGTTGTAAGTGATTTACCTATCACCTTTACAACATGAGTATTCTGAATTTAACTATATATTTATTTTTTAAAAATTTATTTATTTGAGAGAGAGAGAGAAACATCAACTTGTCATTCCTATTAATGCATTCATTGATTGCCTCTTTTATGTGTATTGACCGGTCAAACCCGAAACCTTGGAGTATTGGGATAAAGCTCTAACCAACTAAACTACCCAGCCAAGGTGGAAAACAATTTGACTTACTAGTTTCAGGTGTTTTCATGAAATTCAGCAGCCCGAATCCCTGGAAGTTAACTCAAACACAATAAGTTAAGTCAATTAACTTAATTAAAACAAACCTATAATTTTTCAGTAAATGGCTATTCATTGTTTCAGCTTTCTGATCTTTAAACTGACAGCAAGTGTGTCAAGGTTGCTAGAGGAATATCTGGTGAGGGTTTCAACAGTAATTCATAAAAGTGGTGGGACCACAGAGATGGGATCTGCTATAATTTGAGGCTGGTAGGCCAAAGCCAGCCACATGTCCTCCCCGCAGCTCATCACTTCCAGAAGCATGCGAGCATGTAAATGCACTATTGGATTGGCTTTATGCATCCACTCAGTCTGCTTTTTCACCTGTGCTTTGAATGAATGGCCCTGCCTTGTTCCCCATGAGATTGATTTGGAGCATTGCCATCTTCCTGCCACCATGCCCACCCTCAGGCATCTTTGACTTCTTCCTCTGCCCTCAACCTCATGTCCATCCAATCTATTGCCACATTGGGGCTTTGGGGAGGTGATTAGACCATGAGTGTGGGGCCCTCACGAATGAAGACACAGTGAGAAGGCAGCAGTCTGTAACCCGGAAGAGGGCCTCCCAGGTTCTGACCATGCTGGCATGCTGACCTTGGCCTTCAGCCTCCAGAACTGTGAGAAGTAAATTTCTGTTGTTTATAAGACACACAATCTATGCTAATTTGTTATAGCAGCTAGAACTGACTAAGACAATGTAATTTCTTGTTTTTTCATGTTGTTCTCACTAGGCTGGGAGGGTCTCCAGGAAGAGACTAAATCCCCACCCCTTTTCTAAACTATCATTGATTAATTTCTGAATGCCAAGTACTGTATAAGAATTGTAACTATGTTCTCTTATTTTTTTTTTGTTTTTTTGTTGCTTTTTCAGCAATCCCTGGAAGTAGATATTAGGAAATCCACTTTGTAGGAGAGGATTCTAAGAGCAGAGTTTAAGTGACTTGCTGAACTGTCTTTATAGTCTATTGCAGCAGCCAGCTCCATAACCAGGCACGTGACAGATATTGAATGCTGAATTGAAACCAATATTTCCGAACATAAATTTCAGTTTAGGCACCTCCTCTTTTAGGAATTCTTTTGTAACCTAATGTTGCCTCTTTGTTGCACATGAACCTTGATCAGACCTATTTACACATTATCATGCTAACTTGTGATCTTTCAACACACCTGTCGTTTTCCATGCCCTTAGGGTGGACTAGGTGGACTATGCTTGTTTTCTGATAAGAGTGAGCAGAGCGGGAGTGGGAGGCTGGCCTGCTGAGCCATCCTGAGAGAAATGCTCCCGGGACACCCAGGGCTGAGGCAGTTAATTTATCCCAGTGGCGAGGAGGAAATTTCTTGTAAAGGCTAGCTCCCCTCAGAACAATGTGGCCTTTTATTTTTTAGCTTTGGAATGGAGCCTAGCTGTCCATGGAAACAAAGAGAGGGGAGAATCACTGAACCGGTCTCGCACATAAAAAACCGACCATGTCTGTCTTTGAAGTCTCCTTTATGTTGTTTAGAAAACTTTGGATTATAGGGGTGTTTTTCCCTCCTTTTCTTCCTCAGTTCCTCACCCCACTCCAATTTTTTTTTTTCTTCAGAAAAAAGCAAGGATGGGGTGTAAGGGAACCTTTCTTTGAAACAGGGCAGAAGTCATTAATTAAGGCTCCCATTCATTCCCTCTGACACTTGCTCATCAATCAGATTTGCGCTTAGCATTCTGATGACCCTGCTGACCTGGAGTCCTCCATACTGTCTGCAAGACAGAATTGAAACTCAGACCACACACCAGAAAAGAGGGAGTGGGTCCTGGCTCCTGGCTTCCTGAGACCGAGGAGAAAGAGGCTGGGGACAAAGCTGGCTGGTGGGGAACTCTACTGAGCTGAGGTGAAGGTGACTAAAGAAGATACTTCCTTTGCGGAAGCAAGTGTTGTCCCTTTCACTGAAACAGTGATCTATAGTTGCCCTTCTCGTTCTCTCCCCAACCCAAGGTGAGCCATGGAGGGCGGAGCCCAGTCGGCTGGGCCAGGGCAATGAAGCTAGCAGTTTCTGTCTGCCAACTAGGCACTGCTAAAGGAAGTGAACAGCTCTAAGCCTTCCCCCAGAAAAGTACAGGGAGATGTTCTGGAGATGACGATGGCATTTTGGGCCTGAGCTGTAGGACCTTTATTTCATCACTCGCTACTAATTTATTCATTCAACAGCCATTTCCTGGGCACCCACTATGTAGTAGGCATCATGCTGGGTACTGAAGACAGAACTATGAATGAAGCAGGTGCGGTCTCTACCCTCATGGAGCTTGTAGTCTAAATGGGAATGTACTTGGGACTTTTCATTAAGAGAAATTGGGTCTTTAGGAGGACCCACAGTGGTCATGTGCAGTTAAAATGAAATGACTATTTATTGGTTTCCTTCTATGTACTAGGCATATTTTGGGGAAGACTGGAGCAATTCAAAAATATAAAATGGTAGTTTGTTAAATCTGCCTTCCTATTACAGGTATATGAATTTCTAGATGTTTTGTTTTGGTGAACTTGGCAAGCAAGATTATACTTATTGTTTTGTTTTGTTTTTTTGTTTTTTCCTGCAAAAAGTTTTAATGTTTCCATTTGGTCCAATGTATGAGAGTGGGCTTCATGGTGGTTAAAACAATGTCTAGGGATTTTGGAGAGAGGCTCAGGCAAAAGCCAGGGGAATGCAGAGGGGCCCCTCAAAGGCCTCTGGGCTCCAAAGGCTCCTGGCTGTGCTTGAGGGTGAGCCTTCAAGAGATACTCTCCCAGCCCAGTCTGGGGGCCTGACAGCCTGCGGAGGTGAGTCAGATGGTTGCCCATCTTCTTGATGAGTTTCACCTGCTCACCGAGGACGTGGTTCTCCAGGAAGTCACAGCGATGAGGGTCTGCGTGGGTGGAACCCAGGGACTGCAGCTCTCAAAGGGCCTGGTTCAGGTTCCTCTCCAAGGCCAGGACGGCTTCCATGGTGCCCTGAGTTTTGGCCACTCATCTTGGGAAGACTTCAGCACGTCCTGGGAGTGAATGCGGCCACCGTGCTGGTTTTGCAACTTTAAGAGCTGTTTGGAGCCCTTGCACTTCTCCTCCAACTCGCAGAGGAAGTGGCCCACGCCGTCCAGAGCCACATCATCATGGTTGAAATAGAATCCCAGAGAGAGGTAGGTGCAGGGGGCTGCAGATGCAGGCTGGCCTGGTCGTTGATGGCAGCCTCCACCTCAGTGGAATAATTCTGACGAATTTGGGAGCTCCTGGTTGTTCAGCAATAAGGAGTTAAGGTAGAAAAAAAACCCCTGGTGTGTTGGCCTGTCTTGGAGGTGGTTCCAAAGGTGGTGACTGGATAAGATGCTGGAGAGTGGTCGGAGAATAGAAGAAGGGGTATCCCTCCAAACACTGTTGAAGCAAGAGACAGATCTGGGACTGTCCAGATTTACTTATCTTTATCTAAAACTATGATAAGCTAGGCAGTTTAGACAGTGAGTCACTTAAATTATTTCAAAGGTGTGTACCATTAGTCCTGTCTTATACAGAAACTTGGAGATCGATATTGTATCAGAAGTCACCCAGCTGGTAAGTAGCAGGCAGTACTTGGACCCCAGCCTATGGACCTGTAAAGCCTTGTGCTGTGCCTTGCACCCTCCTGTGGTCATTTAATTGAGCTATCATCCCCGGCAGAGCTGAAGTCACTGACTCCTTCAGTCACACTGGGCAAACATGGTCATACACAGGAAGGAGCAGAGACCGGGGGATGGTAAAGTGATAAACATACTCAGATCATCTCCAGAAAGTCTTTAGCCATTCTTAATAATCACATACACAGTGCTTTATAAATCATAAAGCTCATCACATTTCTTAGTTGACCTTCACAAAAACCTAGAAGCAGGTGTTCATATTATCCTCTTTCTACAGCTGAAGGAACCAGGTTTTAGAAGAATTGAGTAAGTTTCTGGAAGGCAAACCATTACGGGGTAGAATGGAGACCCTCAGCCAGATCTTTTTATTCTTAATGAGCGACACACATGGAAGACTTTGTCCTCCTGTTTAGTTCAAGGACAGGAAGAGAGTCTCGAAACATTCTGTTACGTTCCCGTCTTCTTCCCTGTAAGTGGGATACAGGCACCTTGGCTCTCCTTCATGTCCTCCTGTCCTCTGACGGGTGGTTGATTTTTGTGTGTCTGGCTGTGCTGTTCAGGACAAGTGGAGTCTGAATTTCTGACAGGTGATAAATGGTAATGGGTTATTTCCCTCTCTGTAGTCTGAAGCTTGGCACCCACTGTAGCTGGGAAGCAGTTGCCCATAGCAGGAGTGTGGTGGCAGATGGGGACTCTGAAGGTGCTTGGCCACAGGTGAATGCAGTTACACAGGCTTCTGTTTCCAAAGCTTTTGAAAGAAGGTTCTATGTGAACTCAGACCTTTCTGACCAGCTGGTTTGGCACCTTTTCCTTTCTGTTTCTGAGAAGTCAGAGAGGATGAGGGATAAGGGGCAAATGCTGACTAGAAACCTGAAAGTCTGAATAAATTGGCTTCCACATTTAGAAAGAAAAAGCTCTAAATGAATTGTGAGCAGAAGAACTGATGTGTCTCTTATCAGTCTGCTGCCTGTTGACTTTGGCTGGGAGATAATCACCATGGTTAAGGAGGATCCTGGCAGTCAGCTATTATTCATTCCTGATCATTTTCATTCACCATTGTTTTGACATATAAAACCTGGAAAGACTATCCAATCCCTTAATGCTCTGCAGCATTGTGGTTTCTTTTTATGAACCACAACCTCCTCATCCTTTTCCCAGCTCTCTCTCCATGCCTGCTCCCTTCTTCCCATCCCTACCAACTGCAAGGGACAAGGAGGGGGCTGAGCAGTTGGTCTTGCAGACCTCATACCTCACTTCAGCCACAAGAGCTCTGCTGCTGTCTGCTTTATGAAATGGCCTACTGGGCACCATTACTCTGAAGGGTTCCTCTGTGAAACAGTTGAAATCACATGCTCTCAGGTGTCCACGTTTCGCAGCTACAAGTTCTGACAGGGTTGAGGCAGTTGCATCCAAGCTTCCTGTTCTCCATCCGTTGTACTAGTAAGTGCAAATAATCGTTAGTCATTATCTGTTCTTTCCCCAACTGTGACATCAGAAAGAAGGTGAAGACACCCTGGCACATTCTGTTTGTTCAGGTGTTGACAACTGATTGAATTTATTCTCTTTGTCAAGCTAAGTCCGCCTAGAGCTAATATTCCTGTCCGGGAAGGGGTGGCCACTCCCAAGTTTACTCAGTCTTGGTCCAAATTTTGTTTGGTCACTGGGGAAGGTAACAGTGTCCACATAATTCTGTACTTTTAACTATTCTGGGCCCACTTACTCAAATACATAGTAGGAGGATACAAAAGGATTGGCTCTGGGTCTCCACAGTTAATGTGGGCATCATTATGGGCTTGCTCCAATCCACCACTCCTTATCAATCACTTGGCTCTCTTCAGTTGGCATACTATTTTGGACTTACCTTTCTGTCACAGATCAACATTTTCCTTGTATACATATAAAAATTTTCTCTCTGGATCCATAAATTCTACTGGACACAAAAGTGTTTCCCTGTCTAAACCTTTATTCCCACCAGATCCAGAGGGATAAATTCTAGGGCCTTCTCCTGCCTGAATTTTTGTCAGGGGGCAAGAAACAGGATTGTGAAAACTTAAGGAAAGTTCAGAGGAGACAGCAAAATCTCTATCAGAAATGGGTCATGAAATCATTAATCCTTATCAGGCCCTGAGGTAGGTGATCAAGACCTAGCTTTTACCTTCATGGTGCTCACAGGCCAGTAGATGAGCAGCTTTCAAAACAAATAGTTCGGTGTCATTAGTTAAATGTCATAACAGATTTCATGTCAAAAACCAAAGGAAGGAGAGAGTAATTATTGCACTAAAATTTCCATGAGTGCAAGGATCCTTTCTATCTTGTTCACAGTGTCCAGGACATAATAGTAGTTAGTGTATATTTGTTTAATTGAATGAATTAATCTATATCAAGTATATGCAATGCTTTGATTGATTCATTCAACTACTTAATCATTCATTTAGGCCTTTATCCACACCTTAAAAAAATGTTAGCTATTTTTTTTGGTAGTGAGACAATTTCTTCCCATTGAACTTATTTATTTTTTTAAATAAATCTTTATTGTTCAGATTATTACAGGTGTTCCTCTTTTTTCCCCCCATAGTTCCCCTCCACCTGATTCCCCACCCCACACCATGCCCTTACCCCCTGCCACTGTCTTCATCCATAGGTGTAAGATTTTGTCCAATCTCTTCCCGCACCCCTCACACCACTTTCCCCCTGAGAATTATCAGTCCACTCCCTTTCTATGTCCCTGATTCTATTATATTCACCAGTCCATTCTGTTCATCAGAGTTTTTATTCACTTGATTTTTAGATTCACTTGTTGGTAGGTATGTATTTGATGTCATTTTGTTTTTCATAATTTTTATCTTTTTTTTTTATTAAGGTATTATATGTGTACATATCTTACCATTGTCCCCCCACATAATTTTTATCTTTACCTTTTTCTTCTTCTTTCTCTTCTTAAAGAATACCCTTCAGCATTTCATGTAATCCTGGTTTGGTGGTGATGAACTCCTTTAGCTTTTTCTTGTCTGTGAAGCTCTTTATCTGACTTTCAACTCTGAATGATAGCTTTGCTGGGTAGAGTAATCTTGGTTGTAGGTTCTTGCTGTTCATCACTTTGAATATTTCTTGCCACTCCCGTCTGGCCTGCATAGTTTCTGTTGAGAAATCAGCTGACAGTCGTATGGGTACTCCCTTGTAGGTACCTAAACGTTTTTCTCTTGCTGCTTTCAAGATTCTCTCTCTGTCTTTTGCCCTTGACATTTTAATTATGATGTGTCTTGGTGTGGTCCTCTTTGGATTCCTCTTGTATGAGGTTCTGTGCGCTTCCTGAACTTGTAAGTCTATTTCTTTCACCAGGTAGGGAAAGTTTTCTGTCATTATTTCTTTTTTTTTTTTTTTTTTTTTTTCAAATTTTTATTAAGGTATTATATGTGTACATATCTTATCATTGCCCCCGACCCCCACCCCACTCCCATATATGCCCTCACCCCCCAATGTTTTGCATCCGTTGGTTACTCTTATATACATGCATATAAGTCCTTCAGTTGATCTCTTATTTCCCCCACCTCTCCCTAACCTTACCACTGTAATTTGACAGTCTGTTTGATGCTTTACTGCCTCTGTAACTATCTTTTTGTTCATCAGTTTATAATGTTTTTCATTATCCCCAAATGAGTGGGATCATGTGGTATTTTTCTTTCATTGACTGGCTTATTTCACTTAGCATAATGTTCTCTAATTCCATCCAAGTGCCTACAAATGGTAGTAATTCCTTCTTTTTTACGGCAGCATAGTATTCCATTGTGTAGATGTACCATAGTTTTCTGATCCAGTCATCTGCTGATGGGCATTTAGGCTGTTTCCAAATCTTAGCTATTGTAAATTGTGCTGCTATGAACATAGGGGTGCATATATCCTTTCTGATTGGTGTTTCTGGTTTCTTAGGATATATTCCTAGGAGTGGGATTACTGGGTCAAATGGGAGTTCCATTTTCAGTTTTTTGAGGAAACTCCATACTGTTCTCCACAGTGGCTGCACCAGTCTGCATTCCCACCAGCAGTGCACGAGGGTTCCTTTTTCTCCGCATCCTCGCCAACACTTGTCGTTTGTTGATTTGTTGATGATAGCCATTCTGACAGGTGTGAGATGGTATCGCATTGTTGTTTTGATTTGCATCTCTCGGATAATTAGTGACTTTGAGCATGTTTTCATGTGTCTCTTGGCCTTCCTTCTGTCTTCTTTCGAGAAGATTCTATTTAGGTCCGTTGCCCATTTTTTTATTGGATCATTTATCTTCCTTTTATTAAGTTGTATAAGCTGCCTGTAGATGTTGGAAATTAAACCTTTATCAGTGATACCATTTGCAAATATGTTCTCCCATACAGTGGGGTTTCTTGTTGTTTTGTTGATGGTTTCTTTTGCTGTGCAAAAGCTTTTTATTTTGATGTAGTCCCATTTGTTTATTTTCTGTTTGGCTTCCATTACCCTAGGGGCAGTATCACTGAAAAAGTTCTTTTGGCATATGTCTGAGATTTTGCTGCCTGTGGATTCCTCTAGTATTTTTATGGTTTCCCGTCTTATATTTAAGTCCTGTACCCATTTTGAGTTTATTTTTGTGTATGGTGTAAGTTGGTGATCTAGTTTCATTTTTTTGCATGTATCTGTCCAATTTTCCCAACACCATTTATTAAAGAGACTGTCTTGACTCCATTGTATGCTCATGCCTCCTTTGTCAAATATTAAATGCGCATATTGGTTTGGGTCGATATCTGGATTCTCTATTCTGTTCCATTGATCTATATGTCTGTTCTTGTGCCAGTACCAGGCTGTTTTGATGACAGTGGCTTTGTAATACAGCTTGAAATCTGGTATTGAGATCCCTCCTACTTTATTCTTCTTTCTCAGGATTGCTATGGCTATTCGGGGTCTTTTTTTATTCCAGATGAATTTTTGGAGAGTTCTTTCTAGGTCTGTGAAATACGCCGTTGGTATTTTAATGGGGAGTGCATTAAATCTATAGATTGCTTTGGGTAGTATGGACATTTTAATGATGTTGATTCTACCAATCCATGAACATGGTATGTTCTTCCATCTGTTTACATCTTCCTCTATCTCTTTTTTCAGTGTCCTGTAGTTTTCCGCATATAGGTCTTTTACCTCCTTGGTTAGGTTTATTCCTAAGTATCTTAATTTTTTTGGTGCGATGGAAAATGGGATTGCTTTTTTAGTCTCTCTTTCTGTAAGTTCATTGTTGGTGTATAGAAATGCCATAGATTTCTTGGTGTTAATTTTGTATCCTGCTACATTGCCGAATTCATTTATTAAGTCTGTTAGTTTTTTGATGGAGTCTTTCGGGTTTTTTATGTACAATATCATGTCATCTGCAAATAAGGACAGCTTTACTTCTTCTTTTCCAATTTGGATGCCTTTTATTTCTTCTTCTTGTCTAATTGCAGTGGCTAATACTTCCAGTACTATGTCAAACAGGAGTGGTGAGAGTGGGCATCCCTGTCTTGTTCCTGTTCTTAGGGGAAATGGTTTTAGTTTTTGCCCATTGAGTATGATGTTAGCTGTGGGTTTATCATATATAGCTTTTATGATGTTGAGGTATGATCCTTCTATTCCCACCTTGTTGAGAGTTTTTATCAAGAAAGGGTGTTGGATTTTGTCAAATGCTTTTTCTGCATCAATTGATATGACTATGTGATTTTTATCTCTCAATTTGTTTATGTGATGTATCACATTTATTGATTTGCGGATATTGAACCATCCTTGCATTCCTGGGATAAATCCTACTTGGTCATGGTGTATGATCTTTCTGATGTACTGCTGGATCCTATTTGCTAGAATTTTATTGAAGATTTTGGCATCTACATTCATGAGGGATATTGGCCTGTAATTCTCCTTCATTGTGTTGTCTTTATCTGGTTTTGGTATTAGGGTGATGCTGGCTTCATAGAAGGAGCTGGGAAGTGTTCCTTCCTCTTGAATTTTTTGGAATAGTCTGAGGAGGATAGGTTTTAGTTCTTCCTTGAATGTTTGGTAGAACTCTCCTGTGAAGCCGTCTGGCCCCGGGCTTTTGTTTGCCGGAAGCTCTTTGATGACTGCTTCAATTTCTTCCATAGTTACTGGCATGTTGAGCTGTTTAGATTCTTCCTGATTGAGTTTTGGAAGGTTATATTTTTCTAGGAATATGTCCATTTCCTCCAGGTTGTCCAGTTTGTTGGAATAGAGTTGTTCGTAGTATTTTTTAACAATCCTTTGTATTTCGGCGGGATCTGTTGTTATTTCACCTCTTTCATTTCTGATCTTGTTTATTTGGGTCCTCTCCCTTTGCTTCTTGGTGAGCCTGGCTAGAGGTTCATCAATCTTGTTTATCCTTTCAAAGAACCAGCTCTTGGTTTTGTTGATCTTTTGTATTGTTTCTTTGGTCTCTATGTCGTTTATCTGTGCTCTGATCTTTATTATTTCCTTCCTTCTGTTTACACTGGGCTTTTTTTGTTGCTCTTTTTCTAACTCTTTGAGTTGTTGGGTTAGGTAATTTATTACCCCTGTTTCTTGTTTTTTGCAGTAGGCTTGTAGAGCTATGAACTTCCCTCTCAAGACTGCTTTCGCTGTGTCCCATAGATTTTGGATTGTAGTGTTTTCATTGTCATTTGTTGTCATGATGTTTTTTATTTCTTCTTTGATCTCTCTGGTAACCCAGTCATGGTTTAATAGCATGCTGTTTAGTCTCCATGTGTTTGATTTCTTTGGGTTGTTTTTATTGTAGTTGATTTCCAGTTTTATGCCACTGTGGTCTGAGAAGATGCTTGATATGATTTCTATCTTCTTGAATTTGAAGAGACTTTGCCTATGTCCCAACATATGGTCTATCTTTGAAAATGACCCATGTGAGCTTGAGAAGAATGTATATTCTGTGGCTTTGGGGTGAAATGTTCTGAAGATGTCAATTAATTCCATCTGGTCTAGTGAGTCATTTAGGATTGATGTTTCTTTGCTGATGTTTTGTTTAGAGGATTTGTCCAATGGTGATAGTGGGGTATTAAAGTCTCCTACTATGATTGTATTGCTGTCAATGTCTCCCTTAATATCCTCCAGGAGTTTTTTTATGTATTTGGGTGCTCCTGTATTGGGTGCATATATGTTTACCAGAGTTATTTCTTCTTGTTGGATTGCTCCCTTTAGTATTATGAAATGGCCTTCCTTATCTCTTGTTATGTCCTTCAGTTTGAGATCTAATTTGTCAGAAATAAGTATTGCTACCCCAGCTTTTTTTTCAGTTCCATTTGCCTGGAAAACCTTTTTCCATCCCTTCACCCTCAGTCTGTGTGCGTCTTTTTTTCTGAGGTGGGTTTCTTGTAGACAGCAGATATATGGGTCGTGTTTTCTTATCCAATCTGTTACCCTATGTCTTTTGATTGGGGCATTTAATCCATTTACATTTAAAGTTATTATTGATAGGTACTTATTTGTCGCCATTCCTATTCTTTACCCCTGTGTTACTTCTTCGCTTCCTGTTTCTTTCTTTCTTTCTTTTTTTTTTTTACAGTAGACCCTTTAGCATTTCTTGCATTGCTGGTTTGGTGGTAATAAATTCCCTTAGTCCTTTTTTGTCTGTGAAGCTCCTGATTTCACCTTCAATTTTGATTGACAGCCTTGCTGGGTACAGTATTCTTGGATTCAGCCCCTTCCTTTGCATGACTTTGTATATTTCATTCCATTCCCTTCTGGCCTGATGAGTTTCTGTTGAGAAATCAGTTGCTAGTCTGATGGGGGTTCCTTTGTATGTAACTTTCTGTCTCTCTCTTGCTGCTTTTAAGATTCTTACTTTGTCATTGGTGTTTGCCAATTTAATTATAATGTGCCTTGGCGTCGGTCTTTTGGGGTTCATTTTGCTTGGGACTCTGTGAGCTTCTTGGATTTGTGTGGGTTTTTTCTTCCCTATATCTGGGAAATTTTCTGTCATTATTTCTTCAAAGAGGTTTTCTATTCCTTGCTCAGCTTCCTTTCCTTCTGGAACCCCTATTATGCGGATGTTGTTTTGTTTCGTGTTGTCCCAAAGTTCCCTTAGACTCTCCTCCTGCCTTTTAATTTTTTTTTCTAGAAGTTGCTTTTCTTGGGTATTTTTTTCCATCTTGTCTTCTAGCTCACTGATGCGGTCCTCTGCTTCTTCTAGTCTACTCTTGATGCTTTCTATTGAGTTCTTTACAGCAGCGATGTCATTTTTCATTTCTTCTTGGTTCTTCTTCATTTCCTCTTGGTTCTTGCTCATATTGTCGAATTTGTCTTCCATTCTTTTCAGCCACCTTATGACCATTTCTCTGAATTCTTTTTCTGGAAGGTTGCTTGCCTCCATTTCGTTTACTTCCTTTTCTGGTGATGCCTGCTTTTCTTTCATATGCGGGCTGCTTCTTTGTCTCCCCATGGTCTCTCTTCTCTGGGTGTCTGGTTATGTAGTTCTCTCTCTCCTGGGTTGATTTAAAGGCACAAAATACAGCACTACCAGGTACAACTCACAAGGCACTGAACAGGAATGTATTCACGATATTAATAACCTCCAATAAAGGTGACCACCAGAGAAAGGCAAATTAGGTGATAGGAGAGAAAGAAGAAGAGGAAAAAAGAAAGAAAGAAAGAAAAAAAGAAAAAAGGAGTGTGAAAATGAAATTGGGAAAAGGGAAAGTAAAGAGAAAAAAAAAAGTAAGAGAGACAAGAAAGTGACTAAGAGAGAAAGGGGAACAGACTATATATATTGGGGATAAAACTCCAATAGAACAATCACTAATCCCAGCAAATGCCAGCAACAAGTGCCTGGGGATTAATACAAACTACAACACCAACTAATATGGATTGAGGCAAGGGAAAGCTGAAGCACAAAACAAACAAAAAAATAAACAAAAGAAGAATAAGCAAAACAATCTCACAAAAACAGCATAAAAATTGGATATAATCTACATTCAAGCAAACAACAACAAAAGGACAGAGAGAAGGACAAGTTTATGGATAGCTCAGACAGCGAAGGGAGAGGTGTATGTGGACTTGGAGCAGGGGATTAGAGATTAGATATGTAAGTAGGGTGAAATTTTAACAAGGGGTAAACAGAAAGAATAGGGAAAATCTAAAGCAGTAAAAGGGTAAGACAAACAGGACACTGAAAAGGGGGAGGTTAGGAAGAGAGTGATGGCCTAAAGGTAGAGTTGAGATAGAGTAAAACGATGCTAAAGGAAAGATAAAAAATAGAATGTAGAACCCTAATCCCAAAATAAAATGAAGAGAAAATAAAATGACACTTTAAAAAAAAAAAAAGATAAAATAGCAGTAGTAATAATACGGATTGAAAATAAAAATGTAATCATTAAAAAGGTAAAATCAAGTGATGAAAAAAGAAAAAAAAGTTTCTTGATTAAAAGATGCAAAAAATGAAAATAAAAAAAAATAAAAAAATAAAAAAATAAAAGGTAAAAATAAAATGTGAAGTAGTGAAGGTCATTCACTTCCTCTGTTTTTCTGTTTGGCACGCCTGTTTCTCAGTCCAGACAGTATTGCAGTTCCCTGCGATCCACTGCTCTTCGGTGTTGTAAGCCAGTCCTGATTTTAAGCAGGCGGTGTGTCTTAATTTCTCGTATTCCTTTATTTTTGATTACGCAAGAGTCAATTTGTGATTCAGCCCCTGGGTGGCAGTGTTTCTGGATTGACTTCCGGGTCTATCTATGGCCTCTCTAGGCAGTGTTAGAGCCTTCTTTCCCTGTGGCACTGCCACCGGCCTGTGGGCGTGGTCTGCCTCAGAGCTGACTCTCTGATGGTCACTCCCCGCTCCGATCCCCAGGTTCCAGAAAAACAACTTTCCCCTGCAGTCTCCCAGGGTGTCCCCAACTGGGTGATCCTATGTATTGGGCTTAGTAATCAGAAGCAAGGATTTGAAGAGGAAAAAGCCCAAGTGTGCGAACTCCAGGACTGCGAGTAAACCCAGGCACAAAGGGAGCGCACGGGCTGCGCGTAAGTCTGGACAGCCTGAAATTCTTAGGGTGTCCCTGCACTTCAGATCAAAATGGGTTGCTTTTTAGAGTGCCCTTCTCTTAGCAGCTCTGAGGACCCCTTTCCACAATCACAGATCACGCCAGCCCCTACAGCCACGGATTTTTCTAGGCACAGACTTCCCTGGTCCTCCAGCTCCCGCAAAACGCGCGTTCCTCTCTCCCGCCGGGACCAGAGACCTCACCTTTTCCCAGGCGAAATCTGACCTTTCCGTGGTGGAGTGTAGAGCTCCTCTGAACCCCTGTGCTTGCGCCAGTTGGGGAGCGTTGTTCTGGGGCTCGCAGCTGTTCCTGGGGTGCCGCCGTTGTGGATTCTCAGGCTTCAGATAAGCTCCACTTTCCGGATCAAGATGGCGCAGACTCCGCGTCCAAGCCCGCAGCTCCGGGAGGGGACCCAGCCGCAGTTGGTGCTGCCAGGTCAGGGGAACCCCGTTCAGCAGTCCCCCACCTCCTTCTGGAATTCAGCTGTCTCCCAACCAGCCAACAAACACTCCTTGTGCGTCCCTCAGCTGTTCTTTCTTTCTGCTCCGGGACAAGGCTCGGAACACGTCTGTCTATTCCGCCGCCATTATTCCCCTCCCCCATTATTTCTTCTAATAGGTTTTCAATATTTTGCTCTCTCTCTCTTCTTCTGGCACCCCAAAAATTCAGATGTTGGTACGCTTAAAGTTGTCCCAGAGGCTCCTTACACTATCTTCATATTTTTGGATTCTTTTTTTCTTTTTGTTTTTCTGGTTGGGTGTTTTTTGTTTCCTCATATTTCAGATCTTTGGTTTGATTCTTGGGGTACGTTGATCTACGGTTGAGTTTCTGTATATTCTTTATTTTAGACAGTGTATGCTTAATTTCTGACTGGTCCTTTTCCATTTTTTTAGCATTCTCATTAAGGTCCTTGAAGGTCTCACTAAGTTCCTCAGAGGTTTTTAGAAGATTCTTGAGTAACCTTATAAATGTGGTTCTGAACTCTTTGTTGTCCAGTAGTTTGCTTTCCTCCATTTCTTTCATTCGTGACATGTTTCTTTGTCTTCGCAATTTGGCTGCTTCCCTGTGTTGATGGAGTGGCTTTGTGTGCTAGGTGACCTAAACGGTCCAGTGGCTCAGCCTCCCCAATCACCTGAGGTGGATGCTCTTGGTACACCCCTTTGTGGGCCAAGTACAAAGTCTTGGTGTAGTTAAGCCTTGATTGCTGTTGGTACACTGGGAGGAATTGACCTCCAGGCCAATTGGCTGTGAGGACCCGCTATGTCTATAATGGAAGAACTGCTGCGCTGGAAACATGCTTATGGGGCAGGACTTGTTTCAGTGGGGCTTTGGTGCTCACTGAGTCTGCCTCTTGAATGTGTCACTTATGGATGTGAGGAGTTGAAATCTGGTGTCTCACACTGACTACTAGGTACACTGCCTTCTGGATCTCCAATGGGGTGCAGGTCAGCTACTGTCTGAGGCCACCCAGCAGGAGCTACAGCGAGAGCTACAGTTTTCTCCTCTTTGCTTGGGGTTTGGAGGTTTTGGAGCTGTCTGACCGGGCTGCAAGTTTGGGCTGCAAGGGCAGGTCATTCATATGCTAAAGCTGCTGCTTAGAGCTTGGGTGGGTTTGTAGATTGTGTGGGGTGAGGTCTCAGGGAGTCACTAGGCTGGGGCGTGGCAAACAGTGATGGCTGCCAGTTAGCTGGCTCTGCATCTCTGACCGTGTCCCCGCGTCCTGCGCCCCAGCACAGTAAACAATTATTCCTGCGCGCAGCTCTGCAAGCAAGCCACCCTCACTTTCTGACCTGATGGCAGACAGTCCAGCTTCTCCCCATAGGAGTTTGGGTCCCCCACGTCTCCCCAGAAACTGGATTTCAGAGTAATTGGGGGCTTGTCTCCCTTTGGGTTGAAAAAAGCAACGCCTGCTGCCAGCCCGGATTGTGTGACTTCGTACCTCAGCTTTTCAGCGCTTGTGCATGTCTCAATACTCTTTTCTCTTTCCTTCTAGTTGTAGAACTTCCACTCAGCCAGCTTTCCTGTGGTTCTGGGTGATATACGTTTTGTCTTTTATTTGTTTTTTTGAAATTGTTGTGAGTGGCAGCAGTTTAGGTGTTTACCTACGCCGCCATCTTGGATCCTCCCCCATTGAATTTAAATGTAAAATTATCCTTAAATAACATTAGGAAAATTTTTGATTAAATATAAATGAGAGTTATGACCTTGAATACACTCTGTATCATTCTCCATGGGCAGAACAGAAAAATAGAAGTTTATAGAGCTGAAATAAGTTGCCTGATTTATATAATGGGATTCAAACCCAGGTCTGTCTGCCTGACTCCAAAGCCCACAATCATTGCCTAGCCTACACTGCCTCTGCTAGAAGGTGTGGAACCTTAATGTCAGGCCCTGGAGAGTGGATGGAGTTGGACTTAGAGCTGGAACCGAGGGAAGTTAAGCTGTCAGTTTGATCCCTGAGGGACATGGCTAAGAACCTAAGATTTCTGATGAGTGTAATTTGATCCAAGCTGGCATTAGGGGGTAAAGATCTTTACCTGAAAAACAGGGCAGGGCATGACATGGTCCCAGGCAGTGATGATACTGGGTCAAGACAGTAACAGCATGTGAAGTAGAACTAGAGCTTTCCAGGTGGGGGAGGTAGTGGTGAGAAAGACAAGGTGGGACTTACTCATTGAGAGAGGAAACTTGAAGGTTTGGGTTTTAAAACCCAGGCTATGTAGTTTGGATTCAGGAAATTAAATTTTTTGCTTAATTGCACTGAATGTTGCTTTTTTAGGGCATATCTTTCATTTCATCCTTTTGCTGATATATTAGCAATATAGCTGTAGTATGGTAGAGTATAAAGAATCTTAAGATTTGTGACTCCTTTCTTCCTACTTGCTACTTTGAATATTTTATCCAGTGGCCTCATCTCCCTGAATTTTACTTTCCTAATTTTGAATGCAAGAGTTTTAGCATTTGCCTTAGTCTGTGGTTTTGAAGATCATGTGAAAGTTTGTGAAGTACATTTTGACGAAGAAGCTCTGTACCTCATGAAGTTTTATTCTTATGTGCTATGTCTATTTTTAACAATTCAGCAATCCTATTTCTGGGTATATATTCAAAAGAAAGGGAAAACAGAATCTGGAAGTGTATCAGCACCCCCATGTTCATTGTACCATTATTCACAATAGCTAAGATATGAAAATAACCTAAGTGTATGTCAATGGATGAATGGGTAAAGAAAAGGCAATGGCATATTATTAGCCATTCAAAGGAAGAAAGTCTTGCCATTTGCAATAACTTGTATGAACCTGGAGGACAGTATGCTGAGTGAGATAAGACAAACAGAGAAAGAGAAATACTGTATGATATTACTTATATGTGGAATCTTAAAAAGTTGAACTCATAGAAACAAAGAATAGAGTAGTGGTTACCAGGGACTGAGGATCTGGAGAAATGGGGAGATATTGGTCAAAAAGTATAAACTTCTATTTATAAGATTAACTAGAGGCCCGGTGCACAAAATTCATGCATGGGCAAGATCTCTAGGCCTGGCCAGTGATCAGGGCTGATCAGGGCCTTCTGGCTGCCGGCTGGGGCCTTCCTTCATTCCACGCTGTCCCCTGGTGATCAGTGCATGTCATAGTGAGCGATCGAACTCCTGGTCTCCTGGTCGAACTCCCGAGGGGACAACTTGCATATTAGGCTTTTATATATATAGATAAGTTCTGGGAATCTAATATACAGCATGGTGATTATAATTGAAAGTTGCTAAAGAGTAGATCTGAGGATTTCTCATCACAAAAAAGAAATGGTAAACATATGACAGTATAGAGGTTTTGGCTAAAGCCGTGGTGATAATTATTTTGTAATATATAAGCATATCAAGTCAACACATTATACACCTTAAACTTACACAGTGTTTTAATATCAATTATATATCAACTAGTGGCCCAGTGCATGGAATTTGTGCACATTAAAAGGGAATTAATTAGAGGAAATATTTTAATATTGCTATTTGCCCTTTCTCTATAATAGAAATGTCAGAGATGAAAGAAAATTAGTAAAATGTATATGAAAATCTTCCTCCTGTCAGAGTCTGGGGCACACCACGGAACCCAGAGTCAAGTCCCCGCCCACCCACGCGTGCCTCGAAATTGCGCGACACCCAGACCTGGCTGGCCCCACCCCCATCAAGTCCTGCCAGGTGGGGGGCACAGCCTCAGGTCCCCTGGCCTGGTGCCAGGCGGGGGGTGCAGCCTCAGGTCCTCTGTCAAGCCCTGCCAGGCGGGGGATGCAGCCTCAGGTCCCCTGGTGCACCCTCAGGTCCCTCAGCCTGGTGCCGTGGCGGGGGGTGTGGCCTGAGGTCCCCTGGCCTGGCACTGGGGCAGGGGGCATGGCCTGAGATCACCCGGCCTGGCGCTGGGGTAGGGGCCGTGCCCTGAGGTCTCCTGGCCTGGGCCGGGGTAGGGAGTGCGCTCTGAGGTCCCCCGTCAAGCCCCACTGGGCAGGGGGCGTGACCTGAGGTCCCCCGTCAAGCCCTGCTGGGCGGGGGGCATGGCCTGAGGTCCCCTTTTAAGCCCCACCTGGTGGGGGGTGCAGCATCAGGTCCCCTGGCCCGGTGCCAGGGTGGGGGGAACAGCCTGAGATCCTGTCAAACCCCATGTGGCGGGGGGCGTGGCCTGAGATCCCCCATCAAGCCCTGCTGGGCAGAGGGCATGGCCTGAGGTCCCCTGGCCTGACATGGGGTAGGGGGTGTGGCCTGAGGTCCCTTGTCAAGCTCCACCGGGCAGAGGGCACAGCCTCAGGTCCCCTGCCCCGGCCCAGCGCCACACAGCCTCAGGTCCCTGCTGATTGCTCGTTAAGGCTCGTTACAGGAACTCAGCCTCTGCTATGGGTGCAACCATCTTGTGTTATGGAAACCCCGCCTCCGCTGTGGGCGCAACCATCTTTGTGATGGCATGGTGGTCAATTTGTATATTCCCTCTTTATTAGATAGGATATAGCTGGAAAAAAGGACTGCAACACTCTTTGGGGGAGGTGATGGGATCTAAATGAAAGCAATAGGATATGCTCATAAAACAGCTCATTATGGAGAGAGAAGTCAGTTTTTGCCTTGTTTCCTGGCTGTATTTTGTGTGTCTGTGTCAGGCCATTCTGTGGGCTCCTTTCAGGAACTTGATGATATTTGCCCTCAGATAATTAGATCAGTGTCATCACTTTCACTGCCCTCCCTTTTTATTCTGTTGGGACCATTTGCATGAAAATAGAAGTGGTTGATATTCCTTTCCCTTTAACAAGGCTTAGCTTCTTACTAAGATGTAAGTTGGGGAGTCCTAAACATAGAGGGGCTTTGGAAATAGTCTCAAGTCACTATGTGAGTCAACCTGCTTTAATTGGGCCTACAAGACCCAAATGTTTGGCCAAGCTATCCACTTCCCTGGCCTTAGAAAACTTAATCTGATGACGTGGAGGATATTCACTAGGGTTCATTAGGATGCAATTATTCAAGAGAATCTTTTAGGAGTCCTGCGTTCTGCAGTGAAGTTTGTTCTGATGTTAATAAATCAATATATATTTTTGTAGGTCTTTCTTCTGTGTAGGGCTTATCAATGAGTTCCAGGGGTGGGCAAACTTTTTGACTCAAGGGCCACAATGGGTTCTTAAACTGGACCGGAGGGCCGGAACAAAAGCATGGATGGAGTGTTTGTGTGAACTTATATAAATTCAAAGTAAAGGAGCGGAGGGGAGAGCAAGAGAACCCTCCGCTCTTTCGGCTCCGCGGGCCGATAGAACAGCCGAACGGGCCAGATCCGGCCCGCAGGCCGTAGTTAGCCCACGGCTTAGTTAGACCTAATAAAAACCTTAAAGAGTTTTCCAGAATGACATTTAGGAGAAAGATATACATATTTGTCATTAACTTACTATAAAGCAATGGAGTTTTAATGGAGAACATGGATTTAGGTGTCTGTCAGAATCAGATTTAAGTATTAGTTTCTCCATTTACTAGTGGTGTGACTTTGATGAATTTACTCATCTTCTCTGTCCCCCAAAATGAGGAAAATAATCTCATTTAAAATTGCATCAAAAATAATAAAGGAGATTAAAAATGGCAATGGAGTAAGTAGATGCTGCATGGACACTATCCCAGGACCAAAGTGGAATTACAACTAAAATACAGAAAAACTTCCTGAATAGTAATTGGAAGACTTGCTGGAGAGAACCCTAATAACTGAGCACCGAAGGTGGAGAGCATATAGAGACTGGTAGGAGGGGTAGAGGTGCAAAAGGGCTGGCCAGGCTCCCACGAACAGCAACTGAATTTCTGGAGAGTTATCTCAGATGTAGGGGGTTTCCAGTGAAAACTCTGGGGTCTAATCTACAATCTTCCCCCTCTCCCCCCAGCAGAGAGCACCAGAACTAAGAAGGTTATTACACAATACCTGGCTGTGAAAAGCAGGGGGTTGCTGTTGGCCAGGGAGAGACAGCTGGAAATTCAGGCACCCTTTTAAAGGGCCAACATACAAAATTCCCTGTGGAGACACTCACCTTGTGCTCTGGCAGAGGGAGGGCAGAGTGGACTGGAGCTGTGTGAGCACAAGCCAGGATCAGAGGCTCTGGGGTTAGAGCTAATAAAGCAGACACCCTAGTTTCCTGTGATGAGTCATTCCCTCATG